>NC_135959.1:50270703-50944703 GCF_053455715.1 Rhinoraja longicauda | reverse complement strand
GAAATGTGTAGGTTTGTAGGTTAATTGACCTCTAAAATTGCCCCTAATGTGTAGGAAGTGGATGAGAAAGTAGGAGAGAATAGAATAGTGTGAACGGGTGATCAATGGTCGGCATTGACTCAGTGAGCCTAAGGCCTATTTCCATGCCTATACACCAAACACTCTGATGTGCAAACAATTGAGAGATTTGGTTTGCTGGGTTCATAATGCCCTCCACAAGCCCCCTATACTATAGATGCCAACCCCACCATCTGCACTGCTTTGTTTGCCTAATGTTATCTTACACATCAAAATGATTAAAGTTTAATGCAAACTAATCTACCCGATTTATTTGAAAATAATTTGTTTAATTTAAAAGAAAACCTCCTTTCCATTAAACATGGACTAAATCCTCTGTTTCCAATTCCCTGTATGATGGGTTCCCTGTATAATCGGTTGACTCTTAATGAATTAACTGATGATTATTTGGTTGCTAATTGCTTTTACAGTTTTAAGTTCAGAGTTGATTTAAGAATATTAAACAAATTTCACTTTTGTCTTTTTACTGACACTGAAAGTTGCGCCTTCCTTACTAAATTTTCCAGTCCTTGCCCCAACTACAGATTGTCCACATTGGACTAAGAATATGCTCGTCTTCCAATCTGCACTGTAGGTCAGTTTGCAGCCAGTGTATTTTTAACACCTTTGTTTTTATTTCCTCCCAAAATTGCTCCTTACACATGTAAACCATTGTGAGCCTAACAAAAAGTTCCAGTCAGTAACAAGAAGTACGTCTAAAAAAATGCCAAAAAATATGCTCTTACCTATTTCTTCTCCAAGGGAGGAGTTCAATATTGCACCAGCAGATGCAACAACTGCACAATTCCTGAAGGCTTGAGGGTTGCTCCTGATCTTGCTCAGAGGAATTTTGGGAATGTGTTTTTTCCATCCAGAAGTAGAAAACGGAGCCTCTTGCCCATCGATGGTCCTCAGATTGACTTTGTTTTTCAGTTCACATAGGAGATCTTCCCCAATCATCATCTCAGCCTCCCTTTTCTTTTGGTAGTGGACGCCGTGTCTGTTTGCATTCATATAGTCCCTCATCGCTTTTTTTAACCGAGGATTCAGCATCGCCGATGAAATATTTCCCCTCCACAGTTTCACAAGCATTGCACTGGATTTTGAAAACTCCAAGTCCTCCAGGTCCAAGGAATCTAGATTTTCGAGTAACGGGTCGAGAGAGTAACTCGATCGCTCCTTATATTGGATCGCTGTTTCACGAGGCCTAGACTTTGCATCTTGAATAATTCCTTCCTCAAAGACTTCGCTATCTTTCATGACAACATTAGCCATCTTATCCACTGCCCTGTTTCCATTGACCTGCCTTCTCTTCACACTTTTCCCCACTTGAAGCTTGCCACTGTCCTCCTGGGTCCATTCTAGTCTGGGGTCATTCAGATAATCTAAATGCAATGAACGCACAGAATTTATGTCATCTTCAAAAAGACTGCTTTCTCTGCGACTCACTGAGACCTTTGGATTTGGGAAGGCTCCCATAATGGCCCGCAGTTTTCCCTGTACGGGGTAGAGCCTTCGTGTCTCAGAGTTAGCAAAAGAGCTGGCTGGACGCTCATCGGTTTTGAAGTCTGTGAAATAAGTAAACAGCAACAAGACAGCGAGGGCCCATGCCAGTATCCCAATCAGCACCAAGTGCTTCCATTGCTTGGCCTTGGCTTTCATTGTCCAAACTGTACCAAACTCCTCGGATTCAGCACAGATGGCGTGTGAAAAAGCCAGCTAAAACAAAAATAAAAGAACAGACTTGATTAAAACCGATACATCGTAGCAAGAAAAGTAAATTGTAAGCAAGTCAAATTTATCTTATTCCGTTTTAAAGAGTAAATCTTTCACAGAGCTGCTCTATTAAAGGGGCATTACCACACCAGTTTCAGGACGACAAGTCTTCAGTTGAATTGCCAATACACACAAAAGGTGGTAATGATATCACAGTGCAATGATGTATGAATTCCATGATTAGTCTTTAGAGTTTGCCAATAGTTTGAGATTATTCATGTTAAAAAGCACCATTAATTTCTTTGCGAGAAGGAAGACGAATATCTTCTCATCCGGAGCACTTTTGGCAGTAAATATGCCGAACGAGATATTTATCAATGATTGATTAGGTGTGATTTTTTAAATGCATGGAATTGATGTCATCCAAAAAAACACTGACAGTGCAGTTCATGATTAGTACAGGTGTCAGAGGTAATGGGGAGAAGGCAGGAGAATGGGGTTAGGAGGGAGAGATAGATCAGCCATGATTGAATGGCGGAGTAGACTTGATGGGCCAAAGGGCCTTATTCTACTCCTATTCCTTATGACCTTATGACCCAGCACCCTCTCAGCAGGAAGTGTTAAGAGACAAATCTCTGCTCAAGTCTCAAGAATGATTCATGAACCTTTAGACATATGACTGAGACAGAAACGCTATCACAAAATCATGTGGAAACGATTGAATGATGTAAAATAAAAGTTCAATTACCTTAAAATCTTCTTCACTTGTCAAAAGGAGAGCAAGAAACAGAGAACTCATGAAAAACAGGCAACTTGTGCCTCGCACAAAGCAAATGCCCAAATCAGAAACCTTCTTCTATCTACAGGAATGATGAAGAGACTTCGGAGAGGGTGCAACAGCGGTTTACAAGAATACTGCCTGGATTACAGGGTTTTAGCTATAAGGTGGTTGGAGAAACTCTGATTGCTTTCTCTGGAACGCCTTGAGACTGATGGGATATCTGATAGAAGTATGAGAAGCATACCTGGAATAGATAGTCAAAACCATTTTTCCCCCAAGGGTGGAAATGTAAAATGCTAGTGGGCATAGCTTTGAGGCAGGAGGGGAAATGATTAAAGAAGATTGGTAGGAATGATTATTTATTTTTACAGAGAGCAGTCAGTGCCTGGAACACACTGTTAGGGACGGTGGTGGAGGTAGATATGATAATGGTATTTAAGATGATTTTAGATAGTTTAAACTAAACTAAACAAGATAGGCAGACATGGTTATGTATGGAATGGAAGGATATGGATCATGTGCGGACAGAGACGGGATTAATATAATTTGACATCATGTTCATCGAGGGCAGAGTGGCCTGTTCCTGTGCTGCACGGACCCGTGCTTTAAAAGTGATTATTTTGAAGGCTTCTACTGTTGCTCTTCCATGCAAATGAACAACACTCTGTTCATGTAAGCAAATTCAGTTTCCAATGGATAACCATCCACCTTTTAATTCCCTGGTGGCTCTATTTTCTGCATTACCCTTCTAAATATTTCATGCTCAATTCCTCCTTTTGATTATATAGTGATTGGAATGGTCAGCAATATTTCAAGCAAGATTCTATTGTCTCCTACGGTTTCCGCAGAGACCGCTCCCTCTGCAACTCTGGTTAATTCAACCCTTCCCACACAAACCACCCCCTCCCTAGGTACTTACCCCTGCAACCACAGGAGATGCAACACCTGTCCCTAAACCTCCTCCCTCGACTCCATCCAGGGACTTTCAGGTGAGGCAGAGGTTAATTTCCTCCTACTCCAACCTTGTCTACTATATCCGTTGTTCTCGGTGTGGACTCTTATACATCGACGAGACCAAGCATAGACAGGGCGATCATTTAATTGAACACCTACGCTCAGCACGCCTTGGCCTCCATGATCACCTGGTTGCCAACCATTTTAACTTTACCGTACTGACCTTTCTGTCCTGCGCCTCCTCCAGTGTCAGAGTGATGCACCATGCAAATGGGAGGAACATCGTCTACGCACCTGAGATACAGCTGCAAGGTTTTCTTTGTACCTTTATCTTACCATACTTGTGCATATGACAATACAGTTTACTTGATTATAGGACAATTATAATTAATCTTTTTCTTTTATTTCTGTCAACAGTTTCTTTTTTCGTCTCATCAGAATTATTCTAAATGTCATTGGTATCTTTAATAAATATTTCTAATTTTCCATGTTTCGAAATATATCATAGGTTGCAGTATTTGCATTTTATTTAAAACATTAACATCTCAGTAATCTTTGTTCCCTCATTTTAAGAAATACAGTGCACATTGCATGCAACTGGTTTAATCCATTTTATAATATAAATTGTTCTCACTTTATTTTTAATCATGCTTTTACAATCCAATTTATTGTACTCCTGACTATAAATGTCCTCCTTTATTTAAATCTGTCCCAAAAGCTTTTTGGGTTCATTTATATTTAAACATTCATTGTCAATTCCTCTTCCCGACAATTAGTTTAGAGCCAAAAGGGCACAAAGTGCAGGAGTAACTCAGCAGGTCATGCAGCATCTCTGGAGAACATGGATAGGGGACATTTTGGATCAAGACCCTTGTTTAGCTAACATTTTGACCCGAAACGTCACCTACCTATGTTCTTCAGAGATGATGCCAGACATGCCGAGTTATTCCAGCACTTTGTGTCTTTTTGTGAATTAACCAGCATCTGCAGTTTTGTTTCTACAATTCGTTTATTGTCTTTGCCATATCCTTATTTCCCTTTTTCTCCTAGTGCTTCATCCCACAGGTGGAAACCAAACAGCTTCATTCTAATAACATCTATCTTTTAGTCAAAAGAAAGCCCTAAAGCACTTCTTTATTCATTTCTTCACAGATGATTCACCTACATCTTAAACTACCAAGGATTCTTGTGGGAGATGAAGTCACTTCAGCTTCGGAGGACGAGTCGAGAGACGGCTCCTCAGTCAATGGTGGAGGAGGGTTCGAATCCCGACTAGTTATCATCTCCTACATTTCAGGAACAATGAAGAGTCCAGAAGAAGCAAGAGGGAACAACCTCCTCCCAGTCAGGCTCCATGGCTGCAGCACCTCCTCCGGAAAAGCTGCAAAGCATTGCTGGAGAAAGTTGGAGTAAAGGGAAAGCTGGGAGAATAAAAAGAGAAACAGCTGCATTAGTCACAACGTATAGCATGGGGACCCAGATTCTGCTTCCCAGCCATTACTCAGAAATAGTGATTATTCCCTCAGCTGAAATATTTCTGACTGTACAGGAAACCCTAGAAATGTGGCGATCTCTCTTCCCTGATGTTAAGGTTAAAACTCTATCCGTGCAGCCAGGAAATTGAGAGGTCGAGGCTCATTGATTCAATCTCTTGACTGTCACTGGACCCATGTACCTCCAGTCTATTCTGAGAGAGCTGACCACTGCTGTCATTTCCTGCTATTCACCCGACTACACATCCTTCTCCAATCTACTGAAACAGACTGTGCTGTCCCCCAAAAAGCAAGTGAAAAAATGTTTCCTTCCAACGGTGGTCATTTTATATTTAGGCTAACTCTGCTTCCTAACAGTTCACACTTGAATACTCTCACAATAAGGGGAGAAAAAAAATAGCAACAACAAATTCAAGGAGTCAACAGGGCAGGAAACTGAATAAAGGCAAAAAAGTGTTCACCGGACAAAATAAAAGTAAAATAAACAAACAACAAACAAGCAGATAAATACATAAGATAGCAGAATTGAGAAGTGGGAAGAGAAAATAGGAAAGGTGATCCTATTCCTATTGGTTGAAGAACCAATAGGTTGAAGAAAAATACATTTTACATTGATTTATTGACTTATTTTTCCACACAAGTTCCACGAGAACTAATTTTATTCCTTGTTTCAAATTTCTTGGTAGTGATTTGTGAATTCTTAGGGAAGATTTCAGTAACTTGAGCAGCCATAACAGGAGGGTCACCTGTACTTACAAACAGAACATTTGTAAGCTTGTGCCCATAGCCCTCGCTCTGTGTTGGTATCATTAGCATCTTAGAAACCAGAGCCCCCGGAATGCAATCGAATGTGATTGGGGCAAATAAGAAATCAATAAATATTACTTTGTATTACTTTATGCTGATCAATGCCACACTCATTAAAAATATTGATTATGATGAGTGCTCTCATTTACATACATAGTGCAGCTGCAAAGACTCCTGTGATATCTATATAAAATGGTTATGATTAAAGCGAATGTTTCCCAATGGGGCTCCATCCATATACGATGTTCATTTTTCAAAAGGTAAGCCAGATATGTGCGTTTCCATTTTCCATATGCCATGTTATCCCTTTGTGTGAATAATTTAGTGCATGATCCGTACAGAGTTTTATTGTGATCTGCTTGATAATCAATTTCAAAATGTTAAGTTGGCAGATTTAGACTTTAGACATACAGTGAGGAAACAAGCCCTTCAGCCCACAGTGTCGGCGCCAACCAGTAATCCAACACTAGCACTATCCAACACACTAGGGACAATTTACAAGTTTACCGAAGCCAATTATCCGACTTCTTTTGAGGGTGGGAGGAAACCAGAGTACCTAGAGAAAACCCACGCAGTCACAGGAAAAACGTACAAACTCCGTTCAGCCAGCACCCATAGTCAAGATCGAACTCGGGTCCCAGGCGCTGAAGGGAAGCAACTCTATTGCTGCACCACCGTGCCTCCCTAATTCAGGGCATTAGACAGGGAATAACAGTTGATCTATCTTCTTTTACCTTCACTCCCTCCCTCTAAAAAACAAATTGCAGCAATAAAAGCACTTACAAAGGCATCATGTAAAGCTGCAACCACCAGGAGAAAGTGGTGCCTTACAGCACTAGAAACCCCGGTTCGATCCTGACTACAGGTGCTCTCTGTACAGAGTTTGCAAGTTCTCCCTGTGACTGTGTTGGTTTTCTCCGGGTGCTCCAGTCCCCTTCCACACTCCAAAGACGTGCAGGTTTGTTGGTTAATTGGCTTCTGTAAATTGCCCCTGGTAGAACTAGTGCACGGGTGATCACTGGTCGGTGTGGACTTGGTGGGCCGAAGGGCCCGTTTCCCCTCTGTATCTCTGAACATCCAAACTAATCCTTTAAAAGTGTTTGATATTCATTCTCGGAACATCAGTGACATTGACTACCAGAACTGAAAGACAAAGCATATGGTAAAAAGTCGTAATCACATGCAGATCAGAGTATTATTAGAAAGTCTTTCCCTGAATGACAGAAGTGCTAAACCAACCATCATCCAACAGTATCACTGGTAATTTTTCTAAAATAAGCCCCCCAAAGTTACAAGATCACAATGTTGAATTTTATTTGACAATGTTCTGTTGTAGGATTTAAACTCACAAATTTGTTAGTTTGTGAACAAACTATTCACAAATAGTTTGTGAATATTACGATCTTATTCGTAATATTTGTATGAATATTACGATCGTAATAACGATCTTCGTGGTGGTGGTGCAGATTCTGCACTGCTTCAGGCACATTGAATATGCAATTATTTCTTTACGAAGGTATACTCAATGGACCCATTTCAATGAATGTTTCCCCTAAATACTATTGAATATTTTATTTTAGCCCTGGAGTTTTACAACTCATAGTTGCTGCACCCGCTAAGATGATTTGATCCCATTCACCTTCCAGTGCTCTTCGTGTCTCCCTTGTACCCATCACTAACAGCAGGTTACTTCTAGGTTCCTGATGCTCCACGCATTTGGGCGGCTCACTAGTACAGCGGTAAAGTTGCTGCTTTACAACCTGGGCTCGATCCTAACTACGGGTGCTGCCTGTCTGGAGTTTGCACGTTCCCCCTTTGGCCGTGTGAATTTTCACTGAGTGCTCTGGTTTCCTCCCGCATTCCAAACACTTGCAGGTTTGTAGGTGAATTGGCTTCTGTAAGTTGGCCCGAGTGTTTCGGATAGAACTAGTATCTGGATGATTGCTGATCGGTGTGGACTCGGTGGGCTGCATCTCGAAACTGAACTAAACATTTTAAACAAGTTAACAGGCTCATGAAATATTACTCATGAAAGTGGCAACATAAGTAGATAGAGTGATAAAGAAGGCGTATGGTATGCTTGCCTACATTGGTCAGAGCATTCAGTAGAAAACTCAGAAGGTCATGACGTGGCTTTAAAAGATATTGGTTAGGTTGGTTAGGTTGCATTTGGAGTATTTGGAGCAGTTCAGGTCATCCCGTTATAGGATATGGAGGCTCTAGAGGATGCAGATTGTTTACCAGAATGCTGTCTGAATCAGAGGGTCTTAGCTCTAGGGAGAGGTTTAGTTTAATTGTCAAGTGTACCGAGGTATCGTGAAAAGCTTTTGTTGTGTGCTAACAAATCAGCGGAAATACAATACATGATTACAATCGAGCCATTCACAGTGTACAGATACATGATAAAGGGAATAATGTGAATAATGCTTAGTGCAAGATGAAACCAGTAAAGTCCGATCAAAGATAGTCCAAGCATCTCCAATGTGGTAGATAGTAGTTCAGGACTGCTCTCTAGTTCTGTAGGATGGCTCAGTTGCCTGATAACAGCTGGGAAGAAACTACCCTGGAATATAACATGGTGCCCAGAACTGAACACAATATTCTAAATGCGATCTCACCAACGTCTTATGCAACTGCAACTTGCAGGGGGCTGAGAACGCATCCTTGCGGAACGCCAGTGTTCAGGATTATCGTAGAGGATGGTTTGTCCCCTATCCTCATTGATTGGGGTCAGTTGGTCGAGGATCCAGTTGCAGAGATGAGTGCTGACCCCAAGTCACCTGAGTTTGGTGATATGCTTGGATGGTATAATAGTGTTAAAGGCAGAGGTGTAGTCTATAAGTAGGAGTCTGACAAAGTGTCTCTTTTATCCAGGCATTCCAAGGATGAGTGTTGAACAACTTGGAATGTTTTCTCTGGAGCATCGAAAACTAAGAGAAGACCTGATAGAAGTATATAAAAGGATGTAAGGCATAGATAGAGGGGCACAATCAGAACCTTTTTTCCAGTGTGTAAAATGTCAAAAACTAGAGGACATAATTTTAAGGTGAAAGGGGCAAAGTTTGTGGGAGATTTGCGAGGCAAGTTTTATGCAGAGGGAGTCGAGTGCCTGGAACATACTGCCAGGGGCAACGGTGGAGGTAGGTACAACAGTGGTGCTTAAGTTGCTTTTAGATAAGCACATGGATATGCAGGGAATGGATCATGTGTAGGCAGAGATTAGTTGAGCATGCATCATGTTCAGCACAGACATTGTGGGCTAAAGGAACAGTTCCTGGGATGTACTTTTCTGTGTTCCAATGCAAAAGATACTGTTAACTGCAAAATGTCTGACTTTAAAAAATGGTTTATTCATATAGAAATGCGATATGATTTTGAAGTACAAAATAGAAAAAGTAAAAGACTTGGAAACCGATAAAAGTTTTGGAGTTTATTGGAGTTGGTGCGGCTTTATAATTTAAAATGAAAAGAGTGTTCATCACAGGTGCATACCATTCATTGTTCTGTGTTAGTGATCTCAGTGTTGACAAGCACAGATTGTAGAGCAACTGGAGAGGGGAAGGGCTGACCCAAATATGAATTTGAAAGCCATTGTATGACTATCTGAGAAAATCTGTGAGGCACATTAATATCCTTAAAGTTTAGTTTAGTTTACTGTCATGTGTACCGAGGTACAGTGAAAAGCTTTTGTTGCATGCTAACCAGTCACAGGAAGGCTATATGTGCACGAAGGAACTGCAGACGCTGGTTTAAACCGAAGATAGACACAAACAGCTGGAGTAACTCAGTGGGACAGGCAATGTCACTGGAGAGAAGGAGTGGGTGACCTTTCGGGTTGAGACCCTTCTTCAAGGCTATACATGATTACAATGAAGCATTCCACAGTACAGAGATACCGGATAAAGGGAATAATGTTTAGTGTAATATAAAGTAGTTTCAGAAAAATGACCAGTGATGCCGTTGAATGGTTGGTTTAGCACTGTGTCCTTCAGGGAATGGCCTTCTAGCGTTATTTGTCAGATCGGCTGACAGTGACCATCGTAACTAGAAGTGAGTTGGTCTGCAAATACCCAGTGGGCCATCATCTCACCCTCGTCCTCCTAGGAACGCAAGCTTTGCACTGACAATCCCCATATCGCTTGCTTTAACAAGCCCATTGACCCCTCACACATCCCTCTGCCACAACCAGCCCCACTCACAAACAGGTCTTCTGTCCTCCAATTATCTCTACCGCTGATGTTTGCTTAACGATGATCATACGATTTGTGAATACAGCAAGAAATACTGCATTTAGGTACCATTTCTCTCCCTGTTAATCTGCATTTGGACAAGTACGTGGATGGGAAAGGTTTAGAAGGATATGGGCCAAACATGGGCAGGTAGAACTAGTGCAGATGGAGCACCTGGGTCAACATTGGCAAATTGGGCCAAAGGGCCCGTTTCCATGCTGTATGACTATGACTTTATGGAAGCACTTTAATCTGACCGGAAAGTTGGGATTCTCATCCAAAGGATTTTGTGTTTCTCTACGATACTGGTGCTATATAAATGTAACGTTTCTTTTCACCTTTGAACATTGATTTTCAAAGTGACTAATCAGTTGCATCCAGTCATTTTCATGATAGCTCTAGCAGACAGAACAGGAGCACTACAGAACTCAGTGATGTCGAGCCATTAAATTCTCAGTTTTTCATACAAAAGGTGGATTTCCCCAGCGTGAGAGGATAAAGTACTTTTCCTTCATGCAAAGATGATTTTGTTCTTAGACACATGACTTACCAGCATGGTTCCCTCTGTGTGATTTTCACAACATAAAAGATATGCATAGCTGGATACTTAATTTCCCAATTGTGTAAGTCTGAAGTAGGACTGTAGTGGGATTTATTTCTAAATTCCACCAGGCTTCTTATTCTCTTCTGATTCTATTGTTAGAGTGCCCTACTCTTCCTCTTTTCTTTTTCCTTCTCTCTCCTGTTTTCTTCTCCCTCCTTCTTCCTCTGCAATACTTTCCTTCTCCACCTCTTATCAACCACTTCTCTCTCTCTTCTCAGTTGCTTTCACCTTCTCCCCATCCCTTGACTGCTTCTTGCTTGCCCCGTTTTTGCCAAACTTAAGAGCATCTTGTCACATGTTTAATTTAGTTTAGAGATACAGCATTGAAACAGGCCCTTCGGTCCACTGAGTCCACTCCGACCATCAATCACTAGTTCTATTTTATCCCACTTTCACATCCTACGCTCCCAATTTACAGAAGCCATTAACCTACAAACCTGCACATCTTTGGTAAGTGGGAGGAAACCGAAGCAAACCCACGCGTTCACAGGGAGAACATACAGACTCTACACAAACAGCACCCGAGGTCAGGATTGAACCAGAGTCTCCAGTGCTGTGAGGCAGCAACTCTACCAATTACACCACTGTGCCGCCCTTGTTCCTGCCTTTCACCTTTTCCCCATCTTTCCTTATATCTTTTTGCTTTTCCTCAGGTTTTGCTTTGCTATAAATGTTTTCCCTCACTCTGTGCAGTAAATTCCTCCATTTTGTCCTTTGCATACAAACTATATGCACAGAGCACCCATTGTCAGGATCGAACCCAGCTCAGTGGTGCTGCGAGGCAGCAGCTCTATCACTGCGTCACTGTGCCACCCGCATGTTGAACAGTGCAGCCCAACCCTTCCAAGATTTAATGGCAATAGCAACCGATGGACTCTGCTCCCTCACACCAATCACCTAGCATTCTTCTCCCAGGCCTTCCTTCCAATTTTTCATAAAGGTTTTCACTCACCTAGATCTGTTTCCCCTCTGCTTTAGCTACTGCTATTCCTCTCTCCTTCAACCTCTCACCGTCCATTATCTTTCCCACTCTCCTCAGACTATAACTGTGGCAGATTTTCCACAGCCGAGACCTACCAATCCACATCATCATTCCATTTTTTTAAACCGTCCCTCCCAAACCTCATTCATCACAAGTTTCCCAGCCTTGAATCCGAGTCGACCCATTGATTGCGTTTGGACTTGACTGTACGCAACATGACAGAACACAGGCCACTGGAGTTAAATGACAAAAAGCCTCAAGTTTACGTGTCCTTCCTGTCAGCTTTGTTCATTATAAATTCACATGTCCGTGATTTTAATGGAAGGTGCCAGTGCAAACTTGTCATGTTGAAATTACACCCACCTCCGGAAAAGCTGCCACGTCTCGAACAGCAGAAGGGCATTAATTAAAGCTTGACAATATTCGGGTAGGGAATTTCCATTATAAATATTCATAATGCAAACATAGAACCAAGAACAGATTGCATGACTTCTAAAAAGGGGACTGAGTTACTTTTATGCACATGGTTCCAATTATCCTCTGACCTCATTCACTTCAACGAGTCTTCACTCTGTTTGCTACATCCAAGAGGGGTCAATGTGGATAAATACAAAGGCCCTGCAATGGCAGATCGCTAATTCCATTTTATGGTGTAAAAATAAACTATTAAGAAAGTTTGTGTAGGAAGGAACTGCAGATGCTAGTTTACACCGAAGATGGACACAAAATGCTGGAATAACTCAGCGGGACAGGCAGCATCCACTGGAGAAAATGAGTAGGTGACGTTTTGGGTCGAGGACCTTTCTCAGACTGATGAAGAAACGTCTCCTACTCCTTTTCTCCAGAGATGCTGCCTGAGTTTCTAAGATTGTGCTGCTAAATCAGCTAATCACAGTTGGGTGAAGAACTAGACGTCATAATTGGCCCCCACATTCTCGAGATGGGGAAAGGGTTTAAATTTGTACATACATGTATGTAACTCAAATATTAATTTTCTTTTGGGGCAGAAGGAAAATCAAAAAGCAATGGGAGTTTAAAAATGGCGAGATTATTCACATAAAGACATAAAGTGCTGGAGTACCTCAGTGGGTCAGGCAGTATCTATGGAGAACATGGATAGATGACATTTTGGGTCGGGACCCTTCTTCAAACCAATATCCTAGGCCAATGTCTCCACTTAATGTTGGTTAATACAATGTCAGTCCTTGCTCAGCTTTTACAAGAAACATTATTGTTTTAAAGATCAAAAGGTCAAAGCAGTGGCAGATTGCGGCTAATATGTTTAACACTTTACACTTAGATTTTCTGTTCACTTTTAACTGTCAGTACTGATTCAGCATGACCTTGACTGAACGAATTACAGGGATTACACAGAATAAGATCGTCTCTCTTGGGGCAAACCCAGACACATAATCATGAACTATAAAATGGTCAGCAAATAAATGCATAAATTCCTTCCAGATGAACATTCTCTGAAGAAGGATCTCAACCCAAAACGTCACCTGTTCCTTTTCTCTAGGGATGCTGTCTGACCCGCTGAGTTACTACAGCATTTTGTGTCTATTTATGGTGTAAACCAGCATCTGCAAATCCTTCCTGAACATTCTCCAAAGTTGTGTTCCACTTTTGTAAGATTTGGATTATTATATATAACTGGTTGCTGCAAATTTACCATTAGCTGAAGATAAAAATATAATATGCAGGTTCCATCGATACTTACATAAAGTGTGCGGTCTATTCAAGAGAGAGCTGGATAGAGCTCTTAAGGATAGCGGTGTTAGGGGGTATGGGGAGAAGGCAGGAACGGGGTACTGATTGAGAGTGATCAGCCATGATCGCATTGAATGGCGGTGCTGGCTCGAAGGGCTGAATGGCCTACTCCTGCACCTATTGTCTATTGTCTATTGTCTATTGTCTATTCATACAAATCATGAAAAAAATTGTTATATCCCCTAAATTTCCTATAATTGTTATTGATGGGAGAAATCAAAATGGGTGAAGATAAATGGGTGAGATAAATGGACAAAAAGTTCTAGTAGGAACTAGACCAAGTGGACCCATTGGGCCCAAACCTTTCCTGCATTGGTGCAGCCCCTCTCCTCCCCCCTCCCCGCCCCCCACACTCCCACTCCCCCCCACTTCATCCCCCTTATCCTCCCTCCTCCCCTCCCCCCTCATCCCCCTCCCTCCCTCCTCCCTAGGAGATAGATTTAAACTTTAAAATGTGAATAACTTAAAAAATATAACACCAATTTCAATGAAACTTCTTCCATTAGCACCATAGTAAGGTGGGCCCAAAATTGTCGTGCTATTGTGTACCGTTTTGGCTGTAGTTCAGGAACAAACAAACAAACAAGAGTTTTAGTATATAGATAAGTGAAATTTCCTCTTACAGTAGTTACTGTTGCACAATTTATTAATCAGAATGACACTGTTTCAAAGTAAATGCACAATGGTCACAGAAAGGCTTCAGTTTTTATGTAGAGAGTGGATGAATTAAATTGGAATAAAGTAGTTTTGAGGACATGTTCCTGGAATGCATTTGAAACAATTTCCTTTATTGGAAATTGGACTTCTTACTGCTCACAGAATCCTGGCTTAACCCTGGTGAGCTTGCTCCACTCGTGGAACTCTGTCCTGATGACTGTAACTTCTTCACCTCGCCTAGGCTCTCCGGACGCGGTGGGGGCTTAGCCACTGTGTTTAAGAAACATTTCAACTGCCGCCTCCTGAACGCTGATCATTTCTCCAGTTTCGAGGTGCAACTAATTAAAGTAGGCCTAGCCTATCCCCTCTTAATTGTTCTTGTGTATCGCCCACCAAAAATGCATAAGGACTTCATCACCCAATTTGCTGATCTGATTTCTAGCATTTTGCCCAAATTTGACCGGATCATGATTCTTGGTGACTTTAATATTCATGTTTGCTGTCCCACTAAGCCTCTTGTGAGTGAATTTATGCACCTGGTTGAGTCCTTCAATCTGACTCTTCACACCACGGGACCCACTCACAAGTTAGGCCATACTCTCGACCTAGTGTTATCGTCCGGATTCCCAATCAACAACATTGAAACTACTGAAGCCTGTCTATCGGACCACAGCGCTATCATTTTTGACGCATCTCTGCCTTTATCTCCCGCAAAATCTCATCTCTCTGTTCGCTACTCCCGCGACATAAATTCATTGACTGCCAGTAAATTCTCCGAGGCTCTCACAGCTGCCCCCAACATCTGCACTATTGAGGCCTCTCCCCCCCATCTCAGCACTGAAGATCTCGCCTCTTTATTTAATATCACTTGCTCTTCCATCCTGGATTCTATCGCTCCCCTTAAAATGAAAAAGACTAAGCCCAAAGGTCGGCCGTGGCTCAATGATACCACCAAAGCCCTAAGAAGGGAGTGCAGAAAATCAGAAAGGAGGTGGAAATGTGACAAGCTTCAAATTTCCTTCGAAATTCTGAGAAACAATCTTCTCAAATACCAGGAAGCAGTAAAGTCTGCTAGAGCACAATACTTCTCCGACCTTATTTCCAAAAACTCTCATAACTCCAAGGTCCTATTTAGAACAATTACCTCTGTCATATGTTCCGCCCCCAGTACCAGCTTAGTTGGGTCCCCTGCTAAGTGCGAAGAATTCGCTAAATTTTTCACCAACAAAGTTGAGAATATTAGAATGAACATTTCCCCTCCCACCCGTGACCTAGCTGTCTCACTAGTCTGTTCATCTAAATTGGACTGCTTCCAACCCGTCACTCTATCCTCCCTTGCAAAGCTTGTCTCCGCTATGAAACCTGCAACCTGCCCCCTTGATCCTGCCCCCACTGCCCTTCTGAAGGATGTCATTGCAATAGCCAGTCCCAGCATCCTCTCTATTATCAACAGTTCTCTGGCCACTGGCACTGTTCCAACCAGTTTCAAGCACGCGGTGGTCCAGCCCCTACTGAAAAAACCTAACCTAGACCCCACCTTGCCTAGCAACTACAGACCCATTTCCAAACTGCCATTCCTGTCAAAAGTCCTTGAAAAGGCAATTCTAAACCAATTAGTGCCCTACCTGCACCAATACACCATCCTGGAAAGTTTCCAGTCAAGTTTCAGAGCCCACCACAGAACAGAGTCTGCCTTGTTGAAGGTACACAACGACCTGCTTCTCGCCATCGACACCGGCGACTGTGCAATCCTGCTCCTTCTCTACCTCAGCGTAGCGTTCGATACAGTGGACCACACCATCCTTATTGACCGTCTCCGGTACGCGGTTGGCATTGATGGCACTGCCCTGAGCTGGTTCGCTTCGTACCTCAAAGATAGGAGTTTCGCCATCAACATAGGCAGTTATTCCTCTGCTCCAGCTAGCCTCTCCTGCGGAGTTCCACAAGGCTCCATCCTAGGCCCCATTCTCTTCTCTCTATACATGCTCCCCCTTGGCCAAATCATTCAAAGGCACGGCATTTCTTTCCACTGCTATGCCGATGACACTCAGCTTTACCTCCCCCTGAAACCCAACAACCAGTCAAATTTAAACAGCCTCTTACACTGCCTTGAGGACATAAAATGTTGGATGGCACAGAACTTCCTCCAATTAAATGAGAGCAAGTCTGAGGTCATCCTATTCGGCCCCCCCGACTCCATCAAATCGATAACAGGCAGTCTTGGAAGTCTATCCTGCCTAGTCAAACCGCATGTCAAAAACCTCGGCATGATATTTGACTCTGCATTAAAATTTGATAAGCAAGTCAACGCTGTGGTAAAAGCCAGCTTCTTCCAACTTCGAACCATAGCTAAAATCAAGCCTTTCCTCCAATTCGACGACACAGAAAAAATCATTCACGCTTTCATTTCCTCCCGCCTAGACTACTGCAACTCCCTATACACTGGGATCAGCCAATCTTCCCTGTCCCGCCTGCAACTGGTCCAAAACGCCGCAGCGAGACTCCTGACGGGTACCTGTAAAAGGGACCACATCACCCCGATTCTGGCCTCTCTCCACTGGCTCCCTGTACGGTACAGAATCAACTTCAAGCTCCTCCTATTCACGTATAAAGCCCTAAATGGACATTTCCCCCCCCTACATCAAAAATCTTCTAACCCCCCTCTCTAACTCCAGGTCCCTCAGGTCGGCCGACTTGGGGCTACTCACTATCCCGCGGTCTAGGCTTAAGCTCAGGGTTGACCGCGCTTTTGCGATTGCAGCTCCTAGACTGTGGAACAGCATCCCTCTCCCCATCAGAACTGCCCCCTCCATCGACTCCTTTAAGTCCATGCTCAAAACCTATTTCTACTCCCTAGCGTTTGAGGCTCATTGAGGAGGCGCTGTGAACTGTTTGCGTGCTACTGTATGTTTCATTTTTTTCCTTAGTACCTAATCAGATGTACAGCACTTTGGTCAACGTGGGTTGTTTTTAAATGTGCTATACAAATAAAATTGACTTGACTTGACTTGACTTTAGCAATCTGTTATGGAGCAACCCGGGGAACAGACTGTTTATGATGTTATTTTGTGCAATGAGACAAGATTAATCAGTAATCACAAATTTAGGGACCCACTCGGGAGGAGGGAGCTTCATATAAAAAGGTATTTTACATTGACGTAGGAAATGACATATTTAACTCAGAAGCTAAAACTTCTCCCATCAAACTTAAAGCCAATAAGCTGCTCCGCACATTTAAGCAGGGATAATATATCATCAGTCACCGAAGATTGGCAAGTAGACAGAAAACAGAGAATGGTGTGCTTTCAGCTGACAGGCTGTTATTAGAAAGCTGCCGGTGGATGGTAATGCAGCAACATTTACAATCTAGATTTAGTAGGAACCTGAAGGGTAATTTTTCTTTGTACACAAAGGCTTATGGATGTATGGAACGAATGAGCTGACGGAGGAGGTAGTTGAGGGCGAGTACAATCTCAATGCTTAAGAAACATTTGGGCAGTTACATAGATAGGACAGGGTTAGAGGGACATGGGCCAAAGTGCAGGCAGCTAGGATTAGTGTAGACAGGGCATGTTGGTCCATAAGGAATAGCACTTGATCATAAATGTCCCTCAGGACATTTGTACCATTCTGTGGAGTCGTACAGCATGGAAACAGGCCCTTTGGTCCAACTTGTCCTTTTCAAATTACATCATATGAAGTAGCTCCAGGAAGAACCAGGCATACACGCTACCCTTGCAGAAGTCACACAGGTAGCAAGATTACATAGGTAGCAAGATCACATAGGTAGCAAGACCATGGCAGAGAATTCTTTCACAGGTGTTCGATGCATAAACTTGCGCGCAAAACTAAGTCAAGGGAGTTGGTAGTGAAGAAATGGCCGGTTGCAAAGAAAGAGGGTAATCATGAATGGAATATATCGGGTAGATGCACAGTCTCTTGCCCAGAGTACGGGAAATTCTAGGGCACCCCTCACAGGTTTAGATGGGGGGGGGGGGGAGAGATTTGATTGGAACCCGAGGGGTAACTTTTTTCCACACAAAGCATTGCTGGATGATATGGATAGGCAACCTTTCAGGTCGGGACCCTTCCTCAGTCTGAAGAAGGTCCCGACCCAAAATGTCACCTATGTAGGTCTTCCAGAGATGCTGCCTGACCTGTTGGGTTACTCCAGCACTTCCAGTATCTGCAGTTGCTATTGCCCAAAGATAGACACAAAATGCTGGTGTAACTCAGCAGGTCAGGCAACATTTCTAGAGAAAAGGAATGGGTGACATGTCAGGTGGAGACTCTTATTCAGGTCTTGTTTGATTTTCTACAAATATTGGTTTAATAAAGACCATACCAACATAATAAAATTACTGTGAACAAACCACACTGCTGAGCTTATTCAATACTTTTATTGCATGAAACCGTGAAATAGTTTATCACCCTACCATTAATGAAATAATCAATTCTTATTTTTAGATTACATGTTGATGTATGAACCACAACTATCATTACCAAAGCTGTGAAAAAAGGCACTATGTGGCTTTAAATATATAAATACATTTCTATCATGGTTGCTATGGAAATAAGGATCCAGTCCCTCATGTTAATAGTTACTCCAATAAAAGCTGCCTAATTGGTAGGGGGAAGGGGAGCATACCATGGCTGCTAATCAATCATAAGCGGGTCTGCTTTGTTATATCTTGTAAAATAGAGATGAAAGGTTTCTGTCAGTAAGCGGTGAGACATAATAGTTCAGATTACAAACTAGGAAGAATGAATTTTAATCATGCCCGCTTATCACGAACAGGGCAGGCAGCTGACTAATGGCAGTCAAATATTTTCCAATCCATTCCCGATTCATTTATTCCCGCTGACATTTTAACAGCTGGGTATTGAACTCAGCAGGGTTCCTAATGGAGGCAAACAGAGGGTTCGTAAAAAACTTCACAGATCCAGTCAGAATTTAGACGTCCACCGTAGCTGGGTGATCCAGAGAAATGGGGAATAGGAAGGATTGTTGCTAGACAGCAAAGAGGGTTGAATGTTTTAACCATTGGCGACTAGTGTGACACGTTGGCGCAGCAGTATTGTTGCTGCCTTACAGTGCCAGAGGCCCAGGTTCGATCCCAAGGCACCCGGAAGAAACCCACGCAGTCAGAGGGAGAACACGCACACTCAGCACAGACCACATCCAAGGTCAGGATCGAACCTGGGTCTCTGGTGCTGTGAGGCAGCAGCTCTACCTGCTGTGCCACTGCACTGCCCAAGGAGAGAAACCCTGTCCCCTAAATGAATATGAATCCCACGAGTTGAAATGGACCTGACATCTTGTTGGCAGTATCCTCCTCACCCCACCCCCATTCTGTTGCGATTTATCTTTGAATCAGACTTCCACGGCTTTGTTGATGAATAATGTTTCTTCTCGCTGTTACAAACTCTTACAGGAAACTATTTTCTTAATGTATTTCTGGAGAACAGAGCATGGTGACCGAAGGTTATTTCCTCAAGATTATTACTTTCATTATGTGACTCACAACACAATATATTTAACCGAAGAGAAGATATCTATGAATAACAAAATAAAAGTGTTAATGGAACAGGTGCCTCAAAGCATTTCACAGTTGGTGACCCAGTTTTGTTCTATTTTGATAGCTTATTGTTTAATTGTGCCAGAAATCCACTCCTTGGTCTGATCATGCACAATTCACAGATACACAATGGTCAGTGATATTAATGCCTACACAAGAGGTTACAGGTTTAGTTTAGTTCAGAGATATAGCGTGGAAACAGGCCCTTCAGCACAATACGATAGAACTTTAACGCTAAAACACAAAATACATGAAAAATGAAATTAAAGTGACGAGTGGAAAGGATTTGGGATTTGTACAGATTGGGGGGGGGGGGGAGGGAAGAGGGGTGTCAGTCTACCCCACAACAGAAGGGGGATGAGTTGTACAGTTTGCTGACCAGCGATCCCCATTCACTAGAACTATCCTGTACACACTAGGGACAATTCACCAAAGCTAAATAACCTACAAACCTTTACATCTTTGGAGTGTGGGAGGAAACCGGAGCACCAGGAGAAAACCCACGTGGTCACTGGGAGAATGAACAAACACATACAGACAGCATCTGTAGTCAGACAATAGACAATAGACAATAGGTGCAGGAGGAGGCCATTCGGCCCTTTGAGTCCGCACCGCCATTCAATGTGATCATGGCTGATCATTCTCAATCAGTACCCCGTTCCTGCCTTCTCCCCATACCCCCTGACTCCGCTATCCTTAAGAGCTCTCGCCATCTCTCTCTTGAATGCATTCAGAGAATTGGCCTCCACTGCCTTCTGAGGCAGAGAATTTCACAGATTCACAACTCTCTGACTGAAAAAGTTTTTCCTCATCTCAGTTCTAAATGGCCTACCCCTTATTCTTAAACTGTGGCCTAACCCAGGTCTAACCCAGGTCTCTGGCTCTGTAAGGCAGCAACTCTACTGCTAAGCCACCATGCCACCCGTAATCCGTAGGATAAACATAATTGTACGGACCGCCCAATCAGTGGGACAGGCCGCATCTCTGGAGAAAAGGAATGGGTAATTAATCTTCAGTCCATATCTAGCTGCAGCATTTGCCTTTCTAAACAAGAATTTACCACCAGTTTCCTGTATTATCCAAGCTTACAATAGCTAGGAATAGCTAGGAATATCATTACAAAACTTCTATGCAAAGGTGTAAAAACAATGGTGAACTTACACAAAGTAATTAAACATAGATATTTCTTCAGTTTTCACACGATTCATACTTTCATGAGGTTCAGATTTATTATGGTCACTGACACTGAGGTATAGTGAAAAACTTTGTTTCGCATGCTATCCAACCAAATCAGATAATACTCTGCATAAATACAATCAAGCAAAACTCAAGTATAATTGGTAGAGCGAAGGGGGAGATACTGTGTGCAGAATATAATTCTCAGCATTGATCCATCTCGCATCAATTCGCAGCTGGAGGGTGGCAACAAACATACAGAGCCATTTTAAATGAAGGAATCTAATTACAGTAAATATTTCATTTGAAATTCTTCTCTCTGACATGACTATTATCTGTTTAAAATCTGTTATTTACTGACTTGCAAACAAAATATTTCTGAACTACTCAAGAGGTCCTGTTGTTATATATTCGACTTAAAAAGGAGGAAAATACAATCCATAATTTGCTTGGCTGACATTTTGGACAAGAACACGTAGTAACGTTAACAATATTCATTGAACTGGAATAGCTCCGAAATTATTCAAAACATAGTTATGTACAAAGACAAACAAAACGTGTTTAATTGCTTCTGAAATGAAAGTAGAGGACAAACAGGATAACGATTGATTACCATCTATTAGTACAAAGTTTGGCAGTGGTATACAGTGCATGCAAAATGAATTTAGATTCTTAATTCTGCATTCGCATAACGTTACAGCTTCAATTCCCGCTCAAGTAGTTCATGAATGTCATGTTTTATGTTTTGTCTGGTGGGCTGGTTAAAAGTGTTTCTTTTAAGTAATGATAAATATCAACTATTACGTGTCCTTTGCGTGGAAAAACGTACCCCTCAGGTTCCTATCAAATCTTTCCCCTTCACCTTAAACCTTGTTGCAACATAACAGGCCCGTAAACACGATGTTCACAAAAATTCAATAAATGAATAACACCAATACTAATGTAAAAGAAATGTCCTCAGTGCTACCAAAGACAGTTTATACAATTGAAGAGGAAGTTCTTTTCCTACAACAAAGGTCCAGATTATCTGGGAGTATATGCACTTCCTGGTTTATCAGAAGTGTACTGTCATGTGTGAACAATGGGAAACAGCAATGTTCACATCTAATATATTTAACCAATAATAATAGTTTAATACTAGGCTGTTCTTTCATATTTCTCCTAGACATTATTCATCTTATTCAAATCTAAATCAGGGGCAGTATAGTGGCGCTAAGGTAGAGCTGCTGCCTCACAGCGCCAGAGACCTGGCTTCTAGCAACCACGGGAGCTGTCGCCCTTTGACCGCGTGGGTTTCTCCAGGTGCTCTGGCTTCCTCCCACACTTCAAAGACGTGCAGATTTGTAGGCTAATTGGCTGCTGTAAATTGCCCCTAGTGTGTAGGATGAGAAAGTGGGATAACATAGAAGCAGTGTACGGGTGCTCGGTTGGTCGACCCGGACTCAGTGGGCCAAAGGGCATGTTTCCACGCTGTATCGCCAAACTAAACTAATACCACATGGTCAAGTACAGGAAGCACCCCTCAGGGATGAAGAGTGCCGTGCCAGGAGAGGGACGATGGTTTGTGAGACGACTGGAATGGAGGCAACAGTTGCAATGGGCCTTTGTGGCAAGCTGCAGCTGGGAATGCAAAATGGCACCTCTTGCATATGAACTCAGTGGGCTATTCTGTACTAACTGGGGAATTGTGCTATGTATGGTGATTATGTCAAGTCAAGTCAATTTTATTTGTATAGCACATTTAAAAACAACCCATGTTGACCAAAGTGCTGCATTTCTGATTAGGAAAAAAAAAAGAAATATACAGTGGTAGTCTCGCTAATCTGTATGCAAAAAAAGTATTTCACTGTACCTCGTTTCACGTGATAATAAAGAAGCTATTCAAAGTAACATACCATTAAAGATATACACCAATCTAAACTCAAATAAAAAAAAACCAACTGCAGTTACAATAAAATATTTGTCTCGAACTTCGCCTGGATATGGAGGGTCTACCTTGCCAGGGGGTTAAAGTTTCTTTGGTTCTGATTTGCAAAAAAAACAATTATGCATCCGGCCTTTTCAGAGTGCCCAATTTTTTGGTTTAATTTATCTTTCGAGCAGATCTCCAAGCACTGCCAATGCTGGATCTCATTAGTCTGAATGTTGTGGAGGTCTCCAAATTCCTTGAGGCCATAAATGCTGAGTTCCTAACCATACAATCATATTGTGAAACAGTAGGGTACTTCAAATTTAATTTCATTTCACCATAAACTGGAACCAGTGGAAACCAATTATTTTATCATACGAGGAAAGATTGGAAAGACTAGACTTGTATTCACTGGAATTTAGAAGGATGAGAGGGAATTTTATAGAAACATATAAAATTATAAAATGACTGGACAAGCTAGATGCAGGAAAAATGTTCCCAATGTTGGGGGAGTCCAGAACCAGGGGCCACAGTCTAAGAACAAAGGGAAGGCCATTTAAAACTGAAACGAGGAAAAACTTTTTCACCCAGAGAGTTGTGAATTTGGGGAATTCTCTGCCACAGAAGGCAGTGGAGGCCAATTCACTGGATGAATTTAAAAGATAGTTAGATAGAGCTCTAGGGGCAAGCGGAATCAAGGGATACGGGGAGAAGGCAGGCACGGGTTACTGATTGCAGATGATCAGCCATGATGGCCAAATGGAGGGACCAAATGGCCTCCTCCTGCACCTATTTTCTTATGTTTCTATTAAAAGCATTTTTAAGGGGTGCAGAGGCGGGGTAGTGATTACACTTTCATAGTTCACTCTATGTTATTAATCAGAGTGCAATGTTACAAACTGTTCATGATGCACAGTTAGGATTATATTGTAAATGAGTTTACATTCTCATATTTTATACTGGTCACAATAACATAAAACTTTCATCGCAGAGGATGTTATTAAGATCACTGCTTTAAATATTATACACTGATCTCTTAATCCAATTTAGTTTAGTTTAGTTCAGAGATACAGCAGGGAAATAGTCCGTTTGGCTCACCGAGTTAGTGCTGACCAGCGATCCCCGTGCACTAACAGTGTCCTAAACACTAGGGACAATTTACAATTTGACTTAATAATCATCATAATCATCATCATACTCATACTTTATTAGCCTAGTGTGTTCTGCAACATACGAGGAATTTCACTTGCAATACAGTCATACCAATAAAAAGCAAAACACACAAAACACATTTTAACATGAACATCCACCACAGTGACTCCTGCACATTCCTCACTGTGATGGAAGGCAAAACAAAGTTCAATCTCTTCCCTTTGTCCTCTAGCGGTCGGGGGCTTCGAACCTTCCATTGACGGGATGATCTTGACTCCCCTTCCTCGTCGGGATGATCAAGCTCCTGCATTGGGGGGGGAATCTCTGCGCCGGGCGATCTACCCTTGGATCGAGACTAGTCGAACGTCGTGCGGCTTTGGAGCTTCCCGACATCGGTCTCAACCCGAGACTGCGAGCTCCTCGATGTTGAGGCTAATTTGTTTTTCCCTCTCAATACCATTCTCCTGCCTTCGCCTCGTAACCTTTGACACACTTACTAATCAAGAACCTATCAATCTCCGCTTTAAAAATACCCAATGACGGCCTCCACAGCCGTCTGTGGCAATAAACTCCAGATTCATCACTCTATGGCTAAAGAAATTCTTCCTCGTCTCCATTCTAAATGTAATGTCCCTTTATTCTGCGGCTGTACACCAACGTATATTAGCGTAGGAAATCCAATAGATAGACCAGTGGCAATGAAGTGCACACGATAGGAGCAAACTTCAGATGGTTAGAGACTGAATGATAAAGGGGGCAGATACATGGAAGTCCAATTTAACATGCAAGTGTGAAGTGGTGCACTTGGGGAGAACAGCATGAAGAGGCAATCTCATCCAAAGGTACTATTTTGAGGTTGGCCTTAAACAGTTGGTACTCATTCTCAGGTTTCTGAAGGTAGGAACAGGGACAAGAAGGAAAACCTAACATTTTAAACGGGGAAAAAATAAACACAAATTGCAGGGGCATCTCAACGGCTCATGCAAAATCTCTGAAGAAAATGGATAGGTGGCGTTTTCGGGTCAGGACCCTTCTTCAGATGTAAATTTAGATTTTTAAAACACAAAACAGGATGCCATGCTAATTCCTTCCAAATCTGTTTAAGGCTTTATGTAGCATACCTAGTATAATTCTTGAACCCAAAGGGAGAGGGGTAATTTCCAGTCACATAAATGTCTTCAGGACATCCTGAATGTTTCACAGCCATAGAATTGCTTTTGCAATGTTGCTGATGTTGTGAGAAACTAGACGGGCAAGTCGTGCACAGCAAAATTCCTCCAAGTGACAGGATACTTGCACATTCTATTGATGCAGGTTTAGCCGTGAGCACTGACCAGGATGTGAACCAATCCTTCACTCTTCAATTAGCACCTTGGGATCTTTTACACCCACCCGAGAGTAAAGACAAAGCTTGTAATTGGCTTCCAAAAACATGCACAACTTTTTGTACTGCACTGGAATGTGGGCTTAGAATTTGTGCTCAAGGCATCAGAATAGAGCTTGAAGGGTCCTGAGACAAGATGTCGCCTGTCCATTTCCTCCACAGATTCTGCTTGGCCCGCTGACTTCCTTCAGCGCTTTGTATTTTGCTTGAATCCAGAACTGCTTGAATCAAGGAAAAGTATGCTACCAATGGATATTTTTAAGGTGGAGATTGACAGATTCTTGATTAGTGCAGGCATCAGGGGTTATGGGGTGAAGGCAAGAGAATGGGGTTGAGAGGGAAAGATAGATCAGCCATGATTGAATGGCAGAGTAGACTCGATGAGGCCCAAATGGCCTCATTCTGCTCCTATCACATGAACTTAGTAAGTAGAATATCAAGGTCCTGATACGGTATAAAGGTTTATCAAGAGATATTGAAAATTAACTATTTGCACAAACTGTAAAGGCAAAAAATAAATTCCTTTAGAATAACAATAGATCTAATACAGGACTTTTCTTTGTATACGTACATCACCATACTCATGTATATAATAATAGACTTGAACTTGAAACTTTGAAATAATGAGGATGATGTTGTTTCCCCCTGGTTAGCACTAAATGACAATTCTGGCAAAAAGGTAAATAATCATAAATTTAAAATAATTGACAAAACAAGAAATTTAGAATATCTTTCAATCAGGCCGTTAGTAAAATCCCAGACATATATTATCTAAAATAGTGGTAGAAATAGATTCAGTGACAAGTTTTAAAAGACAATAGAAAAAGTAGTCAACATATAATTTCAAAGAACCACTTTAGGTTGAACCTCTTCCCCTCGTAACTGTATTGTGATGATTTTCCACTTTAAAGCACATCTTCTCCATTCACCCTTCCAAATTAGGTTGAACAAGATCCAAATGTGATCCAAACAATTAAACATTTCAGCAGGCATATGTATCTTGTTCGGGTGAGTGGTGTCCTATGGTAAAGGAAACATGCAAGTCAACTATGACTTCCATTGATTGAAAGATAGAGCATTGGAACAGGCCCTTCAGCACATTGAGTCCATGCTGACCTTCAATCACTTCACACTAGTCTATGTTATCCCATTGTCACATCCACTCCCAACACACGAGAGGCAATTTACAGAGGCCAATTAACCTAGAAGCCCGCATGTCTTTGGGATGTGGGAGGAAACCGGAGCACCTGGAGCAAACCCACGTGGTCAAAGGGAGAACGTGCTTACTCCACACAGGCAGCAGCAGAGGTCAGGACCGAACCTGGGTCTCTGGTGCTGCAAGACAGCAGCTTTACTTTAGACTTTAGAGATACAAGGCAGAAACAGGCCCTTCGGCACACCATGTCCAACCAGCGATCACCCTGTATACTATCTTACACACTAGGGACAATTTACAGAAGCCAATTAACCTACAAACCTGTACTTCTCTGAAGTGTGGGATGAAACCAGAGCACCCGGAGAAAACCCACACGGACACAGGAACAACATGCAAGCTCCACACAGACAGTCCCCTTAGTCAGGATTGAACCCGGGTCTCCAGCACTGGGAGGCAGCAACTCTTACCACTGCGTCACTGTGCTGCAAATGTCTTAAATGCCTTCTTTACCATGTGAACTGACCAAAGCACAGGAACACAAAACGGGGGATTGTAGGGCAGCCTTGAGGCAGACGGCAAATCTTAAATCACTAGACTCTTCTGATCCTATTCAAATTTACATCAATTGCCATTGTTAAGCACTCAAAGAACAACTGCAGCTCCCATCCAGCAGTGCCTCAGTTTTAAAGTTCTTCTGCTTCTTATCACATCATATCGTGGCCTCTTATCTTTCCACCTCTGTAATCTCCACCAACCTTAAAACCCTTCAAGTACTCTGTGATCCTCAGAGTATGACAACTTGCACATCACCATTTGACCACTCTGCGATTCATGGCCATTGCCTTCAATTGCCCACTCGCCATGCTCTGCAATTCTCACTATTAATCCCTCCACAGATATTTTATCTCCCCCTTAATAATGCTTCTCAAAACATGCATCTTAGATCAATATCTTGGTTCCGAGTTATTACATCTCCTCGCACAGGCGCTCTATCAATTTTTCTTTGATATTCCTCCTCTGAAGTATTTTTTGACAGTCTACTCTATTATGAGTGCTATATAAATGCAAATTGCTGCTGTAATGGCGAAGGAGAGATATTGGAAGCAGGCCAGTTGCTATTGAAGACTGCAGAGTAGGCACTTCAGATTAATACTCCAACCAAAAGATGGAATCTCCAGTTACCAGGGCTTCCTTGATATTATGATGAATTGCCAACATAAATGACATCCTCAGATGTGTGGTGAACCAAGTCCTGAACATTAATCTTCCTGACTCAGGATAAGACCGCTACTGATGTGCAGGATCCTTCTTGGCTGTGATGCTCCCCCTATCAGTCAGCCAATGTTGTTTTATTCTCGGAAAGGAGAAATGGCCACTTTGGCACAGTAAAACAGTTACCATCTGCGAGCTTCTGAAAATGGATCATTGGATCAAGCTGCTCAGCTAAACACCAAGATAAAAATTAGATTAGTCAAGAGTTAAGACAAGAGTTTTTTTTATTGTTGTCTGTCCCAAAACAGAACAATGAAATTCTTAGGGCGTAGGAAGGAACTGCAGATGCTGGTTTACACCAAAGATAATCAGAGATGCTGCTTGACTTGCTGAGTTACTCCAGCACTTTGTGTCTATCTTCAATTAAATTATTACTTGCAACAGCACAACAGATATGTAAATACAGTATTCTGTAAACACCATAATAAACAAAAAAGTTAAATAAATACATGTTTAAAAAAATCACTAATAGTGATTATTATGACAGTGAACAAAATTAGATTTAGGTTTATTATTGTCATGTGTCGCAAGGCACAGTGTAAAGCTTTGTTTATCCAAACTAATCAAATATGCTATACACAAATAAATTCAAGTCAAACTCAAGTACAATAGAAAGAGGAAAGGGGAATATACAAAATGCAGAACATTGTAGCAAATCAATTCTATAGACAAACTCCTATGTCCACAATGGGGTAGAGGTGAATCGGACAGTGCCCTAGCTTATGGAAGGACCGTTCTGATAATAGAGGGGAAGAAGCTGTCCGAGTCTGGTGGTGCGGACTTTCAAGCAGATTAGAATCTGTTAAAGAGAGCATATATCTTTCTCGGTTTTTTTTCAATTCTGTTGAACATCTGTGCATTTATTCCTTTTCTTTGAAATTATAAAGCAAATCCAAGCCTTGGTTTATGCTCTGTCCTACAATTCCACCCACTTTTTGCTTTCATAAAGGGCAACTAATACATTCTGGAAGGCTGCCTGGGTTGATGAAGGCACTTCATATGCAACAATTTGGAGGAGAGGCAAGGGTCTCCCACACTGAACTCACCAATGCAAACCTCTACACGATAACGCATTGATGTTTGATGCCGAGCTCTTCCATTTCAAGGATAAATAATATTTCATGGTTAGGGTTTAAAAAAAAACAATTCTAATTTCTGACAAGGAAGGCATCAGTCCAATTTCACGTCCAAAAGGTTTTGCTGATAACAGGGAGTGCAGAAGTAATCTCATAGATATTCCTCTGTATATAATTATATCCTGAACGGATGATGACCAGTTGGGCCAGACATCAGCAAAGCTTCTTGATCTAGAAATGTTGCTGCCATCACAAAACACAGAAATAAACTATTTTTCTTTAAACCCCCCTCAAAACAGAAAGCTGGAACTGACTGCTCTGCACGGTGCCGTCAGAAAATAGAGTCCTTTCATTCTGGGACAATGAGTCTGTACGGTAAATGCATTAGGTACAGATCATCCCCAAAATACCGGCTAAATGGACAGGGTCAACCTTTTATTTAAAATAAATAGCAAGACGGCAATATCGACAGTGCATCAATTAAATATGTAAAAGCAACCCAGGAAGCCACTAATGTGGTATCTTGCTGGGCAACAAAAAAAAACCACCGTAGTGTATGCCAACCTTCAAAGATAATTTAAGTAGATATCTTACAATTGCAAGTCTCCGGTCCTGCGGCGCCCAGAATCCAAATAAGATTATTAATCAAAGCACCCAGCCAAGTTATAACCTGGAATAGCCTTTAAAGCCATATACTCAGAATGCAGCTATAAATTCAGCCCGTTAAGCATTTTTCATTCAAATACAATGGGCTTACCTGCCAGAAGCTACCACCACCTTCCTGGTGCTTCAGAGATCAAAATCTGCTTTGAAATTTCCCAGCAATCGTTAGCCAGACAAGCATGGAAAGTATTCCTCTTGGAACGCTCCCAGCACAGTTTACTGTTTTGCTTGTCATTTCTTTGTTCCCTTCACACTTGCCTCCGCAGCAACCATGCTGTTAGTGGGTGGGGCTTGGTCTGCATTCAACTTCCTGTTATCTGCTCTAAATAATAGCTCTCTCACACCCTTCTTTCACAAAGCAGATGCCGCAGAGCTCCGGTGAATGTCTGCACCATAAAACAACACACACGCCAGCTTTCCCTCAGTGGCGCCTGTAAATACCTTTAGGCTGCCCACACCATCGGGCATTTCAAAATGACGAATGAGCACTGATTGACATTTGAGTGTTTCATCCCTCCCCCCCTCCAACTACTTCAAGGCTTTATTTTTAATGGGCTGCTTTCTCGGCGCAAGGCAGAGCAGACAATCGCTACTTTGGGCTGAATGCAGAAAAAGCAGACGGGGTTACTGCAGAATGTCACCAATTGCAGTGATTGTACACCCTCTTGTATGCACTGCAATGTGAGCTGCTGTAAATATGCCCTTGAATTAAAGGTTGGAGGCAACCTTGCATACAGTAAACAAGTGAGACTTTAACCAATGTCGCAAAAAGCCAAAAATAACCTGCATACACATAAAATTCCAAACACAAGAAGGAAACATTGAAGATAGGAGGATTAGGGGTGATTTTCTAGAGGTGTACAAAATCATGAGCGGAATAGATCAGGTAGACGCACAGAGTCTCTTGCCCAGATTAGGGGAATCGAGAACCAGAGGACATAGGTTTAAGGTGAGAGGGGAAAGATCGGAATCTGATGGCTAACTTTTTCACACAAAGAGTGGTGGGTGTTTCATTTAGTTTAGCTTAGAGATACAGCACGGAAACAGGCACTTCACCTGAAAGAGTCCATGCTGACCAGCGATCACCCCGAACACCAATACTATCCTACACACACACCCATAGACAATAGACAATAGGCAACAGGTGCAGGAGTAGGCCATTCGGCCCTTCGAGCCAGCACCACCATTCAATGTGATCATGGCTGAACATTCTCAATCAGTACTCCGCTATCCTTAAGAGCTCTATCAAGCTCTCTCTTGAATGCATTCAGAGAATTGGCCTCCACTGCCTTCTGAGGCAGAGAATTCCACAGATTTACAATTTTCTGACTGAAAACGTTTTTCCTCATCTCTGTTCTAAATGGCCTACCCCTTACTCTTAAACTGTGGCCCCTGGTTCTGGACTCCCCCAACATTGGGAACATGTTTCCTGCCTCTAACGTGTCCAACCCCTTAATAATCTTATATGTTTCAATAAGATCCCCTCGCGTCCTTCTAAATTCCAGTGTATACAAGCCTAGCCGCTCCAGTCTTTCAACATAGGACAGTCCCGCCATTCCGGGAATTAACCTAGTAAACCTACGCTGCACGCCCTCAATAGCAAGAATATCCTTCCTCAAGTTTGGAGACCAAAACTGCACACAGTACTCCAGGTGCGGTCTCACTAGGGCCCTGTACAACTGCAGAAGGACCTCTTTGCTCCTACACTTAACTCCTCTCGTTATGAAGGCCAACATTCCATTGGCTTTCTTCACTGCCTGCTGTACCTGCATGCTTCCTTTCAGTGACTGATACTAGAACACCCAGATCTCATTGTACGTCCCCTTTTCCTAACTTGACACCATTCAGATAGTAATCTGCCTTCCTATTCTTACCACCGAAATGGATAACCTCACACTTATCCACATTAAACTGCATCTGCCATGCATCCGCCTACTCACACAACCTGTCCAAGTCACCCTGCAACCTCATAGCATCTTCCTCACAGTTCACACTACCACCCAGCAAATTTGCTAATGGTACTTTTAATCCCTTCATCCAAGTCATATTGTAAATAGCTGCGGTCCCAGCACCGAGCCTTGCGGTACCCCACTAGTCACTGCCTGCCATTCTGAAAGGGACCCATTTATCCCAACTCTTTGCTTTCTGTCTGCCAACCAATTTTCTATCCATGTCAGTACCCTACCCCCAATACCATGTGCTCTAATTTTGCACACTAATTTCCTATGTGGGACCTTGTCGAAGGCTTTCTGAAAGTCGAGTTACACCACATCCACCGGCTCTCCCCTGTCAATTTTCCTAGTTACATCTTCAAAAAATTCCAGTAGATTAGTCAAGTACGATTTCCCCTTCGTAAATCCATGCTGACTCGGAACGATCCTGTTACTGCGATCCAAATACTCCGCAATTTCGTCTTTTATAATTGACTCCAGCATCTTCCCCACCACTGATGTCAGACTAAGTGGTCTATAATTTCCCGTTTTCTGTCTCCCTCCTTTCTTAAAAAGTGGGATAACATTAGCTACCCTCCAATTCACAGGAACTAATCCTGAATCTATAGAACATTGGAAAATGATCACCAATGCATCCACAATTTCTAGGGCCACCTCCTTAAGTACCCTGGGATGCAGACCATCAGGCCCTAGGGATTTATCAGCCTTCAGTCCCATCAGTCTACCCAACACCATTTCCTGCCTATTGTGAATTTCCTTCAGTTCCTCCGACACCCTAGGATCTTTGGCCACTAGAAAATCTGGGAGATTGTTTGTATCTTCCTTAGTGAAGACAGATCCAAAGTACCGGTTCAACTCGTCTGCCATTTCCTTGTTCCCCATAATAAATTCCCCTGCTTCTGTCTTCAAAGGACCCACGTTTGCCTTGACTATTTTTTTCCTCTTCACATATCTAAAAAAGCTTTTACTATCCTCCTTTACCCTCGTACCTCATCTTTTCTCCCCGTATTGCCTTTTTAGTTATCTTCTGTTGCTCTTTAAAAGAGTCCCAATCCTCTGGCTTCCCACTCTTCTTTGCTATGTTATACTTCTTCTCTTTTATTTTTATGCTGTCCTTGACTTCCCTTGTCAGCCACAGGTGCCTCTTACTCCCCTTAGAATTTTTCCTCCTCTTTGGGATAAATTGATCCTGCAACTTCTGCATTATTCCCAGGAATACCTGCCATTGCTGTTCCACCGTCTTCCCTGCTAGGGCCTCCTTCCCGTCAAATCTGGCCAGCTCCTACCTCATGCCTATGTAATCCCCTTTGCTATACTGTAATACTGACACTTCCGATTTTCCCTTCTCCCTCTCAATTTGTAGAGTAAAACTTATCATATTATGATCACTGTCTCCTAATGGCTCTTTTACCTTCAGTCCCCTTCTCTGATCAGGTTCATTACACAACACTAAATCCAGAATTGCTTTCTCCCTGGTAGGCTCCAGTACAAGCTGTTCTAAGAATCCATCTCGGAGGCACTCCACAAACTCTCTTTCCTGGGGTCCATTACCAACCTGATTTTCCCAGTCTACCTGCATGTTGAAATCTCCCATAACCACCGTAGCATTACATTTGCGACATGCCAATTTTAGCTCTTGATTCAACTTGTACCCTATGTCGAGGCTACTGTTTAGGGGCCTGTAGATAACTCCCATTAGGGTCTTTTTACCCTTACAATTCCTCATTTCTATCCATACTGATTCTACATCTCCTGATTCTATGTCACCCTTTGCAAGGAAGTGAATATCATTCCTTACCAACAGAGCAACCTCACCCCCTCTGCCCACCTGTCTGTCTTTTCTATACGTTGTGCACCCCTGAATATTCAGCTCCCAGCCCTGGTCCTCTTGTAGCCATGTCTCAGTGATTCCCACAACATCATACTTGCCAATGTCTAACTGAGCCTCAAGCTCATCCACTTTATTTTTCATACTTCGCGCATTTAAATACAACACTTTAACTTCGGTATTCACCTCCCCACTCACACAGGTCACAATTGGCCCTGACCTTACTCTCTTATCCCATCTAGAACTTCCCTTCCCATTTATTCGAGTCCTTTGCAATTTCTCCTGTATTCGCTTCCCCTTTTGCTCCATCTTCATATTCCCAATTTGTCTACCCCTGCCCCCCACTACTTAATTTAAAGCCACACGTGTAACACTAGCAAACCTGCCTGCCAGAATGTTGGTCCCCCTGCTGTTAAGGTGCAACCCGTCCCCTTTGTACAGGTCACCCCTACCTTAGAAGAGATCCCAGTGGTCTAGAAATCTAAATCCCTGCTCCCTGCACCAGCCCCTCAGCCGTACATTCATATCCCCGATCTCCCTGTTCCTGCCCTCACCAGCACGAAGTTCAGGTAACAGTCCAGAGATAACCACCCTCGACGTCTTACTTCTCAGTCGTCTTCCTAACTCTCTAAATTCACGTTGCAGCATCTCCTTCCTCTTCCTCCCGACATCGTTCGTGCCCACGTGCACAACTATGTCCGGTTGATCGCCTTCCCTCGCTAGGATGTTCTGAAGCCGGTCCGTGATGTCTTGAACCCTGGCACCAGGGAGGCAACAGACCATCCTCAAGTCCCGCCTGCTGCCACAGAATCTACTGTCCGTACCTCGGACAATGGAGTCACCCATTACTATGGCTCTTCCTGACTTCGGTCTCCCCGGTCGAGTCTCCTTGCCTGGGTTAGAGCTGCCAACCTGTCCACCGCACGGACTGGAAGCGTCTTCTGCCCTGACAGCTCCCAAGAGGGTGTACCTGTTTGCAATAGGCACAGCCACCGGGGTCTCGTGGAGTCCACGTTTACTACCCCTTGAAACGGTCTCCCACCTTCGCTCGACCTGGACCCTTGGCGTGACAGCCTCACAGTAGGTCCTGTCCAGGAAACTTTCGCATTTCCGGATGGCCCTGAGGTCATTCAGCTGCTTTTCCAACTCCACCACATGTCCATTCAGGAGCTGCACCTGGACACAGTTCTTGCAGGTTGTAGCTCCCAGAAGCTCCAGCGGTGTCCCTACCTTCCCACATCCTGCAGGAAACAAACTGCACCAACTTATCAGCCATTACTTTATTGTCTAAAAACAAATCAGGCTCAAAAACAAGTGTAACCTCCTCACCTCAGCCTCCTCGTCGAAGACTCGCAACCAAAGGCTCGCACTTTTCTTACAGGATACTTCCCTCAACCGGGCCGCACCCCCTTGTGCGAGCCTTGTTTATATCAGTCACTAAATTGCCTAATTGGCCAATTTACCAAACTTCTAATTTAATTGATCAGCCAATCCACGTACTCACTTCTAACCTGCCTTCCTGACGAGCTTGGAGGTACGCTCTTCACTGATTGACTACTAGCGTCCCTATAGCGCTCTTTTTAAACTGACACTAGGAACAATTTACAATTTTACCAAAGCCAATTAACCCATGACCTGTACATCTTTGGAGTGTGGGAGGAAACAAGAGCTCCTGGAGAAAACCCATGTGGTCACAGGGAGAATGTACAAGCTCTGTACAGACAGCAACCGCGGTCAGGATTAAACCCGGGCCTCTGCCGCTGTAAAGCAGCAACTCTACCCACGGCGCCACTGTGCTCTGGTCGTTTATGTTTGAGAACTTTAACATGGAAAGAGTGCAGAGAAAGACAGAAAGTACTGGAGTGATTTGGGATGCGGAGGATAGCGCCAGCGACGATGGACGTGACAGATGAGGAGCGAAGCCGCCAGCAGAGGAGAGGAAACCGGGGTCTGGCTTACCGCACCTTCATGTTGATCGTTTACATTAACCACCAGAGTGAGTCTAGACCCAACATCTTCTAGCAGAAGCAAGAATAATATTGTGAGCAATAGTTAGCACCAACATGCTTAAGTAAATGTGAACATCTTATACTTCTGATACTACCTAAAGTTGGAAAAGAGAAACATCCAAAGATCAGGTAATGCAGCCGGGCTGAGTTTTAATAGAATGTAAATGAAAGGATAATGAAAGGCAGAAATATATCACTTTATGTGTGACACAGATGAAACAAGCTCCCACTGCTCTCACACATAAATAGCTAGGTGTTAATCACACAAAAAATAAGCACTTGCTTTTTCTCCATTCAGCTCCTGCAATATCCAACATGTTTTTCAGCCACATAATTGAATCATACACATTCAGACTGGTTATCTCTCTTTCATGTTGTCTCTGATAATATAGGAATTGTGCATCAGCAACAATTTGCAGTCACCGGTGACAATTTGCAAATCCAATCCTTCACTATTAGATATAAATGACTAAACAGCGAATAAAATGAAATCACAGTGCTTATTCTTGAAACTAGTGCTTCTTGTGTTTTAAAAAAAATTAAAAATTGGGAGTATCCATTTTATTCCAAACAAATCTAAACCTGATCTCCAGTTTCATGAGAAAGATTTTTGTGGATCAAGCAGTTCAATGGTTATTTTCATTTGGACGTATGCAGGGAACAATTCACGATGGCGCCAGAATCTAAATACATGGGAATAATTGAGGGGAAATAGCAGATTGATTAGTTTTATACCTTTCAAATTCACACAAAGAGTGGTACTATAACAACATTTAAAAGACAATTGGACAGGTAAATGGATCAGAAGGGTTTGGAGGGATATGGGCTAAATGCAGACAAATGGAAGTAGCTTAGATCTTGGTCTTGGTCAGTAAGGACAAGTTGGGCCGAAGGGCCTGTTTCCCTACTGTATGACTCTATGACTAAGATATTGAAAAGTAAAGGAAAATCAAGAGAAGGAACCTGTCATGACGGTGAGTCATGATAATAATAATAATAATAATATATTCCTTTAATCGTCCCACACCGGGGAAATTTACAGTGTTACAGCAGCAAAGTGGATAGCAAGAGATCAATCATTATAAATAAAAGTAAAGACAAGGGTAAATTGTTATCAGTTTACTGTGTATTCCTTAACTGTAACTATTGACCCGTCTGCTGGGAGCAGTGCTGGTTGTGCAGTCTCACCGCAGCGGGAAGGAAGGACCTCCTATATCTCTCCTTCACGCACTTGGGGTGAAGGAGTCTGTCACTGAAGGAACTACTCAGTGCAGTGACAGTGTCCTGCATGGGGTGGGAGTCATTATCCAGCAGCGATGTTAACTTTGCCATCACCCTCCTCTCTCCCACTGCCTGCACTGAGTCGAGGGGGCAACCTAGGACAGAGCTTTATGCAAATATCGTGACCTTTGTATCAGGTGACTTGAGAGTTGGAAGGTGTGCTTGCTGTGTACAGCAAGGCCGGAGGCTGCAGTCGGGAGAGACAATAAACATAGAAACTAAGTAATGTAACTTATAAAGATTGTGTCTGCATCATTATTCCACATCTGAAGCAGAGATGTGACATTGGCGATGAGGATGGTTTGGATATTCTGGATTTTGGATTTGGATATTTTGGATACTGAATCCGTGGCTACCTGCTGGAAAAAAGGTTAGAAAAAGGTCATAATGGCAGTGACTGGAGCTGATTTCTTAGCGCTTCGCGGAGTTCCACACTTCGATCCGACGGGTGATGCGAGTACCGTCAGCATGAAGTGGAAAGTGTGGCTGGAGGAATTTGAGGCCTACGCCGACAGTCGTGGACATTTTCTTTGTGAGAGTACGCCGGGGCAGAAGGTGCAGCAGAGAGCGTTGCTTCTCTTCACTGCGGGGCCAGTGGTTCGAGAAATGTTTAAAACACTCCCTGACACCGGAAGGAAGACCATAAGAAAGTAGTTGATGCATTGAACAGTCATTATGTGGCGGTGCCGAATGCTACATTTCAATGCCATTTATTCCGTAAAACAAAACAGGCAGAGGGCGAGACTGTTGCTCAATTTGTGACGAGACTCGGACAGGTGTCTGCAGGATGCAAATATGTGGCTGCTGATGTGGAAAACCTGATATTGGATCAGGTTGTCCAGCATTGCAGGTCAGACAAGCTCAGGAGAAGGCTGCTAGAAAAAAGGGGTGAGTTAAACCTTAATGATGCTTTGTGGATTGCAGCAGCACTGGAAGCTGTTGAGGGACAATTTCACAGCATGAAATTGAAAGATTCCAAGACTGGGCAAGTTAACTGGCTGTCCCACGGTAGACCAAGTAGTAAGCCTGAACGTTAGATTGAGTGTTACAGGAGGTGGCAACAAGGGTCACATAGGGAAAGATGCATGTTGTCCGGCAAAAGGTAGAACATGTAGGAAGTGTGGAGGCAAAGATTATTTTGCAAAGAAATGTAAAAGTAAGGCCGGGGACAATACAAGTGATGACAATAAGAGTGAATATTCCAAGGCAAGGGAGAAAGGGAAGTCCAGTGACAAGATAGACAGACCGTGGCAGAAAAAGAAGAGTCACATCCGTCACATAGAAGATGATTTCGGAAGTGATGAGGAGAGTGAGGAACCTGGTGATGTAAAGGAATTATTAGTTTGCATTGAATGATAGCCATCTAGAGAAAGTTGCAGTGCCAGTGATTGTAGATTCTGGTAGCGACAGCAACGTAATTAACAGATTACTGTGGGAACGCTTGAAACAGCAGAAAACCAAGTGCACGTCCAGGAGGTGTAGTAGGAAGTTATATCCATACACCACAACTGAACCGTTGCAGACAATTGGATGATTCACGGCTAAAGCAGAAGTCGGATATAGAAAAACTGCTGCAGAATTCGTGGTGATAGAGAAGAAGGGAGAACCCCTTGCTCAGTAGAAGTACAGCTCGAGAGCTGGGAGAGCTTCACATTTGAGTGCATGTCAATTCAGTGCAGTCATATGATGACATGAGGTAGGAATTTAACTCAGTATTCTAAGGGGTTGGAAAATTGAAAGGCCGGCAAGTGAAGTTAGCCATTGAAACTGTTAAGCCGAGAGCACAACCGTGGCAGAGAACGCCATTTGGACTTCGTGGAAAAGTAGAAGCTAAAATCAAGGAGTTGATTGATCAGGACATTATTGAGCCAGTTGAAGATTCGACACCATGAGTGAGTCCAGTAGTGATAGTGCCGAAACCCAATAATAACATCAGACCGTGCGTGGACATGGAGAGCCAATGAAGCAATAATCAGAGAAAGACACCCAATTCCGACGATCGATGAGGTGCTACAAGAGTTATCAACCAGTAAAGTGTTCTCCAAAATTGATCCAGCACATTTGGAAAGTGGTGAAATCATTGGACAAAGTCAGCAAGGATTTATGAAAAGTAAATCATGTCTGACGAATCTTATAGAACTTTTCGAGGATGTAACTAGTAGAGTGGATAAGGGAGAACCAGTGGATGTGTTATATCTGGACTTCCAGAAGGCTTTCGACAAGGTCCCACATAAGAGATTAGTATGCAAACTTAAAGCACACGGTATTGTGGGTTCAGTATTGATGTGGATAGAGAACTGGCTGGCAGACAGGAAGCAACGAGTAGGAATAAACGGGTCCTTTTCAGAATGGCAGGCAGTGACTAGTGGCAAGGCCCAGTGCTGGGACCCCAGCTATTTACAGTATATATTAATGATTTGGACGAGGGAATTGAATGCAACATCTCCAAGTTTGCGGATGACACGAAGCTGGGCGGCAGTGTTAGCTGTGAAGAGGATGCTAGGAGGCTGCAACGTGACTTGGATAGGTTAGGTGACTGGGCAAAGGCATGGCAGATGCAGTATAATGTGGATAAATGTGAGGTTATCCACTTTGGTGGCAAGAACAGGAAAGCAGACTATTATCTGAATGGTGGCCGATTAGGAGAAGGGGAGATGCAACGAGACCTGGGTGTCGTGGTACACGAGTCATTGAAAGTAGGCATGCAGGTGCAGCAGGCAGTGAAGAAAGCGAATGGTATGTTGGCATTCATAGCGAGGGGATTTGAGTATAGGAGCAGGGAGGTTCTGCTGCAGTTGTACAGGGCATTGGTGAGACCACACCTAGAGTATTGCGTACAGTTTTGGTCTCCTAATGTGAGGAAAGACATTCTAGCCATAGAGGGAGTACAGAGAAGGTTCACCAGATTGATTCCTGGGATGGCAGGACTTTCATATGAAGATAGACTGGATAGACTCGGCTTGTACTCGCTGGAATTTAGAAGATTGAGGGGGGATCTTATAGAAACTTGCAAAATTCTTAAGGGGTTGGACAGGCTGGATGCAGGAAGATTGTTCCTGATGTTGGGGAAGTCCAGAACAAGGGGTCACAGTTTAAGGATAAGGGGGAAGTCTTTTAGGACCGAGATGAGAACGTTTTTTTTCACACAGAGAGTGGTAAATCTGTGGAATTCTCTGCCACAGAAGGTAGTTGAGGCCAGTTCATTGGCTATATTTAAGAGGGAGTTAGATGTGGCCCTTGTGGCTAAAGGGATCAGGGGGTATGGAGAGAAGGCAGGTACGGGATACTGAGTTGGATGATCAGCCATGATCATATTGAATGGCGGTGCAGGCTTGAAGGGCCGAATGGCCTACTCCTGCACCTATTTTCTATGTTTCTATCTCAAATGGGGATATAACCAATTGGAATTACATCCAGAGTCAAGAGAGGTGACAATATTTGTCATTCACTGCTGATTATACCGGTACAAAAGACTGATGTTTGGAATCAATGCTGCCCCTGAGATCCATCAGTATTAAATCCACAGAGTGATTCAGGGTGTACCAGGAGCAGCAAACATATCAGATCACATCATCGTCCATGCATTAATTCGTGAAGAGCATGACAGGAGATTGAAGCTAGTGTTGACTAAACTTCAAGAAGCATGTCCCACTGTGAATGAAGACAAGTGCACGTTTGGCGTCTCTGAGATGAATTTCATGGGGCACAGACTCACAAGTGAAGGGCTGAACCTGGCAAAGGCTAAAGTGAAAGTTGTTGCGGATGCACGTGAACCTCAGAATGCAACCGAGATGAGGAGCAACCCACCAGAACCAATTAGAAGTGCAAAGTTGCCAACAGGACCATGGGTTGATGTAGCTGTTGACTTTCTTGGACCACTTCCAACAGGTGAATCAATTATGGTAGTGGTAGACTACTATAGCAGGTACTATGAGTATACAGTGATGAAGTCAACTATGGCAGAAAAGACTATACAGGCATTAGCAGAGATTTTCGCCAGACACGGGTTGCCTGTTACATTGTACTCCGACAATGGGCCACAGTTTGTTTCCGAAATGTTTGCTGAGTACATAAGCATCACAGGCATCCATCATCACAGGGTGACTCCTAAATGGCCACAAGCTAACGGAGAAGTAGAGAGACAAACCAATCCATAGAGAAGAGGATACGAATCGCCCATGCCAAAGGGAAAAACTGGAAGGAGGCACTGTTAGCATACATAGCTGTATATCAGGCGACCACTCGCTCAACGACAGGGAAATGCCCAGCAGAAACCTTGTTTGGAAGGAAAATTTGCACTAAAATGCCAGAAGTGCGAGAGATCACGGAAGACCAGGAGCTGAGAGACCGTGATGCCGAAAAGAAAGGTGCGGCAAAATAGTATGCCGACTTGAAACGAGGAGCCAGGCACTCGGAAATAATGCCTGGTGATGACGTGCTTGTGAGGTGAGATGAATGGCAGTAAGATGGACACTCCTTACCATTGCCAGCCATACAATGTTGTATCGAGGAGCAGCAGCAGGGTGACAGTCAAGTCTCCAGAAGGTGTTATCTACAAGAGGAATGTATCGAGTGTCAAAAAGTACATGTCGAAAGACACTCGAATCGAGGGGGGCCAAAGTGCACCAAGAGCTACTGAATCAGAGGGGCCAGACAACATCCCTGAGGTGGTGACCGGTGTTCCTGAGCCAACCAGCATTCCTGAGGTGGTGACCAGAGGTGCTGTTCCAGAGGCAGCACGCTGCGACGCAGGTGGTGAGCAGAGATGGCATCTGGATGACAATTCTTTGCACCAGCTGGTAGACCACAACGTGAAAGGAGAGTCCACAAAAGATACGACGATTTTGTGTTATAGTTATAGTTTTGTTTAGTAATTATATGACATTTGTTTAGAGGCAAAGGAAGCTTACAAGTTATTATTTGTATATTTGTGTTAAGGGAAAAAATGTATATTTGTATTAAGGGAAAAAAAACAACATAATAATTTTTAAGAGTAAAGGGCCTGTCCTAGTTAGCTGATTTTAAGGCGACTGCCGGCAACTAGGCTGTTGCCGAACGTTCACCGGAGTGTCACGGGCATGATCATCAGGAGTCTTCAATGAATCGTAGTGGATCTCGGCGCGTCGCGGAAAAACTTTCCAGATAGAAATTTCTCAGCGACCCAGAGAAAACCCATGCGGCCACAGGGAGAACGTACATACTTTGTGCAGACAGTACCTGTACTCCGGATCGAACCTGGGCCTCTGGTGCTGAGGCAGCTTCGCCACTGTGCCGCCCCTTCTTTTGACTCTGCTAGGATCAGACGTAGGCTCAATGGGCTGAATGGCCTCCGTCTATGTCACAATGGAGGAATGAATTCACTTCACTGTACAAACATAAGTCATGCACCCATGTCAGTTTCTGGCACTCCTGCAAAGTCATTCCACACCGAGAAATATTCTTACCATCGAGCGTGTCATGTGAACATATTTAAACCTTGATTGCTGAGTGGTGTTGAGTGAAGCTTTCCCCATGAATATTATAGCAATGCTTGTGAAATAATTAGAATCATGTCATGTTATTCTGGCAAAGTTTGCATGGAAGCTCCAAAGTGATTATGACTCTCTTAATTCTTATCCACATTTTGTTTTGCTCCTACACTATCATGGCTGCCTCTGTGAAGCAACTTTACAAGAGGTAGAGAATTAGCTTGCCAGCTTGAAAGAATGTACCAGCAGATTCAGAAACAGTTTGGACCCCTGTTTTATCGGACCGCTGTTTTATCGGACAGGTCCTTCCATAAACCATAAGCTAGGGTAGAGTCCTGACTTTCCCACATATTTCATTGCGGACATTGGACACTTTCTCTGGAACTGATACATTACAATGCTGAGAACTATATTCTTCACTCTGGTATTTTTCTCTTCGCTCTACCTGTCGTACTTCTGCTTGGCTTGATTGTCTTCGTGTATTATATTATCTGATTATGGTTAGCACGCATTCAAAAGCTTTACGGTATACGTGACAATAATAAATCTAAACCGAACTCTGAAGAAGAGTCTCGACCCAAAACATTACCCATTCCTTTTCTCCAGAGATGCTGCCTGTCCTGCTGAGTTATTCCAGCATTTTGCATCCATCATCGGTGTAAACCAGGATCTGCAGTTCCTTCTTACATTAAACCCAAGAAATATGGGGCAGCATGGTGGAACAGCAGTAGAGTTGCTGCTTTACAGCGCCACAGACCCAGGTTCGATACCGACTATGGGTGATATACGTACAGAGTTTGTACGATCTCCATATAACCGCATGGATTTTCTCCAGGTGCCCTAGTTTCCTCCCACACTCCAAAGACGTGCAGGTTTGTGGATTAATTGGCTTCTGTAAATTGTCCCTAGTGTGTAGCATAGTGTTGGTGTATGGGGCGATCACTGGTAAGTGGGCGTAGAGCCTGTTTTCGCACTCTTATCTCTAAAGCCTAAAGTGTAAATATGGGGGAGGTTTATGCAAATAAGGAAAAATATGTGTTGGATGTTGTCTCTTCTCTGAAAGCTCTTCCTACACGAGCAATTGAAAGAGTTGAAATTAGGTGAGAGCATTAATGAAATGTGACTGCTTATACACAAAAAAGTGATACTGTTGCCCAGCTGTTGAAAATGAATGGAACAGTGCATCTACAGCATTAGTTCTACCCATCTGCAGACCTTTAAGTGTTCAATTGTTGCAATAACTTAAAAATAACTGGATTCTCCTTGGTCTTCTCTCACTCTGAATGATTGTGGGCTTCATAGGTTTCAGTTCAATTTAGTTTAGTTTATTGTCACATGTAAAAAGCTACAGCGAAAAACCTTTGCGTGCTAACCAGTCAGTAGAAAGACAATATATGATTACAATCGATCCATTTACAGTGCATAGACAGGCAATAAGGGAATAACGTTTAGTGCAAGCCAGCAAAGTCCGATCAAGGATAGTCCGAGGGTCACCAAAGAGGTAGATAAGAGTTCTGCACTGTGGTGGTAGGATGATTCAGTTGCCTGATAACAGCTGGGAAGAAACTGTCTCTGAATCTGGTGGTGTGCGTTTTCACACACTTTGAAATGTTAGTTCCTCAATGTATCTCTCTGCCTATTGAATACCATTATACTCAGCTGCTGCAAGCAAAAGTCCAAAGAACATTTTAATGAATGTCTGGGAAAACAGCATTTTGTGTTGAGTTTAGGTTTTTTATAATAAATTGGGTGTCATTCATCTGAAAATACAGAAATGTTTTATTCAGTGATTTTATCATGACGTCTTGTGTTATAACCAATGCTGGTGAACTTGCAAATTAGGGCATGTGAAGGGATTTTATGTCATCTGGCCTCCACTGTTTTATATTTGTAAATGAACCACATGTACAAGTGATGTAATAGTTATTATATGTGTGACTTAAACATTCACGTTCGTTGTGTTAATCTGCAATAAAGTGTAGACCCCTTTGAAACTCGTGAAGTTCACTATAGATTATTACAGCAACTATTGTATGAGCACTACCACACAAATGCACACGCTGACTTCAAATACTACATAAAAAAGACATGAAATGCTGGAGTAACTCAGCAGGTCAGGAAGCATCACTGGAAAACCTGGATAGGTATCAGATCGAGTGAGGAAGGGTACCGACTCAAAACATCATCTATCCTAGTTCTCCAGAGATGCTGCCTGACCCACTAAGTTCTCCAGCACTTTATATTCTTTTTTATGTTCAATAATTTATCATTTCTAGGAGCAGAATTAGGCCATTCAGCCCATCAAGTCTAATCTGCCATTCAATCATGGCTGATCTATCTTTCCATCTCAACACAATTCTCCTGTCTTCTCCCCATAACACCTGAGACCCTTACTAATCAAGAATCTATCAATCTCCACCTTTAAAATATCTATTGATGACCTCCACAGCCGTCTGTGGCAATGAATTCCACAGATTCACCACCTTCTGACCTCCTCATCTTTCTAAAGGTATGTCCTTTTATTCTGAGGCTCTGACCTCTGGTTCTGGACTCTCCCACCAGTGGAAACATCCACACCGCATTACATTCGTGGAAACAACCTCTCCATATTTTGTTCCATGATATTGAAGCTATTGTATTATGTAACAGAATACTCTTTTTGTTTGTAAGCCAGCGTCTTACAAAATGATGCCATTCCTTGTTTCTTCAACTACATCATAACTGGCAATAAAGTTTGTCAAAACAACTGATGAATATAAACTCTGCAATAAAAATAGTGGTTTGAAGAAGTGCTTGGACTGATCAGTGATCAATGATACGGGCAGTAGGAGCTCATGCTCCACATTTGGGAAGAGAAAGTGGTTTCAGGGTCAAAGTGAGCACAAGCAAACATCTTGTGGTGAACCTGTGCAGATTGTGTTGATTAAAATAAGAAAGACTGCAGTCATCTGCAGTCCAGACAGATGCCTCGATAATAGAGGAATGAAACACGTAAACGAAGTGAGCACAGGGCAGAGAAGTCTAAAGTGTTGCCGTCTGATTGTTTAGGTCAGCAATGGGACAAAGTAAAGGCTCAGTGTTGGTTATAACAGCACTCGATTTGTTGGGTAATTGGCCTCTGTAAAATGTACTCGGTTTGTAGTGAGTGGATGTGAAAATGGAATGACGGAGAACTAGTGTGAACGGGGTGATTGATGGTTGGCGAGGACTTGGTGGGCCGTAGGGCCTGTTTCCATGCTGCATCTCGTAACTAAACTAAACTAAATAAATGGGATGCAGATGCTTTTGAAGTAGAGGACCACACTGTAAACATGCAGATCGTGAGTATGACTTTTAGAGTGCAGTAAATGGCCATTGACGGAGATTGCCTCTGAGACGTATCAAATGCTTGCTAATCTGGCTGACCCACAGAAAGCCAAAGCTGTTCCATTCACAAAAGCAGCACAGAAATCGTAGAGCTTATTGTAATCCTCCGCTATTTCAAAAAGCTGAGAGCTACAAGTTTGACACAAAGCATCGAAGAATAGGTAAAACAATCAATGGCTGTATTGTTGCATTAGAAGATTTATCCAGATAACGCGACTTTGGTGAATTCTTAAACCGTGTGCTTAACCGTGCTTTACCTGATGAATGGAGTCAACACAACTTGTGTGGCATGGAGTAACTGACATTTAACATGACAGAAATGGCAGCCAAAAGGTACAAATAATTTTATCCATCACCAGATGCATGGATGCATGCATGCAGCTTAGAGACTTAAGGAAGCAGCTTAGGGTCATGCCTGGAATACGGTGAGCACCACATGCGGATTGCAGCAGATAGCGACTGCATGCCAAGGACTCCTAGACTTACAGAGGCAACAACATCTCATCGGCAATCACTGAGTTTGCTCTTCTGGCACAGGCAACCAGCAGGGTGGGTGGGGAAGCAAAGGAATGGTGTTGCATTCCTAGAATACAACCCATATTGCAATCTGCTGTAGTGCAAAGCTGTGTGATTTGTGCATATGTCACACATACAATGACTTATATTACGCAGTGAAAGCTAGGCCTCTGGGGAGTATTGTAGAGCAGAGGGATCTAGGAGTACAGGTACATAGTTCGTTGAAAGTGGCATCAAAGATAGATAGGGTGATCAAAAAGGCTTTTGGCACATTGGCCTTCATCAGTCAGAGCATTTAATATAGAAGATGGGAGGTCATGTTGCAGTTGTATAAGACTGTATAAGATGTTGGTGAGGCCGCCTTTAAAGTACTGTACTCAGTTTTGGGCACCATGTTATAGGAAAGATGTTGTCAACCTAGAAAGGGTGCAGAGAAGATTTACCAGGATGTTGCAAGGACTCGAAGGCCTGAGTTACAGAGAGAGGTTGAGCAGGCTAGGACTGCATTCCTTGGAGCGATGGAGGATGAGAGGTATTCTTAAAGGTTTTTGGTTTTGGTTTTTGAGATACAGTGCGAAAACAGGCCCTTCGGCCCACCAAATCCATGCCGACCAGCGATCCCCGCACACTAACTCTACCCTACAAACACTAGGGACAATTTACAATTTTACCAAGCCAATTAGCCTACAAACCTGTACGTCTTTGAGTATGGGAGGAAACTGGAGTACCTGGAGAAAACCCACGAAGATTCCGGGGAGAACATGCAAACTCCATACAGACAGCACCTACCCATATTCAGGCTTGAACTAGAGTCTCTGCGCTGTAAGGCAGCAACTCTACCGTTGTGTCACGTAACGCCCTTGTATAAGATTACAAGGGGAATAAATAGGTGTTGATGCACAGTGCCTTTTATCCGGGGAAGGGGAATCAAGAACCAGAAGACATAGGTTTATTGAGAGAAGGAAAAGATTTAATGGGAATCCGGGCAACATTTTCACACAGAGGGTGGTGGGTATATGGAATGAGTTGCCAGGCAGGAAGCTGAGGCAGGAACTATAACAACATTTAAAAGACATTTGGACAGGTACATGGATAGATAGATAGGAAAGGTTTAGAGGGATATGAGCCAAAAGTGAGGCAGTAGAACTAATGTAATTGGGGAACCTAGGTCAACATGTGCAAGCTGGGCTTCAGTATGTTTCCATACTCTATGACTCTAATAGAAGTTAAAAATAGCATGACAGCAGAAAAATTGCAGTAAGAATTGTATTTAAGATGAGGAAAGCAAACATAGTTCATGAGGTGAAATGCTGGTAATTAAAGGCAATTAGTTTACAATCCATAGCAGGAAAAATGCTTGAGGGTAATCAATGGGAGGTGATAAATAAGCATTGGGAGAAATATTGTCAATTGTTCTGTCTGCATTGCATCTGCATGCATTCGTTCACAGGAGGTAATGTGTTGGAAATTGCTGAATAGTTGTTCTGTTTCTCTATTGTACATCACGTGTACTTCTAATGGCACAAGGGCCAACTGAGAGGAAGTCCTGTCTCAGACAGGACAGAGCTTTATAACGTGATGCAAACACTTTCCAGGTGCTTTTCTAGCCATGACACGAATACGACTGTATTTCCGAATCTTGTTAATGTATAATGGGCGACCAGAGCTGCTAAGCAAACAGCAGCTGGCAGAAGCTTATTTAATGAGCAGAGTGAAAAAAATCAATCATGAGTTTTAGCCCATTCCAGTCAAGTTGTACTTATTTTAGGTTTAGTTTAATTAAGAGATACAGCGCGGAAATATGCCCTTCGGCCCATCGTTCGCCCTACCAGCAATCACCCTGTACACTAACACTATCCTAGACTCTAGGGATAATTTTACCAAAGCCAATTAACATACGAAACAGCACGTCTTTGGACTGTGGGAGGAAACCGGAGCACCTGGAGAAATCCCACGCAGGTCAGGGGTAGAACGTACAAACTCCATACAGACAGCACCTGTGGTCAGGATCAAACTGGGGTTTTTGGCGCTGTAAGGCAACAACTTTACCACTGTGCCTTTCTTTTTTTCCCCCATTCTTTTTTAATTTGCCCATTAGGCTTTTATGAAGCTTTTGATAACTACATTGTTCATACTTTCCCATCAAAACTTCCTGCAGTGCAGAGCAAGGGCCGTTAGGAAGGTGAACCGGGGTAATGCCTCCAGCGTCTTCAACGTCAGCTGCAGGATGCGCCCCCTGAGACACAAAGATGGCTGGGCGAGGCGAGGGATATCGGTTCGCGGGCCGATCTGGTCAAAGGCGATGGAGGAAGGCTCTTCAGGAGCCTTGGGCTTACCTGGATAGGGAACTGCTCCAGTAGACCGAGCGAGCAGGCGGACCGAAGTTCGGACTTTGGAAATGGCTTCAAAACATGGCGGCACCTGCATGTGCAAATATGCAAAAAGAATTTCACTGTGCAGTTGCACATGTGAAGTGAAAATGCTTATGCATGTTGGTTGGTTGAAGTATAAAATCAACATGGAAACGTAGAATTTACCTGTGGTATTCAGTGACCTTGTGGTACAATGTTGACGCTTAAATCCACGGATGAAGGTACTTATATTTTTCTTTGGCAGACACAGTTCATGTTGGTTATGTTGCAGTTATATAAGACGTAGGTGAGGCCAGATTTAAAGTATTATGTTCAGTTTTGGACACCATGTTATAAGAAAGATGTTGTAGAGAAGATTTACTGAAATGTTGCCAGGGCTCGAGGGTCTGAGCAGGGAGAGGGAGAGGTTGAGCAGGCTGGGGCTCTGTTCCTTGGAGCGCAGGAGGATGAGGGGGTGATCTTATTGAGGTGTATAAAATCATGAGAGGAATAAATCGGGTAAATTTACAGTCTCTTGCCCAGAGTAGGGAAATCGAGAACCAGAGGATATAGTTTTATGGTCAGGGGAGAAAGATTTAATAAGAATTTGAGGGGTAATTTTTCTTACACTAATGGCGGTGGGTGTATGGAACGAGCTGCCAGAGGAGGGAGTTGAGGCAGGTACTATTGCAATTTTTAAGAAACATTTTGACAGGTGCGTGGATAGGATAATTTTAGAGGGATAAGGGCCAAACACAGGCAGGTGGGACGTGTAGATGGGACATGTTGTTCAGTGTGGGCAAGTTGAGCCTGTTTCCATGCTGTATGACTATGAGAAACAAAGGCCCCAGTTCTCAGGCCCACCTATAAACATAATTTTGTTTAGTACAATAGTTCAATGGTGCTTTATTGTCACATGTACCCAGGTACAGTGAAATTCTTTTACTACATACAGTTCACTGACAATCCTACCATACATTAGCACATATTAAGTATAAGAGTGTATGATAGTAGACCACATTGAGTCAGTACACAAGAGTCACCACATTTTAGGTGCCATCTTGTATCAAGTCTGAAATTACAGCATGGAAACAGGCCCTTCAGCCCACTGAGTCCAGGCGGACATCGATCAACCATTCACACTGGTTCTATATTATCCAATATTCACTCTCCCTATGAACTAGGAGCAATTTACAGAGGCCAATTTACCTGCAAACTCGCCCGTCTTTGGGATTAGTTTAGTTTAGTTTGGAAATACATGGTGGAAACAGGCCCTTCGGCCCACCGAGTCTGCACTGACCAATGATCACCCATACACTAGTTCTATCTCACATACTAGGGACAATTTACAGAAGCCAAGTAACCTACAAACCTGCACATCTTTGGAGTGTGCGAGGAAACCGGAGCGCCTGGTGGAAACCCACATAGTCACAGGGAGAACGTGTGAACTCCACACAGACAACACCCATGGTCAGGATCGAACCCGGGTCTCTGGTGCTGTTGGGCAGCAGCTCTACCGCTGCGCCACTAGGCCTAATGACAAAGATGAATTAGGCTGGATTTTGCTGACCTGATTTTCTTCCTCATTTGAAGACCTGTCTACGTTGACAACACACTCATACTTACCTGATTCGGATACAGTGGACCGGTCTCACTTCCCAGACTCCATCAAAGCAATCTACACAGTGGGACGGTCTAGATTGCCTGAGTGGGAAAACCTAACCCTGAAAATCCCCCAATAACTTTGACGCTTAGTTTTAGTGGCTGGAAAAATTCATGAGCCATTTTAATAGATTTTTAAATGATTCTTGACTTTTTTTTTTTGCTATAGATTTATCTGTGAGCATTAGTGCCTAGAAATTGAAATCGCACTGCAGGTTTTTCAGGCATAACATGCTTAGAAAATGATTTTATGCGGAGTAGATTATGCTGGTAGTCATTTCTGGGTGAAACTTCCAACACAAGTTGCCTTTGGCACAAGATGAACAGCGGGAGATGAAGAACGCAAGATGCACGAAGCTATGATTTTTCCGACAGTCACTGACCTCATTTCTTTGATCTTTTTTCCTCAGTCCACCTACCTTCCCCCCCAAGACCCACAGTGGGCAAGAGTCAAAAATGTTTAATTGTCATATGTACTGACAAATAAACAATGAAATTCTTACCTGCAGCAGCATATCAGGTCTGTAAACACAGGACTCATAGATAACATAGCAAAAAAAATCAATAAATTGAAAACCCCAATTCTAATGCAAAAAGCGCAGTCCTTGGTGCAAGCAGGACAATCTATAGTTTGTAGGTTGGTCGGTGTTTTGCGGTGTTCAAGAGTCTGATGGTAGTTGGGAAGAAGCTGTTCTTGAACCTGGAAGTCACGGTTTTTAGCCTCCGAAACCTTCTTCCCAAAGGTGGGAGTGAAAGGAGAGCATGGCCAGGGTGGTGTGGGTCTTTGATAATGTAGGCTGCATTTTTGAGTCAGCGCCTATAGATCCCTTCATTGTCATGATAGCGCCAATGTTTCAGCCTGTTTTAGTCCGAAGGAGCTTAATTCTTCCTACTTTGATTCTATTCTCTCTCTCTTTTCCAATTGCTTCCCACTTACCTTTCCGACACTTCCAATAATCTCTGGCAGTTTGGCAGTTTCTAATCTCCTGATCCCAACTGATTCTTTGTCACCATGATGATCCCGTGATGATCCCGTCTCTACACCTCCACCCTTTCCAGAGGTCCAACCTGTCTCTTCCACCACCAACCACATACATCTGGCTGAACCACATTCATCAGGCCTTCTTCTTCTGCCGTATGTCTTTTAACCCTGCAGCTCCGTTGAGGCGAGCCAGGCCAACATGTCATCGTCCAGGTCAATCAGACCTCGTTCACCATTCGGTGGCTGGTATTTGGGGCAACTGGTGACTATGTGCACATAATCACATAGTCATCGGGCCTGAGTTATAGGGAGAGGTTGAGCAGGCTAGGACGCTATTCCATTGAAGTGCAGAGGGATGAGCTGTGATCTTATAGAAGTGTACAAAATCATGAGAGGAATAGATCGAGTAGATGCACAGTCTCTTGTCCAGATTAGGGGAATCAAGAATCAGAGGACATAGGTTTATGATGAGGGGAAAAAGATTCAATAGGAACCCAAGGGGAAACCTTTTCCCACAAAGGGTGGTGGGTGCCTGGAATGAGCTGACAGAGGAGGTAGTTGAAGCAGGGACTATCGCAATAAACTGGTTAAACTGAAACTATCTTCTGGTATCTTCAAATGCCTTTTTCTTAATTTAATATTTAGTGCTTCTAATTGCATCTGCGACAACCTAGCAAACCCGGGGACAGCGTGCGACAGCGCCCGCAATAAGCTACGATACCTGGCGACAAGCCAGCTGTCGCCGAGAAATTTCAACCTGGAATTTTTTTTCCACGACTTGCCAAGATCCGCTACGATTCATTGAAGACTCCTCACGATCGTGCCCGCGACACCCCGGCAAACGTTCGGCGACAGCCTAGTCGCCGGCAGTCGCCTTGAAATCACCTAAGTGGGACAGGCCCTTTAACCTCTGACGTGCAGATATTCATTGCAATAAATCTGTGGTGATCTTTCAATTCTGGGACTAGGACTCAAATCTTGTCCCATCTGTTCCCTTTACCAGCTAAAGAGTCACATATAAAATAAAACACTTAACAGTACCAAGTATTCTAAAGATGAAAAAACTACCCATAGTTCAGCAAAGATTAACACTAATTTGGCAATAACAATACAGTGACTTGCATTCATGCAATGTATTAAATGTTAAAGATTCCACTGGTGTTACCGAGGTACAATTTAAAACAGAGACAAACAGAGAAGGATAACTGATAGAGACAATGAACAGCAGATGCTGGTTTGCACAAAATGACACAAAGTGCTGGAGTAACTCAGCGGGTCAGGCAGCATCTGCGGAGAATATGGATAGGCAACGTTTCGTTTCTGGACCCTTCTTCACATTGATTGTAGAAAGGGGGGGTGGGGAAGAAAGAAAGCTGTGAGAGAGTGTGAAATACACCTCTCTCCAGCTTTCCCCGACCCGAAACATCACCTATCCATGTTCTCTGCAGATGCTGCCTGACCTGCTGAGTTACTCCAGTACTCTGTGTCGCTGAGCACTGCTGTTCATTCCCACAATCTTTCTGCTTCACTTCCATTTGGTTTCTTCTCCGGTTTAAACCCATCTCTCTGAATAAGCTTCAGGTCGTCTACCCAAATATCTCTTAAAATGTCTCCATTTCAGTCCCTCTTTATGAAATTCCTAAGAGGTCCCTTGGAACATGTAGTAATACAGGAATGCAGATTATAGCTGTACCCTGGGGCCAAATGATTCTCAGAGTCGGCAAAATGTAAAAGTTCCCAGATACGAGATTCCCAAACCTGCCAACGTTTCAAAAGACCATTTGTAATGTTTTATGGTTTGATCAAAAACAGCTGTTTTTGAGGATGTCAAATTCTCCTCAGTAATGACCTCCTTTACACATTCATTACAACATCAAACACCAGCAAAGGATGTGACCAGAGGGCCTTTGTCAAGTTTCGCTCTTTCAAACCTATCTGATTTTCGATCTCCACACAAAACAGTGCTTGAAAGGGACAAAATGGTTTGATTGAGCACAACTTTAGTAACTATGTACAGGGCCACGAGTGATCACGTTGATGTACCAAGCAGTGGTGAATGGAGAAACAAGGAATTGCAGTTGCTAAGACCCAAAGTGCTGGAGTAACTCAGCTAGTCAGGACGCATCTCTGGTGAATGTGGATAGGTGATGTTTTGGGTCAGGACCCCTCTTCAGAGAGTTTGAAGAAAGGTCCCAATGTGAAATATCACCTTTTAGACTCTAGAGATACAGCCCGGAAATAGGCCCTTCGGCCCACTGAGTCCGTGTCGACCAACGATCACCCCGTACACTAACACTATCCTACACACCAGAGACAATTTACAATTTTACCAAAGCCTATTAACCTACAAACCCTTCCCATCAAGCAAGAGGTACACAAGTGTAATGCACACCTCCAGATTCAGGGACAGTATCTTTTCAGCTGTCATCAGGCAACTGAGCCATTCTATCAACAACTAGAGAGTAATCCTGACCTACTGTCTACCTCATTGGAGACTCTTGGACTATTTTTAATTGGACTTTACTGGACTCTATCTTGCGCTATTCCCTCTATCATGTATCCGTATATTGTGGATAGCTTGATTGTAATATGAATAGTCTTTCCGCTGACTGGTTAGCACGCAACAAAAATGACTTTTTGCTGTACCTCGGTAAACCCGACAATAAACAAAACTAAAATTATTAGTTGTTGCATATCCTTAGATTTTCATTATTTCCTTTAATAAAATAGTTTACTCTTTATTAAAGATTAAATTATATGATCATTAGTCTATTGTTCAATTTCATGGAAGTAATTATGATGCAATTATGAACATTTTAACCATTCAATTGATTGATGGGTTTTGCTCATAGCAGCTTTGTATCATTGTTTTGCGTAGGTGGAACATAACAGGATGCAAACCTGCCGTGAGATTGCCTTAAGTCATGTGCTGTTACAGACAGTGGCAGCCCCCACATGAAATTGTTAGGTTTACTAACAACCTTTCCTCATACCTGACCTGAACAAATTCAACAAATTTTATACTGGGGTTGCCAAAGGCTACGTGGGATCTCTGCACCCAAGTGGCCCAGCAGTTAGTGTTTCTGCATTCAGCACCACTGACCCAGGTTTAATCCTGACCTCGGGCGCTGCATATGAAGTTTGCACGTTCTCCCTATTTAGTTTAGTTTAGTTTAGAGATACAGTGTGGCCCACCGAGTCCACACCGACCAACGATCACCTGCACACTAGCACTACCCCACACATTGGGGACAATTTACAATTCTTACCAAAGCCAATCAACCTGCAAACCTATACGTCCTTCAAATGTGGGAAGAAACCAGAGCACCCGGAGAAATCCCATGCGGTCAAGGGGAGAACGTACAAAACTCCATACAGATAGCACCCGTAGTGAGGATCGAACCCGGGTCTCTGGCCATGTAAGGCAGCAACTCTACCTCTGCGCCACTGTACCACCCACTTTACCAATTACTTTCCCATTATGTATATATATATATATATATATATATATATATATATATATATATATCCTCCTGGAATTTATTATCCTTTTCAGTATCAATCATTTCATACCCCCATCCCCCACCATCCCAGAGTGCGAAATATCAGAAAATTTAGAAAGGATGTTTTTGATTCCCAAGCTTAAATCTAAAAATGATAATAAATTTAGAATAGCAGCTTTGCGCTGTCCTTTGTGGAATACTGCTACTCACATTCTTCCACAATGAATAGTTATCTTTTATTCCCACTCCCTGCTTTCAGCCTTAAACCAGCAATCAATCCTTCCTGCTACTTGTCCCCTGACTACACATTCTCTGACCTTATTCATTGGTCTATTATGTGTTCCTTTCTCAAAGGCCTTTGGAAAATCAAGCTAAGTAACATCGACTGAATTACCATTCTTTACTGCCTCTGTTACCTTCTCAACAAATGCAATACGGTTGATCAAGCAAGACCTTCCCTTTTGAAACTCATGCCATCTAGTTATTGCTAAACTTCTCATCTTTAGATTTTTTTCTTTTCTGTCCCTTGGTAGGGATTCCATTTTATCTTCTACCATTCATGTTGAACTGACGGGTCCACAATTCAGAGACACGGGAGACTGCAGATGCTGAAATCTGTGGCAGAAAAAAGGAGAGAAGCTGAAGTAACTCAATGGGTCAGGCAGCATCTGGGGAGGGAAACAGACATGCTAGATGATGGGGCTCGACCAAAAATGTCAACTGTCCATTTCCCTCCACAAATGCTGTCTGTCCCGCTGAGTCCCATGAGCTTGCCTTCTTTCTATTTTGCTTTGGTCTATAATTCCTAGATATGTTCTATTGTCTTTATTGAGTACAGATGTTGCTTTAGCTATCTGCCAGTCTTCTGGCATATTATCCCTTTGTGTAGAAGGGATGTGGATCATGTGCTGGCAGGTGAGATTAGTTTATCGTACAGGTTATTCAGGCTATTAACCATTACAACCTCCAAATAGGCTCCAAACAATGTACACATTGGGGCATTATTTTTTACCTTATTTAGTTTAGTTTAGAAATACAGTGCGAAAACAGGCACTTTGGCCCACCGAGTCCACGCCGACCAGCGATGCCCGTACACTAACACTGCCCTACACACACTAGGGACAATATAACAATCTTTACCAAAGCCAATTAGCCTACAAACCTGTATGTCTTTGTAGTGTGGGAGGAAGAGAGAGCTCCCGGAGAAAACCCACGCAGTACACGGGGAGAAAGTACAAAGTCCGTACAGACAGTACCTGTCGTCAGGATGGAACCTGGGTCACTGGCACTGTAAGGCAGCAACTCTCCCGCTGCGCCACCGTGCCGCCCTGTACGAGGTTTAGTAGTGTTGTGCAGCTGCAAGTAATAATTTAATTGTTCCGTTTCAAGCCAGATGACAATAAAACACACTTGACATGAGTCTTGACTCCTGGTGTTTGCACATGTCCCTTTTGCAGCAGTGTTAAATAAAGAGCAAAGTGACTGTCTCTCTCGGACATAACACACCCACAATGAACGAGTGCAAAGTGAGTAACCAAAGTGAGTGCACAAGCTTTCTCTGTGGTCCATCATCAACTACTTTGTAGGCTGAACGCAAACACAAGAACAAATGGTGCTTCCAACATCACCGAGGGCAACAAAAGGTTATCCCATTCCTGCAGCCTCCGTGACATTATCAACTAATAAATGGCAGCAGCTTCAGAATGTGACCTGCTGAACCCGTAAGATCAGCTGTCAGCCATCCTTCCCCCTGAAGACAATAACTCCAGAAAGAATCCCGAGGCTGTTAGGACAGATAAATGGTGCATCAGTAATCTAGTTGGACAATGATGATTTAGCAGAATATTCTCCCTAATTACAAATTGTACCACAAAGTTTTCATTTTATCATTTGTTTGGTACTGAAACAAGCATTATTTCCACATTAAATAAAATGGGCTGGCATTGGTTTAAGTTAATAAGGTTCTGCTGCAGTAGTATATAAAAGGATTCTCGACTATGGGTGCTGACAGTTAATCACAGCTGTAATCATTTAAACTAATTGGTGGTGCAAATGAATAAAACCATTACAATGCCCCCTTTTTTTACTTTGGGGAAAAAAATAGAACCTGTAGCATTTATAGAACCAACTTAATTTTGATAAAGGTGCAGGGCTCACTGTTATTTGCAATTCTTCCATGGAATATTCACCAGCCCAGCGGTCATGATGTTTATGGTTTTCATATGTAATTCCTGACTCTTTCCTCATTTTCCTCAGTACCTTTAATAGAGATAGATAATGTACAACATATATCCATATTCCTCTCACACTTTTGCTGTAAAAACAAACACGAAAACGGTATGGTCCCCCCTGCGCACCTCCATTACGCTCTCCCCGCTCTCCCCGTTTCCTCCGAACCTCTTTCCCCCACACCTCCCTCCATCCCCCCCCCCCCCACCCACTCTCCTCCGGCCTTTATTTTCCATTTCCATAGGCACTTTCCCTCACACTTTCGGCCTTTTCTCAGCCCCTGCCCGTCCGTACCCCCCTCTCTCTCTACTCTTCTGGCCCATACTCCCAAAATCCTGCGACTTCCTCTCACCCATCCCAAAAGCTCGGGCCCTCTTTCTCACCAATCCCTCAGCCTTGTCTCCTCACTTCCTGGGCCCTGTCTCCTCCTCCACTCTTCTACCACCTCCTCTACCCACACCTTGCATGCCTCTCAGCATCCACTGCTCCAGCACTCCTTACCCCTACTACGTCCCTCTCACCCCTATACTTCCAGTCCGCCTCTATTCACTCCTCCGGACCTACCTTTTCCACATTTCTCTGGCCCTCTTCTCGCAATCCTTGGTCATTCTCCCCACGGTGGTGCAGCGGTAGAGTTGCTGCCTTACTGAGCTTGCAGCACCGGAGACCCGGGTTCGATCCCAAGCTTGGGTGCTGTCTGTACGGAGTTTGTACGTCGGGTTTTCTCCGAGATCTTCGGTTTCCTCCCATACTCCAAAGGCATACCGGTTTGTAGGTTAAATGTCTCCTCATTTCCTGGGCCCTGTCTCCTCCTCCACTCTTCGACCACCTCCTCTACCCACACCTTGCATGGCTCAGTCTGAAGAAGGGTCTCGACCCGAAACGTCACCCATTCCTTCCCTCCCGAGATGCTGCCCGACCTGCTGAGTTACTCCAGCATTTTGTGAATAAACCGGTTTGTAGGTTAATTGGCTTGGTGTATGTGTAAAATTGTCCCTAGTATGTGCGGGGATCGCTGGTCAGTACAGACGGTGGGCCGAAGGGCCTGTTTTTGTGCTGTATCTCTAAACTAAACCCATCCATCACACACTCTCTGAGAATCCCGTATCAGGCCCGCAGGCCGCTGTAGGCTCCAACACTGTAGGCTAATGGAGCTCGTTAACATTAACGGAGTTCGTGGAGCGGGGCCTTGTGTGTTTGGGGAGTGGGGCCGAGTGTGTTCGGGGAGTGGGGCCGAGTGTGTTCGGGGAGCGGGGCCTTGTGTGTTTGGGGAGCGGGGCCGAGTGTGTTTGGGGAGCGGGGCCGAGTGTGTTCGGGGAGCGGGGCCGAGTGTGTTTAAGGAGCGGGGCCATGTGTGTTTGGGGAGTGGGGCTGAATGTTTTCGGGGAGCGGGGCCGAGGGTGTTTGCCGAACGGAGGTTGCAAATGGCGGCTGTCATTGGTGGCGGGGGAGCACGTGGCCGCTGGCTGGGTGAGGTCACCTGGGGCTCGGGTGGTGACGTCACCTTGTCCTGTCTTTAAGGCCCCTTTATAACATATGCTATGGGGCCCGCACTAGCTTAATCCAGCCCTGCATACAAGAGAAATCTTGTGAATATCCTGAGGCAATGTAACAATAGCACATGTTTTACTTCATCTTTTTATCATGATCAAGTGGGAAACTTGGAAAGTCAAGCATGGAGTGGCAGATCTGCTGTGCAGCTTCCAACTGGGAGTTTAAAGGCAAGGAAAGTCACCATATGTTTGCCATTACCAAGCAATGTTGATCATAGTTCTGCTGTTTGAGGACTTGAATTCACATCGAACATGTGCCCTTGTATAGTAGTAGTTCAGTAATTATACCATAGTATTGCTCGGCTGTAACAGTAGGTATTCTACGAAGCTAATTGTGAGAGCATGAGTCAAGGCATGTTCACAATTAATAACTTCCAAGGCTTCAGAAGTTGAAGCAATAAATGTATTCCTTGAATACATTATTTCTAAAAAAAACACCATGATTTTGTGATCCAAGCCTCCTGGTTGTAAGGTTAATACCTTGGTTTTTTTTTTTGAGAAATGGACCAAGAATGTCATGCTTGTGGACAGTACTGTAGTGGACCAGCGTAGCACAGTTGAATGTAGTAGCCTGGGATGTGAATGCCTGCATCTTTTTGCCGCAAAGAATGGAGCTAGTCAGTTTGGACTGCCCGTTTGTAAGTTGAGTAAAGCCTCCATTCATTCATTCCTTTCACAGAAAATTAGACGATTTGTTGTGCAGAATGATTCACATCATAAATGAAATGAGACAACTATTGATCTAGGACATCTTTTTTCACTGAAATGGAGGACCTACTTCACCAGTAGACGCCACACTAGAGAACAAAACAACTGGCCATTAACTTTGCTCCTTGAAATACAACTCCAATCTGCAAACTAAAGAACTTATTATTGTTTGTGTGCATGAACAGTTTGGTTTCAGTAGGTCTCTTGGTAAAATAAGTTTGACAATCTTTGCTTTAGACAATCTAAGGATGATCAGACGAGTCAGCAAACAGAAATAAAGACATGCAAAGTAAGTATTGGGATTTTATTGGGAAATGCACTACAACTATCAGATTCTCCAAGGATGCATGAGAAATCCATCACGAGGTGGACCTTTGCTATCAGTTTTAAAGGAGGAAAAATAAATGATTGTATTACATTGCTGACCTTACTTTAGCTCAGATTAGAGATGCAGCATGGAAACAGGCCCTTTGGCCCACCGAGTCTGTGCCGCCCTGTACACCTTTGGAGTGTGGGAGGTAAACAGAGCTCCCGGAGAGAACCAACATTGATCACGGGGAGAACGTACAAACTCCATACAGCCAGCTCCCGTAATCAGGATGGAACCCAGGTCTCTGGCACTGTAATGCAGCAACTCCACAGCTGCGCCACCATGCAGCCCTGAGATGAATTATTGGGCTCCAGTACTATTTGTTTAAAAATATTGTAAAATATGCCCCTAAAAATTAGGACATCTTGGTTAGTACTGTAAATTGACATTTTTCATTGACAGACTTCAGGGCATCTAATGAAGATGAATCAAGGACCTACATATGACTTCTCATTTTAAATGCAATCCAGGTGAAAGTATTATTAATCCTCAGTTATCATAAAACATCCCATGGATCCAGGCATGTTCAAGTTACACCAAGTTTATCACATGTGAGAAAACTTTTCAAAATCCCTAGATAGTGTAACAAATGCACACGTTTCAGTTTATCTATTTATAACAATTGCGTCGGAAACTTGGAAAGTCAAATGTCAGATTTGCTGTGCAGCTTCCAACTCCAAGTTTAAAGGGAAAGAAAGTGACCATTTGTCTGCCATTACCAAGCAATGCTGATCATAGTTCTGTTGTTTGAGGACTTGAATTAACATTGAACAAGTGCTCTTGCATTGTAGTCCAATATAGTGTCATGGTGTCACATAGTGTCCAATTAGTGTCTTTGGCCCAATTGGCCCATGCTGACCAAGATACCACCTGCCTGCATTTGGCCCTTATCCTACTGACCAGACTAATCAATGCACAAACAATGAGAGGAATTCTCTGCATTTTCTATTCTCATGGATCAAAGACAAAGCAGAACAATTTATTAAATGAAGCAATTAAATTACCCAAGACAGACAAAATGCTGGAGTAACTCAGCGGGTCAAGCAGCATTTCTGGAGAAAAGAAATAGATGACATTTTGAAATGTTATTATGGTACCTGCCTCAACGACCACCAATGGCAGCTCGTTCCATATACCCCACCACCTTCTGCGTGAAAAGGTTGCTCCTCAGGTTTCTGTTAAATCTTTTCCCTCTCACCTTAAGCCTATGTCCTCTGGCTTATAATCACTGAACTCTTGATAAAAGACTATGCATTCACCATATCAATTCATCCAGGATTTTACACACCTCCATAGGATCACACCCCAGTTTCCTGCACTCCAAGGATTAAAGTTCTAGTCTGCCCAACTTTTCCCTTTAGCTCAGGCCCTCGAGTCCTTGCAACATCCTCATTTTGAACTTCTGGGAGAAAGTACAGGAGCTTGAAAGTCCAGACCTCTAGACTCTGGACCATCTTCGAGTTCATATTAAATTCCATAGGGTTGCAACCAGGAAGAGTACAGTGGACCCAAAACCAATGCAGCTAAACCACACTGATCGAGGGTCTGAAGAAGGGTTTTGTCCCGAAACATTGCCTATCCATGTTCTCCAGAGGTGCTGCCTGATCTGTTGAGTTACTCTGGCACTTTGTGTCTTTTTTTATTACCCACCATCCCATGAGTGACGAGTGAAAAAGTTGACCCTCAGGCTCCAATTAAATCTTTCCCCAATCACCTAAATCTATGTCTTCTGGTTCTTGATTCCCCTACACTGGGATAAAAGTCAGTGCATTCACCCTGTCAATTCCCCCTCATAATTTTACACACTTGTATAAAATCACCCCTTAGCTTCCTGCACTCCAATAATTAAAGTCTGAGCCTGCCCAACCTCTCCCTTTGGCTCAGGCCTCCGAATCGTGGTAACATCCTTGTAAATCTTTATTAAGTGCTTTCCATAAGAATTGGAATAAAAACTGGTGAGCGCTTTATTGAACAGGTTTTCAAACAAATAAGCCATCAGATAATATTTTAGTTTAGTTTAGAGATACCGCACAGAAACAGTCCCTGCATCCGACCAAGTCCACACCGACAAGTGATTCCTGTACACTAACACTACCCTACACACTAGGGGCAATTTACAATTTTATCATAGCCAATTAAGCTACAAACCTGTACGTCTTTGGAGTGTGGAAGGAAACCAGAGCCCCCGGAGAAAACCCACACGGTCATGGCGAGAACGTATAAACTCCGTACGGACAGCACCCGTAGTCAGGATTGAACCAGCGGCTCTGATGATACAAGACAGCAACTCTACCACTGTACACCCTAATAAACAAGAATATTTTAAAAATCATTTTCCTTTCAAAGTTTTTACCTCTAGTACTTTCAAAATATAACAAGCGGAATTGGAGACATTCCATGGGCACTACAACTATTCCAGTCATCATTCATACATCAGTCATTGGCTTCAAATTTTGAATTCAAAAATGCAAAATGTAGAAATGACCATTTTCCAAGTTAGATTAGTTTCCACTTCTCATTCCCCTGATGGCTACATTCAGCAGATAAAATGATGTCTAGAGCAGCACATGCTGCATTAGAAATGGAGAACCTTTGTTATTGTCAAACATGGCTTCAGGGAAGGTTAGTCGGGAAGGTCGCCGAAATGTGAAGTAGGCCAAAATCAATCATGCCACACTTTTAATAACAGCCTGTCATAATTTAACATAATCCAACTTGTGCTACCAAAGAAAAAAAAAGGAAAAACCTGTAGTTTATTTGAAATGGCAGAATTAGACATATTCCATAACTTAAATATATCTACCCTTGTGCAGAGCCAACTTGTTTAGAAAATGCCAATAACATTCTTAATGATGCCAATATCTTGTTATTCACAATTTTTCAATACTCTCAATGGTACTGGGCAAACACACTGTCTTAAATTACATTAAGTACATGTTGATTCACAGCCTGGCTTGTGAAGAGCAAATGTTGTCCAAACCGATGTTAGCTTCACTTCAACAGGCACCATCGTCTTAGAATGAGCAAATCAGAGAGAGTCAAATAGTTCCCACTCTCCCACCTGCTTCTTTCCTCTTTTCCCCAAAGCCATTCCCTTTGGTTTCTTGCTTTTATTTTTGATCTATGTATATAATCAGTAATTTCCTCCGGAACAAAATAAGCAGAGATTTAATACAATTAAATACCAAGAAGGCAACAGTCATTGTCGTCATTCTCCGTCGTAGTTTCTGTTGCCTAGCCACCAATCAACACTGTTTTACTGAAAACAGCAATAAGCCATAATTCAGGTTCTTTTCATTAATTGAAAAAGCAGATTGTCCTGAAATATAAGAAACAGCGATCAATAACACTTTAATATCCTAATGGTTTTGACACAACATATGAACAATACTGTCATGAGTTCACATCCAGACATTGTAAATTGTTAAATTAAATTCAATAAATTTGGTCGTTTGTTGACGTGAATATTGCCACAATTCATTCATTAATCTCATCCTGGAGTATAATCTGCCATACATAAATTACTCAATATTTTACTCCAGTCCCATAATACTTGTTGGCTATGGTCAATCAGGAAATTTAATTTGAAACCATTATTCCAAAAAAAAATGCAATAGTAGAATGCTACCAAAATCCTTCCCATTGCCTGCCTATAATTGGCCTGATCTTCTGAAGCCATGCTGGTGGATAGATCTGAAACTGCATTTATTCATCTTACTCCATCTGGACAGCTCTGCCTGGAAGTTCAGACCTCCACTACTCTCTGTATAAAAAAACTTGTCCTGCACATCTCCATTAAATTTTCCTCTTCTCACTTATAGCCGTGCCCTCTAGTGCTGGACATTTCCACCCTGGGAAAAAGGCTCTGACTATCCGTATCCATAACGAAAAAAGGTTCTGTCTGTCTACCCTTTCTATGCTTAACATTATGGCGCATCACTTCCATGGATAAAGTCCAATGTCCACAATGGGGTAAAGGTGATATGGGATAGAGGTTTTTTTTGCTAGCTGAGCAATGCAGACCAATGAAGTTACTAGTTCGGGTCCACGATCCGTAATGAGTATGTTATTTTATGGAGAATTGCAGGAAAATGTTAAAATGTTGGCTTGGTAGTCAATCAGTTTAATGAAATTATATTCAGTTACCTGTCTTACCTCTGAATGTTATGAAGAAACAGCTGGTGAACATGATTGTGTAATGAAGCCAGTAGATAAAACTGTGATATTTCTATGAATAAATAATTTCTTATTCCTTGGTTCACATGTGACTGCAGGAGACTACAATACATTACCTGAGGAAATCATCACACATCAAATGGAAGTATGAAATAGTACACCCTCAGATTCAAGGACAATTTCTTCCCAGCTGTTATCAGGCAACTGAACCATTCTATCAACAACTAGAGAGCGGTCTAGAGCTACTACCTACCTCATTGGAGACCCTCAGACTATCTGTAATCAGACTTTACTGGACTTTACCTTGCACTAAACATTATTCCATTTATCATGTATATGCAAACTGTGGATGATTCAATTGTAATCATGTATTGTCTTTCCACTGACTGGTTAGCACTCAACAAAAGCTTTTCACTGTACCTCGGTACACGTGACAATAATCTAAACTAACTAACAAGGAATGGAAATTGGTAGGGAAAGGGGGGTGGAGAATGGAAAGAAGAGGATTTTGAAACTCAACCCAGCACTTTAGGCAGGAGAGGGCATAAGAGAGTCTGCCAATAATACCATTACAATACATACTTTTGATTTTACCAAGACAGGTTTGAGTGATCTAGCCTATTGATCCAGAAAGTCAGGCTAGTACCAGTAATATTTAAGAGCTCCAGTTCTCAGAGTTTGGCAGCCATCCAAATGTACCCCATGGGTTAGATTTTCCCAAGGATCGGAAAACCAGCTGCCAGATCCAGAAGGCAAGTACTTTTCCAGAAGAGAAACTCAAAATGATGGAAATACTTGGCATGTCAGCCAGGGTGAAAACATTGCAGGACATTGAGTTGTCATCTAAGCTGAAACAAGTTTGAGATATGTTAGATTTTGAATAAGTAGTGTAAGTGGAATATTAGTTCGGGTGGAAATGAAAGAACATGAGGCAAAAGCTGTGATTGCAGCAAAACAGATGAGATCAAACTGCAGAAAGGGTGGTAGACGTAAGGAACTGCAGATGCTAGAATCCTGGGTAGAATACAAAGTGTTGGAGTAACTCAATGGGTCAGGCATTATTTCTGCAGAATGTGGATAAGTGACGTTTCGGGTCGGGTCCTTCTTCAGTCTGAAGAAAGGCTCCAATCCGAACTGTCACCCATCCATGTCCTTTGGAGATGCTGCCAGACCTACTGCATTACTCCAGAACCCTGTGAAACGTCACCCATCCATATCCTCCTGAAATGCTGCCTGACCTGCTGAGTTACTCCAGCACCCTGTGAAACATCACCCATCCATATCCTCCTGAGATGCTGCCTGACCTGCTGAGTTACTCCAGCACTGTGTTCTACAGAGGAAGGGATGGTGCATGGTTGAAAGCAATGGTCAAGGATCTGGATCAAAAATATATAGTTTTAAATTATTTTTTGATTTCAATAACTGAATCATTATTCCTGTCTGCTGTCAGAGAAAATGCATGTAATGATTAGGGCCCCAATTTTTTTCACTAATTGTTGGGTTCAAACGATTAGTTTAGAGATACAGCAGTGGAAACAGGCCCTTCGGCCCACTGAGTCTACGCCGACCATCGATCACCCATTCACATTAGTTCTATGTTACCCATCTTTTGCATCCACACTGCACACACTGGGGGGTAATTTACAGAGGCCAATTAACCTACTAATCTGCATGTCATTGGGATGTGGAAGGAAACCAGAGCACCTGGAGGAAACCCATGTAGTCACAGGGAGAAAGTGCAATCTCCACAGACAGCACCCGAGGTCCGGAACGAACTCGGGTCTCTGTCTTTTGAGGCAGTGACTCTCCCAGTTGCGCCACTGTGCCGATGTAAAGTGCCTCATCCAAAGATGGAGCACTCTTTCTGCAATATACAACCCTATTCCCTTAGTTTCTTCCTTGCTTACAATATTTATCAATCCTACCCCTTTTCAATGAACTCCCATGATTTTAATTATTAATATTCAGTCTCTCCCACAATCTACTCACCAAACTACACCAACCTGCTAACTCCCTCAATTGCTACGATCAATGTATTTCTTTGATTTCATTTTCTACGTGATCACTGATGTATCTGTCAAGAATAAAAAATATAGATTATTAAATTTCATAGATACATACTAAAGAAAGACACAAAGTGCTGGAGTAATCCAGCAGGTCTGGAGAACATGGATAGGTGTTTCAGATCAGGATCGTTTTTTAGACATACAAATAGAAAAAGATTAAAAAATTAAAATAAAAACATATAAGCCAATTTTAACATTTGATGAGATCATTGGCAGTACGAAATGCTTGCAATTAATAAAGCACATGAATAATTGACTGCAGAAAGTCTCTTATGAGTCATAATCTAAGGATGGGCTTCAGAAAAGGTGGAATGAGGAAGGCTCTTGATCTTTTGTTGTGGGATCTTTGCTGTTCTCACCAGAGTAACGTCAACTTGTAAAAATCTATAATTCACACAATTAATATTTCAATGAACAACATGCATATATTTACGTAGAAACAAGGAACTGCAGGTGCTGGTTTACTGCAGAAGACAAAGTGCTGGAGTAACTCAGAAGATCATTTTGGGTTGGGACCCTTTTTCAGACTTCGTACTATTGATAAGAAAACGGCATTACGAAAGAGTACACGTGCCCAAAGATTTGACCCAGAAGCATTTCAAAAAAACCTGTTTGTCAAATGATTCAATTACCACTGCATAAAAACAGCTTTTTCTTTCATAGGAAGTTATATGATTGACCTGCTTTGGCTTCACAGAAGTCTCGACCAGTCAAAGTCATTCAATGGCTTGACAATTGAAATATCCAAATATAGCTTAAAGTTGCTGCACTTAAATTGAAACGCAACCTTTCCAAAAACTGGCTCACAAAACATTTTAAATTGTTGAATCACAGTTTATATTGCATGCTTTACGTTGGAAGGTCTTATTGTGAAATTAATTTGTTTACACTTGAAAATGCTTTACCAATTTTAGCAGCACAACATGAATGGAGTTTTTGTCAAGAAATGTAGGTTAATTGGCTGGGTAAATGTAAAAATTGTCCTTAGTGGGTGTAGGATAGTGTTAATGTATGGGGATCACTGGGCGGCACGGACTTGGAGGGCCGAAAAGGCCTGTTTCCGGCTGTATATATATGATATGATGATATGAACTAGGAGTTTAGAACTTATCTTTCTCAAATGCACAGCAAACAAGAAAAGCAAATGGAAATAACATGCGAGGTATTGTGTTTAGTGTCATAATAAGCAGGTGATGTAACTGTTGCACAGATCATGTTGTAGATGGAAATAGCTAAGAGTGATCAAGACAAAGAGAGAGTAGAAGCATCACAGGAAGGGATACCACTCATATTACCATCATACTTTGTCAAAAGAGATCCAGCACCAAAAAAAGGCCCCTTGGCCCACTGACTCTATGGCACACATTTATAGTCTTAGTTATACAGCGTGGAAACAGGCATTTTGGCCTAACTTGCCCACACCGACCAACGTGTCTCATCTACACTAGCCCCACCTGCCTGCATTTGGCCCAGATCCCTCTAAAGTTTTCCTATCCCTGTCTAAATGTTTCTTAAACATTACGATAGTACCTGCCTCAACTACCTCCATGGGCAGCTCGTTCCATTCATCTATCATCTTTTATGTAAAAATGTCACCCCACAGGTAACTTAGATTAATCCTATTTTAAAACACTCAAATGAATATTTCCAAAATGTGTGTTTTTGTCTCAGTAGTATTTAGTCCCTAATTTTCTCCCCCTTAGCATTCCAAAAAAAAAGAAATAAGATATAGAAACATAGAAAATAGGTGCAGTAGTAGGCCATTCGGCCCTTTGAGCCAGCACCATGGCTTATCATCCAAAATCAATAACTTGTTTCTGCTTTCTCCCCAAAGCCCTTGATTCCATTAGACCCAAGAGCTATATCCAATTCTCTCTTAAAAACATCCAGTGAATCGGTCTCAAGAATAAGTTACATCACCTTCTGTGGCAGAGAATTCCACGGATTCACAACTCTCTGGGTGAAAAGGTTTTTCCTCATCTCAGTCCTAAATGGCCTACCCCTTATTCTTAAACTGTGACCCCTGGTTCAGGACTCCCCAACATTGGGAACATTTTTCCTGTGTCTAGCTTGTCCAATCCCTTAAGAATTTTATATGTTTCTATGATCCCCTCTCATCCTTCTAAATTCCAGTGAATATAACCCCAGTCGATCCATTCATTCATCATATGTCAGTCTAAGATATCTCCAAACAGTCTTCCAATAAGTTACTTTTATAGTTCAGTGATTGGTAAATTTAGGAATGAAAAGATTCACAGGGCAGCTGAGAAAGAGCATGGGAATGAATTGAATATGTCTTCAGAACTAGCTTTGAAGGGTGAGGGGAGATTTCAGAAACTAATTGTATAATAAAAGGCCTTGATAGAGTGGATATGGAGAGGATGTTTCCACTAGTGGGAGAGTCTAGGACCAGAGGGCACAGCCTCAGAATGAAAGGACGAGTCTTTACAATGGAGATGAGGAAGAATTTCTTCAGCAAGTGTGGTGAATCTGTGGAATTCATTGCCACAGACAGCTATGGAAACCAAGTCATTGGGTAGTTTTAAAGTGGAGATTGACACCCTTACTAATCAAGTACCTGTCAAAGGTTACAGGTAGAAAACAGGAGAATGTGGTTGAGAGGGAAAGATAGATCAGCCACGACTGAATGGCAGAGCAGACTCCATGGGTCTAATTCTGCTTCTATGACTTATGAACTAATGATATCTCCTTCCAGGAGCTGGCAAAAGCTAATATAGATCTTACTTCTCGATTGTGTGGCAACGTGCCAGAAGAGTACCCGAGATCAATAATGTTCATCAGTTTTCACCAGGCTCGATTGTAATCATGTATTGTCCTTCCACTGACTGGTTAGCGCACCACAAAGCTTTTCACTGTACCTCAGTACACGTGACAATAAACTAAACTGAACTGAGATGGGATTGTTGACCCTGGTGCAAGAGAATTCCTTTACATCTAGTTTAACGTTCATTCAAAATGCAGCATCTGCAACAACACAGCTTTCGCCTAGTACTGAAGTGACTAATTGGCACTAAGATCATGTTCCACTTTGGTTCTGTTCCATTTTCTCGACCGGCATAATTTTGTGTCGGCGTCTGTTTATAGTGTAAAGGAATAAGAAACAGATGTAATTAGAAGGAGACGATGCTGTGGGTAGCTAGCTGCCTTCTGCATTTCTCCGATTTGCTGAAAATGCTAGACCTCATTGCTATGATGACTTACACCACTGGTGCATGACGGAGATTACATTAAATTCTCACACCCGCAGAAATATCCATTCATTGCATTTGCAGCGTAAACATAAATGCCATATAAAAGAAAAACTCAGCTCTCAGAATAACTTTTATTTGTAGATCAGACTGCAAGATCTTCCTTATGACCAGGGATTGGCCCTGGCCACCTTTCGATTTTAGATTTCACACAGAGGAATGTTAAACTGTACACATTAAACTGTGCTTTCATTATAGATGAGAACATATCCACTGTTTATTTCTCACATTTTCTATTTTTGTTTCAAATTTCTGTTAATCCAATTTTTCCTATTTGTATCAGTGATCACTGAAAGAAAGAGAAGTAACTTTAATTAATCTACTGTCTTTCGTGGCCTTGGTATATTCTAAAGGGCTTCAAGGTCAACTGCTACTGAAGAGCAGTTACTATTATAATGCAAATAAACTCAGCAGGAAACCAGGATAAAGCAGTGTCCCAGATAAAATAAATGAAATTAATGACCAGATGGTAGTTAATCTTTTGCCATAATGCTGTTTGAGGCTAAATATTAGTCACAAGAACACAAGAAAATAGGAGCAGGAGTAGGCCAACCGGCCCCTCGAGCCCACTCCGCCATTCAATACGATCATGGCTGATCCTATCCACAATGATGGAAAAAGTCTGCAATCCTTTTCTGAATAGTTCAAAAGGATCTTTTTCATGGCAAAATGAATCAGTGGATAGAAACTCAGTTTCTAGACAGTCAAATCCTTTCTCCCAGGATGAAAAAATTAAATACTAGGGGGCATAGCTTTAAAGTGAGAGGGGCAAAGTTTGAAGAAGATGAGCGGGGCAATTTTCTTTTTACACACAGTGAGTGGCAAGTGCCTGGAATGCACTGCCAGAGTTGGTGATTGAGGCAGATGTGACAGTGGCATTTCAGAGGCTTTTGGAGAGGCCCATGGACATGCAGGGAATGGAGGGATATGGATCATGCGCAGGTAGATAAGAGATGGTCTTGGCATCATATTCGGCACAGATATTGTGGGCCAAAGGGCCCATTCTTGTGTAGGAAAAAAAACTGCAGATGCTGGTTTAAATCGAAGGTAGACACAAAATGCTGGAGTAACTCAGCGGGTCAGGCAGCATCTCAGGAGAGAAGGAATGGGTGATGTTTCGGGTTGAGACCCTTCTTCAGTCTTAAGGGTCTCGACCCAAAACGCCACTCATTCCTTCTCTCCCGAGATGCAACCTGACCCGTTGAGTTACTCCAGCACTTTGGACCCATTCTTGTGCTGTGCTGTTCTAAGTTCTAAGTCAAACGTCAAGTTCAAATTTATTATCAGATGCACGAATAGGGTGCGGTATGGGTACAATAAAAAATCTTGCATGCAGTGGCACTTCAGGCACACAGTCAAACAAACACACAAAAACAAATTATATATAAATCAAACATCAATGACACATGAAAATTTTAAAAGGGTGAAGACTCTAACGAAAAATAACAAGACATTAATGCCGAAGCATAATTAGAAAACGAGTCCTTAGTAGTGCAAGAGATGGGATATAGTGTACTGTTGTTAAAGCTAGGACTTTAGCTCAATCCTAAAGTTGATCAGTACGATCGTGTCAACTGGTTTGTTTGGGTTGAATTGTGCTCCAACCTACTGGTGTGGGACTTTAGGTTTCTGTACTGCCTGGTAACAATGAGGAGGGTATGACGGGGATGCTGAGGATCCTTAATGATAGATACCGCCATGTTGAGACAGTGCCTCATCGCAAATTTGCACCTAAGGATCCCTGAAGAAAGTTTCTGAGCCCAATGGTTTGACTCAGAGCTAAGACTTGCCATCATCAAAGGTAACCTGCAGTTCGGAATTTTGTTTCTTGCTTATCAGGTCATCTTACTGTGTTAGGCTGTTTACACAGCCAGCGTGGAGGCAGCAGTGGCAGGAAATACTTTAGAAATACTCCAGCTCAAGAAATAGGATATAAGACAATGACAATCACATTCCTGCTGTCATTGACATTGCAACAACTCGAACAGCTCCATCCAAGACCACAAGAAATTGCAGAGCATTGTGGACGTAGCCCGGATCATCACACAAATCAACCTCCCTTCCATTAACTCCATTTACACCTCACGCTACCTAAACAAGACCAACAGCATAATCAAGGACGAGTCTCACCTCTGCCAGTCCCTCTTCTCCCCTCGACTTTACTGGACTGTATCTTGCACTAAACATTTTTCCCTTATGATGTAACTGTACACTGTGGAAAACTCGATTGTAATCATGTATTGCTTTTCCACTGACCGGTTAGCAAGTAACAAAAACTTTTCACTGTACCTCAGAGCACATGACAATAAACTAAACTAAACTAAACACATGAACCAGAAAAGTCAAGAGTGCTTTATATCTGCAATTCCTTGTGTCTACAATTTCATATCATCTACTGTCCTTTTTCACCTGGCAGCTATACCTTGGATAATTAAACAGAGAAACTGCTGGATATTGGAGAGCACTGCGATCACTTTCCAATTTCCTGTAATGGATGCAAGCGCTGAGCTTTGTATCCTCAATGTGATTGATGCCAATAACATCAAACACATCCAACTAATGAGTGACTTGGAGCAGCAAGCTTCTCATCATCCCTCATGCCTAGTGTCAGCAGAACAGGAGACACCCCATGGAAGCTTTTCACCATCATGACACCCCAGGAAGATGTCTTCACAGTCATGCATCAATGCTTTATGCTGCCAAAGTGATTTGGAAACACAGCCGAGGAAAAAAATATTGAAACATGCATGAGACATTCAGAAATATCCTGAAAGCTGTCTGTTACATCCTTGAGTGGTTATCAATGGAGTCGTTATCAACACCATGTGTCTGCTTCCATCCATGTTGTAAATTTGCTCAATTGTAATCATGTATTGTCTTCCCGCTGACTGGTTATCGCACGACAAAAGCTTTCCACTGCAGCTCAGTGCACGTGACAATAAACTAAACTCAATTTTAAATTTTAGACTTTAGAGATTCAGCGTGGAAATGGGCCCTTTGGCCCACTGAGTCTGCACTGACCAGCGATCACCTGTACACTAATACCCATCCTACACTCCAGGGACAATTTACAATTTTTGCCGAAGCCAATTAACCTACAAGCCTGTATGTCTTTGGTGTGTGGGAGGAAACCAGAGCACCCAGAGAAAACCCACATGGTCACAGAGAGAACATGCAGACTCTATACAGGTAGCACGCGTATTCAAGATCGATGACAGGTTTCTGGCATGGTAAAGCAGCAACTATACTGCTGCATCACTGTGCTGCCCTTGCGCAAATAATTGTGCTATTGAAAAAGAGAGTTAACTAGACTGCTTGATCTTTTAATGAGTTCTGACGCACATCGTTTCCCAACGGGTAGTAGAGAAAGGAGAGCTTCTGAGAACCAGATTGGTGTTTAAACCAGGAGCAATTAACCTTTCTTCTTCCCTCCAATCTAAAAATATTAATGCCATCAGTAAATACTTTGACTTATGCTCGATTTTACTTTTGGCTTAATTAAAATAATTGTTGTTCTATTAAATCTTTCAGTCATAAGAGTATTATAACAGAGATTTGGCCTAAAGCTCATCCAGTTAATCCCTGCTATAGATTTTTCATCATAGCCCTGTCTTTCCACAGAAAACAGCAGGTTATTAAACATTAGCATGTTTGCTCAGCATTTCATCAAAAACAAAGCAATCCTTTTTGATTGCTGCACCAAATCCCTCTGCCTTCAGTTCCACCATTCGGTCTCGTTGCTCACTTACAATCAACCATGGTTGCAACTTTCTCAAAGTGAGGATGGCAGAGTGGCACAGCGGTGAAGTTGCTGCTTTATAGCGCCAGAGACCCGGATTCAATCTTGATTGCAGGTGCGTTCTGTGCAGAGTTTGTACGTTCTTCCTGTGACCACATGGGTTTTCTCCAGCTGCTCCGGTTTCCTCCCACATTCCAAGAACTTGCAGGTTTGTAGGTTAATTGGCATCTGTAAATTGGCCGCAGTGTGTAGGATGCGATAACATAGAAGTGTACAGGTGATTGTTTCTCAGCGTGGACTCGGTGAGCCGAAGGGACTGTTTCCATGCTTACACACTACACACTTCCTGAGGTCATCTGTTGCCTGCCCTGTTTTGTTCTGGTCTTTGCTATCTTTTAGTCTGAAGAAGGGTTCTGACCCAAAACATCACCTATTCCTTTTCTCCAGATGTGCTGCCTGACCCGCTGAGTTAGTCAAGCATTTTGTGTCCATCTTTGGTATAAACCAGCATATGCAGTTCCTTCCTCACACATAACTAAACTAAAAGTCAGGGCTGGTGAGATGCTTAGTGATGTCCAACTGGCAAATAGACAAGAGCTAATGTGTGATATTGGGACCGTTGCCCTGCTCCTTTTAGTCATTTGGGTCACTAATCCTTTGGAAAATTATTTCTAACCTATAGTGCCCTCCATAATGTTTGGGACAAAGACCCATCATTTATTTATTTGCCTCTGTACTCCACAATTTGAGATTTGTCATAGAAAAAAAATCACATGTGGTTAAAGTGCAAATTGTCAGATTTTAATAAAGGCAATTTTTATACATTTTGGTTTCACCATGTAGAAATTACAGCTGTGTTTATACATAGTCCCCCCATTTCAGGGCACTATAATGTTTGGGACACATGGCTTCACAGGTGTTTGTGATTGCTTAGGTGGGTTTAAATGCTCCCTTAATGCAGGTAGATATGAGAGCTCTCAGCTCCCAGTATTTCCTCCAGTCTTTCCATCACCGTTGGAAACTTTTATTGCTGTTTATCAACATGAGGACCAAAGTTGTGCTGATGAAAGTCAAAGAAGCCATTATGAGACTGAGAAACAAGAATAAAACTGTTAGAGACATCAGCCAAACCTCAGGCTTACCAAAATCAACTGCTTGGAACATCATTAAGAAGAAAGAGAGCACTGGTAAGCTTACTCACAAAATGCTGGAGTAACTCAGCAGGTCAGGCAGCATCTCAGGAGAAAAGGAATGGGTGACGTTTCGGGTCGAGACCTTTCTTCAGACTGAAGAAGGGTCTTGACCCAAAACGTCACCCATTCCTTCTCTCCTGAGATGCTGCCTGACCTGCTGAGTTACTCCAGCATTTTGTGAATAAATACTTTCGATTTGTACCAGCATCTGCAGTTATTTTCTTATACTACTGGTAAGCTTACTAATCGCAAGGAGACTTGTAGGCCAAGGAAGACCTCCATAGCTGATGACAGAAGAATTCTCTCTAGAATAAAGAAAACCCCCCAAACACCTGTCCGACAGATCAGAAATACTCTTCGGGAGTCAGGTGTGGATTTGTCAATGACCACTGTCTGCAGAAGATTTCATGAACAGAAATACAGAGGCTACACTGCAAGATGCAAACCACTGGTTAGCTGCAAAAATAGGATGGCTGGGTTAATTTGCCAAGAAGTACTTAAAAGAACAACCACAGTTCTAGAAAAAGGTCTTCTGGACAGATGAGATGAAGATTAACTTATATCGGAGTGATGGCAAGAGCAAAGTATGGAGGAGAGAAGGAACTGCCCAAGATCCAAAGCATACCACCTCATCTGTGAAACACGGTGGTGGGGGTATTATGCCCTGGGCATGTATGGCTGCTGAAGGTACTGGCTCACTTATGTTCATTGATGATGCAACTGCTGATGGTAGCAGCATAATGAATTCTGAAGTGAATAGACACATCCTTTATGCTCAAGTTCAAACAAATGCCTCAAAACACATTGGCCGGCGGTTCATTCTACAGCAAGACAATGATCCCAAACATACTGCTGAAGCAACAAAGGAGTTTTTCAAAGCTAAAAAATGGTCAATTTTGGAGTGGCCAAGTCAATCATCCGATCTGAACCCAATTGAGCATGCCTTTTACATGCTGAAGAAAAAACTGAAGGGGCCTAGTCCCCAAACAAACATAAGCTAAAGATGGCTGCAATACAGGCCTGGCAGAGCATCACCAGAGAAGACACCCAGCAACTGGTGATGTCCATGAATCGCAGACTTCAATAGACAATAGACAATAGACAATAGACAATAGGTGCAGGAGTAGGCCATTCAGCCCTTCGAGCCAGCACCGCCATTCAATGCGATCATGGCTGATCACTCAATCAGTACCCCGTTCCTGCCTTCTCCCCATACCCCCTCACTCCGCTATCCTCAAGAGCTCTATCCAGCTCTCTCTTGAAAGCATCCAACGAACTGGCCTCCACTGCCTTCTGAGGCAGAGAATTCCACACCTTCACCACCCTCTGACTGAAAAAGTTCTTCCTCATCTCCGTTCTAAATGGCCTACCCCTTATTCTCAAACTGTGGCCCCTTGTTCTGGACTCCCCTAACATTGGGAACATGTTATCTGCCTCTAATGTGTCCAATCCCCTAATTATCTTATATGTTTCAATAAGATCCCCCCTCATCCTTCTAAATTCCAGTGTATACAAGCCCAATCGCTCCAGCCTTTCAACATACGACAGTCCCGCCATTCCGGGAATTAACCTAGTGAACCTACGCTGCACGCCCTCCATAGCAAGAATATCCTTCCTCAAATTTGGAGACCAAAACTGCACACAGTACTCCAGGTGCGGTCTCACCAGGGCCCGGTACAACTGTAGAAGGACCTCTTTGCTCCTATACTCAACTCCTCTTGTTACGAAGGCCAACATTCCATTGGCTTTCTTCACTGCCTGCTGTACCTGCATGCTTCCTTTCATTGACTGATGCACTAGGACACCCAGATCTCGTTGAACTCCCCCTCCTCCTAACTTGACACCATTCAGATAATAATCTGCCTTTCTATTCTTACTTCCAAAGTGAATAACCTCACACTTATCTACATTAAACTGCATCTGCCATGTATCCGCCCACTCACACAACCTGTCCAAGTCACCCTGCAGCCTTATTGCATCTTCCTCACAATTCACACTACCCCCCAACTTAGTATCATCTGCAAATTTGCTAATGGTACTTTTAATCCCTTCGTCTAAGTCATTAATGTATATCGTAAATAGCTGGGGTCCCAGCACCGAACCTTGCGGTACCCCACTGGTCACTGCCTGCCATTCCGAAAGGGACCCATTTATCCCCACTCTTTGCTTTCTGTCTGTCAACCAATTTTCTATCCATGTCAGTACCCTACCCCCAATATCATGTGCCCTAATTTTGCCCACTAATCTCCTATGTGGGACCTTGTCGAAGGCTTTCTGAAAGTCGAGGTACACCACATCCACTGACTCTCCCTTGTCAATTTTCCTAGTTACATCCTCAAAAAATCCCAGTAGATTTGTCAAGCATGATTTCCCCTTCGTAAATCCATGCTGACTCGGAATGATCCCGTTACTGCTATCCAAATGCTCAGCAATTTCGTCTTTTATAATTGACTCCAGCATCTTCCCCACCACTGATGTCAGACTAACTGGTCTATAATTCCCCGTTTTCTCTCTCCCTCCTTTCTTAAAAAGTGGGATAACATTTGCTATCCTCCAATCCACAGGAACTGATCCTGAATCTATAGAACATTGAAAAATGATCTCCAATGCTTCCACTATTTCTAGAGCCACCTCCTTAAGTACTCTGGGATGCAGACCATCAGGCCCTGGGGATTTATCAGCCTTCAGTCCCATCAGTCTACCCAAAACCATTTCCTGCCTAATGTGGATTTCCTTCAGTTCCTCCATCACCCTAGGTTCTCCGGCCCCTAGAACATTTGGGAGATTGTGTGTATCTTCCTCAGTGAAGACAGATCCAAAGTAACGGTTTAACTCGTCTGCCATTTCTTTGTTCCCCATAATAAATTCCCCTGCTTCTGTCTTCAAGGGACCCACATTTGCCTTGACTATTTTTTTCCTCTTCACGTACCTAAAAAAACTTTTGCTATCCTCCTTTATATTATTGGCTAGTTTACCCTCGTACCTCATCTTTTCTCCCCGTATTGCCTTTTTAGTTAACTTTTGTTGCTCTTTAAAAGAGTCCCAATCCTCTGTCTTCCCACTCTTCTTTGCTATGTTATACTTCCTCTCCTTAATTTTTATGCTGTCCCTGACTTCCCTTGTCAGCCACAGGTGTCTCTTACTCCCCTTAGAGTCTTTCCACCTCTTTGGAATAAATTGATCCTGCAACCTCTGCATTATTCCCAGGAATACCTGCCATTGCTGTTCTACCGTCTTCCCTGCTAGGGCCTCCTTCCAATCAATTTTGGCCAGCTCCCGCCTCATGCCTCTGTAATCCCCTTTGCTATACTGTAATACCGACACTTCCGATTTTCCCTTCTGCCTTTCCATTTGCAGAGTAAAACTTATCATGTTGTGATCACTGCCTCCTAATGGCTCTTTTACCTCTAGTCCCCTTATCAGATCAGGATCATTACACAACACTAAATCCAGAATTGCCTTCTCCCTGGTAGGCTCCAGTACAAGCTGTTCTAAGAATCCATCTCGAAGGCACTCTACAAACTCTCTTTCCTGGGGTCCATTTCCAACCTGATTTTCCCAGTCTACCTGCATGTTGAAATCTCCCATAACCACAGTAGCATTACATTTTTGACACGCCAATTTTATCTCCTGATTCAACTTGCACCCTATGTCGAGGCTACTGTTTGGGGGCCTATAGATAACTCCCATTAGGGTCTTTTTACCCTTACAATTTCTCATTTCTATCCATACTGATTCAACATCTCCTGATTCTATGTCACCCCTTGCAAGGGAATGAATATCATTCCTTACCATCAGAGCAACCCCACCCGCTCTGCCCACCTGTCTGTCTTTTCTATACGTTGTGTACCCCTGGATATTCAGTTCCCAGCCCTGGTCCTCTTGTAACCATGTCTCAGTGATCCCTACAACATCATACTTGCCCATGACTAACTGAGCCTCAAGCTCATCCACTTTATTTTTTATACTACGCGCATTTAAGCAGTCATTGCATGCAAAGGAGATGCAACAAAATACTAAACATGACTACTTTCATTTACGTGACATTGCTGTGTCCCAAACATTATAGTGCCCTGAAATGGGGGGACTATGTATAAACACTGCTGTAATTTCTACATGGTGAAACCAAAATGTATAAAAATGGCCTTCATTAAAATCTGACAATGTGCACTTTAACCACGTGATTTTTTTTCTATTACAAATCTCAAATTGTGGAGTACAGAGGCAAATAAATAAATGATGGGTCTTTGTTCCAAACATTATGGAAGGTACTGTATGTTCATTAGTAGCACTCCATTAAACAATAATTGGGTACACAGTAATTATGTTTTTCATGAGCTCAGATGCTTCATTTTAAAAATGAGATCTAAGGAGATGGCTGGTCATTATACTTTGAATGAAAAGTTATCAATAACTGTCCTCTGTGAAGTTGCCAACTGACATGCTGAATATTTCCAGTGCTCTCTATATTTATTCAGGAATAATGGGCTTGGCAAAAATTATTCTGAACTGTGAAAAATCCAAATAAAAATTGAAATGCTAGAAATCTAAAATGAAAACAAAATATGCCTGAAATACATATCAGGCAAGGCCACATCTGTGGGAAGAGAAGCAGAGTTAATATTTCAGGTTGAAGTCCCGCTGCCAGAAAGAGAGAAATGACGTTTGTTGAGAAATAGGGAGGGGTGGAGATGTCTTTGAAAGGCTAAAACTCAGGTAGCCGTGGGAATAATCTGTCCTTTTCAGAATGGCAGGCAGTGGCGAGTGGAGTGCCGCAAGGCTCGGTGTTGGGGCCGCAACTATTTACCATATATGGGAATAATCTGTAAACCATGTAGCCCGGTTAATGAGTGACTTGGAACAGTTAGAGAGTGAGAACATAGACGAAAGAACATTGAAGTTGCAGAGCACGGCAGGTCGGGAAAAAGAGGAAAGAAGCTTGCTAAGCTCCAGGGAGGTTGGGATGGAGGGCACATCTTTCTGCACTGCATTTTGCAATTGCTTCACTCTATCGTTCATGTTCTTATTCATATCATATCATATCATATATATACAGCGCGGAAACAGGCCTTTTCGGCCCACCAAGTCCGCGCCGCCCAGCGATCCCCGCACATTAACACCATCCTACATCCACTAGGGACAATTTTTACATCTACCCAGTCAATTAACCTACATACCTGTACATCTTTGGAGTGTGGGAGGAAACCGAAGATCTCGGAGAAAACCCACGCAGGTCACGGGGAGAACGTACAAACTCCTTACAGTGCAGCACCCGTAGTCAGGATCGAACCTGAGTCTCCAGCGCTGCATTCGCTGTAAAGCAGCAACTCTACCGCTGCGTTACCGTGCCGCCCATTTCTAACTGCTCCCATCTCTAACTGCATCCCATCTCTAACTGCTCCCATTTATTCAGAACATCTTGATTACAGCTTCATTTAGTTTAATTTACAGATACAGCATGGAAACAGTCTCTTCGGTCCATAGCGTCCGCACCGACCATCGATCACCCATACATTAGTTCTATGTTATTCTAGTTTTCCATCCTAGGGGCACTAGGGGCAATTTAACAGAATCCTCCTTTGGCAGTTCATTCCATATACCCATCACCCTTTGTGTAAAAAGGTTATCCCTCGGGTTCCTATTAAATATTTCCCTTCTAACCTATGTTCTTGATTCTCCTACTCTGGGCAAGAGATCCTGCGTTTACCCAATCTATTCTTCTCATGATTTTGTACACCTCCAAAAGATCACCCCCCCCCCCCCCCCCCCCCATCCTCCTGCGTTCTAGGGAATAGAGTCTTAACCTGGTCAACTTCTCCCTGTAGCTCAGCCCTCGAGTCCTAGCAACATCCATGTAAATCTTCTCTGCATCCTTTCCAGCTTGACAACATCTTTCCTATAACATGGTGCCCAAAACTGATCACAATACCTTTGATAATTCTTGTTTTCCAATTATTGTGAATCTTTTAATTAAAAGCCCTAGTTAACTTACTGTCATCAACAAGAAAACTCCTTTTTTTTTTAAATGTCACAAAGCAGCACTATTTTCAAAATACTTCCCTGCAACATTCCTTGGAGAGAGCACTTATTAAACTGGGCAATTTGATCATCAGAATGAGTGTCTGAAACAAATGTATGCCAGAAGATAGACACAAAAGGCTGGAGTAAGTCAGCAGGACAGGCAGCATCTCTGGAGAAAAGGAATGCGTGACATTTCGGGTTGAGACCCTTCTTCAGACTAGTCAGGGGAAAGGGAAATGAGAGATATAGACAGTGATGTAAAGAGATATAGAATAAATGAATGAAAAATATGCAAACAAGTAACGATGATAAAGGAACCAAGCCATTGATAGCTGTTTGCTAAGTCAGAACGGGTACCTGGTGTGACTTGGTTGGGGGAGGGATGGAGAGAGAGGGAGTGCAGGGATTACTTGAAGTTAGAGAAATCAATATTCATCCTACTGCCCAAGCAAAATATGAGATGATTTCCCTCCAATTTGCAATTAGCCTCACTCACTCTGACAAAGGAGGTGGCCCAGGACAGACTCCTTTGCCTTTAAACCTGATTTACAGCCAAGGCTTCCGCAATGTTCTCACACTAACGAAACGGGGTTGTTCCTCAAAGCGCAGTAGGAAACATAACACACCAAAAAAAAAAATTCCATTGACCTTGAGAGCCCTCCGAATAAAGAAGCTATTCATACCTTTCATCACTCTGCGTTCCAACACCAGTCGGCTGAATGTTGTCTCGACCCCGTGGGCTGTGTATAAACTCAAGGAGGTGGGGCTTACTTGATAAGCAGCTATTGTTTCATGATGCAGACTCCTGGTGGGTCAAAATACAAAGTAAAAGATTCTGCACGATTTGGAGCATTCCCCCATTGTCTGCAATTGATATCCCTCAAAGGATCAAGTGGTAATATTTAGAATGATATCCTTCTTTGATCTGCTCCTAAACCGCATCAAATAGTATTTTTTGAAAGAACAGCTCATTGAAGATTAGTTTACTGGGTACAAAGAAATGACTTTGGAAAATCTGGTCTATACGTTTTGCACACTTTGCTGATACAGAGGCCATACTGCTTTGGTATCAGATTCTTGCTGCTGGGTCCTTCCATAAGCTATGATACAGACTAATCCCCCTACCTCAGCCTCATTACAGACATTGGATATCGTTTCGGCAACTATTGCAAAATAATGCTGAGAACTATATTTTCCATAGTCGTAGAGCCATACAGCGTGGAAACAGGCCATTCAGCCCAACTTGCCCATGCCAACTAACATGCCCCATTTACACTACTCCCACCTGTCTGCTTTTGGCTCATATCTCTCAACGTTTCTCAAACGTTGCAACAGTGGCTGCCTCAACTACCTCCTCCAGCACCTCATTCCATGCCCACCACCCTTTGTGTAAAAAATGTACCTTTCAAGTTCCCATTAAATCTTTTCCTCCTCACCATAAACCTATGGAATAGGAATACTTTGCTTGCATACACAATGTATACAAATAGCGGCCACCTATGACTGACAAACTTACAAAGTACTCCGGCTCCTCATTTTGTTCTCTCCCCCCCCCACCCCACCCCACCCCACCCAGCGGTTCCCCCACGCCAGGTCCCCATTGTCCTTTGTCCCCCTATTGTCCATTGTTCTCCCCCCGCCTCCCTCACGGGAGTCCCCCCCTGCAATAGATCCTCCATACATCCTCTGGTATCTTTGCTTTCCCTCTATCTTTTGTATGTAGTTTAGTTTGGACGCAGGGCGTGGAAACAGGCCCTTCAGCCCAACAAGTACATGCTGACCACCGATCACACTAGTTCTTTGTCCTACTTACGAGTGGCAATTTACTGAAGCCAATTAACCTACAAACCTGCACATCTTTTTAGTGTGGGAAGCACCAGTTGAATACCCACACTGTCATAGGAAGATTGTGAAAACTCCACACTGACAGCACCCATAGTCAGGATTGAATCCAGGTCTCTGATGCTGTGAGGCAGCAGCTCCACTGCTGCGTCACTGGGCCGCCCCTTTTGCATTATATTGGGCTTTTTTAAATTTACTGAACTTCCCTTTTTAAAATTTGTTTCTTATGTTTGCAAACCTGCACTCAAAAAATCAGGCAATATTCACTGACAAATTGTCCATTTTGAGAGAGACATAGTATATAAAATTGTGGCATATCATAATCAATGGAATTAATGCAGGAACATTTCTCTGAGGCAAGGTGATGTAATAGAGCAGCCCAGAGATGCGGCGATAGAGTTGCTGTCATACAATGCTAGAGACCCAGGTTCGATCCTGACTATGGGTGCTGTACGGAGTTGGTATCTTCTCCCCGTGATCGTGTGGCTTTTCTCCGGTTGCTCCGGTTTACTCCCACACTCCAAAGATGTACAGGTTCATAGGTTAATTGGCTTGGTAAATTTGTAAATTGTCTCTTGCATGTGCAGTATAGTGTTAGTGTATGGGGCGATTGATGGTCTGTGCTGATTCGGTGGGTCGAAGGGCCTGTTTCCTCGCTGTATCTCTAAACTAAACTATAAGAGCACCCTTGATCCTATTGAATAGCAGAGCAGATACAGGGGTCAGTTGGCCTATTCCTGGTTCTATTTTTGATGATCTTACAAAAAACATTGATGTGCTGTTACATTCCACAGCAGTGACATCCTCCTGCTCCGTGAGTGAAAATATCAGAGCTGGAGAGTTTATGGTGGCTCTTAAGTGTGATATGTTTCCCTTCTTTCAGAAGCACTCACCCTGCAAAACAGCATTTCATGTTTTATAGAGTGGATTCCATGTCCCTGTTAGAGTGAGTAGGGAGCGAGCATGTTCACGAACTGTTTGTTTAATGCCGTACGGCAGAAGGATGCCGGCAAGCTGCAGCCATACCCGACAGCAGGCCTGGCAGGCTCACCTGCCATGGATCCAGATACATAGCAAGATAGTCCCGGCAGGTCGCGCGGCCAGATGATAATATATTCCTTTATTTGTCCCACACCGGGGAAATTTGCAGTGTTACAGCAGCAAAGTGGATAGCAAGAGACATTCATTATAAATAAAAATAAAGATAAGGATAATTGTCATCATTTACTGTGGGTTTTTATTACTGCTACTGTTAACTGGTCTGTTGACTGGTCTGCTGGGAGTAGCGCTGGCTGTGCAGTCTCGTAGCAGTGGGAAGGAAGGACCTCCAATATCTCTCCTTCACACACTTGGGGTGAAGGAGTCTGTCACTGAAGGAGCTACTCAATGCAGTGACAGTGTCCTGCATGGGGTGGGAGTCGTTGTCCAGCAGCGATGTTATCTTTGCCATCATCCTCCTCTCTCCCACCGCCTGCACTGAGTCGAGGGGGCAACCCAGGACAGAGCTGGCACAGATGCAGAAAGAACCGGCAGGATACAGCCTTTAGTGGGGAGAAGCCCCTGAGCCCAGCTCCTGGTCATCCTCTGCAGACGGTAGCGCAGCGGTTGAGTTGCTGCTTTACAGCGAATGCAGCGCCGGAGACTCAGGTTCGATCCTGACTACGGGTGCTGCACTGTAAGGAGTTTGTACGTTCTCCCCGTGACCTGCGTGGGTTTTCTCCGAGATCTTCGGTTTCCTCCCACACTCCAAAGACGTACAGGTATGTAGGTTAATTGGCTGGGTAAATGTAAAAATTGTCCCTAGTGGGTGTAGGATGGTGTTAATGTGCGGGGATCGCTGGGCGGCACGGACTTGGAGGGCCGAAAAGGCCTGTTTCCGGCTGTATATATATGATATGATGATGATGACTGGAGAACCGAAGAGGAGGGAGCCGGCAACAACGGTCATGAGGAGCAATGCCGGTACAAATATTAACCGGCGTCTTACCTACCTCAAGGTCGGCTGCGGGAGGTGGCCCAGGGACACAAAGGTGGCCGGACGAGGAGAGGGATGTCGGTTCGCTGAACGATCCAGACAAAGGACAGCTGGAGAACCTGCAGAAGCCGCTCCACAAGACCCAGCATGCAATCTGGACTTTGGAAATGGAGCCAGGTCTGGCGAACCTAAAAATAATTTCATTGTGTATAAGAAAATAACTGCAGATGCTGGTACAAATCGATTTATTCACAAAATGCTGAAGTAACTCAGCAGGTCAGGCAGCATCTCGGGAGAGAAGGAATGGGTGACGTTTCGGGTCGAGACCCTTCTTCAGACTGATCTGTCTGAAGATCAGACTGAAGATTCAGTCTGAAGAAGGGTCTCGACCCGAAACGTCACCCATTCCTTCTCTCCCGAGATGCTGCCTGACCTGCTGAGTTACTCCAGCATTTTGTGAATAAAATAATTTCATTGTGTTTTGCATGTGACAATATAGCACTATTGAACCATTTATCAGAAGAGCAAAATGTATAAAAACACAAAGCAATAATGGTAGGAAACAAAAATCAAATCAATATTGAGTTCTAGCACTTTATAACAGAACAGGAAGGACTGACAATATTCTCATTCATCTGCTTTCACAATGAATCATACCCCTTGATTTTTGTTTATTGAGCACTGTGTTGATAAACCTGTAATAAAAAGAATAGATACAAATAGCTGGAGTAACTCAGCAGGTCTGGAGAACACGGATTATCTGAAGAGTTGAAGAACATGGAGGGTCTTAAGAAGGGTTCTGACCCGAAACATCACTTATCCATGTTCTGCAGGGATGCCGTCTGATCTGCTGAGTTACTCCAGTATTTTGTGTCTATCTTTGGTGTAAACCAGTATCTGCAGTTCCTCCTTACTATGTTTATAGACCTATTATGCTGCTGCAAGTAAAACATTTATTGTTCCATTTTCAGTACAGATAACAATTAAACATTCTTTCCACAACTCCTGACATCGTTTTGGTTAATTGGTTGATATTCAGAAAGTACATGGGGATTTCCCCAGGGATTCTCCCAAACAACTAGTAGAAATATCATCATGATATCTGTGACTTTCCAAGTTACAGCACATCGGGAAGACTCAGCTGTGGTTTAATATTCCCCATTAAGGGCGGCACGGTGGCGCAGCGGTAGAGTTGCTGCCTTACAGCGAATGCAGCACCGGAGACTCAGGTTCGATCCTGACTACGGGCGCCGTCTGTACGGAGTTTGTACGTTCTCCCCATGATCTGCGTGGGTTTTCTCCGAGATCTTCGGTTTCCTCCCACACTCCAAAGACGTACAGGTATGTAGGTTAATTGACTGGGTAAATGTAAAAATTGTCCCTAGTGCGTGTAGGATAGTGTTAATGTGCGGGGATCGCTGGGCGGCGCGGACTCGGTGGGCCGAAGGGCCTGTTTCCGCGCTGTATCTCTAAATATAAAAATTGGTGGAATAACGAAATTTTATTCACACAATCTCACTTTAGAGGTGTTAGCATTCTCTCAGACTAACCTGTGCTTTTCCGAATTAAAGACATAAAACTATGTCAGAGGAAATAGAAATGAAACAAAGGACAGAATGTAGAGTAGTTTTGTACGCCTTGGGGAAGGTGGCAATCACTCTAAGGGATTCCAACATTCAATGATAGGCTAAGTACAATCTCTGTAATAAATATCTACCTTGAAATCAAGAATGTTCCCTTGTTAAGAATGTCTTGTTAACACCTTTGGTTCTCCTTCAGCTTCTGTTCCATGTTCTGAACTTCCCTCCTTTTTGAATCTTCATCCTTCTAAAAGACCCAAGTAAAAAGTAAAGTGCTTATGTTTGGTTTAGTTTAGTGTCACTTGTACTGAGATACAGTGAAAAGCTTTTTGTTGCATGTGAGACATGATTACAATCAAGCCATCCACAGCATACAGATTCAAGATAAAAGGTATAATGTTTAGTGCAAGATAGAATCTAGTAAAGTCAATTAAAGATAGTTCGAAGGTCTCCAATGATGTAGATGGGAGGGCAAGACCACGCTGTAGCTGGTGAGAGAATTTAGTTTAGTTTTTAGTTTAGTTTGGAGATACAGCGTGGAAACAGGCCCTTCGGCCGAACGAGCCTGCACCAACCAGCGATCCCCGCAAATTCACACTATCCTACACACACTAGGGACAATTTACACTTAGACCAAGCCAATTAACCTACAAACCTCTATGTCTTTGGAATGTGGAAGGAAACCGAAGATCTCGAAGAAAACCCACGCAGGGAGGACATACAAACTCCGTACAGACAACACCCGTAGTCAGGATCAAACCCGGGTCTTCTACTGCTGCTGAAAGGCAGCAACTCTACCGCTGTGCCACCATGTCGCACTATAGTTCAGTTGCCCGATATCAACTGTCCCTGAACCTGGAGGTATGCACTTTGAAACTTCTGTACCTTTTGCCTGACGGAGGAAGGAAGAAGAGGGCAGCACAGTGGTGCAGCGGTAAAGTTGCTGCCTTAGAGCCAGAGACCAGGGTTCGATCCTGATCTCTATCTGTATGGAGTTTGTACGTTCTTCCTGTGACCACGTGGGTTTTCTCTATGTGCTCCGATTTCCTTCCACATGTACAGGTTTGTAGGTTAATTGGCTTCGGTAAAACTTTAAAATTGTCCCAACTGTGTAGGATAGTACTAGTATACAGGGTGATCGCTAGTCAGTGTGCATTCTGTGGGCTGAAGGGCCTGTTTCCACACTGTATCTCTAAAAGGGAATGACTGTGGTGAGACTGATCCTTTATTATGCTGGTGGCCTTGTTGAGGCAGCATGGTGTAGATGGAGTCAATGGAAGGGAGATTGGTCTGCGTGATGGACTGGGCTGCGTCTACAACTCTCTAGCCAACTATTGCAAATCTCTAAATGTTTTTCAGTTAGCTGGCTTTCTTATCTAAATTGCTAATGCTTTTATATCCTCCCTTTCCTGTGTAAACTTTGCATATCAGCATACTGTCCTAGCACCATGATTACTGCAGCCACAAACGCTACAGCTCACAGTCAGGACGTTTTGACAAGAGCAATTTTAGGAAGTTGGACAGTGATTGCTTATAGATTTTAACCCTCTCTCCATTTGTACTTGGCAATTTGCTAATATTTTCGGAAGTTCTTTTAATTGAACCACAACGCTTGGACCAACTGCTATCAGTAATTACCTTTCAATCTCTTGAAAGGCATCCAAATTCACTTTAAACAAATTGGACTTATCAATAATAAGTTTACTATAATAAAGCATCACAGGATTGTTCATCTACATTTAAATTGGAAGTAATTTTGTTTCTAAATTTTGTTAATTAATTGAAAGCGAACAAACAATATGCCATTTTTACAATGGTTTCATGACGCATATTGTTCATTTTCATCATTTTGATTTAATAACAAGATGCCTGGATTGTTTCAGTTCTTGGATACGATAACACTCATAATTAAAGCTGGCTTTGCTTGCTCCTGTATTCAATTTGAAATTCCCATTTAAACCATAAATGTGCCAAATTGAATATTGAATTATTCAACTCTTGGGCTCTCCAATATTAGTAAATATTAAATGGCTGATTAACTTCAATTGGGCGGCTTAAAAAATATTAAATTTGGTGACAGACACAAAATGCTAGAATAACTCCGTAGGTCACGTAGCATCTCTGGAAAAAAGGAATAGGTGATGTTTCGGGTCGAGACCCTTCTTCAGACCGAGAGTCAGGGGGGAGGGAAACTAGAGGTACGAAAATGTATAGCACAAATCAGAGACGGGACAAAGCTCCATTGTTGGCTGTGGAAGAGCTGACATCAAAGGGAAACAAACAGTGAAACTAGCAAGATGACTAGGATAGGGGAAGAACGGAGAGGAAGGGAATCCAAGGGTTACTTGAAATTAGGTGTAGGAAGGAACTGCAGATGCTGGTTAGGTTCTGATAAGGAAATGTACAATGGTATATTGTTGGCTGAGGGGAAGGTGACAAGGAGACATACAATCAGTAAAATTAATCAGAAGGACAGTGAAATTAATCGGAGAACTAGGGTGGAGGAAGGACGGAGAGAGAGGAAAAGCAAGGATTACTTAGAGAAACCAAGTAACCCTTGCTTTCCCCTCTCTCTCCGTCCCTCCCCAATGACCCTTGTAAAGATGGCAGTGAGTTGCCTTTTGCACTGCGGCTTCTGCATGCTAGATGATATTCCCACAAAGCTGTTATGCTGTTGGGTAGGGTTTAGACCTAGAAATGAGTAAGGAACATTGATGGATTTCCAAGTCAGAAACGTGTACAACTTGAGGGAAATATGGAGACACTTCAAGAGCACCCATCTAACTTGCCCTTTAAGCTGCAGAGGTCATGGGTGTGTCAGGAAGAAGGTATAAGAGTCTGAAAGTTGTGACATCCAGATTCATGAAGAGCTTCTTCCCAACAACCTTCAGGCTAATGAATATGACAAACTCCAAACAAATGTCAACTACAAACTGTCTTAGTTGCACCAAGATTTTGTTTGGTTTGCAATATTGTTTGTTTTATTTATTGAACTTTTTGTTTGTTTATTATGGTATCTATTGAATATTATGTTGCCTGTTGTGCCACTGCAAGTAAGAATTTTATTGTTCCATTTCAGTACAAATGACAATAAAACACTTGACTCAGCCATGAATATATTGAATGGCGGTGCTGGCTCGAAGGGCCGATTGGCCTACTCCTGCACCTTTCTATGTTTCTATGTTTCTATGTTTCTATATCCAGATCCGACTGATATATAAAAAGTCCCATAGTGGCCATTTCCTGGAGAATGATGCAGAAGTGATACTTTAACATGAGATAAAGATAGAAGGCTGTTCCATCACCCAAGCATCCATTCTCCAAGTGCAGGAACAAGTAGGGAAGGGTGGTGGGACATTTTGATCATGGATTATAGATGGCAAGCCTGATCTGATGGTCACTCACTATCAGATACAAATTCCTTGATGAAGATTGAAAATTTGGGCTAAATTGTTTAACTTTCAATTGTTCTGAGAAATTGAGGTCACCAATAAAATTGGCACCATTGGCATCCCACATTTAATTCCTTCAGTATATTGCATAGTTTCAACGGAAACTATGCAATATATTGAAGGAATGAAATGTGGGATTTTACCTAAAAGAGCTGTGGAAAAACAGATTTGTTACACTGATACCCTTAACCTTTGTAACATACATCAGAGAAAGAAACCACGCATTGAATCTTGCCAAATGTAGCATCGGGCACTATCTTGCATGAAATCACCTAAAATCTACTCTTTCTAGGAAATCAAATGTAAAGTAAATATCTTGTTTTATTCTATGTCAGCAACACTATCTGCAGCTCAGAAACTAGGGCAGCATTGATTCAGGAGTAATTTGAAGGTACGTAAATGCCACTGAGATTTTCTTTCTCAGCTGTTTTCCTCAATGTTAGAATAAATTAGTGAGATCGTCTGTCACCCCACTCATTCCAGTAATGCGATCAGCTTAATCTGTGAAGTGCTCTTAGCACAGCCAGCTATAAAGTCACATTGATAATAATTTTAGCAATTGATTTTCATGACACTGCTTAAAACACAATGGTGCAGTAAAACCTGCATCTGTACTGTGTCATGGGTACAAGAGGAAACAAGTTTACCAAATCAAGACAGAGATGGGAGCCAAAACCTCACTTTACATTGAAAATTGCTGAGCATTTTGAAGTGGTACTTTTGATGTTAACTCCATTATTTCCCAAACATTTTATTAGCTGGGCGGATGCGAGTAAAGCAAGGTTACCCTATCCAGTGACCGTCAGCTTTGAATCAACTCATTTACTTGGTCAGAAGGAGAACATTTACAATGCAAGGAGGTGGCCTTTAGACCTTACTTTAGAAATACATCGAGGAAATAGGCTCTTCTGCCCACGGGTCCATACCACCCCGTACACTAGCACTATCCTACACACTAGGGACAATTTATGAATGTACTCAGGCCAATTAACCTACAAACCTGAACTTCTTTGGAGTGCGAGAGGAAATCAGAGCACCCAGAGAAAACCAGTCACAGGGAGAACGTACAAACTCCATGCAGACAGCACCCACAGCCAGGATTGATCCCGGATCTCTGGCATTGTAAGGCAGCAACTCTACTGCTGCACAGTGTGCCACCTCAAGTATCCTGTTACTAAAGTAACTCCTGTGCTTGGTGGGACTTGATGAAGAGGGAAAGCCCAGCATTTGTCATAACGAAAGGCTTGGATAGACATGGAAAAGATGTTTCCAGTAATGGGAGAGTCTAGAACCAGAGGGCACAGCCTCAGAATAAAGGAACAGATCTTTAGAATGGAGATGAAGAGGAAATTCTTTAGCCAGGGAGTGGTGAATCTGTGAAATTCATTGCTACAGCCGAATGTGGAGGCCAAGACATTGGGTATTTTTAAAGTGGGGATTGATGGGAGCATGGGGTTGAGTGGGATAAATAAATCAGCCATGATCGAATGGAGTAGAATGGAGTGGAGTTGATGTGCTGAATGGTCTAATTCTGCTTCTATAGACAATAGACAATAGGTGCAGGAGGAGGCCATGCGGCCCTTCGAGCCAGCACCGCATTCAATGTGATCATGGCTAATCATTCTCAATCAGTACCCCGTTCCTGCCTTCTCCCCATACCCCCTGACTCCGCTATCCTTAAGAGCTCTATCTAGCTCTCTCTTGAATGCATTCAGAGAATTGGCCTCCACTGCCTTCTGAGGCAGAAAATTCCAAAGATTCACAACTCTGACTGAAAAAGTTTTTCCTCATCTCAGTTCTAAATGGCCTACCCCTTATTCTTAAACTGTGGCACTTTGGTCTGGACTCCCCCAACATTGGGAACATGTTTCCTGCCTCTAACGTGTCCAACCCCTTAATAATCTTATACGTTTCGATAAGATCTATGTCATATGGTCATCTTTGAGTGAGCAAATACGCAATTCATAGAACAAAGAAAGATGTTTCATGGACATAAACTTGATGTGCTAAAAACGTTCTTATTTGATCTCACACACCTAATCACTGTCGACTCCAATTCACTCATGGTGCTGAAAACCTTTTTATACATTTTGTATCAATCTGTAATTTATTTCAAGGGATATTTCCCTCAAACAAAGACTCCAAGTAGAATTTTTACTCCAGCATTCCTTGGATAAATAAAGACATAAAATGCTGGAGTAACGCAGCGGGGTCAGACAGAATCTCTGGAGAACAATGGATAGATGACATTTCAGAAGAAAGTCCTGACCCGAAACATCACCTATCCATGTTCTCCACAGTTGCTGCCTGACCCACTGAGTTACTCCAACAGTTTGTCTTTTTTGTAAGCCAACATCTGCAGTTCCTTGTCTCGGAAAACAATTTTACCTTCCTTACTTCTTTCTAAATACCTCATTTATAAATTCTGACCCACATTAGCATGAACATTTTAAATGATACATTTTTTATTTTGGCACCTCAGTTTTGAAAAAAGATATTCGGTCTTAGTTTTCCATCAACAAATCGCTTACCTTGCTGGAATCATTCCTTTGAGTTATGTTCCAGGGACCTTCATTTTCTTTGCATTGTGTTGCAAAATCTTGTTCATAAATCATTGGACACATTTTATTATAAAGTTAATTATTAATTAATGATCTTTGAGAAGATGTGGTATAGCATCAATCAATCTGCAGATCTGGATGGCATAGATGCAGAATTTATTAGGATGGAAACGCATTTGTAAAAAACATAAGCTGTGGGTTGATCCCTTCACCATTGCAGGGAGCCCTCAAGTCCAATTGAAATATGGCTGCGGGCCTAATCAGAATAATGTTGGTTAATCTAATTTGATCAGCCCGACTTGTCAGCAGCAGTCATCAAGTAAACCATTGAAAGGCAAAAGAAAAACACATGAAGGCACTGGAAATCTAAAATGAAAGCAGAAAGTACTGGAAACACTCAGCTGGTAAAACACATAATTAGGGAACGAAACAGAGGCAATGTTTCAGGTTAACAACCCTCCTAATTCTTTTTCTGAAGGTCATCAAACTGAAACATTGACTTTGTCCTTTTTCCACCAATGCAGTCTGCTGTAGACAAGATTTTTATATCATCAGATATAGTCGTCAGTTACACTCAAAGCAAGATCCTATGCACCACAGTGGCACAGCTGGTAGAGCAGTTGCCTCACTGTCCCAGAGACCCGGGTTCAATCCTGGCCTCCAGTGCTTTCTATGTGCAGTTTGCAAATTGTTCCTGACACCACACAGGTTCCCTCTGGGTTATCTCCAGTTTCCTCCCATATCCCAAAGACATGTAGGTTTATTGGTTTCTGTAAATTTCCCTTTGTGTGTAGGACGTGGATGAGAAAGCAGGTTAACATAGATACAGATGGAAAAAAGCTCCCTTCGGCCCACAATGTCCACACTGACCATCAGCCATTGATTTGCACCCATTTAATCTCTTTTTTTTTTTAAGCACGGTCTTCCCACTCTCCCATCAATTCGCCCCAGATTCTACACTCACCTTCTGTAACATGTATAGAGCTGAGTAGACCCAAGTACAGAGAAGACACAGGAGCAAACTAAACTCAAACAGCTTGTACTAGAAATCCTGACAAAGAAAAAAAAATCCTGACAATCCTTGCCAGAAAACCAAGCAAGAAAGAAATAAACATCAGAACTTAAATAGGAAATAGGTAACACAAATGATGCACAGGTAAAAATAATTAAAGATAATCGAACACAGTCTGTGCTGCCCTCAGTGGTTTGCAGAGGGATGAGCACCGACACACCCACACATTAGGGACAATTTGCAGCAGCCACATGACCCTCACAACTTTGGGACGTTAGAGAAAACTAGAGAAACTTAAGGAACATCAAACAGATCAAGGGAGGACTTGCAAACTCCACATGGATCGCAGCCATGGTCAGGATCAAACCTAGGTCTCTAGTTCTGTGAGGAAGTGACTCTCCTATCTGCATCACTGTGCAGCCCAGACCTTGGTCCAGATTGGGAGGAAAAAGGGAAGTAAGTGATTGTTAACTTCAACATTACTTGGGGATGCTATGGAGCATGAAGGGGATTCATCTTCTAAGTCCTTCCGTAGGCAGTTGTTTCACATACACAAAGTGGTGAATACCCCTGTTAAAGATGTTGCTAATGAGAAGTCACATCGGAAGGATAGGTTTAATTACATTGTTCAGGAGTGTTCTTGCATGTGTGTTTCTTTGTGGATCGTAAAACAAAACAGTCTACAAAATACTTCCTGACGTGAATACAATTACTTTATATTACTATAAGTAAAACTAATTTCATGCTGTAAGAAAACTCGATAACAAATCCTGTGACATTCAGTTTAGAGATGCAGCCTGCAAGCAGGCTCTTCGAGACCACACTGGCTATCGATAACCCATACGCTAGTTCTGTGTTATCCCACTTTCGCATCCTACACACTAAAGGCAATTTACATGGGTCAATTAACCTATTAACCTGCACGCCTTCGCGATGTGGGAGATAACCAGAGCACCCAGAGAAAGCCCATGCGGTCGCAAGGGGAATGTGCAAACTCCATACAGACACCACCTTCTGTCAGGATTGAACCTGGGTCTCTGGCGTTGTGATGCAGCAGCTCCACCATTGCTTAGTGTTCCTTCTCGATCCCTTGTTTCTTTCATTCTTCATCTTCGGCCTGGAAAACAGGAGTAGTTAGCACTAATTTATTTTCATAAATGATTTAATGTATAAATGATCAACTCCAAATGCACTCCAAAACTCCTAATGTCATAACATGAAAATGTCATAAAGAAAGAAAATTAGCATTCACCGGGAAATTTAAATAACATTAAATTTAAGCCGAGCATCTTTAAAAACTTTAAATATGAACTCTAATAGATTTGTGGCAACATCTACCGTAAGAATAATGAAGGACCTGGGGATCAGCAGACAAGCCCTACGCCAGGCCATCAAGGAAATATCACGGGTGGCAGAGCAGAGTAGCCAGTGGCTCTGGCTGAAGAGGAAAGACCCCATTTGGTCTCCCAAATAAACCGGCTAGACAGATGCAGAGGGGGGTGGTTCTGGGACGCCAGAATGCACCGCTGAGCCTACTGGAGACGTCGTGGGTCCAATCAGCGAAACGTCGATGAAAGTAGGTGCCCACTTGATAACCCCAATGACGTGTCTGCCTAGCCTTTCTCAACATCGGAGGAGCATAGGTGAGTGCATAAGCCTCCCATCACCACCGGGAGCAAGTTGACATTTGGCACTTTGGATTTCTAACATCTTGTCCTGTGTATTTGGAAACATATTAGCAGGTGTTGATTTCTTTTTGGCTAGTATTGAGTCATCTGATAAGATGATCTAATTTCCTTTTGGTCCATTCTGGAGATTCCTTTGTTGCTTGAAAACAGCAGAAACATCCATTGAGCAAGCCTGCATTATGAAATAAGCTTGTTGATGGACAGAATCCACTTACTGGCAAAATCCTTTCCTTGTAAATCTGCCACAGGACAAGGAATCTATACACCAGGGGAGCTATTCTGTTTAATTACATTTCAATGCAGGGATAACTCAGTGAACAGTAATCTTCTGCGTGTATGCCAATAAGGGGTGGCACGGCGGCACAACAGTAGAGTTGCTGCCTTATCACGCCAGAGATCTATGTTCGATCCTAACCACAGGTGCTGCCTGTACGGAGTTTGTATGTTTTCCCTGTGACGGCGTGGATTTTCCTCGGATGCTCCGGTTTCCTCCCACACTCTAAAGACGTATAGGTTTAAAGGATAATTGGCTTTGGTAAGGATTGTAAATTGGCCCTAGCGTGTAGGATAGTGTTAATGTATAGAGATCGTTGGTCGACATCGACTCAGTGGGCCGAAGTGCCTGTTTCCGCGCTGTATCTCTAAAACTAAACTAAAGTACCTAGAGGATGGAAGTAATTCTTCTATTTCCAAGGCAAGATGTTAATCATTAATACCTTATCATCCTGCAGCAGGTGAGGATAATAAAGAAAGGGAATTTCCTTCTGGGGCGGGCTTCCTCCATTCACTACTTGCCTATCTGCTGAGCTCACTCTTCTAGTGAGCAGGTTCCCAGCATGCACGTTGACAGGAAGCCCAGCTCTGACCTGATCATGGGGCTTTCTGTAGCATACAAACTGCTTTGACAACCAGCCAACCATGCCCCAAGGCTGAACCAGCTGTCAAAGCCATCAGAGCTAAATGCTTCTGAATATCTTAGTAGAAAAAGGACCACTTTTTTCCAATTGCCAACTCACCAAATCATCACCTGAGTGAATTCAGTGGTCATTTTTTGACAAGGCCTGCCTTAAAACCTTTGTCAAGAATCTGATCCTCTACCCCAAAAATAGCTTACCCTTCTGGTCCCTAATAGCCTCCACTCTTTCTTTTGTTATTCTTTTGCTCTTTATGCTCCTTCTCTTTTTCGAACATCTTAGAATTTTTATTTTTACTTTAGTCAGCAGCATTTTTTCATACCCTGTTATTATTCAGCGCAAATAACATTTCTGTTTCCATGGTACTATTTGTTTATTAGCATCTGTTTCTATATGTTTGGTGGAAGTTAAGTGTAATATTATTCATGTCTCCTATTTAATTTCCTCAAAAAGTACTTTCTTTGGGTAATTGTGTAGTAAATTTCTTCTCGTAATGGTGTGGTAAATACAGTTCACCACTTGATCCAAATTCAATGCTGAAGAGCAGTCTGTAGCTGCACAATCAGAGGTTTCCAAACCAGGCAGAGGTGATGCTGGAGGCAGTGAATGGAGGAAGCCCGCCCCAGAAGGAAATTCCCTTTCTTTATTATCCTCACCTGCTGCAGGATGAGAAGGTATTAATGATTAACATCTTGCCTTGGAAATAGAAGAATTACTTCCATCCTCTAGGTACTTTAGTTTAGTTTTAGAGATACAGCGCGGAAACAGGCACTTCGGCCCACTTGTTATAGTCATCAATGAGGGCACAAACTGGAATTGAAATGTTTACCAAAATGAAGATATCCATGAAATGCTGGAGTAACTCAGCGGGTCAGGCAGCATCTCTGGAGAGAATGGATAGATGATGTTTCGGGTCCAGACCCAACTTCAGACTGATTTGGTTTAAATGATTAAAAATAATTTCACTGACATGTTTGGAAGTGTGATCTAATGAAGGTGTATAAAATAATGAGAAGAATGAATGGGGTGAATGCACAGTTTTTTAAAATCCAGAGTAAGGGCATCAAGAACCAGAGGACACATGTTTAAGGTGAGAGGGGTAAAAAGTTAATAGGAAACTGAAGAGCAACCTTTTCACTCAGAAGGTGGTGGGTGTATGGAACAAGCTGCCTGAGGAGATAGTTGAAGCAGGTACTACAACAGCATTTAAAAGGCAAGTGCATGGATAGGGAAGGTTTAGAGGGAAATGGGCCAAATGTGGGCAAATGGGACGTATAAATGGGGCATCTTGGTCAGTATGGTTGGGTGTAAGGTCCTATGTCTGTGCTCTATGGGTCTATGGTATTCATTAATCAATATTTTATCTTAAACATCTTTAAAATAGCTAAAAAAGTAAATATAAACTAAAGAAAACAAGTAAGGGACTTAATGTGTAGGAAGGAACAGCAGATGCTGGTTTCAGGCTGGTTTCAGTATGAAGAAGGGTCTCGACCCGAAACGTCACCCATTCTTTCTTTCCAGAGATGCTGTCTGTCCCTCTGTTACTCCAGCATTTTGTTTCAAAGTAAGGGACGTCTGCAGTTACCTTTTAAATCAAAGTGCCATCCTAGTATTTAGCCACCAATTGATCTCCGAGCTCCATGTTTCAATGCCAAGATTGACTTGTGTCTGGAATCTGGACCAGATTGACTTGTGATGAAGACCAGACTGACTGAGGAAGACCTTGCAGAGGAAGTGTCAGCAGCAATGAAGTATAGTACAACTAGGCCAGTATCTAATAACTTTTAAGTTATTCTCAATATAATTCTCAATATAATAGAGATAAATTTATTTTTACTTCAAGTGATATAAAGTGCAATTGTATTCACATCACTGTGGACTTGGTGGACTGAAGGGCCTGCTTTTATATTGCATCTTGCAGGACTCTTGTATCTTGCTATAATATTCAAAGGTTTGAATGGCCGTGACTAGGGGTCTATCAATGAAAAACCACTATGTTCATTATTTCTATTTCAGTGAGTGGGCTGAGATACGAGTGTAAGATCATTGAGAATCAATTTATGCCTGATGTAATTGGTGCTCAAAGTCTATTCATGTAATGGCACTGTTCAAACGTAGCTGAATTGTGAGAATGTGCAAAAAGAACAGTGTTCGCTTGCAAAGTTGTACCTCATTTTACAGGTCCACCAATGATTTTCCAGCAACTGGTGGTCTCGCACCTCCTTTAATCCATACAAAGTTCAAGAGCGCACTTGAAATTTCCCCGGAAATCCCCCCGAAAAGATGGCGGCTAGGCCAGGTGATGCGGCTGATCTCAAACTCATTGGGTCTTCCGCGGCCAATTGGTGGGTCAAATTTGCTCCCTACGGCCGGGGCTTTGGAACTCCGGCCCGGCCAGAACCAGCAGATCTGCTCCCATTGCCATCTTCCGTGGCTGACTATGTGGGCTGTTATCTCCACACCCCAGCGCCCTAGACAGACTGTTCTGGTATCGTTCGACTCTTCTCAGAGGTCGTGACCTCCAAACAGATGGTGATCTTCAGACACAAACTGGTTTTAGTTTTAATGGAGAAAATGGATAATCAAACTTGGGCAAATTATGGTTATTTGAGGATGCATCTAACCATTGGTCTAACTACTCTGGGACAACAAGGTCCATCACGGATAATGACCTCCTTACAATCGAATGGGATCTATAGAAGGCGCTGCCTCAAAAAGGCAGTCAACGTTATGAAAGACCTGCACCGCCCTGGCCATGCTCTCATTTCACTCCTGCCAGTGGAAAGAAGGTCTAGGAGTCTAAAAACTGTGACCTCCAGGTTCAAGAACAGCTTCTTCCCGTCAACCATCAGGCTCTTGAACACTACAAAGACTAATCAAACTATGAACTGTCTTGGTTGCATTTCGGGTTTCTTGCTCTAACTTTTGTTTTTGTTTGTTTTTTAATTTATTATGTTATCTATGAGTACTGTGTATACAGGCCTGATATGCTGCTGCAAATAATTATTCCATTGTCAATTTGACATATGACAATTAAACACTCTTGACTCTTGATGGAGAACAATCGGCCATGCATCATTTTCATTTCACTTACCAATTTGATTGTTGTAATTGTACAAGTTGTGATGGGAGAATGAATAAATGCACTGAAGAATAAATTAGATGGCAGCCCCGGGGGCTCACTAAATGTACCCGCTAAATATTTAGGCCTCATGGACTGGAGTGAGCCTGAATTTTAATTTCTTCTCAGAGTTCTTGGGCCAAGTCAGCTGGGATGGGGCTGAGGCACAGTAATTGCTCATCATGCCTTCAGGCCCCCAAGTGAAAAGCTGACCTGGATTCTATTCCATTTTTTTTCTTGAATAGGTGTTAATGTTTCACTGGACACTTATGCTCGGACAGCCAATGCCAACTGGAACTCCCGGTTGCTCACCACTTTAACTCCACTTCCCATTCCCACTCTTTCTGGCCTGGACCTCCTCCTCCATTGCCAGAGTGGGGCCACATGGAAACCGGAGGATATTCCACACGGGTATATTCCACTAGGGTAGCTTACAACCTAACGGTATAGAAACATAGAAAATAGGTGCAGGAGGAGGCCAGCACCTCCTAATGAGCACCTCCTGTATGAACATTGAATTATCCAATTAGATGTAACTAAGTTCTATAAACATTCTCCCCTCTCCATTCTCCCCTCTCCCCTCTCCCCTCTCCCCTCTCCCCTCTCCCCTCTCCCCTCTCCCCTCTCCCCTCTCCCCTCTCCCCTCTCCCCTCTCCCCTCTCCCCTCTCCCCTCTCCCCTCTCCCCTCTCCCCACTCCCCTCTCCCCTCTCCCCTCTCCCCTCTCCCCTCTCCCCTCTCCCCTCTCCCCTCTCCCCTCTCCCCCCTCCCCCCTCCCCCCTCTCCCCTCTCTCTTCCCCCCTCGCCACTAAACATTAATTAACCTTATCATATCATCCCCTGCCAACAATCAGTCGATCAGGAAACTTCCCTACCTGAAGTCATCTGTTGTCGGATCTGATTTGTCCTGTTTTTTTCTTGCTTTTAGTTCCGCCACCCCACCCCCCACTCACCTTACAATCCATCTACAGAAGAGTCCCGTCCCGAAACCTCACCTATCCATGTTTTCCAGAGATGCTGCCTGACCCGCTGAGTTACTGCAACACCTTGTGTCTATCTTTGTTAATTGCTAATATTTGGCCAAGGAAGTGAGGATTTAATACCTCCTGCAATCATGCAATCTGCCAGCACCATCTGGAGATGTGCAAGAATAGTTATCACACAGAGTAGAAATGGCACCTACAGAACCAGGTACCAGGAAGAAATAAGAGGCTTCATCAAAGGAGAAGTGAATAAATGAATATTAGTGGACAAATGGAAGAAAATATAAAAAATGTGCAATTACAAAGTCTGAATTTAAAACCACAACACTGGATTTGTACATTAATACAACATTTTGAACAATATTACAACCAATGTGGCTGCACTGGTATTCTCTAGTGTTTTATATTAATTAAGACAATAATTCACATCATTTATAAAGTCATAGTCAAACATGCATAGAAACAGGCCCTTCGGCTCAACTTACTCATGCCGATCAACATGTCCCATCTATGCTAGTCCCACCTGCCCACATTTGGCCCTCATCCCTCTAAACATTTCCAATCCATGTACCTGTCCAAGAGCCTGTTAAATGTTGTTTTTGTATCTGCTGCAACTGTCTTCTCTGTCAACCTGTTCCATATACTCATATACTATGAAAAAGTTGCCCCTCCTGTTCCTATTAAATCTTTCCCCTCTGACCTTATGTCCTTTGATTTTTGATTCCCTTATTCTGAGTAAAAGGCTCTGCATTCACTCTATCTATCCCCCTCGTGATTTTATGCTCTTCTATCAGATTGACCCTCAGTCTCCCGTGCTCCAAGGAACAAAATAGAGTAAAACGTCTAAAATATTTTGATTTCATCATGCTCATTCTACCCCAGATTGTGGCCAAAATCAAATTATAATCCTGGGAAATCTCAGAAAATATTTGGCTGCATTATTCCTCCCCCAGTATCCATTTTACTGCCAAATATCAGCAGATTCTCTGACATTCTCAAATAGATAGAAGCCAAAAATATAACACTAAACAATTTACCTTAAGTCCTTCACAGGAGCTAATCACATTTTCTTGCATATAATGGGGCTAAGTGCCAAATCTATTGGTCTAATATTTTTTTTACCTCAATGATTATTGTAGTAGTTGGAACAAAGCCCAAACGTTCATATTCTATTTTGATAGATTACGCCAAGACATCAACATTTTACTTGAACTACCCAATATGTTTTCTGGTAAGTTCCCAAATTTTTAAAAACATTGTAAAAAATATTAATAGTCAATAGCATCTTCTGGATATGAATTGAAAGACAACTCATTAAAGCAAAACATTGATATATAATATCTGTTTGATGTGCCAGAGGGAAGTGGTACAGAGACATCAATAATGAGTGAAGTATTTAACAAAACCTCTGCAAACTGCATGAAAAAGTTACTCCAGCATTTTGTGCCTGCATTGATGTAATGAAATATATGCAGGATCAATGAATGGAGGAAGCACATGGTGAAGAGCACATATAACTAAGAGCACAAAAACTAAGCAAACACAAGTAAAACAATCAACTATCAATAAAGAAACTATACAAAATAACTCTTATGCCCCTCTGCGTATTCGAGTCTCCTGTCTGCACTGGCTGGCACCACACACCACATTCCAAGCTCTTCCTCTTTCTCTCTCTCCTTGGTGAATGTCTTTTGTCTCCCCGAAGATGAAGCTCTTTTCTCTCCCCGAAGATGAAGTTCATGGTAGATGCATTTATTCATATAATAATTTTATCACGAAGAATAACAGGTGATGTGTCTAGCAAGCTCTCCTCTTTGGTACCATAATGGCGTGAGTTATGAATCCTATCAGACACCAAGCTAGTCTCAGATGTTTCTGGGAAAGCAAAGCTTATCTCAATGACCTCGCAGGCGTCTTCATGATCTACTGGTCTCTTTGAATTAGCCTAAGCATTCTTCGAAACCATCTACTTGTTTTTCTAAGCAGGGTTCGAAATACGGTCCTGCTAATTTAGCTGACAACTCCATTCCAGCTCACAGTCTCTTTAACCCTTACATTACAATTGAAAACGTATCTGATATGAAAGACCTTAATGTCAAAGACTCTGTATCAAAGAAGATGTTTCAGCTGAAGGCAGATTTTTAATTAAATTCAAGTTTTTAAGATAGTTTTGAATCACATATGTCAATCCTTACATTTTGTGGTGCGAGAGTGGTACAAATGATCTCAGAAATTAATAGGACTATTTGCTTGCTGCCCCAATATCTCTCAAAAACTTATGTGAGAGCAACAAAAGCCAAAAAGAGCAGGCTCAGAATAAAATATAATTGGCAGCATTGGAATAAAGAAATTCATATAAAACAATACTTTTTTGATATGATTTTTTTAATTGAATTTTATTGAATTTAATTAAAAAATACAACTTGGAAACAGACCATTTGGACTATTGAATCCAAGCCGACCATCGCTCACCCATTCCCGAGTAGATCTATGTTATCCCACTTTTCGCATCTACTCTCTATACACTGGGAATGGTTTAGAGGCCAATTAATCTGCAAAGCCAATGTCTTTGGAATGTGGGAGGAAATTGAAGCACCCGGTGGAAACCTTTGAGGTCAAAGGGAGAAGGTGTAAACTTCACACAGACAACACCCGAGGTCAGGATCGAACCTGGGTCTCAAGTGCAGTTCGAGCAGCGCCACTATGCAGAATCCCACTAATTCCCCAGAATCATTTGCTGAAAAATATTGATGACTGGATCAGAGAAGGTGAATTGCTGTAATAAGTGGGCAAAGGTCTATTCACCGAAGGCAACTAAAGGAAGGGTGAAAGAGATCTGCAGGTTCAACAGAGAAAGCAGAGTTTGGACAATAAACATAAAAATCAAAACAGCACTCCAAAACGATGACACAGAACATGAGCCTGAACCGGTGATGGTGTAACTCGAGTAAAAGTGAAATCAACTGCTGATTTAAACATTACATGTGGGTTATAGAAATGATTCCCAAACCTGCACCAACAGTGTAATGTCACAAATAGAAACTTGTCAGAAAATCATTGGTGCATACACATTATATTCTCCACATGGCCTTTTTAGTTTAGTTTAGTTTATTATTGTCACATGTACTGAGGTACAGTGAAAACCTTTATGTTACGTACTATCCAGTCTTTCTTTCTTTAGTATGTCAACTACAGCAATCAAAAATGGCAATTAGTGCTTCAGAGTACAGTAGTTGATGCTTTGCTGCAAATTTTGCCAGTTCTGTAGTACTACCCAGGGTGGGCGATGAGGACGTAAAGCAGCTCCCACCCCACTATCCAGTTAGCGGAAAGACTATACAATTTAGGTATCACAAAATGATGGAGTAACTCAGTGGGTCAGGCAGCATCTCAGGAGAGAAGGGATGGGTGACGTTTCGGGTCGAGACCCTTCTTCAGACTGATGTCAGGGGAGGGGGCGGGACAAAGAAAGGATGTAGTTGGAGACAGAAAGACTGGGAGAACTGGGAAGGGAGAGGGGAAAGAGAGGGACAGAGGAGCTATCTGAAGTTAGAGAAATCGGCCCAAGCAAAATATGAGATGCTGTTCCTCCAATATGTGGTGGGCCTCACTATGACAATGGAGGAGGCCCATGACAGAAAGGTCAGACTGGGAGTGGGAGGGGGAGTTGAAGTGCTCAGCCACCGGGAGATCAGGTTGGTTCACGCGGACTGAGCGAAGGTGTTGAGCGAAACGATTGCCGAGCCTGCGTTTGGTCTCGCCGATGTAGAGAAGTTGACATCTGGAACAGCGGATACAATAGATGAGGTTGGAGGAGGTGCAGGTGAACCTCTGCCTCACCTGGAAAGACTGTTTGGGTCCATGGATAGAATCGAGGGAGGAGGTAAAGGGACAGGTGTTACATCTCGTGTGGTTGCAGTGGAAAGTACCTGGGGAGGGGGTGGTTTGGGTGGGAAGGGACGAGTGGACCAGGGAGTTACGGAGGGAACGGTCTCTGCGGAAAGCAGAAAGGGGAGGAGATGGGAAGATGTGGACAGTAGTGGGATCCCGTTGGAGGTGGTGGAAATGTTGGAGGATAGATTGGACGATGTGGCCAGTAGTGGGATTTAGGTAGTTTGTTAGAGTCTTCTTTCTATAACTTTTGGGAGTGCGACCTGATGGAAGATTCACTACTTTCTGTATTTTTCAATATTTCCAATAGTTTTAAGCCTACAATTAACATTTGGTACCATGGAATACTAATAATTAGTTTTCATATGAGAAATAATCAGTTTTCTTTCCTCCATTGTTTCTTCCCTGAGACGGAATAGACAATGGATTGGAAGTGGACAAAAAAACAACTGAATTTGGGATAAAGAGTATATTTGGTTTATGTGTAGGAAGGAACTGCAGATGTTGGTTTAAACCGAAGATAGACACAAAATGCTGGAGCATCTCAGCAGGACAGACAGCATCTCTGGAGAGAAGGAATGGGTGACGTTTTTGGTCGAGACCCTTCTTACTCCATCTCTCCAGAGATGCTGCGTATCCTACTGAGTTACTCCAGCATTTTGTGTCAATCTTCGGTACATTTAGTATAGTTTAATTTACTTTAGATTATTGTCGCATGCACCAAGATACAGTGAAAAGCTTTTTATTGCGTGCTATCCAGTCAGCGGAACACTATACATGATTACTGTTGGGAATGTCCTCAACAACTCTCACCGACTTCTACAGATGGGGCGTAGAAAGCATTTTATTGGGATGCATCACAGCATGGTTTGGGAACAGCTCCATCCAAGACTGCAAGAAATTGCAGGGAATTGTGGACACAACCCAGACCATCACACAAACCAACCTCTTTTCCATTGACTCCATCTACACTTCACACTGCCTTGGCAAGGTCACCAGCATAATCAAGGACAACTCCTGATATGAAACAAAGCATTTGATCCTAAACTGATGAACAATGACATTCATAAAATATTGAACAGTACTGCACAGGGACAGGCCCTTTTGCCCACAATGTCTGTGCCGAACATGATGTTAAGATAAACTAACCTCATCTGCCTGCAGAAAATCCATATGCCTCCATTCTCTACATATCAGTGCCTATCCAAAAGCCTCTAAAATGCTACTATCATATTAGCCTCCACCACCACCCCAGGCAATGTATTCTATGCACCTGCCATCTGCCGTGTAAAAAAACTTGCAGGCAGGCTCAAAATACTGGAGTAACTTAGCGGGACAGGGAAGCATCTCTGGATAGAAGGAATGGGTGACATTCCAGGTCGAGACCCTTATTCGGAATGGTAAAAAAAAACTGCCCTGCACATCACCCAGAACCTGGATCTCTGGAGCTGTAAAGTTGCAACTCTACTTCCCCGCCACTGTGCCGCCCGTAATATACTTGAGATAAGAAGAAATGTGCCCCAGAATGATTAATAACGCATAAATATCTCCAATCGTCTGGGTTCATTTGACGGCCAAACCGTTCTGCTGAGTTAGCACACCATATAAAGCAGGTTGCTGCATCATTAATGGGCCAGCCATATTATCCACACCCACTCAAATCTGCATCCCACTTGTCATCTGCTGTTAATAACTTAGGGTCACTGTGACTGAGTTCTGTTCAGCCGGGCTTGTGAATATCTCATCGCCTGTTCCTCTAGTCGTGGAGAAGAAAATCAAATGAGCCGTGCATTAGAAATCAGAGTAACTGAGCTGATCGGGAATTAATGAGGCCTCAGAATCTTACTATGTAAGTGGTTTGTCCTGTGGAAAAAATTAATTGATTTAGCCTTGCCAAAGCAGCGCTGTCACTTTCTTTAACCAATGGGCTTATTGATTTACAAAAATCGCTTCTTTGTGCGTGCTGTCCTTCAAGTGGATAAACATTGTATGCATTGACCTAAATGAATGCCCAGAAACCAAACAGGAGAAAATTAAAGGAAAGCACATTCCAGAAAATCTTTAGAAGTACCAGTGAAAAGCTAACTCAGTATAAATAGATCGAGAGCATAGCATTTGTTACTACATTGCCAAGTACCAGTTATTTGCAGCATAGCATTTACAACAACCATTTTTGGAAACTTTTCCTTCTTTGATTTGTAAATTTTCACCTTAACATATCATTTATTTTTTGGCCATTCTCCCCCCAAAATGGTAATTTTGGCTGGTCAAGTTTAGAGGAACTGACCTATACCGAACATATAACAAAGTGCTGCAGTAACTCAGCTAGTCAGGCAGCATCTCTGGAGAAAAAGGAATAGGTGACGTTTTGGTTTCGGACCCTTCTCCAGACTGATTTTGCGAGGGGGTAAAGGGTTTGGATCCTTTCCCACCTAATAGGTGGACACAGGCGAGGGGGGGGGCAGTTGGACACTTCTTCAGACTGAAAGTAGGGGATGGGGTGGGAGAGCTGGAGGCAAGAAAAGACTAGGACCAATTAGGGCTGGCAACAAATGGCCTCAGACTGGAAGGCCAATCGTTGGTTAGGGAAGGTGTAATCACATGAGGGAAAGGGATCCGACCCGAAACGTCACCCATCCTTTATCTCCAGAAAAGCTACCTGGCCCACTGAGTTACTCCAGTTCCAGTGTCAATTTCAAACATAGAAGCTAATTTAATCAACATGGCAAAAAGTGATATGGGGATTGAAGAAGGATTAGAGTGGATACCCCATTTTGCAGTCTATCGATTTAAATAGAGAGATTTGAGATCTTTTTGAAATTGCAAGTGTAATCAAGGACCAGTCTCACCCCAGTTACTCCTTCTTCTCCCCTCTCCCATTGGTACAGAAGTTTGAAAAAACATATCTCCAGATTCAAGAATAGAGTCTTCCCAGCTGGGATTAGGCAACTGAATGGTCCTCTCAATGGAGACCTTTGAACTATCTTTATTCAGACTTATCTGACTTCAATGTTCACTGAATGTTGTACTTCACTAAATATTATATCCTTTATCCTTAATCTGTGCACTGTGGATGGCTTGATTGGATTCATGTATAATGCTTTTCACTGTAACTCCATACATGACATTATTCAAGTAAACTAAAAAAAATTGGTGTCAGGATACAAGTTGCAGCTCTTAACTCTCCATCCCAACTGACCTCTTAAAGAATGCTAGTAAAGAGATCGTGAATGATTTTATAGCACCTCATTTAAGTTAACGTCATATTAGTTTTCAGGCAGTTGGTCCAATTCTATTGAATTTTTTGACAGCAACATATTTATCAACCATCTAAAAAAATTTTGTTAACGTTAAATGTTAAGGAATTGCGAAATGTTTAAAGAGACCTGTGTGTCCTTGCACACCAATAATTGAAAACTATTATGCATTTACAACAGGTTATTAGGAATTCAAATAGTGTGGTGGCCTTAATTGTTAGAGGATTTGAGTACAAAAGTAAAAATACCTTCTATCGACACAAAGTGTTGGAGTAACTCAGTGGTTCGGGCAGCATCTCTGGAAAAAAAGGATAGGTGATGTTTCTGGTCGGGACCCTTCTTCAGACCAGTTACTTTTATATACAGTGCATTCAGAAAGTATTCAGACCCCTTCACTTTTTCCACATTTTGTTATGTTACGGCCTTATTTTAAAATGGATTAAATTCTTTTTTTTTAACATCAATCTACATACAATACCCCGTAACAAAAAAGCAAAAACAAGTATTTAGAATTTTTTTGCAAAGTAATTAAAAAGAAATAACTGAAATATCACATTTAATTAATTATTCTGACCCTTTGCTATTACACTCAAAATTGAGCTTATGTTCATCCTGTTTCCATTGATTATCCTTGAGATGTTTCTACAACTTGACTGGAGCCCACCAATAGTAAATTAAATTGATTGGACATGATTGGGAAAGGCATAAACCTGTCTATATAAGGTCCCACAGTTGACAGAGTGAAAACCAAGCCATGAAGACGAAGGAATTGTCGGTAGACCTCCGAGACAGGATTGTGTTGAGACACAGATCTGGGGAAGGGTATAAAACAATTTCTGCAGCATTGCAGGTCCTGAAGAGCACAGTAGCCTCTGTCATTCTTAAATGGAAGAACTTTGGAACCATCAGGACCCTTCATAGAGCTGGCCACCTGGCCAAACTGAACAATCGGGGGAGAAGGGCCTTGGTCAGGGAGGTGACCAAGAACCCGATGGTCACTCTGACAGAGCTCCAGAGTTCCTCTGAGAAGATGGGAGAACCTTGAAGAAGGATAACTATATCTGCAGCATTCCACCAATCAGGCCTTTATGGTAGAGTGGCCAGACGGAAGCCACTCCTCAGTAAAAGGCACATGACAGCCCACTTGGAGTTTGCCAAAAGGCACCCAAAGGACTCTCAGACCATGAGAAACAAGATTCTCTGTTCTGATGAAACTAAGATTGAACTCTTTGGCCTGAATGCCAAGCGTCACCACTCATCACCTGGCCAATACCATACCTACGGTGAAGCATGGTGGTGGCACCATCATGGTGTGGGGATGTTTTTCAGCAACAGGAACTGGGAGACTAGTCAGGATCGAGGGAAAGATGAACGGAGCAAAGTACAGAGAGATCCTTGATGAAAATCTGTTCCAGACCGTTCTGGACCTCAGACTGGATCGGAGGTTCATCTTCCAACAGGACAACGACCCTAAGCACACAGCGAAGACAATGCATGAGTGGCTTCATGACAAGTTTGTGAATGTCCTTGAGTGGCCCAGCCAGAGCCCGGACTTGAACCTGATCGAACATCTCTGGAGGGACCCGAAAATAGCTGTGCATCGATGCTCCCCATCCAACCTGACAGAGCTTGAGAGGATCTGCAGAGAAGAATGGGAGAAATTACCCAAATACAGGTATGCCAAGCTTGTAGCTTTTTACCCAAGAAGATTTGAGGCTGTAATCGCTGTCAAAGGTGTCTCAACACAGTACTGAGTAAAGGGTCTGAATACTTATGTAAATGTGATATTTCAGTTGTAGCAAAATGTGGAAAAAATGAAGGGGTCTGAATACTTTCTGAATGCACTTTAGGAGACACAAAGAACTGCAGATGCTGGAATTTTGAGTAAAATTGTTGAAGGAACTCAGCAGGTCAGGGAGCATCTGAAGAAGTGTCTGAAGAAGGATCCCGACCTGAAACATCCACTGTCCACTCCTTCCACAGGTGCTGCCGGATCCACTGAGTTCCTCCAGCACTTTGTGTTTTACAATAATATAGGGTCTGGTGAGAAGAGTGCATGTGAATATTTTCACAGTTTAGTTTATTGTCACGTGTCTTGAGGTACCGTGAAAAGCTTTTTGTTGCGTGCCATCTAGTCAGCAGAAAGACGATGCATGAGTACAATTGAGCTGCCCACATCTTTAAAACTATTGACTAGAGATGAATTTCTTGGTGTGTTTCTTCCATAAACCTGGATACTGGGTTGATTGGGCCAATACTTTAAGCATATGCACTGTATTTAATTTATTTGATGCATTCTGAATAAGTCAGAAAATGATAATCGAACACAAGTCGTATGTTATCGATGCAATTATGCGTACTTGCTTGAATGCATGGAATGTATTACTGTTATGTGTGAATAATCATAATGGGGTATGATTTAAATAAATAGAATGAGTAACAGAAGGTAATTGTCTCTGGAATTTTCCTATTGGAATCTACAGTAAAATTGGAGGAGATGTAGACTATGATGATTTCACAAAGGCATCTACGCACAGCATACATATTTCAAAAGTGATAGTGGTTTATTGTTACGGCAGACCAATTAACCTATGTACTTGTAGAGTTTACATAGATGAGCTACAAAGCTCACTTTAAGGGCGGCATGGTGGTGCAGCAGTTGAGTTGCTGTCTTACAGCGCCAGAGACCCGGGTTTGACCCTGACAATGGGCGCTATCTGTAATGAGTTTGTACATTCTCCCTGTGATCGCATGGGTTTTCTTCAGGTCCTCCCACATTCCAAAGATGTACAGGTTTGCAGGTGAATTGACTTCGGGAACTTTTAAAATTGTTCCTAGTTTGTAGGATAGTGTTAGTGTATGGGGCGCTCGCTGGTCAGTGCAGACTCAGTTGGCCGAAGGGCTTATTTCCGCACTGTATCTCCAGAGTCTAAAGTCTAAACAAAAAGAAAATTAATTATACTTCTAGTTTAATTCAGTTTAGTTTCGAGATATAGCGCGGAAACAGGCCCTTCGGCCCACCGAGTCTGCGCCGACCAGCGATCCCCGCACATTAACATTATCCCACTAGGGACAATTTTTACATTTACCAAGACAATTAACCTACAAACCTGTACATCTTTGGAGTGTGGCAGGAAACCGAAGATCTTGGAGAAAACCCGCGCAGGTCATGGTGAGACAGTACAGTACTCCGTACAGACAGCACCCGCAGTCAGGATCAAACCCGGGTCCGGCGCTGCATTCGCTGTAAGGCAGCAACTCTACCACTGCGCCACTGTGACCTAGCAATTCATTTTCGAGAGTTCCTGGTCTCTTCACAGAATTTGTGTGTTTAAACCCAAATTTTTTATTGTGTTTATCAGATTTGCTTGCAATTGTTTATTTCACTGCCTGAATTCTGCTCTGGATTCAGCTCAGACACAACTTTATTGTGAATTGGTTCACCAATCAAACGAAGTTAATCTCTAGCAGAGAATATTTTGTCTATGTGATCACATGACTTGTCACCAATTTTAGCCAAGTATCACTTTGTTGCAAAATGAGTAGTACTTTCCACGTGTAAGCTCAACATGCTGAAGGGGCTATGGGTCTGAATGCATTTGTTTTGCTTGAAGGTATTTGCCTTATAAAAAGTGTCATAATGGTTGAACACATCTCAAAGATATTCTTAATCAGTTTTTCACCATATGTGGAGTCATAATGCACTTAAGGAAGAAACTGGCCAGGCCATTTACAGGTAGAAACAAAGACCTGCAGATGCTGGTTTATACCAAAGATGGACACAAAGTGCTGGAGTAACTCAACGGGTCAGGCAGCATCTCTGGAGAAAAAGGATGGGTGATGTTTCAGATCAGGACCCTTCTTCAGACTGAAAGTAGGAGGTGGGGGGAGGGGGTGCTGGTGAAGAGCTGGATGTGAGAAAAGACCAGGACCAATCAGGGCCAGCTGCAAATGACCAAAAGGAGTGGTGTTGGCCACAAATGACCCCAGGCAGGTCACTTGTGGCTGGCCCTAATTGGTCCTGGTCTTTTCTCATCTCCAACTCTTCACCTCCCCCCCACCATCTACTTTAAGTCTGCAGAAGGGTCCCCACCCAAAACATCACCCATCCTTTTTCTCCAGAGATGCTGCCTGACCCGCTGAGTTACTCCAGGTTTTTGTGTCCATCACAGGCCATTTTCATGTTGCGTTTTAAATATCCATGCAATGTTTGCTTCCTGAGAGCTTTCTTAACTATCCTGACTGACCTCTGGCCTAGTATATGTGAAGCAGAACAATAAGAAGGAGTGCAATTTAAAGCATTTTATTTGCAAGCAGCTTTGATAGAATCTGAAGATCTTTTTCAGAATCAAATTCTACCAGTAGGTCAGGAAATATACAGGTAGACCTCATGCATAATAGTGATACAGAAATCCAAATATGGCATTTTAATCCAGTTTGAGTGATTATTCGATCAGTATCTGTACTCCATGAAGTAGTTCAGGTGGTTTTGGTATCTTGTTCCCGTAACTTCAGAAAAGACTGCATTTACATGTCGATGATTTATGGTCATTGGTTTAACAAATTAAAAAAAGCTCCTTGTAATTGTTTTCATATTGAGTATTCCTGTGTTCAGTATGAAGTTTGACCAAAGCCATTTTTCTGAAAGCATTAAAGCATTAAAAAAATGGGCTGCACAGAGGCACAGCAGTAGAGTTGCTGCCTTACAGCGCCAGAGATCCGGGTTCGATCCTGACTACGGATGCTGTCTGTATGGAGTTTGTGCATCCTCCCCGTGACCGCGTGGGCTTTCCCCAGGTGCTCTGGTTTCCTTCCATAATCCAAAATTATAAAGGTTTGTAGGGCGGCACGGTAGCGCAGCGGTAGAGTTGTTGCTTTACAGCGAATGCGGCGCCGGAGACTCAGGTTCGATCCTGACTACAGGTGCTGCACTGTAAGGAGTTTGTACGTTCTCCCCGTGACCTGCGTGGGTTTTCTCCGAGATCTTCGGTTTCCTCCCACACTCCAAAGACGTACAGGTATGTAGGTTAATTGGCTGGGTAAAAATGTAAAAAAAATTGTCTCTAGTGGGTGTAGGATAGTGTTAATGTATGGGGATCGCTGGGCGGCACGGACTTGGTGGGCCGAAAAGGCCTGTTTCCGGCTGTATATATATGATATGATGATATGATATGATTAATTCGTAAAGATTATAAATTATAGACATAGACATAGACATAGAAAATAGGTATAGGAGGAGGCCATTTGGCCCTTCAAGCCAACACCGCCATTCATTGTGATCATGGCTGATCGTCCACAATCAATAACCTGTGGACATCAGCCATTATCTGCAGAATAGTGCTAGTATAGAGATCGCTGTTCGGCGCAGACACAGTGAGCCGAAGGGCCTGTTTCCGCGCTGTATCTCTAGACTAAACTAAATTAATTAAGTATGGCCATTCTATGATTGCAACTTATTAAGATGAAATGGGATGGTTTTAGTTCCTTCTCAGTATACTCTTCAAATTCTTGTCAACTTTTCTTTTCAACTTGACTCTTTAGAACATACAAAGCTGGTGAGGACTTGCATGATGCTTGCTTTTCATCTACTTTGATCAGTCAGTGTAGCTATCTTCAAACAGATTGCTATAGATTTCCAACAATGTGCCAAGACACATTCTTGCAGCATTGATTCTGAAATCTTTCTGCCAAATTAACTTGAGTAATGTCATGTAGTCCTTCTGCATTAAAGTCTGTCATTTTCATAACTTGCAGCTATAATCAGAAGCTGTGCTTGTTGTCCATTGTATTGCTCTGAACACCATTTGGCATAAAGATTCTAAAACCCTGCAGTGTAGGTATCCAGTTTGAACATGCTAACCCTCATATATACAGACACTAAATGCTGGATAACTCAGCGGGTCAGGCAGCATCTCTAGAGAAATGAGAATAGGTGATGTTTCGGATCGAAACCCTTCAGAAAGGTTTTGACCTGAAATGGCACCTATTCCTTTTCTTCAGAGATGCTGCCTGACCAGCTGAGTTACTCCAGCATTTTGAGTCTATCTTCAGTGTAAACCAGCATCTGCAGTTCCTTCGTACACTAAGCCTAATGTGTGTTGCTGTTTGACATTTATACGTCACATCCTTTTGGGCTCCAATGCTATCAGTTATATTTCAGCTTCCAAGAGAGAACCCATTGTAAAGAACACGTTCATTCATTTGACATACAATCCAAATGGTTCATGGGCTTTGTCAGACATGTTGAGGTTCAAGTTAAGCTAATTGTGGCAATCATTTCACCCCATTTCTATTCAATAATGATGCAGTTGAATTTGGTGCACATAACAGTCCAGTGATAAGTCAATGCTGTTGCCTCTTGCCACAATGGCTTGCAGTGCCCGCATGTTTCTTGGTACATGGGGAGGATTTAGATAATAATGGGTAGCCACACGATGTCTCTGGAGAAAGTGGATAATTGACGTTTCAGGTTGGGACCCTTCTTCGTACTGATCAGTCTGAAGAAGGCCTCGACCCGAAACGTCTCCTATCTATTATCTCTGCCTGACACGCTGAGCTACTCCAGCATTTTGTGCCTATCTGTGGTATAAACCAGCAGCTGCAGTTCCTTTTTATTATACTTTATGTCTGTTGCATTACTCTGAACACTCTGCGCTAATGTTACTGAAACCTTGGGAATGTGTAAATGCTTGTAGAAAACCATTGCAAAATATTCGTTTTGGTGATACTAATTCACCTAAAACCCTTAAGCAACAGTCATGTTCTTCATTTATCCTAAAGGAAAATCCTTAGCATTAAGACAAAGCTTGCATGCATCAACAGCCATTTGAGGTTATTTACAAGCCTGATCACATTTGAGGTTATTTACAAGCCTGATCACATAGACTGTATAAAAGCATCTGCTAAAAATCCTAACACAAATTCCCAGAGTCAAGTCACAATTGTTGTTATTAAGTAACAAAGTTGATATAGGACTTGTTTCACCAGCCAACCAGGATTACAACAGATAGATGCATGTGGTATGTATCTGCATTTATATGCCTTATAAATGATGACCGCAGAGCCCTGGTCTGCTATTCAGAATCAAATTAGATTGAAGATAAAAATGTGTTATTTCACGATTTTTTTCATCTCTAATGGAAAGTGAGAAATGGCATTAGTAGAAAGAGGCATGATTCATCCTCTGCATTTATTTCAAGAGTCACAGGTATAATCAGAGCTAAAGAATACGGGTCACCCATGAGGTCTTTCAAAGTAGACTTCTGCTCAAACTTCAGATAGACACAAAGTGCTGGAACAATTCAGCGGGTCAGGCAGCATCTCTGGAGAAAAGGATTTAATGACGTTTCATGTCGAGACCCTTCTTCAGACTTGTTTGCTTCTGAACTATTCTGTTCCATGCTCATCCTCCCACTGTGCACTTGTACATTTAAAGTGGCAATTTCAGACTACCTTTCAAATGTTAAAAACATAAAGGGGGAAATAAGTGACTCAAATTTCTGCAGCAGTGCGGGTGATTTCATGAGCGTTTCCAAGTCGCAAAGGCTGCGCTGTTTGTGAAAGCGGCAGGCAGCTGGACTGTACATAGGAGTGCCTTTGAAACAGAACTGATCTCTTGCCTTACAAACGACTGATAACAGCTGGTTTCAGAATTGTGATGACAGGCTGCATCTGATCTGCCTGCCAAAGACAACCTGGAAGATTGCAAATAACCCAGAGGCAGTAGCTGCCTAAAAACAGGTGGATGCTGTTAAAATAAAATGGACTAGATATTCAAGTGCCCACGGAAGGATGGGCTAGAATGGTGTTGAATAAGTCATAAAAAATTGTCAAGCACAACAAAGTTGTGACTTTTTGCATTCAGAAACATGCCAGCGGGTTCATTATCCGACAACCAACAATAAACCATTGTGGGCTCCACATTTTCTTACAACACACTCTTCCCTTGATCATCTTTGTTTTTTTGCATCTTTCATTCATTCCTTCTGTATTTCTCTATATCACCGTCTATATCTCTCGTTTTCCTTTTCCCTTTTCTGAAGAAGGGTCTCGACCCGAAACATCACCTATTCCTTTTCTCCTGAGATGCTGCCTGACCGGCTGAGTTGCTCCAGCATTTTGTGTCTATCTCTCCTCTCCTGAGACTGGGTTTGGGAAATCACATCGGCTCGTATAGCTTCTACTGGCAGTTCATTCCAGATACGGACTACCTTGTGAGTTGAAAAGTCGCCCTGGAGGTCCTCCTTAAATCTCTCATCTCTCATCTTAACCCTATGCTTATATTAAGAAAGTTTTCATTTTGAGTGCAAGGAAAGAAAGCAGCCATTGTTTAAGCCACACCGGACAGTTTGTATAAATGAGTACAGAGAAGAAGCCTGATGAGTCATGAGTTATATTGGCAACAAGGATTAAGAAAATCCATTTGCCTTCATTTTGAAAATGTTGTACATGTGAGCACCACTCAAATGAACTTCTTTTACCAATTCTTGATCCAGTTTGTAGCATACCATGTCTGTAACTGAGCTAGATGACAGCTAACCCTGTAGCTATTGAGAACTGTTGGTAAGGAATGATATTCACTCCCTTGCAAGGGGTGACATAGAATCAGGAGATGTAGAATCAGTATGGATAGAAATGAGGAATTGTAAGGGTAAAAAGACCCTAATGGGAATTATCTGCAGGACCCCAAACAGAAGCCTCGACATAGGGTGCAAGTTGAATCAAGAGCTAAAATTGGCATGTCGCAAATGTAATGCTACGGTGGTTATGGGAGATTTCAACATGCAGGTAGACTGGGAAAATCAGGTTGGTAATGGACCCCAGGAAAGAGAGTTTGTGGAGTGCCTCCGAGATGGATTCTTAGAACAGCTTGTACTGGAGCCTATCAGGGAGAAGGCAATTCTGGATTTAATGTTGTGTAATGAACCTGATCTGATAAGGGGACTCAAGGTAAAAGAGCCATTAGGAGGCAGTGGTCATAATATAAGCTTTACTCCACAAATTGAGAGGGAGAAGGGAAAATCAGAAGTGTCAGTATTACAGTATAGCAAAGGGGATTACAGAGGCATGAGGCACGAGCTGGCCAGATTTGACTGGAAGGAGGTCCTAGCAGGGAAGACGGTGGAACAGCAATGGCAGGTATTCCTGGGAATAATGCAGAAGTTGCAGGATCAATTTATCCCAAAGAAGAGGAAAGATTCTAAGGGGAGTAAGAGGCACCCGTGGCTGACAAGGGAAGTCAAGGACAGCATAAAAATAAAAGAGAAGTATAACATAGCAAAGAAGAGTGGGAAGCCAGAGGATTGGGACTCTTTTAAAGAGCAACAGAAGATAACTAAAAAGGCAATACGGGGAGAAAAGATGACGTACGAGGGTAAACTAGCCAATAATATAAAGGAGGATAGTAAAAGCTTTTTTAGGTATGTGAAGAGGAAAAAAATAGTCAAGGCAAATGTGGGTTCCTTGAAGACAGAAGCAGGGGAACTTATTATGGGGAACAAGGAAAGGGCAGACGAGTTGAACCAGTACTTTGGATCTGTCTTCACTAAGGAAGATACAAACAATCTCCCAGATGTTCTAGTGGCTAGAGATCCTATGGTGTCGGAGGAGCTGAAGGAAATTCACATTAGGCAGGAAATGGTGTTGGGTAGACTGATGGGACTGAAGGCTGATAAATCCCCAGGGCCTGATGGTCTGCATCCCAGGGTACTTAAGGAGGTGGCTCTAGAAATTGTGGACGCATTGGTGATCATTTTCCAATGTTCTATTTATTCAGGATTAGTTCCTGTGGATTAGAGGGTAGCTAATGTTATCCCACTTTTTAAAAAAGGAGGGAGAGAGAAAACGGGAAATTATTGACCAGTTAGTCTGACATCAGTGGTCGGGAAGATGCTGGAGTCAATTATAAAGACGAAATTGCGGAGCATTTGGATAGCAGTAACAGGATCGTTCCGAGTCAGCATGGATTTATGAAGGGGAAATCATGCTTGACTAATCTTCTGCAATTTTTTGAGGATCTAACTAGGAAAATTGACAGGGGAGAGCCAGTGGATGTGGTCTACCCCGACTCTCAGAAAGCCTTTGACAAGTTCCCACATAGGAGATTAGTGGGCAAAATTAGAGCACATGATATTGGGGGTAGGGTACTGACAAGGATAGGAAATTGGTTGGCAGACAGAAAGCAAAGAGTGGGGATAAATGGGTCCCTTTCAGAATGGCAGGCAGTGTCTAGTGGGGTACCGCAAGGCTCGGTGCTGGGACCGCAGCTATTTACAATATACATTAATGACTTGGATGAAGGGATTAAAGGTACCATTAGCAAATTTGCAGATGATACAAAGCTGGGTGGTAGTATGAACTGTAAGGAAGATGCTATGAGGTTGCAGGGTGACTTGGACAGGTTGCGTGAGTGGGCGGATGCATGGCAGATGCAGTTTAATGTGGATAAGTGTGAGGTTATCTTTGGTGGTAAGAATAATAAGGCAGATTATTATCTGAATGGTGTCAAGTTAGGAAAAGGGGATGTACAACGAGATCTGGGTGTCCTAGTGCATCAGTCACTGAAAGGAAGCATGCAGGTGCAGCAAGTAGTCAAGAAAGCCAATGGAATGTTGGCCTTCATAACAAGAGGAGTTGAGTATAGGAGCAAATAGGTCCTTCTGCAGTTGTACGGGGCCCTAGTGAGGCCGCACCTGGAGTACTGTGTGCAGTTTTGATCTCCAAATTTGAGGAAGGATATTCTTGCTATTGAGGGCGTGCAGCGTAGGTTTACTAGGTTAATTCCCGGAATGTCGGGACTGTCATATGTTGAAAGACTGGAGCGACTAGGCTTGTATACACTGGAATTTAGAAGGATGATAGGGGATCTTATCGAAACATATAAGATTTTTAAGGGGTTGGACACGTTAGAGGAGGAAACATGTTCCCAATGTTGGGGGAGTCCAGAACCAGGGGCCACAGTTTAAGAATAAGGGGTAGGCCATTTAGAACAAAGATGAGGAAACATTTTATTCAGTCAGAGAGATGTAGATCTGTGGAATTCTCTGCCTCAGAAGGCAGTGGAGGCCAATTCCCTGAATGCATTCAAGAGAGAGCTGGATAGAGCTCTTAAGGATAGTGGAGTCAGGGGGTATGGGGAGAAGGCAGGGAGGGGGTACTGATTGAGAATGATCAGCCATGATCACTTTGAATGGTGGTGCTGGCTCGAAGGGCCAAATGGCCTACTGCTGCACCCATTGTCTATTGTCTATAACAGAATAAACTCCCAAAACGAATATTTTTAACCCAAAGCAATGCAAACCAAACAACATCAAAATACATGCTTAAATAAACACTAATACTTCCGCTGCATTGACATGCAATAAAGATGATGTCCATGCTATTCACTATCCATGGGTAACACAGTGGCGCAGTGGTAGAGTTGCCGTCGTACAGTGCCAGAGACCCGGGTTCGATCCTGACCACGGGTGCTGTCTGTACAGAGTTTGGATGTTTTCCCCGTGACCGCATCGGTTTTCCCCGGATGCTCCTGTTTCCTCCCACACTCCAAAGACATGCAGATTTGTAGGTTAATTGGCTTTTGCATATCGTCCCTAGTGTTTAGGAACTAGTGTACAGGTGATTGCTGGTCGGAACGGACTTGGTGGGAAGATGGGTCTGTTTCTGCGTTGTATCTCTATACTAAATGCATTCAGCAAAATAGAAACTTAAGCACCTGATTGAGGAAGTATCATCAGTAATAATCGTGTGGTATGTCTCTCCACCTGCTGGACATGGCCTGTATGCTAAGTTATAGGTACTGCTGATGCAGTTCACTACCCTGACTGAAGCCTATTTAGAAACATAGTATTATTGGTACCAATATTTTTTGTATGAAAACCAAATAAAAAATAGCAAGCATGTTTCATAAATCATATTTGTCATAGACAAAACAATCAGAGACTTTGTAAAAATCATCTTCCTTCATAAATTTCACTCCAAAGGTGTCGTGATGGTATCTATTGGGAGAAATGTAAACATGCAAACATTACAGCACATTACAGAACAGAACAGAACAGGCCCTTCGGCCCACAATGTCCATGCCGAACATGATGCTAACACTAACTGCTTGCAATTTCTTCCCAAAACTAAAGTCCTCTGAGCTAGGCAACCTCCTGGTGAAGATGGACACAAAGTGCTGGAGTAACTCTGGGTCGGACAGCATCTCTGGAAAAAACGGATGAGTGACGTTTTGAGTCAGAACCCTTCTTCAGTCTGAAGAATCCTTCAGACCCTTCAACATCTATTGAATATCCTCTGCATACTCTCCAGTGCAAGCACATCCTCCCTATAGTGTGGTGATCAAAACTGCATATAATAATGCAAGTTTTGTGTAACCAGCGTCTTGTGATGTTGCAACATAAAGTTTCTACTTTCATATATAATAAAGGCAAGCATGTCATTTACCTTCTTCACCTCCCTGTCGGCCTGTGTTGTCATTTTCAGACAACAATAGACTTTAATCCTAAAGTCCTTCTGTCAGCAAGAGTAAGACCACATGCAAACTGGAGGAACAGCACCATATTCCACTTGGGTAGCTTTCAAGCTAACGATATGAACATTGAATTCTACACTTTTAGGTGATTAACCTACAAATAACAACAACCCCCCCCCCTTTCGCCCCCCCTTTCGCCTCCCCTTTCGCCTCCCCTTTCGAGGCGGCTCCCCTTCCACCTATATTCCTTCATCTGGCTTCACTATTTACCTCTTCTATCCTTATCTCACATCTTTTGTCCTTCATCTCCCGCATTTGTCCAACCAGCTGCCTGTTCACAATTCCCCTCACCTGTATCCACCAATCACTTGCCTGCCTCTCCTCTCTTCCAACTTTCTGCCCCTTCCCACCCTCCTCCCCTCCACCACAATCAGTCTGATGAAGGGTCCCGACTTGAAACATCACTTACCCATGTTCTCCAGAGATGTTACTCCAGTGCTTTGTGTCAAAATTATTTACTTTATTCAGGAGAATATTTTTAATTGTTGAGGGCTCCTTGGTGATGAAACCTGGTTTGGAACAATCTGATAAATGTTGCCATGGAGATGGAATGTCCAAAAAAGAGTGAAACCAAACAGAAATATTTTTAAATCAAACAAAAGAACAAAAAGCAGCAAGAAATGAGAGGTATACGGAAGTAAGTGAGAATGGACTGTATGGAATATTAGAAAGGGTAAGAGAGAATGGGGAAAGATTGTAAATGGTGGTTAATGTAATGAAACTTTTTAACTGTGTTAGTAAACCACGACCTAAAATCTTGAGCTTTCCAGCACATTCCTGTTCAAATCCACTAGACGTGTCCAACAAAGGCCGGAGATTGAAACCAGAATCAAGACTATGCGAGGCACAGATTTTACTGACTGATGCTCCCTTCTGCCCCACATAAAGTCGCCTGTACCATAGTCCCAGGCAAGCAGTTTCTTTTATCCCGAATCTAACCAAAAGGTAGCAGTTAGTGTTGTAGCACTCAGTTGCAGAGGCAAGTAGTTGTAAGAGAGGCATAAAGTAAAGTCACCGGTGGTTTGTGGAGAAAACAGGGAACTGTTTGAATTTGTGGAGGGGACATTATAGGCCTATTTAATTTGATGGGATTTGAGGGCAGTGGTAATCGCAGATATGTTAATCGGCTGTGTCTGGGTGCTACCCATGACCTACATGAACAATGGTAAAAGTTTGTGGGTAAATGACTCACACTTGTGGCGCTCCTGTTTCCTTGCCTCAAGGTACAGTATATACAGTCGATGCTATTAATGTTATTGATATTAATATTGATATTGACAATCACTAAATTTGATTTTTGTTTAAAATTTGGATGATTTGTGAAATGCCCTCTGAATGTTAATCTAAATTAACAGATCTTCTGTGGCAGTAGGAATAAATATTTTGCTTTTAAATGAACACTTCCATGGTAAAAATTATGTCGCTGCTCTTTCTCAATTTTCAGATCTTCCTTAATCTAGAATTAGAGCACTATTTTTAAGTGTAACACTCATTGTAACTTCTCTTTATTGTTCCATTACTCATTTTCTTACACTTTCTGAATCTTCCTCCATAGGTCCTGTTTTCATTTTTCTCTTCTCCTCTTCATTCACCTTTTCCAGTACTCTAGCTCTTATTCCCATCTTTTATTGATATAGTCAACTTTCATCTCTGGTAATGACGACTCCATATGGGACGAGGGTCTATTGTATCTCACCCTTAGTAGCCAAACACCCCCTCCGGTTTTGAGACACCCAACCGGTGGCGGGCTTCCCGATCAGTTTAGCATTTTTGTGATTACGTAGCCTCAAGCAGGTGTGAGAGAGAGAGAGAGAGAGAGCCTCAAGCATGTGCTTTAACCTAGCACACAATGCTGCAAAGCCCATGCGGAGTCCAGTGGTCGAAGCAAACAAAAAGGACAGATCTGGCTCTGCGTTCCTCATCTCCACATTAACTTTTAAACTTTGTATTAAATGGACATTTTTGGATGGAACCATTTTTTCACAATACTGCAAGTAGAGAATGTAACCCATTATTTCAGAAAGGTAGTTGGGAAATCTTAGCGGGTTATAGACCCATTAGCTTGTCATCTGTTCTGGTCAAAGTATTGGAATCCATCTTTAGAGATAAGTAACAGAAAGTCATGTTACCATTAGGCAAAGTCAGTGTGATTCTCTTCAGGGAAAGTATCGTTTAAAAATCCAAAATAAATCTTTGAGGATGTAACTGCATTTGTCTACAATGCCTACCTGTTAAACAAAACCCCATACCTCAGAACTATGTTGTTTAGTTTAGTTTAGTTTATTGTCACATGAAAAGCTTTTTATTGCATGCTATCCAGTCAGCAAAAAGACCATATATGATTACATGCGAGCCACCCACAGAGTGCAGATCCAGGATAAAGGGAATAATGTATAATGCAAGGTAAAGTCTAATAAAGTCTGATTAAAGATAGTCGGAGGGTCTTAAAAACATAGACATAGAAACATAGAAAGTAGGTGCAGGAGGAGGCCATTCGGCCCTTTGAGCCAGCACCGCCATTCATTGTGATCATGGCTGATCGTCCCCAATCAATAACCTGTGCCTGCCTTCTCCCCATATCCCTTGATTCCACTAGCTCCTAGAGCTCCATCTAACTCTCTCTTAAATCCATCCAGTGATTTGGCTTCCACTGCCCTCTGTGGCGGAGAATTCCACAAATTCACAACTCTCTGGATGAAAAAGTTTTTTCTCACCTCAGTTTTAAATGGCCTCCCCTTTATTCTAAGACTGTGGCCCCTGGTTCTGGACTCACCCAACATTGGGAACATTTTTCCTGCATCTAGCTTGTCCAGTCCTTTTATAATTTTATATGTTTCTATAAGATCCCCTCTCATCCTTCTAAACTCCAGTGAATACGAGCCTAGTCTTTTCAATCTTTCCTCATATGTCAGTCCCGCCATCCCAGGGATCAATCTCGTGAACCTACGCTGCACTGCCTCAATTACAAGGATGTTCTTCCTCAAATTAGGAGACCAAAACTGTAAACAATACTCCAGATGTAGTCTTACCAGGGCCCTATACAACTGCAGAAGAACCTCTTTACTGAAATCCTCTTGTTATGAAGGCCACCATTCCATTAGCTTTCTTCACTACCTTCTGTACTTGCACGCCAACTTTCAGTGACTGGTGTACAAGGACACCTAGGTCTCGCTGCACCTCCCCCTTAGCTAACCTAACTCCATTAAGATAATAATCTGCCTCCTTGTTTCTGCCGCCAAAGTGGATAACCTCACATTTATCTATATTATACTGCATCTGCCACGCATCTGCCCACTCACTCAACATGTCCAGATCACCCTGCAACCGCCTAACATCCTCTTCACAGTTTACACTGCCACCCAGCTTTGTGTCATCCGCAAAATTGCTAGTGTTGCTTCTAATTCCCTCTTCCAAATCATTAATATATATGGTAAACAGTTGCTGCCCCAACACCGAGCCTTGCGGCACTCCACTCGCCACTGCCTGCCATTCTGAAAAGGACCCGTTTACTCCTACTCTTTGCTTCCTGTCTGCCAACCAATTTTCTATCCATGTCAACACATGTGCTCTAATTTTAGTCACCAATCTCCCGTGCGTGACCTTATCAAAGGCTTTCTGAAAGTCTAGATACACTACATCCACTGGCTCCCCTTCTTCCATTTTACTTGTCACGTCCTCAAAAAATTCCAGAAGATTAGTCAAGCATGATTTCCCTTTCATAAATCCATGCTGACTTGGACTTATCCTTTTACTGCTATCCAAATGCACCGTTATTACCTCTTTAATAATTGACTCCAGCATCTTTCCCACCATCGAAGTCAGGCTAACTGGTCTGTAATTCCCCGTTTTCTCTCTCTCGCTCCTTTCTTGAAAAGTGGGATAACATTAGCTTCAATGAAGTAGATGGTAGCTCATGGTCGCTCTCTAGTTGTTGATAGGATGGTGCAGTTGTCTGATGACAGCTGAATCTGGAAGTATGCATTTTCACTCATCTGTACCTCTTGCCTGATGTACAAGAGGGGAGAAGAGGGAGTGACCGTGATGAGACTCGCCCTTGGTTATGCTGGTGGTCTTGCTGAAGCAGCAGGAAGCGTAGATGGAGTCAATGGAAGAGAGGTTGGTTTGTGCGATGGTCTGAGCTGTGTCCACGATTCTCTGCAATTTCTTGCGGTGTTGGATGGAGATGTTCCCAAACTATGTTGCGATGCACTCGAAAAAATACTTTCTACGGCTCAATCTTGCACAATATTAATGTTAACCTCCTGACCTAGAAATTCTTTAGTATTTAAAACAACATATTAAAGTGATGCTGTGTAGAGATTTCCTGCCAATTATGTATGAGACCTCCCCCTAGCACCAACATTCTATCATGTAAAATGCCAAAGATATTTCCTCTATTTGCTCCATTACCCCGACCCTTGCTTGGGCAATGTTTGTTTTTAAAATGTTCATCCTTTGCTGCAAAGGCTGTACATACACATTGAGGACTTAGACCTTGGGCAGCACAGTGGAGCAGCGATAGATTTGCTGCCTTAAAAAGCCAGAGACTGTGTCTGATTCTGACTATGGGTATTGTTTGTGCGGAGTTTGTACATTCTCCCCATGACCTGCGTAGGTTTTCTTTGGGAGCCCTGGTTTCCTCTTACACTCCAAAGACATACAAGTTTGTAGGTTAATTGGCTCTGGTAAAATTGTAAATTGTGTCAAGTGTGTAGGATAGTGTTAGTGTCCGTAGATCGCTGGGCGGCGTGGACTTGTTAGGCCGAAGGGCCTGTTTCGCTGCTGTATCTCTTAACTAAACTAAACTAAACTAAACTAATCTAAACTAATCTAAACTAAGCTAAACTAAACTAAACAGACCTCTAGAAAGGACAACTGCCACACATAATTATATCTTAGACTAAATTTAGCATACAGAAGTTTTATTCCATATGAAAAATATTCTATCTCCAATAACAATTTTATTTGAATGGTAATGTTAACTGGTTTGGACCAAGCTGATTGAAGATGGTGGGGATCGGAATCTCAGTTGAATATGTACAGGAAGGAACTGCAGATGCTGGTTTACAGCGAAGATAGACACATTATCACCTCTTCCACAGCCAACAATGGACCATTGTGGGCTCCATCTTTCCTTGGTCATCGGTTCTGGCTCAAATTTGTTCTGAACCTTTTTATACCTCTAGTTTCCCTCCCCCCTGAGTCTGAAGAAATGTTTCAACCCGAAAAGTCACTTATTCCTTTTCTCCAGAGATGCAGCCCGAGCCGCTCAGTTGAATATGTTATTTTTGAACAAATAAAGCCACAGGCAGAAGACCAGCTGTCGTTCAAACCTGTCCCTCAATCAAGGCACCTAATCATTTCAAAATCTAAAAAATAAGAGGAAAATATGCATTAATAAAAGTATGAAAAAGACATCCTCAGGGGCTTTTCTCCTGTTCCATACCATCATGGATAATCAAATACACTTCGCTGAACGAGCTCCAGGTGATTCATTTTACGTCTAAAAGTCTATTGATGTCAGCCCTGAACATGTTCATGTTATTTTAGCAGAATTATGCCATTCGGCCCATCAAGTCTACTCTGCTATTCAATCATGGCTTATCTATCTTTGCCTCTCAACTCCATTCTCCTGCCTTCAACCCATAACCCCTGACACCCGTACAAATCAGGAATCTGTCAATCTCTGCCTTAAAAATATCCACTAAATTCCACAAATTCACCAACCTCTGACTAAAGAAATTTCTTCTCATCTCCTTTTTAAAGGTCCATTCTTTTATCCTGAGGCTATGGCACCTGGTCCTAGACTCTCCCACTAGTGGAAACATCTTCTCCACATCCACTCTATACAGGCCTTTTACTATTCGGTAAGTTTCAATGAGATTCTCCTTCATCCTTCTAACCTCAATATACCCAATGACTGATCATTTCAAAGAATTCTAATCCTTTGCGTAAAGAAGAATATGAGCATCTTCGTCCCATAAAATACATCTCTTTCCTCTGTCTAGGCCTCGGCTTTTAGATTCTGTCTGTGGAACCAACCTCTCAGAATTATTTAGTCTCAACGAGTCACTCCTCATTATGTTAATCTCCAGCAGTATAAGCAAATTTCACTCAATCCCTTTTCCTAGGATGGCATCATCATTCTGGTATTCAATCCATGTTCCACTGACATCAAGGCAGGTATATCTGTAGTATTCACAAAATGCTGGAGTAACTCTGTAGGATCACTTGAATCCCACAACAGAAAGCAAAGAACAAACGACACTTACCGAGCAAGACACCTTGTGTCACATTTATTCCAGAAGCCCCTTTTACCTACATTCTCACCAATCACAACCCGTGTGCAGATAAGGCCAATTAGTGCATCTGACCTTGGAGTTGTTATTGAGCTCTTGTGGCTGGACCTTCTCGTGAGGCTGCTGGCGAGTCGCCAGCGGTGACAGGCTGTATGCAAAACCAACGTGGGTGTGAAGGTGCCACATATCCATCCATTGATAGGAAAATGAAAACTTAATTCATTACTCTAGTTCAACAAAGCATTTACAATTCCAGCCACTCCAAGGAGAGCTTTTGTTTACAAATCAGTCTGCAAAAAAGGCCTTCCTATCACTTGACTTCCCAGTGCTTATTTTGCCTTCATGCATACTTGCTGCTTCATTCATAAATTTAAATTTATTTTTTATAAACCTACTACAAAATTGAATAACCTCACAATCTATCATATTTACTCCATTTAACCCAACACCCTCTCAGTTATAGAGTCAGAGTCATACAGTCTTACAGGTGTGGAAACAAAGGTCCTTCGGCCCAACTCGCCCACACCGGCCAACATGTCCCAGCTACATTAGTCCCACCTGCCTGCCTACAGCCCATATCCCTCTAAACCTGTCCTATCCATGTACCGCTCTAAATGTTTCTTAAACGTTGCGATAGTTCCTGCCTCAACTACCTCCTTTGGCAATTCGTTCCATATACCCACCAGGTTCCTATTAAATCCTTCCCCCCCTCACCATAAACCTCTGTCCTCTTGTTCTTGATACCCCTACTCTGAGCAAGAGGTTCTGTGCGTCCACCCGATCGATTCCTCTCATGATTTTGTATGAGTTCTTGGGGCACTTCTTGGGGCGGCACAGTGGCGCATTGGTAGAGTTGCTGCCTTATAGCACCAAAGACCCGGGTTAGATACTGAATACAGCTGCTGTCTGTATAGAGTTTGTGGGTTTGTAGGTTAATCGCCCTCAGTAAATTGTCCCCCAGTGTGTAGGATAGAACTAGTTTACGTGTGATTGAGGTCAGCATGGACTCAGTGGACCGAAGGGCCTGTTTCCTTGCTATATCTCTAAACTAAACTAAACTACGGCTCGGTAAAATAACTTGTTCTAAATTTTACGACATAATTGGAGAAAAAAACACACATTCGTAGTCTTGCTTCTCTATGCAATGACCTTTGGGGCCTGAGTCTTAACCGACCTTCTTTGGCAGTATAAGCTCCATGCTATGTACACTTTTCTGAAGAGACGCCATTTCTTTATGCGGCGACTTTTAAATCAAGTCCATGTTCCACCGCATCCCACAATTGAGACAAGCTGAGTTGGTATTTTCCCAATAAATATTGACTATTTATTAATGAAACCTATTGCTAAAGTCAGGCAAGATAGTTCAAACTGCAACCACGAGCCAAGACTATTTAATTTTCCTATGCTACAGGCACAGAACGATGACATTTTTACTTGATGCACCTTTACTGCCCATTAAACCAATAACACAACCAATAAAAAATTAATAATCAATAATACAATAAAGTATGTGTAGGAAGGAACTGCAGATCTCCAGTTTAAACCGAAGGTAGACACAAAAAGCTGGAGTAACTCAACAGGACAAGCTGCATCTCTGGCGAGAAGGAACGGGTGACATTTCGGGTCGAGACCATTATTCAGACTGAAGAAGTGTCTCGACCCGAAACGTCACCCGTTCCTTCTCTCCAGAGATGCAGCCTGTCCCACTGAATTACTCCAGCTTTTTGCGTCTAATACAATAAAGTATTTGTAATACTAGGTAACCAGACTTGAATAGTGCCAAACATTTGTAAGGACTTTTTAAGTATACAGAGGACTTCCACATTAATAAAGTGGGAACTTCTCCTTGCCATATAACAATTATTCTAATTTTATTCCAAGAGATTCACATGTGAATGGGGATGGCCAAGAACTATACTAAAACACCACTAGAGGGCTGCATATGTCAATGATTCTCTGCACTATCTTTTCAGCTACTGTAGATGCTCTAATGTATAGATTATTCCTCCTCCTTGGTACCAAATAATAATGAGAATTCCTTCTCTCAAAGGTTTCTATAAAATATTTACTTACGATTAGGTATTTGTTTCCCCAGAAGAGGACAATGACATTTACAGCCACAATGTCTGTTTTTTTCCTCCATTCCTGTTGACTAGCTTATCAAGGCATAGTTAGAATCTTGGACATTACCCAAGGTTTAATTTTGAACTCGTCCTTGATGCTCTTCAGGAATAAACATTGTTATGAATCTTAGCATGTTTATTTTAAGATGTCGACTTGTAATTAATATATTTATTTTATCCAGCCATTAGTGACAAGCGGCTGCACTAAGTGCATTTTTAATTGAAAATGACTGCCAGTATAGGAGGCATTCTCGCTATTGTCCTATTCTATTTGTTAATCCTGGCTATTGGACTATGGGCTGCCTGGAAAACTCACAAAAGGACTAGCAGAGCTGAAATACTGCAAAATGAGGTTATAATGGTAGGAAGAAGAGACATTGGTCTTCTCCTTGGAATTTTTACAATGACTGGTGAGTTTGTTCATTTAAATTTACCTTTACCTTTCACATTGTTGAAATTTTTTACTTATATTGACAAGTTAATGAGAACTGCACTAGAATGAAAAATGTGTCAAAAGACTATTTGTTATCACTTTAGTTTAGTCGAAATAGGCCTTTCAGCCCACCAAGTCTGCACCGACTAGCAATCATCTGTCCACTAGTTCTATGTTATCCCATTTTCACATCCTATACACTAGGGGCAATATACAGAAGCCAATTAACCTACACACCTGTGCATCTTTGGAACATGGGAGGAATCTGGAGCTCCCGGAGAAAACCTATGGTGTCACGGGAAGAACGTACAAACTCTTTACATCAGTTCCCGTAGTTGGGATTGAACCTGGGTCTCTGACGCTGTAAGGCAACAACTCAAACACTGCGCCACTGTGCCACCCCCAGTTAATTTTTCTTACTAAGCTCAGGATTGTGTATGTTGAGGAACTAAACATTGTCAGTTCCACAGTCCCAGTGTCCATATTAAACACTCGCACATCTCAAACTTACGATACCCATAATTGAATTTAAAATCCATCACACTTGCCTTTGATTGTTGCCAATTCTCAAGTTGTAACTCATGCTCCTAATGCTTGAATTAGGAGCCCAAGATCTTTGGTATGATGGGGGTCAGATGTATTTACTGGTGCTAAAATTTATCCCGAATAATTGTACCACTATTCTGTTCACTGCTGAAATTTCATAGCAACTTGGTCAACATAAAAAATGATGTGCAAAATACATAACACATTCTCAAAGCATGCCACCTGGATTTCATTGTGTCCAAATGTGATGTGTTAAGTCGATTCACGGATTGTTGTATGGCTGGTGCAGCTCTTCAATCCTTCTGTCCCAAACCTTCTGCTTTAATATCTGGCCTTTGTTCCAACCATCTGCCTATCAATACCCTCCCCTCCCCCCCCCCCCCCCCCCCCAACCTATCTCTCCACCTATTTACTGGCAAGCTTTGTCCTGCCTCTCCTCCTGCCTTGTTTTCTTCTCCTGCCCCCCTCTCCAAATCATTCTGAAGAAGGGTCCCAAACCAAAACATCACTTATCCGTGTTCTCCAAAGATGCTGCCTGACCCGCTGAGTTACTCCAGCATTTTGTGTTCCTTTGGTGCAGTCTACCTCAGCTGGCAATGCAACTAGGAAGCTTGCAACAGTAACACTGATTGACCTCTGCTATTTAAAAGATAACACATATTAAGGGTCATGACCCGAAACGTCACCCATTCCTTCTCTTCAGAGATGCTGCCTGTCCCGCTGAGTTACTCCAGCATTTTGTGTCGACCGCATATTCAGCATTGTCTTTTCCCACAACATAACAGCTCTATCCAAGACCGCAAGAAATTACAGAGAATTGTGGATGCAGCCCAGACCACCATATAAACCAACCTCCCTTCCATTGACTGCTTCTACATTTCACGTTGCCTCGGCAAGGCCACCAGCATAATCAAGGACAAATCTCACCACAGCCACTCTCTCTTCCCCCCTCTCCCATAAGGCAAGGTGTGAAAACGCATGCCTCCAGACTCCTATTCATAGACTACAGCTCTGCCTTTAACACCATTATACCATCCAAGCTTATCACTAAACTCGCTAGACTTGGTGTCAGCACTCATCTCTGCAACTGGATCCTCGACTTCCTGATCAATAGACCCCAATCATTGAGGATAGGGGACAAATCATCCTCTATGATAATCCGCAACGCTGGAGATCCGCAAGGATGCTTCTCAGCCCACTTCTTTACTCCTTGTACACCCATGGCTTTGCAGCCATGTACGAATCTAATTCAATTTTCAAATTTTCAGACAACACCACCATTGTCAGCCGGAATGAGATCGAGAACCTCGTGTCCTGGTGTCGTGACAACAACCTTTCTCTCAATGTCAACAAGAAGGAACTGCAGATGTTGGTTTAAACCAAAGATAGACACAAAAAGCTGGAGTAACTCAGCGTGACAGGCAGCATCTCTAGAGAGAAGGAATAGGTGAAGTTTCGGGTCGAGACCCTTCTTCAGACTGGTTAGGGATAAGGGAAATGAGGGATATAGACGATGAGATAGTGATCAACGTCAGGAAACGAAGCAGTACACATACCCCAGTTTGCACTGATGGTGCCAAAGTAGAGATGGTTGGAAACCTCAAATTCCTAGGAGTCAATATCACCAACAATGTCTCCTGGACCACCCATATTGAAGCAACAACCACGAAAGCACACCAACGCCTCTACTTCCTTAGTACACTTAGGAAGTTGAGCAAGTCCCCTTCAACTCTCACCAACTTCTACAGATGCATCGTAGAAAGCATTTTACCAGTGCAGCTTGGTTTGGGAACAACTCCATCTAAGACCGCAAAAAATTGCAGCTAATTGTGGATACAGCCCAGACCATCACACAAACCAACCTCTCTTCTATTGACTCCTTTTATACCTCACGCTGCCTCGGCAAGGCCAGCAGCATAATCAAGGGTGAGTCACACCCTGGCCACTCCCTCTTCTCCCCTCTCCTATCAGGTAAAAGGTATAGACAATAGACAATAGGTGCAGGAGGAGGCCATTCGGCCCTTTGAGCCAGCACCGCCATTCAATCTGATCGTGGCTGATCATTCTCAATCAGTACCCCGTTGCTGCCTTCTCCCCATACCCCCTGACTCCGCTATCCTTAAGAGCTCTATCCAGCTCTCTCTTGAATGCACTCAGAGAATTGGCCTCCACTGCCTTCTGAGGCAGAGAATTCCACAGATTCACAACTCTCTGACTGAAAAAGTTTTTCCTCATCTCAGTTCTAAATGGCCTACCCCTTATTCTTAAACTGTGGCCCCTTGTTCTGGACTCCCCCAACATTGGGAACATGTTTCCTGCCTCTAACATGTCCAACCCCTTAATAATCTTATACGTTTCGATAAGATCTCCTCTCATCCTTCTAAATTCCAGTGTATACAAGCCTAGTCGCTCCAGTCTAGAAGTGTGAAAATACACACCTTCAGATTCAGGGACAGTTTCTTCTCAGCTGTTATCAGGCAACTGAATCACCCTACCACAGGTCTTTGGTACCTCTTTGGTGACCCTCGGAATTCCTTGATCGGACTTTGCTGGCTTTACCTTACACTAAACGATATTCCCTTATCATGTATCTATACACAGTAAATGGCTCGATTGGAATCATGTATTATCTTTCTGCTGACTGGATAGCACGGAACAACAGCTTTTCACTGTACATGGTACATGTGACAATAAACTACACTAAACACTCAAAGTATCTATGCTTGTTCTTGAAGCAGTAACACTAATGTTGGTCCCTAAGCAACAAATTGTACCCTTATTTTTATGTATGTGTATTGTTGCATAAAGAGCAATGAGATAAAATGTAATGCATTGCATGTCTGTCATTCAGCCACTTGGGTTGGTGGAGCTTACATCAATGGCACAGCGGAAGGAGTCTATCTTATTGGACATGGTCTTGCTTGGACGCAGGCTCCTGTTGGATTTGCATTGAGTCTCACCATTGGTAAGCAGAATTACTTTCTTCCGAATCTTTGCAGTTTGTTTTTGATTCCAAAATATTAATTTAGAGTAAGCGTGTGAATGTTGTGGTTAACCAATGAATGGATCCCTCATCTGCTTAGGGTGAATTTCTGATGCAAAACTAGAATTGAAAATTGTAATTTAGAGTAAGAAAGCATGTCAATGTTCTGGTTAACCGATGCATTGGATCTCTCATCTGCTTAGGATGAATTCCTCATCTCCCAATCTACTTTATTGCGCCCTTTCCTGCCTTTATTGCGCACTTTAACATAACCTTGACTCCAATGCAGTACAAAAATTCAATTTCTGTTAACATGCCTTCTGTTAATCCTGTTTTTGTTTTCTTTGTAATGTACAGTGGCATTTGTGTACTTCGTTATCAAAAGAAATAGAATTACCAAAAAAATGTTATTTTTTAAAAAATAATGTCTCCCCCAACTAAATAATGCCTCAATCTAAGTAATTACTCTATCTGCACTTCCTGCTGCTTCAGGAAAGCAGCCAACATTGATTTTGTTGTGAATTTACCTGCCTGTTACCATCATCCATGACTCCAATGTAGTACAAAAATCTACTTATGTGTGCACTAACTCAACCTTCACCTCTCTCTCGGGGCTTGAAAATTTGACAGCAGAACAGTGTCTCTTCATCTTTTTGCCATTCGTTGTAGACTCTCCCATAAGGAGAAAGATCCTCCTAGCATCTCCTTAGTGAAACTCCCTCAGAATATTATGCATCTCAATTTCTCTTTATTGAAGTCGTAGACAATTCCTGTTACAGAAAGGAGCAAATGGATCACCACTCCATTCTCAAGGCAAAAAAACATTTTAAAGACATTTGGACAGGTACATGGATAGAAATGGTTTAGTGGGAGATGGGCCAGATGCAAGCAGGTGGGACTAATGTAGATGGGCCATCTTCTTCAGCAAGGGCAAGTTGGGCTAAATGGTCTGTTTCAGTGCTCTAAGACTATGACTATGACTATGAAAAATGGTTACACAATAGTATTTAGCCTTCAAGCAGTTGATCCTTTGGTCTACAGGACATTGCTCTTCAAGCACATATGCAAGCAATTTTTAAGTATGGCGATGATTTCTGTCTCTGCAAACTCCCTGACAGAGGGCTGGAGGGGAAAGTCCAGGCATAATGTTCCCGTTTACCTGCTGCCCTTGTTCTTTTGGTGATAGAAGCTGCAGATTTGGGAGGTGCTTTTGCAGTCAAACCGATGTGTGACCACAGTGCTTCTTGTAGGGGGCATACTGTCCATAAGGAATGAATGCAATGAATGTTTTTAATGTTGGATGGTGTACTGATCAAATGTGCTGCTTTTCCTGGATGATGTTGAGAGTTGTTTGTGCTGCACTTATCCCAAGACTGGCTTTCTGGTCGTTGGCCATTGACCCCAAGGATTTGCAGTGGGGAATCCAGCAATGGCAATACAATTGAACGTCAAGAGTAGATGGTTAGACTCTATTGGAAATGGCCATTATCTGGCAAGCCCATTACATGAAAGTGACCTACTGCCTTTCTACCCATGGTTACTCAGGTCATGCTACATTCCTCTACTGAGGAGATGCATGTGCAAAGGAACATTGCATAGTCATCAATATGCATATTACTTTGGACCATGTAATGGCCATTTCTAATACCACTACCATTCAAACCTCTGTTCATAAGTTCTAGGAGCAGAATTAGGCCATTCGACCCATCAAGTCTACTCCACCATTCAATCATGGCTGATCTCTCGTTCCCTCTCAACCCCATTCTCCTCCCTCTCCACATTCACTCTGACCCATATGTTTCCAGCAATGTTACATTTAAGCATGAGTAATAACTCATGACTCATGAGATTTTGACGGTGAATGTTGCAGCCGTAGGAACTTCACAACATCCAATAATCATTTTCTACTCAAACATACAGCTTTCATAGATCCTGCTCTGCCCCTTTACTTACCAATTATCACTTTTTATTCCGTACAGTTGTTCCGGTTTATTATTTATTTTTTTGCTTTCAACCCTTTCACCAATGTTCCCCTTTCTTCTATTCTCCATTTGCCATTTCTATGATTATTCGGTCTAGCTTTGTCTTTAATATTTTACAATTTCAATAAAAGGTCATCGGCCTAGATTGTTAACTCTGCTTTACTACTTTTTGATCTGCATGGTACTCACAGCATTTTCGGGGTTTTTTTTGTTATTGATAATTTTAACAAATTGATGGTGTAATTGATGGTGACATACTTCGTTTCAGAATGGTTTCCAACACAAATACTTGCAAAATTCAGTGTTACATATAGTTATACTGGTAAAATCTTATATAAAAATGTAGTTGTTTGATGTTATCTTTGCAGGTGGTTTGTTCTTTGCAAAACCAATGCGTACGAAAAAATATGTGACAATGCTGGACCCAATTCAGCAAAGCTATGGTAATCGGATAGGTAGCTTGTTCTTCATTCCTGCTGCCATGGGAGAGCTCTTCTGGACAGGAGCTGTTCTGTCAGCCCTTGGTGAGAAATTATGGCAATAAAAATGCCAAAAAAACACTTATGCTTTTCAGTAAAGAAGGAAATAATAGTATTTTTGCACACTTCAGTTGCCAAAGGGGGCAGGTACTATAACACCATTCAAAAGATTAACAACATTTTTGACAGGTACATGGCTAGGAAAGATTTTGGAGGTTATAAGCCGGACGTGGGCGGGTGGGACTAGTGTAGATGGGGCATCTTGGTCGTCATGGGAAAGTTGGGCCGAAGGGCCAGTTTCCTTGATGTACGACTCTGTACCGCCTGACTTGAACCTTGTAGATTGTGGAAAGGCTTGGGGCTGTCAGAGGTAAAGTCATTCACCATAGGATATCCAACTTCCAACTTTATGGGGATGATCCAGTTCTGGTCAATAGTGACCGCGGGAACATTGTTTGGGAATTTGACAACTGTTCAAATGTTAGAGCATAGAGACCATCGAGTTAGAGACCAGAATACTCTGGCGACTACCCTGTAATTTAGATGTTAGACTTACACTTTAGAGATACAGCGCGGAAACAGGCCCTTCGGCCCACAGAGTCAACGCCGACCAACAATCACCCCATACACTAGCACTATCCTACCGACTAGGGAAAATTTACAATTTTACTGAGACCATTTAACCTACAAAGCTGTATATGTTTGGAGTGTGGGAGGAAACCATAGCATCTGGAGAAAACTCATGCAGTCACAGGGAGAACGTACAAACTCCGTACAGACAGCCCCAGTAGTCAGGTTCGAACCCATGTCTCTGACACTGCAAGGTAGCAACTCTACTGCAGTGCCAGTGCACCTGCACTTAGTTCTAATAAGAATTCCCAGTTAGCTGCAGCGCACATGTCGATACGTTCCAGGCTTCTGTGCCGGAACACTGCAGCATTGAAGTAGAAATTACACAAGGTGGTGGTTCTGACATCCTGCACAACCTGACTCCCCTCCCCACTGTTGGACTGCATTGTTGAGTCCATCAGCTGAGTTCAGCAATAAGTTGAACTGAGGCTCCAGATATGGCATGTAAATGCAGCCCTTGCAATTTGCAAGAGGCCGGCAGAACATTGAACACCACATGGCCACAAAGGGCACTGCAACTCATCCAAGGAGAGGCAAACATGGGACATATCTAGAAAGCCTAGGACCAGAGGGCACAGCCTCAGAATAAATGATGTATCTTTAGAGAGGAGATAAAAATGAATTTCTTTAGCCAGAGCTTGGTGAATTTCTGGAATTCATTGCCACATTTGGCAGGAGAGGCTGTCATTGGGTATTTTTAAAGCATAGATAGGTTCTTGATTAGTAAGGGTGTCAAAGGTTACTGGACGAATTTCAGGGGAATTAGGTTGAGATGGAAAAATAGATCAGCCGTGATCGATCAGTGGAGCAGACTCAATGGGCCGAATGGCCTAATTCTGCTCCTATGTCTTAAGATCTTATGATCTTAGATGATTCAATGTGATCTGTTCTAATATATTGACATGCACAGGGACACCAAGGCAAGGGACATCAGGTAACAGAAGTTCAAAATAAAGATATGAAAATGCTGGAAATTCGCATTAAACCAGGCAGCATCCAGAGTTACCATTTAAGATTGATAGGAAACAGATGGGAGGTAGGAAACAAAGATTAGTGGAAATGTACAATCTGTACTGCTGCCTCAAGTGTTCATTTAGGGTTAGAAGAAGCAGAGAGCAATGCATCCACATTGGTTCTCAAAACCAAGGTAAGTGATGCAAGTAAGAGATATAAGCAACAATGTCTGGACAGGAGCAGAAATTTGTAAAGGGATGTTAATTATGAGGCTCCAGAACTATGGCACATAGAATCTAAATCTACTGTGAAGGTTAGGTCAAAATATTTTCTCAATGGGAAAACTCAGCACTATAGAAGAAAAGAATTAGACATCTGAATAAAAATATAATTGAAAGCTGGCAATCGATAAAATAAAATTAATAGGTCATGTATAAGGGGCGGCACAGTGGCGCAGCAGTAGAGTTGCTGCCTTACAGCACTGGAGACCTGGGTTTGACCCTGACCTCGGGTGCTATCTGTGTGGAGTTTGCATGTTCTCCCTGTCATTGTCATTGTGTTGGGTTTTCTCTGGGTGCACCGATTTCCTCCCACATTCCAATGGCCTGCGGGTTTGTAGATTAATTGGCTCCTGTAAATTGTCTCCAGTGTGTAGGATAGAACTAGTGTGCAGGTGATTGTTGGTCGGCATGCATTCATTGGGCCGAAGTGCATGTTCCATGCTATATCTTGAAAACTAAAGCTAAATGTAATGTTAGCCTTTATCCCAAAGGAACTAAAATGCTAAAAGGATGGAATTCCTGCCACAGTTATGCAGAACTCTGGTCTGAACCCTTGTGTTTCATTACAGTACAAGGAGGCCTTTCACACCATTCTGTCCATGCCAGGATGGGTGTTAAGATTTACATACATCAATAGAGTCAGAGTCACACAGCGCGGAAACAAATCCTTCGGCAGGATGTGTACTGTTAGTTAACTGGCTGCTCACCAGCTTTAGACCTAAAGTGAAGAGGGTAATCCTAGCACGGCCTTGACCACTAATTAGGAACCAAGGCCGGTGACAAGCTTAACTATGAGGAGCCTTCACAATATAAGAGGACATGTCATATGTCATTGTATGGAGATTAGAGATAGTTTTGTTTAGAGATACAGCACGGAAACAGTGCCTTCAGCTCACCGAGTCTGCTCCGACCAGCAATCCCCGTACACTAGCACTATCCTACACACACACTCGGGACAATTTACAATTTTTTACCCAAGCCAATTAACCAAAAAATAATTGTCTTTGGAATGTGGGAGGAAACCGGAGCCCATGGAGAAAACCCATGCAGTGCACGGGGAGAACGTACAAACTCCGTACAGATGGCACCTATAGTCAGGATCGAACCCAGGTCTCTGGTGTAGTAAGGCAGCAATTCTCCCACTGCATCACCATGCCACTCTTATATGGTCTCTATAGTCCAAAGCTCATTTAGAGTATTGGCAGTTGCAATTGTCAATTGTTATGTTGCAACTTTATAGTACTTTGATTAGACCGCATTTGGAATATTGCATGTAGTTCTGTTCACCCCATTGCAGGAAGGCTGGGGAGGCTTTGGAGAAGGTGCAGCAGAGGTTCATCAAAGTGCTGCCTGGATTAGACGGTATTAGCTATGGAGAGAGAATACATCTTCCTCTGGACATATGGAGAGAGGACTGGATATATGGAGATATATGGAGGATATATGGAGAGAGGACAAACTTGGAATATTTTCTCTGGAGATTCAGAGACTGAAGGAAGACCCAAGAAAAATATGTAAAATGATGAGAGGCATAGATAAGATAGACAGAATCTTTTTCCCCAGGGCAGAAACATCAAAGACTAGAGGGCATAGATTTAAGGTGAGAGGGATAAAGTTCAAAGGAGATGTACAGGGCAGGTTTTTTTGTTAGAGTGGCGTGCCTGGAATGCGCTGCCAGGGGTGGAGATGGAGGCAGATACACCGATCGGCCAAAACATTCTGACCACTGACAGGCAAAGTGAATAATATTAATTATCTTGTTACAATGGCACCTGTCAAGGGGTGGGATATATTAGGCAACAAGTGAACAGTCCGTTCTTGAAGTCGATGTATTGGATGCAGGAGAAATGGGCAGGAGTAAAGACCTGGGCGACTTTGACAAGGGCCAAATTGTATGGCCAGACGACTGGGTCAGAGCATTTCTGAAACGGCAAGGCTTGTGGGGTGCTCCCGGTCAGCAGTGGTGAATACCTACCGACAGTGGTCCGAGGAGGGACAAACCACAAACCGGCGACAGGGTGTTGGGCGCCCAAGGCTCATCAATGCGTGAGGGCAACGAAGGCTATCCCGTCTGGTCCGAACCGACAGAAGGTCTACCGTGGCACAAGTCACAGAAAATTTTAATGGTGGTCACAGGAGGAATGTATCACAATACACAGTGTATCGCACCCTGCTGCGTATGGGGCTGCACACAGAGGACCAACAGCATATTAGGCAGGTGGTCATAATGTTTTGGCTCATCAGGTCATAATGTTTTGGCTGATCGGTGTATGAATTTAACATATTTCTAGATAGGCACATGGATATGCAGTGAATGGAGGGGTATGGATCACAAGCAGGCTGAGGGGATCAGTTTAACTTGATATCATGTTCAGCTCTGACATTTAGAGCCAAAGGGCCCGTTACTGTGCTGTACTGTTCTATGTTCTATATGTTTCTCCAGGAAATGACTTGCAAAATTGCTGTTGACTGAAATTACTGTACTCTTAATCTTTTACCTAGCATGAAAAATAGTATCCTAAATATCAATTGATATTTTATCCCATAGTTGCTTAAAGTTGAATAAACTAAGATATTACTTTATTGGCACACATTACATCCAAGTTGATACTAATAGATATTTTCTCCTCTAGGTTCATCCCTGACTGTGATTTTTGACATCAATGTTAACTTATCAATTATTATCTCTGCCTTGATATCAATTTTGTATACTTTGATTGGAGGATTATACTCTGTTGCATACACAGATATGGTTCAGCTTATCTGCATCTTTTTCGGAATGGTGAGGCTTTGAAGTTTTTAAGTTATTTGTAAAATTAAAAATTTTACATATACAAAACATTTAGTGGTAGATTGAAACTTGTTTCTTTGGTTCTCCATTCAGTATGTAAGCTTGCCTTTTGCCCTTACACATCCTGCTGTGACAGATATCAGTACCACCTCTACCCATTACGTTTACCGTGAGCCTTGGGTTGGACAAATCCACACTAAAAGGGTCTGGATTTGGATCGACAACTATTGCCTAATGGTATGTATACAACATCAATTATTATATCAATGTAAAGTAAATGAAAGTTGCTACTTCCTCCAGGAAAATAACTGCAGATACTGGTTCAAATCGAAGGTAGACACAACCTACTTCCTCCAAGGATCTGTGTAAAAAATATTTCTGGAGGAACATGCAGTTTAGCAGGGAACTTCCAGAAATGGATAGATGTCCATTGGCATCCTGGCAAAGGCCAGTTGATGCTATGAGCTTAGATTAGGGTATCTTAAACCTAAACTTAACGTTTCTATGTTGCAAATCGGAGACTGAGTTGTGATTTCCCCTTCCGATTTTGCTGGGTGTCCAGCCAGTGTGGACACATATAAATGCTTACAATGTGAGCATATTCCTCACTGCTCCCAGAGGGGAAAGGCACAAAGAATTGTTTGTCAAGATGCGCATGTTTCGTGGATTCTGATTTCAGGTTCCCAGTTAACACTAAGGTTACAGATCGAAAAGGAAAAGATTCAATAATGTTACGTGTGGTATGCTGCAAACTCAACACTGAGCACCCTCTGAGATGCAAAACTGAAGAACACACACAAACGAATATTGAACTTCAAATGCAAAATTAATTTCATTTTGCAACAAATTACAATTGCCATTTCTTCCCCCCACTGAACTCCTTGGGTCCCATATCTGAGGAAGGATGTGCTGCCTTTTGAGAGGGTCCAGAAGACGTTTACAGGAATGATCCCGGGGATGAATGGGTTAACATATGATGAGTGTTTGACATCACTGGGCGTGTACTCGCTGGAGTTTATACGGATGAGGGGGGACCTCATTGAAATTTACCGAACAGTGAAAGGCCGGGATGGAGTGGTTGTGGAAAGTAGGTTTCCACTAGTGGGAGAGTCTGGGACCAGAGGGCAGAGCCTCAGAATAAAAGGACACACTCCTTGAAAGGAGATGAGGAGGAATTTCTTTAGTCAAGGGGTGGTGAATCTGTGGAATTCATTGCCACTGACGGCTGTGGAGGCCAAGTCACTGGATATTTTTAAGGCGGAGATTGACAGATTCTTGATTAGAATCAGAATACAATCAGAATCAGAATACCCTTTAATGTCATCCAAAAAAACAAGTCTTTTGGACGAAATTCCATTACCCACAGTCCAACAATAAGAGCAATAAAAATAAGCAATAACACACACAATCACAAACCAACAAAAAACAAAAAAAAGAAACATCCATCACAGTGAGTCTCCTCCAGTCACCTCCTCACTGTGATGGAAGGCCAGAATGTCTTTTCTCTTCTCTTGCCGTCTTCTCCCGCGGTCAGGCTGTTAAAGTTGCCACGTCGCGGCGGTCGGGACTCCCGGCATTGAAGCCCCCCCGGATGGAGAAAATCCCGTGGCCTGTTCCATGCCGCGCCGGATGGTGAAAGGTCCGCAGTGGGCCGAGCTAAGCCCTGCGATTCGGGGCGGGCGAAGATGCTGACGCTGCCGGAGCTCCCGATGTCGGCTCCCACCCAGGGGCCTGCGAGCTTCCGGTATCCACGCGGCCCGCGCCAAAGCCTCCGAAGGCGAGTCGCAGCCGCACTCGCAGCGCCACCACAGCCTCCGAAGGCAGCCAGCTCCGCAGATGGTAAGTCCGGTCCGCGGACTCTGCGAACCAGAGCCCCAGGTGGTCCCAGCAGGAGGCCGCCAGCTCCAGGTGTTTGGCTGATGGTAGGCCGCAGCGGGAACGGAGACACAACCCAGAAAAAAGGTCGGTCTCCGTTTGGAAGAGACAATTTTACAGTCCCCCCCCCCCCCACACATAGTACACAACCACAAAAAACACTACATCACATCTAAAAACTACAATTAAGACCAAAAAAAAACAAAAAACACAAAAGACAAACGGACTGCAGGTGAGCCGCAGCTGCTTGCGCAGCGCCGCCACTTCCCTGTGGATGACAGGGATTATGGGGAGAAAGTAGGAGAATGGGGTTGAGAGGGAAAGATAGATCAGCCATGATTGAATGGTGGAGTGGACTCGATAGGCTGAATGGACTCTTTCTGCTCCAATGACTTATGAACTTATGAAATTTATCATCCTTTCTAAGCTCAAAGGTTATATTTGTGCTGCCTGATGAATTTTGTTCTCTGCTCTCACCTTTACTGCTCGAGAACCTTGTGAATTGTGGCTTGCTCACTGAAAACAAAAACTCTGCAATTATCAAGTAGTTTTACCCTGTAAGAGTGGCAGTGAAAGAGTAAATTATGGCATATCTGAGGATTAGGTTGAATACCAATGGTAAAAATCTCCGTATATCTTCCTTCCCCTTGTTCTGCTCCATGCCAATTTGGTTTTGGTTATGTAGAACAAAAGAAAGTCCAGTAGTCACTGCTATGGCAATCCCCAGATAGAATTAATTCCTAGGAGGATGTGACCAAGAGCATTGGCATGGCAAGGATGGTGGATGTTATCTATTTGGCCTTGGACAAAATCCTGCATTGTAGTCTGGTCTAGAAGGTTTAAATACTAGGGATCCGGGATAAGACAGCAAACTGGATACAGAATTGGCTTGGTGGTAAGGGGCAGAGAGGTTGGTAGTAGAGGGTTGATTTTCAGATTGGAGACCTGTAATTAGTGATATGTTGCAGGAATCAGTGCAGGGCCCTTTATTGTTTGCCATAAATACTAATGATTTGGAAGATAATGTAGTTGGCGTGATTAGTAAATTTGCAGCCCACACCTAAATTGGTGGTATAGAGGACAGAGAAGAAGGTGACAATAGGATGTAGATCAATTGAGAAAGTGGGAAAGGGAATGCCTAATGGGATTTAACTCGGACACGTGCATACCTTGATGTCTTTTGGGAAGTTAATCCAGTCAGTGTCACTACACAGTGGGTCCCTGGGGAATGATATTAAGTGTTTAGTTTAGTTTAGTTTATTGTCACGTGTACCAAGCTACAGTGAAAAGCGTTTGTTGCGTGCTAATCAGCCAGTGGAAAGAAGGGTCTTTCAGTCTCTAATCAGTCAGTGAAGAAGGGTCTCGATTTGAAACGTCACCTATTTTTTCTCTCTAGAGATGCCGCCTGTCCCACTGAGTTACTCCAGCTTTTTGTGTCTATCACATGATTATAATCGAGTTATTCACAGTGTACAGATACGTGATGAAGGGAATGACGTGAAAACGTTTAGTGCAAGATAAAGCCAGTAAGGTCCGATCAAAGATAGTCCGAGGGTCTCCAATGAGGTAGATAGTAGTTCAGGACTGTTCTCTGGTTGTATTAGGATGATTCAGTTGCACGAACAAGTTCATAGTTCCCTGAAAGTGGTGACCGCGATAGAAAAAGTAATGAAGGATTCATATTGTATGCTTGCCTTCTTCGAACAAGGCGCTGAGTATAGGAGTTAGGACATCATGGTATAGTTGTACAAATTGTTGGTTAGGTTACTCCTGTCATATTGTGTGCAGCTCAGACTGGCATGACATAGGAAGCATTAGTTAAAGAGGATTCAAAAAAGATTCACAGGAATTATGCCTGCACTGGAGCACTGAGTTATAAGAAGAGACTGGAAAAGCTGGGGAGGCGGAGAGTTTTAAAAGGGACCTGAGTGACAAGGTTTTTACACAGCCCATGATGAGTATATGGGAAATAGGACATTTTAACATTTAAAAGACATTTGGAGAGATGCGTCAATAGGAAAGGTGTTAAGAATGAAATGGATCAAACATAAGCAAATGGGACTAATGTATTCAGGCATTGTGTTTGCTAACGACATCAAGCAACAGCAGTATGCACATATTTCATACAGTTTAGATTAGTTTAGTTTAGTTTAGTTTAGTTTAGTTTAGTTTAGTTTAGTTTAGTTTAGTTTAGTTTAGTTTAGTTTAGTTTAGAGATACAGCATGGAAACAGGCCCTTGGGCCAGCCGAGTCCATGCAGACCATCGATTACCCGTTCACGCTAGTTCTATGTTATTCACTTTTTCATTCACTCCCTACACACCGGGGGAGCAACTTACAGAAGCCAATTAACCTACAAGATGAGAGGTGGGAGAAAAACAAATGGAACGTGCAAACTTCACACAGGCAGCGCTGGCTGCGCCATCATTGCTTTTGCTGAAGGGCCTGTTTCTGTTCTGTGTAGCTCTATGAATCCAGGTAGCACCATCCCTCCCCTCTCATCCCACCCTAACCCCTGGCACATTCCACCACAACCAAAGGAGGTATAGCGCAGTTTATTTTGGAGATACAATGTGGAAACAGGCCCTTCAGCCCACTAACTCCATGCCAACAAGCGATCCCCATACATTAGCACTATCCAACACAAAAGGGACAATTTACAATTTTACCAAAGCCAATTAACCTATAAATCCGCATGTCTTTGGAGTGGGAGGAAACTGGAGCACCCAGAAAAAACCCACTCGGTCAGCAGGAGAAACTCCATACAGACAGCACCCATAGTTCGGATTGGAACCGAGTCTCTGGCGCTGTAAGGCTGCAGCTCTACCTGTTGTGCCACCGCGCTGCCCCCTCACCATCCCCTGTCTCCTCACCATCCCCTTCACCACCATCCAGGGATCAAAAACAACACTTCCAGGTGAGCAAAGGTTCAGTATGGTCTACCAAATTTGGTGTAAGTATTTGGGCTCCTCTTCAGACTAGCCCCTGTGTTGCCCACACCTGCGCCCTGTTCGCAAGGTCTATCCAGACATTGGAGACTGATCTATTCCTTTTTCCCCCACCTTGATTTGCACTGCAGCATTGCTTAGGTCAATGATGCTCTGCAAACTTTGTTCTCTTTTCATTGACCACTGCAATTGGAGGCCTTTGACCTGTAAAATACTGAGTCTGAGGAAAGGTCCGAAGCTGAAACACCATCTGTCCATTCCCTCCATTGATCCATTGACCTCTTCCAGCACACTGTTTTTCTGAAGAGTCCAGCATTGCAGTTTCATGTGTCTCCATATACTGCATGGATCTGTGGTGGAGCCTTGCCTATCTGCTATATACAAAACAATCTGCATCTGAAAATGGAAGGCATTCTGAATGAGTTTAAGCTCACGTTTATCGTCATATGCATGTGTATGGTGAAGTGCAGATACAATGAAAATATTGCCTGCAGCAGCATCACAGCCACAGACTCAGACAACCACACAAACATAAATTATACGTAGATTATACATGAATTACACATAAAATTGTTAAAGGAAGAAAACTGCGCAAAACACAAGACATTAGTGCAAAAACATAATTAGAAAAAAACAAGTAGAGTGCAAGTTTGAATACTTGTGTCGTGGCTGGGAGTAAAGGAGGTAGACAATAGACAATAGACAATAGACAATAGACAATAGGTGCAGGAGTAGGCCATTCAGCCCTTCGAGCCAGCACTGCCATTCAATGCGATCATGGCTGATCACTCTCAATCAGTACCCCGTTCCTGCCTTCTCCCCATACCCCCTCACTCCGCTATCCTTAAGAGCTCTATCCAGCTCTCTCTTGAAAGCATCCAACGAACTGACCTCCACTGCCTTCTGAGGCAGAGAATTCCACACCTTCACCACTCTCTGACTGAAAAAGTTCTTCCTCATCTCCGTTCTAAATGGCCTACCCCTTATTCTTAAACTGTGGCCCCTTGTTCTGGACTCCCCCAACATTGGGAACATGTTTCCTGCCTCTAATGTGTCCAATCCCCTAATTATCTTATATGTTTATACTCCCAGCCACGACACAAGTATTCAAACTTGCACTCTACTTGTTTTTTTCTAATTATGTTTTTGCACTAATGTCTTGTGTTTTGCGCAATATTGATGAATTGATAAGATAAGCAGCTGAGACATAAATTGTAAAATATACATTGGTGTATTTTGGGAGGATTAATAATACTAAGGTATAGAGAATGAAAGATGATACCCAAGGGAGCACTGAATGCAGGTGATCTCTGAACACAGCAGCAAGCTGGATAAAGTGGTCAACAAGGCATGATGCAGGAGCTAGTTTACAAATACAAATTTATGAGGGGCATAATAAGACATACTCCACTTAGCAGAGGTGCCTATAACCAGAGGGCACAGGTCTGTTTGTGGATGCAATGCAATGGCTCAAATTTTATTTGATTTCCCCATACAACATTTGTTTACCACAAGGCAGCCACCTCAGTCGGCTGACACTAGGGAAACCCGGAAACAAAATAGTAAGTTCATTGTCTTCCCATCCCAACTACTTCTATCTTCAAGATTTCCAACTCATTTCCCTCTCTGTCCCTCCTTCCTTTCATCTCCCTCTCTCCTCTCTCCTTTTCTCTCTTCTGCCCCTTTCTTCCTCCCCTTCTCTCCTGCTGCCCTCTCCCCATTTCCTCTCTCCCTTTCCCCTTCTTCCCCTGACTTCCTCTCTCCTTCCCTCCCTCTGCCAACCTCAGCCCATTCTCTGAATTGGCAGATTAGAGATCCTCAATCCCAGATCTCCTTATCTCATTTACGCAAGAGTTTGAAGGCAATGCCCTTAAAGCTTATGGTTTGCAAAACTTTTACACTAAAATTATACCAAAATGATTCAGAGGTAAAATAAAAAGGAGCATAAATCCACTACAGCTCAGTCAGAATCTGTAAGATGAGTTAATGGTTCATACGTAAACTCTTTCTCAGGTTAATTACATCCAAAATGTTAACCTATCTTTCTCTTACAGATATTGACTGGTCTGTGGTGCATTACCCACATTTTCTGAATGACATAATAAGGTACATTTTGAGAACAGAAAAACAACTGCACAGGTGCAAATTTGGTGCATGTATATTGAAAAACTGAGCAAGAGCAAGCATTCGCTACATTTTGCACTAAATTCCTCCTGCCCTCAATTTTCCTGTCGACCACACTTGACACTAATTCCTGGCTGTGGTGCTAACACTATCTCCTACCTTCACAGACCCATCTTGAATGGCTAAAACAACAATATGGAGCTGATTCTCACTTGAGAAATTTGTTTATGTAGGAAAGTAGCAGACAGGTAGTGTAAGAAAATAATTGCAGATGCTGGTACAAATCGAAGGTATAAGACAGGGTTGCAGACAAAAGTAGCAGACAGGGTTGGTAACATTACTGCCACAATTAACCACAATAACCTCTAACTTCTACGGAGCAAACAACTGCCTACAACCAACCTTGAGCCTTATTCCCATGAAAACTGGGCTACCAATGTTATGAGTCATAGAGTCATCCAGCATGTAAACAGATCCACTGAATCCATGCAGAAAATCAAATACCCATTTATAATAATCCTACACTAATCTCATCTTTATTCTCTCCGTATCACATCCTCACCCCTCCCCAACCGGCCAAATTTTACTGCTCAATTACGCATTAGGGGGAAATTTACAGTGGCCAATTAATCTACAAATGGACACAAAGTGCTGGAGTAACTCAACAGGTCCGGCAGTATCTCTGGATAGGTGACGTTTTGGGTCGAAGAAGGGTCTCAATCCAAAATGTCAACTATCCAGTCTGAAGAAAGGTCTCAACCCGAAGTATCACCTATCCAGAGATGCTGCCTGAGCACAAATCAAAACAGCAGGCTCTGAATTTATTTTAGTTAATGTGTTAGAGTTTAGTTTAGCGATACAGCATGTAAACAGACCCTTCAGCCCAACATGTCCATGCTGAACATCAATCGCCCATTCACATTAGTTCTATCGCACTTTATCATCCACCTTGCACACTAGGGACAATTTTAGGGAAGCCAATTAACGACAAACCTGCACATCTTTGGGATGTGGGAGGAAACCCATGCAGTCACAGGGTAAACGTTTAAATCCACACAGACAGCACCCAAGGTCAGAATCAAATTCGATTCTTTGGCACGGTCAGTCGGCAGCTCTACCAGCTGTACCACTATGTGCCGCATAATTATTTAATTTATGTTTCAAGATTTAAGAATATTTTATTAATACCTTTTTTAGGAACCAATTTTATTTATCAGTAAAATAATTTAGTTTCCAAATGACTCCAAATTGTTCTACATTTCTCAACACGATATAGGGAGGCAAACTGCAAATGAACAGTTAAGTATGAAACTGTTTTTCATCACAGTCAATGGTAACCTATAGGGTAATTACTGGCTATATATATTTCACGTAGACATGGGCAGCGTGGATGGTTACGTTACTGGAATAATAATGCAGAGGCTGAACTAATTATCTGGGGCGGCAACACTTGTGGGGGGACTTAAATTCAGACAATTAATTACCTAATGTGGAATTTAAAAAGGTTAGTACCATTCAGAAACTTCCAAATTATTGCAGCATCCCGTTAGCTTCATTTAAAATAAGGTCATAAGGTCAAAAGTGATAGGAGTAGAATTGGGCCCTTTAGCCCATCAACTCTACTTCACCATTCAATCAAGGCTGACCTATCTCTTCCTCCTAACCCCATTCTCCTGCCTTCTCTCCATAAACCCTGACACCTGTACTAATCAAGAATCTATCTCTGCCTTAAAAATATCCACTGATGGCCTGTGGCAAAGAATTCCACAGATTCACCACCCTCTGACTAAAGAAATTTCTCCTCATCTCCTTCCTAAAAGAACGTTCTTTAATTCTGAGACTATGGCCTCGAGTATGTCGAGTATAGTATGTGGAAGAGACTATACTATTCAAATACTATAGTATAGTATGCGGGACAAATAAGTTCTAAGTATGTTTTTTTCTACACTGACCTATATATGACTTTAAGCACACACTCATGCATTTGGCTTTTGTTTTCTGAAAATAGGCCATTTAAAATAAAAGTAGTAGAATTTTCCTTTCGCAGAGGGTGATGAAACTCTGGTATTCTCTATGCCAGAGGGTTGTGGAGGTGAGATCGTGGGTACTATTTATGATGCAGGTATATAATTTTTTTGAAAGATCGGGAGATTAAGGGAACTGGCACAGAGGAGGAGCTGAGGTCGGCGTAGATCAGCCATGATCATATGTGTAGGAAGGAACTGCAGATGCTGATTTACACCAAAGATAGATACAAAATGCTGGAGTAACTCAGCTGGTCAGGCAGCATCTCTAGAGAAAAGGAACAGGTGACGTTTCGAGTCGAGACCCTTCTTCAGACTGGCATCTTCAGATCACTTTAGAAGGCGTCTGAAGAAGGGTCTTGACCCAAAACGCCTCCTATTCCTTTTCACCAGAGATGCTGCCTGACCCGCTGAGATACTCCAGCATTATGTTTCTATCAGCCATAATCATATTGTTTGGTGGGACAGGCATCAGAAGCCAAGTGGCCTATTCCTGTCCCACTCCTACTGCTTCTCCTTTCTTACTCACCCACTTTAGTGTCCATTGCCTCCATCCACATTTCACGCAGCCTCAGCAAGGCCACCAACATAATCAAGGATGAGTCTCACAAAGGACTCTCCCTCTTCTCCCCTCTCCCATCAGGCAAGAGATACAAAAGTGTGAAAATGCATAACACCAGATTCAGGGATAGTTTCTTCCCAGCTGTTATCAGGCAACCGAACAATCCTATCACCAACCATGAGAGCGTTCCTGACCTCCCATCTACCTCATTGGAGACCCTCAGACTATTAATAATTTAACTTTCCTGGACTTTATCTTGCATTAAACGTTATTCCCTTTATACTGTATCTGTACACTGAGGGTGGCTTGATTGTAATTGTGTATAGTCTTTCCGCTGACTGGATAGCATGCAACAAAAAAAGCTTTTCACTGTACGTTGGTGTATGTGACAATAAACTAAACCCAACTTTAGTGCCCATGTATGAATGTTTGAATATCTCCTCATATTGTTACAGATTTTGTTTAAATGTGGTCATGGTTTATTAAAGCCAAATACATTGATTTATTCCATCCTCAACACTTTCATCCAAACTCTTCCGAGTAGGGTTGAATCATTCATATAATCAGCCACTATTACCAGAAGACCCAATGTTTGCCCATAATCGAGGTTTAGAGGGATATGGGACAGGTGTGGGCAAATGGGACAAGCTTGGATGGGGCACCTTGGTAGGCGTGGATGAGTTGGGGTGAAGGTCCTGTTCCCGTGCTGTATGACTCTACAACTCCTGAGATTACTGCACATTAATTTGTCCTAATAGACTCGGCATTGCAGCAGAATAGGTATTCATCTGCTTCTTAATAATGACAATGTACTATATAATCCCTTCCCATAATTGATTGGTGTAGCAGCAGCAGCAGCAGCAGCAAGATCAGTTGATATCTGGATCATGAAAGTGCAATGTTGACATTTCTGTTCTCAGTCTCTATGACGGTGTATGTGCGCTTTTCTGTGCACCTTGCATTGCTCATCCTTCAGTCCTGTTATATATATATTTCTTCTCTGGCTCTCCACCTGTGCGGAGCACTATTTCACTGCCACCCCCTCGTCTTGCGATGAACATTTTGCCTCTACACATAGGGGATATGGTACTCTGATTAGCTCACTTTTGCTAAACTATTGCCATTGAGAAGGGAGCAGCGTTAGGTACTGTGGAGAGTTTTAAGTTGTAATCTGTGGTTAGAGGTCAGAGGTAGCACAGTGGTGCAGTGGTAGAGTTGCTGCCTTACAGCGCCAGAGACTCTGATTCGATTCTGACTACGGATGCTGTCTGTACGGAGTTGGTACGTTCTCCCTGTGACCGCGTGGGTTTTCCCAGGTGCTCTGGTTTCTTCCGACACTCTAAAGACATGCAGGTTTGTAGGTTAATTGGCTTCGGTAAAGATTGAAAAATGCTCCTAGTGTGTTGGATAGTGCTAGCTACTATCTACCGCACTGGAGATCGTCAGACTATCTTTAATTGGACTTTACTGGAGTTTATCTTGCACTAAACGTTATTCCCTTTATCATGTATCTGTGCACTTCAGATGGCTCGATTGTAATCACGTACAGTCTTAATGCTGACTGGTTAGCACGCAACAAAAGCTTTTCACTGTACCTCGGGAGACGGGACAATAAACAAAATTAAAATTAAAAAACAAAACTAAAACTATTGTACGGGGTGATTGCTGCTTGGCCAGACGCGATGGCCCAAGGTCCTGTTTCCGCACTTTATGTCTAAAGTCTACACGTAAAGAAAGATACTGGTGACAGCACAATTGTTTCTGATAAAAATATCACATGCCTTTCAGGCTTATGTGACTGGACTCAATGTCAGAACAACTGCTATCGATCAGTGTACTTCAGGAACATAATGTTCAGTGCTGGCTGGAATCCCTTCATGATTTTAAAGGCCATTCCAATAGATGTAGCTATCTTCCTCGACTGTTTGATGTTTAGATCTAGAATGCCTTGTAACACGGACTGGCTGTGCTTGTGATTTGGTCTTACATAAATTACATTATGCAATCTAAAAACAGGCCAATGTCGTGGCAGTTTTTCTAGAACAATTGACATGACATTCAACTGCAGATTACAATTTATAACTCTCCACAATACACAAAGATGGTGGTTTAAAGTAATTTTGTAGTTTCCCTATTATTTTTAAATGTGACATGGATGGTCCTGAAGCATACAAGTAAGATTGCCAATGTCAACCAAGTATGTGAAACTGTTTCCACTAAAAGGATTGCCTCTTGGGTTCACTTTTCACTTTATTTTGAGCATTTTTATTTTCAGCATGGACTTTAACCATGTTATTCTCTAACAAACATCCCCACTTGCCTGATGCATGAGTGCAAGTTTTCCTGTGCAGTGTCTTAACTCCAGAGATTTCCAATAAAACTGGTCCTGGATTAGGCTGTCATGTTATTCTGTCTTCCTCTCCGACAATTACTTGCTTTTTCACGCACAGCATTAATTTTTACCCTAATGCCGTGATCCGCACCTCAGATTTGCCCCTGTTAATTGCGAGCTTTTCAGTCTAACACTATCCCATCTTAAAATTCTGTTCATTGTATTAATTTCTTTTCAGGGCTTCGCTAATCTCTGCCACTTCTATAACCCTCTTGAGAGGGCTGGGCTTCTCCAATTCCAGCCTGCCATTCTTTACCTGATTCAATATTTGGTATAGAAAATGGCTTTATCAAGTTTGCTGTTGGCACGGGAGATAGCCTACATTGTAAGTGGTTTGAAGGGAACATAATATTGCAATGAGATAATGGGCTGGATCACAGTCAATCCAATCCATTACCCACACCATGTTGGCCTCAATGTGGTGAGAAGAGTATTCCCCCAAACTGGCATATTCTTTTGAATAATCATTACTGGCGAGCATAAGCAGGGTTCTGTTAAAGGGCTTGAGAATAGGTTTAAAAGAGTGTATCCATGTGGAATGCTAGGGCAGTATAGGTGTACAAGGAAATAAAGATAATCTGAAGAAGGGTTCCGACCCGAAACGTCACCTATCCATTTTGTCCAGATGCTGCCTGGGGAAGCAGAGTTGAGTTTCTCCATCATTTTGGGTCTATCTTTGGTTTAAACCAGCAGTTCCTTTTTATTACAAAGATGTAGGGACATTGGTATGAAAGCTAAACATTGAAGGGACATCTTTAATATTCTGATAGTCTTCGCATCTGCCACTCAATTTGGGATAATTGTCATCCTAAAGCTTCCCGTTGCCAGTAAAAGGCTGTATTTTCAGGTATGTTTATGAAGGAACTGCAGATGTTGGTTTGCACTGAAGATAGACACAAAATGCTGCAGTAACCCAACGGGTCAGGCAGCATCTCTAGAGAAAATGAATTGGTAATTCCAATAATTCCAGATATGTTGCCTTGTCCGCTGTTACTCCAGCATTTTCTGTGTATTTCCAGGAATCTCCATTTCTAGGCCATTTTGGATTATAGACTTTATACAGTACACAAACATGGAAAATGGTATACACTGTGCATGTTCTTAAAGTTTGCAATGGATAAATACATATAAAAACCGTAGGATGAATGCCAGAGTCAATCTATACAGATATCAATGTCACTGTTAAATTCAGTGTCCATAATTTAGTGTTGGGTCCTTTAAATATGTTAATCAAGACCTAATACCTCTTTAAGATACCCTTGGATGAGCAGACATGGAACTTTTTCACATCCATTCATCTAAACGGCTTTAATCCATCCCAGGTCATGCTTGACGCCACTCATTGAGTGACCTCACTTGGCTGTCATTCCAGGATTGGCAGCTCTCTTGTGTTTACAGATAAGTTTGAAAATTAATCCCAGGATTTAGATCCAGCAACCATGAAGGAACAGTGATATATCTCACAGCCATGACCCTTGCTTTAATCTTCTCCACAAGAGGATATGTCTGCTCTATCTCTATCCACCTTAGTCGTTCCTCACCCTGTCTCACATGTTCCCAGGAAGTATGTCAGTTACCTGCCCTGTCTGTTGCAGTCAAGATTCCTATTAATTGCTTTAAATAATCTCATGCCATAATAATCGAGTACAGTCACAATCCTAAAAGCTGGAGGTGAGGTCCTCTGGGCAGATGTTCTTGACCACAAATATTTGGGCAGTGTTAAGTGCAATTTCCTCTTTAGTGAAGCATTCTCATCAAAGTGTTGCTCACTAAAGTCTAAAAGAGACCAGGAAGCCAGATGCACCCAATTCATGTCAGAGAATAGTCAGGTGCCTCTCAATTCATATTATATGATAGTATTCGATCGTCGGCTGCGGGGGCTTTAATCGCTCCAACTGCAGCTGGTTTGACTGCCCCGACTGCGGAAGAACAAGAGGAAGTGGATTGAGCTTTATTGCCTTCCATCAGAGTAAGGAATGTGGAATCCCCATTGTGATGGATGTTTATGTTAACTTTTATGTGGCTGTGTGTCTCGTTGCTTTTCACTTAGTATGACCGTATGGTAACTCAAATTTCACTGTGCCTTAATTGGTACATGTGACAATAAACTGACCTTGACCTTGAAACCTTGAACCTTGAGAAGAGTTTGTAGAAAGGTCCCGACCTGGAACATCACCCGTTCGTTTTCCAGAGAAGCTGCCTGACCTGCTGAGTTACTCCAGCACTTTGCAGCTTTTTTATTATATGATGATAGGTTAGTTTCCACAACAAAAAAAATCAAAAGTGCTGGAATTACTTAGGGGGTTAGGCGGCATCTCTGGAGGGCATGAATAGGTGACATTTCAGGTCAGGACTCTTATTCAGACTGCAGTGTTTTCAAGTTAGTTTCTATCCTTTCTAGAAATAGTGCAAACTTTTAAAAATACGCCTCTCTTTACAGTTAAAATACAGTTCCTGTCACAATATGACAAGAAGGATAGAAAGGCACTGGAAAAGATGAAAATAAACTATCCATTGTGAGAAGTTACTAAAAGTCTGAAGAAGGGTCTCGACCCCAAACGTCGCCCATTCCTTCTCTCCTGAGATGCTGCCTGACCTGCTGAGTAACTCCAGCATTTTGTGAATAAATACCTTCGATTTGTACCAGCATCTGCAGTTATTTTCTTACACAAAAGAGTGAAAGGTGTGTGCCAGAAAAGAGATGGTTCAAAGGAGTTCTTTAAAATTATCAGTGGATTAGTGAGGACTAGAGATAGAGAAGAAACATTATTTTTTCGGGGAGAAAACTAAAATTTAGATTTCAATTGTAACATAATCACAAACAGAAATATGGGAGATACTTCATCATCACTAGATGTATCCTCTACCCAACATGACGCAATTACCTTCACTAAAAGAACAGTAGGGGTTCAAGGAGGCAGTTCACCATAATCTTCTAAAGGGAATGAGGGATGCTTAATAATTCTATAACCTGACAGCAACACCCAAATCCTGAGAAAACAATAAATTAAGAAATTCTTATTCAGAAAATAGCAAGGACATAGAACTCTCAATTAGATGCATTAATAGTGATGACCAACAAAAATGCATTGAAGAGAATGCAAGATAAGGGAGAAAGGAACATGTTTTGTTCAAGTTAGATGAAGTAGGTTGTGGCAGAAATATTATTTCTTTGGTGGCAGAAATGCTGGTTTTGACTCAGTTCGTTTGAAATTAGCAATTTTTGCACAGTAAGAATCTATGTAGTCTAGAACTTTTACAAGCTTAGATTTTCACTGTAATGACAGCAGATGGGCGTCATAGTGGCGCAGTGGTAGTGTTGCTGCCTTACAGCGCCAAAGACCCGGGTTAGATCCTGACTATGGATGCTGTCTGTATGGATTTGCATATTTTTCCTGTGACCGGGTGGGTTTTCTCCTGGTGCTCTGGTTTCTTCACACCTTTCAAAAACGTGTGGGGTTGTAGGTTAATTGGCTTCTGTAAATTGTCCTAGAATGTAGGATAGAACTAGTGTATGGGATGATGGTCAGTCGGCACAGACTTGGTGGGCCAAAGGGCCTGTTTCCACGCTGTATCTCCAAAACTAAACCAAACTAAAGACATACATTCTCAATCTGCCATTGTTCATTTAGGGTACAATAACATTGTATGGCGTACAATAAAACTACAAACATGTAATGTGTTAAAATACAACCAAAAGTTGCTTTTTGAGTCAAAGTTAAATGTTGGAACTTTAAACGTTATGTCCTTCTTAAAATTATTTCTCTGGTCAAGCATGAGAGATTTATGTACCAAAAGTCAACAATTTAATAAAAAGCAAGATATCAAATTAATCCTAAATTGTTGTTTTTTTCCACATCTAGATCTTAGGAGGAATCCCTTGGCAAGCATATTTTCAGAGAGTATTGTCTGCCTCCACTGCTGCGCAAGCACAAGTAATGTCCATCTCGGCTTCTATCTGCACAGTAGGACTAGCGATTCCATCTGTAATCTTTGGTGCCGTAGGAGTATCAACTGGTAATATGATTTTTTTAATGTACAGGTATACTTTTTTTAATGGCATATACACCTAGATTTGTTTTATATACATTTATAGACCAGAAAACTAACAAAGGACTCGCGTTCATTAATTTAAAGTTATAGAGTCATAGTCATAGACTACAGCACAGACTCGATGGTCAAAGGGCCTGTTTCCATACTGTATTCTTAAGCTAAACTAAACTAAACTGAACTACTCTATATTTTTTTTATATTTTTTTCATGAAACTCAGGTATTTTTAGTTAAACTCATCTTAAAATATTTTTTAATTATTTCACCATGTTCAGAAAGCCTTTGACAACAGCTAGCTGCCAGGGGGTCCTAAGGCAGGGCCATCTTAACGCATGGGCCTGATGGGCACTTGCCCGGGGGCCCACGAGCATAGGGGCCCCATGCTGATCTGTGTATGTTAAGTGACTTGCAATAAATAAATACTACTTTAAAAATGTAGGTTCAATAAGTGCTTTTTTCGCAACATTTTCGGTCACTAAGTGCTCCTCACAGCGATCTGTAAGTGCTTGTCGCAACAATCTAGCACCCTAAGTCCATCGCTAAGTGCTTTTCGGTAAGTGCTTTTCGCCGGCACGACAGGGGGGGGGCTGGTAGGGAAAGGGGGGTGGGGGAGAGTAACGGTAGGGACCCAGTACACTGCTTTGCCCGGGGGCCCATAATGCTGTAAAAACGGCCCTGTCCTAAGGGAGTGGCTTTTGGATCCATTGCACCCCAATCCGCTTGGCACGATGACTTTTAGCTATGAAGAGCCAGCAGCCCTCTGCATTTACATCAGAATAGTGCAGCTATGTTTATTTCATGGGCCAATTTCAGTAGGAACTAGCCTGCATAGGAAGGAACTGCAGATACTAGTTTAAACCGAAGATAGACACTAGCCTACTGTCTTTGTCTTAAAATATTGAAGCTGGGAATAAAACCATAAAATCATTCAGCACAGAAACATGCTGACCAAGGGGGTTCCCCATCTAAACAAGTCCCATTTGCTCACATTCAGCCCATAACCTTCTAAATCTTTCCCATCCATCCCCCTGTCCCATTGACTTTTAAATGCTGTTATAGCATCTGCCTCAACTACTTCCTCTGGCAGTGTGTTCCGAATACTCACCACCCTCTGACTGATAAAGTTGTCCCTAAGGTTTGTATTAAATCTTGCTCCTCTCACCTTAAACATATGTCCTCTTGTTTTTGATTCCCCTACTCTGGATAAAAGACTGTGCATTCACCCTATCTATACCTCTCATGATTTTGTACACAAATGACATCGTGCATAGTGGCACGGAGGTAGAGTTGCTGCCTCACAGCGCCAGACCCCAGTTTGATCCTGACTATGGGTGCTGTCTGTACAGAGTTTGTATGTTCTCCCTGTGATCACATGGGTTTCTCCGGGTGCTCCAGTTTCCATCCACATTCTAAAGACGTGCAAGTTTGTAGGTTAATTGGCTTCTATAAAATAGTCCCTATATATGTAGGATTAAGCTAGTGTACAGGTGTTTGCTGGTCAGCTCGGACTTAGTGGGCCGAAGGCCCTGTTTCCACACTGTATCACGAAACTAAACAAAACTAAAACTAAAATAAAACTAAACTAAACAAGTTTAAATTTATAAAATTTTGAATATCAAGCACTTATGATACTACTAAATGGAGGATTATACTTATTAGCAATGTAAATTGCTAAATTAAATTCTTTTTTTTAAATACATTAATGCAGATTGGAATAAGACTTCCTATGGTCTTCCAGACCCAACAGGCAGGAATCAGACTCAGATGATATTGCCTTTAATTCTACGGTACCTTTGTCCAAGTTATATTGGATATTTTGGCCTCGGAGCCATCTCTGCTGCGGTGATGTCATCAGCTGATTCTTCCATCCTATCAGCAAGTTCCATGTTTACTCGGAATATTTATCAATTTGCATTTCGGCTTGAAGTGAGCATGCCTTAACCTACAAGTCTTCAAATTTATGTATTGCACTTATTTATTTTATTTCATGATGTTTCATATATTTCACAAAGTAATACATTTTCATTAAGTTTGCAATGATTGTTCAGTTCGGAATACGGGAAATTAATTCAACTTATTCAATCATGTTAACTTTCAAATGTATTAATTATTATGATTGAAGGTCGCTGAACTGTTTCAATATATATTATTTTGTTTAATGTCAAATTAAATTCTCAATTGGTCAGCATCTTGAGACTGAACACCAGTCAATTTGTTCCTTGGAACCCAAGGTAATATTAATAGTGATCATGCTGGCAACGATCAATGAAAAAGATACAAAATGTTGGAGTAAGTCAGTGGGCCAGGCAGCACCTCTGGAGAACATGACCCGAAATGTCGCCCAAACCATCACGTAAGCCAACCACCCTTCCATTGACACCCTTCTTCACACTGCCTCGGCAAGGCCACCAGCATAATCAAGGATAAGTCTCACCCCAGACAATCCCTCGTCTCCCCTTTTCCATCTAGCGAGAGGTACAGAAATGTGAAAATGCACACCTCCAGGTTCAGGGAGGTTTTCTTCCCAACTGTTATCGGGCAACTGAACCATCCTATTACCAACTAGAGAGTGGGCCTGAACTACTATCCACCTCATTGGAGACCTTTGGACTGTCATTAATCGGACTGTACTGGACAAGAATCAAGAGTGTTTTATTGTCACATGTCCCAGATAGTACAATGAAATTCTTACTTGCAGCAGCACAACAGAATATGTAAACATACTACACTGTAAACAATATAATAAACATGAAAAAAAATGTCAGTGTGTGTGGAAATATATATATATATATATATATACATGCATATCTATAAATACACACACACGTACACATGAAACACAAACAAACAATAATAGTGCAATAGTCTATGCAGCTCAGAGCTTATTTGGATTTAAACTTGCACTAAACATTATTCCCTTTATCTTGTGTCTGTACCCAGTGGACGACTTGATTGTAATCATGTACAGTCTTTCTGCTGACTGGATAGCTCGCAACAAAAAAGCTATTGACTGTACCCTGATACAAGTGACAGAAAACTAAACCAAACTAATCCATAATCGAATTATCTAATCTAATAAATAAACTAATCTACATTTTATCTCTGTTTGCTTTGTTGTCACCTTCTCCCAACTAACAATGATCTATTCTACATTTTCCTTGACCTCCATTCCCTTTGACCTGTTTTCACACCTTACATTTCCTTATCTATACACTTCCTTATCTATGCATCGCCCACTCCTCTGACATCAGTCGGAGGAAGGGTCATGACCTGAAACTTCACCCATTCCTTCTCTCCAGCGATGTTGTCTGTCCCGCTGAGTTAATCCAGCACTTTGTGTCGTTTTTGGTAATGCAGCATCTGCAGTTCCTAGTGTCCATTGGCAATAATTAATGTTAGGTTGGGTCAGAGACCAATCAATTCTGGCAAGTCATAGAAATGAAAACATGCAGTGTCTATTCTTCAGGACTGTCTCTTGGTACAGCTGTCCACATCTCATGAGCAAAAACATTCAGAGTTAAAGTATCCTGTTCATTTACCTTGAACACTTTCAATCATACAAAATGTTGCAAATGTTTTAAAATAAGTTCTATTTGATGGATTGAAACCTCAATACGTGGGAGATTGTTTTCTGACACTTTTGTGAATCATATTACCAAAGGTTACATCTCTAAACCAGGGGACTAGTTCTATGATTAGAGGATGGAAGGGAACTCAGAGGAGCAGAGTAGAAATTGTTTCCTTGTAGAAGCAACTCAGCAATCATGATCACATCATATAATTTAACATTCTCATGTTTACTCATTAAGAACTGTTAATCAGCGTCTTTTCTTTCCCTAATTATGTGTGTTACAGGCCACGGATAAGGAACTTGTGTGGGTCATGAGAGGAGCTATCATTTTGTTCGGAGGAATAGCGGCAGGAATGACGTGGTTGTCTAATTCCGTCTACGGAATGTGGTATCTGAGCTCGGATCTTATCTTTGTTCTTCTTTTCCCACAACTGTTGGCCGTACTCTTCATCAAGGGATGTAATTCATATGGCTGCGTCTCTGGTTACATCTTTGGTCTGCTCCTGCGTGTTGGTGGCGGTGAGCCATACCTGCGCCTAGAACCCTTTATCTGTTATGCCGGGTGTTATTTGGATATTCAGTTTCCAGGTGGGCCAATTTATGTTCAAAGATTTCCATTCAAAACACTGTCGATGTTGTCATCCTTGCTGATGAACTTAAGCGTTTCGTATTTGACCACATATCTTTTCAATAATGGAATGTTGCCTCCAAAGCTGGACTTTCTTAAAAACTTTGTTGAAGAGCCTACAACGGACAAATCAAATAAAGTACAACCACTTAACTATAATAACTTTGATGAAGAGGAAGTAAACCCTTCAGATGGAGAAACAGAAAAATCCCTTGATACTCCTCAGCCAAGCAAAAAAACAGTTACTGATGAAGTTGTAGAACCAGTAATTACAAAAGTAGATAACTGACAATTCACTCAATTACAGATAACTTCAAACATGGATATTGTTACAAAAATGTATTACACCTGATGAAAATGCCTAGTGGTTTTGGGAAGCAAGGATATGACAACAAATAAAACAAAACTCTCTGTAAAACATTTAAAACCAGTGGACTAAAAATCCCAATTGAGTCAATTATTAGCAGTTAGCTATCATCTGTTGGTTATTGTTCAGTTTATTTTACAAACAATTTTCATTTATGTAGCACGTTTAACATAAGGAAACACCACAATGTATAGTATAATTAGATAAATAAGTAAATTGCTTGACAAATGCTTGATCCAAAGGTTTTAGCCAACATCTCTAACACAGAAAGATCTTTAAAATAATTGAGTCGTTTAGAGTGGAAATTATAGCTTTAAGACCCCCAAAGTAGCGAAGAAAGTAGAGGTACGAGACCAATGTTGGGGGAAAGTGGAGTTCTCAGAAAATTGCAGTGATGAAACCTGGTCAATGATGAGGCTCTGGTGGAATTTGAACATGAGCTCATTTTTAAGAGCAATGTACTTCTGGACCAGGAGCTAAAGTGGGTGAAGGAACTCATGTGTTGCTGAGTGAATAAAACACTCAAGGATGCACAGTACAATGTGGACAGCACCTCTGCTTAAGTTAATGCAGAGATCAGAGGCCGACCAGGAGTATTGAAATAATCAGATCTAGAAGTTACCTAAATATATGAGGCAGTATGCAGGTGTGTGATATTAAGAAAAGGAAATGTGCCGTACTTTTAATAAAAAACCGATAGGGTCTAAATTTCACATCAGGTTTGGAGCTAGCAACAATGTTACAAACAGTCCAGTTCAGGAAAAGATTGATGTAGTTGGATGCTTATTTGTGACTTTTTTTTGGCCACATCTACCTTAATTCAATAAAGCTGACATTCCTTGCTTTAAAAAAAATTCAGTCCTGAATGTTCCTGTTATCTCTTCTGTCGAATGACCTGTGGTAGTTAAGGGTTTAATATCTATATTATCTCCAATCATTAATACTCACCATTAATTGGATGGGTCAATATTTGCAAGATGTAAATTAAATGTGAATGGTCAAAAGTGATAAACAACTGGCTGATTCATAATGTGAACAGTTAATTTGCAATCTTATTTAGTTTTATTTACTCTTAATCAGTCCAAGCTGTTTAGTCCAAGAAACCTACAAAAATTCTATCCTTATCAGCTCCTCCTGTAACACACCTTGTGTATAAAATTGTATAAGGCATAGATAGGATATATAATCAGAAACATTTTCCCAGGATAGACAAATCAAATACTAAAGGGTATAGCTTTAAGGTGAAAGGAGATGTGCGGGGGCAAGTTTTTTACACAGAGGGTGGTGAGTGTGTGGAACACGCTGCCAGGGATTGTGGTTGAGGCAGATATAATAGTGGCATTTAAGAGGCTTTTGGATAGGCACATGGATATGCAGGGAATGGAATGGAGGGATATGGATATGGAGGGATAAGATTTGGTCTGAACATCATATTGGGCATAGGCATTGTGGACCAAAGGGCCTTTTCCTGTGCTGTACTGTTCTATGTTCGATGTTCCATGATTGCACAAATACATAAATGTCATGCTCTTTATAAGACTGTTGAATTGGTAAACATGCTGACCAATACAGAGGTAAAATAGATACTAATCCTCTCTGCAGTTGCCTTGAGTGACGCAACTCCCAAATTCCTCGAGTTTATTGGTGCCTGTGCCAGAATTAGAGTCATAGAATCATACAACATGGCATCAGGCACTTCGGCACAACTCGTCCATGCCAACCAGGATGCCCCATCGAAGCTAGTCCCATTTGCCCGCATATCTCTCTAGACCTTTCCTATCCACGTACCTGTCCAAATGTATTTTAAATATTGTTGCAGTACAACTGTGGTACTATTAACCTAATAGACTCAAGAACGTCTGTAGAAGGGTTCCAACCTGAAACGTCACCTATCGATTTTCTCCAGAGATGCTGCCTGACCCACTGAGTTACTCCAGCATTCTGTGTCCATCTTTGGTATAAACCAACATATGCAGTTCCTTTTTATTACATTAAGGTGATAGGATTTTATTCCAAAGAAAACAAAACTTCTTTGTTTTACTTGTAAGTTATTTTCCTGCTTCACAGTGTGTTGCTGAAAGCTACTGATCTTGCATTTTATAAACAATAGACAATAGACAATAGACAATAGGTGCAGGAGTAGGCCAATCGGCCCTTTGAGCTAGCACCGCAATTCACCATGATCATGGCTGATCATACACAATCAGTACTTCGTTCTTGCCTTCTCATATCCCTTAACTCCGCTATCATTAAGTGCTCTATCTAACTCTCTCTTGAAAGCATCCAGAGAATTGGCCTCCACTGCCTTCTGAAGCAGAGAATTCCACAGCTTCACAACTCTCTGAGAAAAGGTTTTTCCTCATCTCTGTTCTAAATGGCCTACCCCTTATTCTTAAACTGTGGCCCTGATTCGGGACTCCCCCAACATCGGGGAAATGTTTCCTGCCTCTAGCATATCCAATCTCTTAATAATCTTATATGTTTCAATAAGATCCTTTCTCATCCTTCAATGCTGCACTCTCTCAAAAGCAAGAATGTCCTTCATCAAGTTTGGAGACCAAAACTGCACACAATACTCCAGGTGTTATGAAGGCCAACATTCCATTGGCTTTCTTCACTGCCTGCTGTACCTGTATGCTTCCTTTCAGTGACTGATGAACTAGGACACCCAGATCTTGTTGTACTTCCCCTTTTCCTAACTTGACACCATTCAGATAATAATCTGCCTTCCTGTTCTTACCACCAAAGTGGATAACCTCACATTTATCCACATTAAACTGCATCTGCCATGCAGCTGCCCACTCATACAACCTGTCCAATTCACCCTGCAACCTCATAGCATCTTCCTCACAGTTTACACTGCCACTCAGCTTCGTGTCATCTGCAGATATGCTAATGTTACTTTTAATCCCTTCATCCAAGTCATTAATGTATATTGTAAATCGCTGCGATCCCAGCATTGAGCCTTGCGGACCCCCCTAGTCACTGCCTGCCATTCTGAAAGGGACCCATTTATCCCTACTCTTTGTTTCCTGTCTGCCAACCAATTTTCTATCCTTGTCAGTACCCTACCCCCAATACCATGTGCTCTAATTTTGCCCACTAATCTCCCTTGTGGGACCTTGTCGAAGGCTTTCTGAAAGTCCAGGTACACTACATCCACTGGCTCTCCCCTGTCAATTTTCCTAGTTACATCCTCAAACAATTCCAGAAGTTTAGTCAAGCATGGTTTCCCCTTCGTAAATCCATGCTGACTCAGAATGATCCTGTTACTGCCATCCAAATGCCCCGCAATTTCGTCTTTTATGATTGGCTCCAGCATCTTCCCCACCACCGATGTCGGACTAACTGGTTTATAATTTCCTGTTTTCACCCTCCCTCCTTTCTTAAAAAGTGGGATAACATTAGCTACCTTCCAATCCACAGGAACTGATCCTGAATCTATAGAACATTGGAAAATGATCACCAATGCGTCCACGATTTCTAGAGCCACCTCCTTAAGTACCCTGGGATGCAGACCATCAGGCCCTGGGGATTTATCAGCCTTCAGTCCCATCAGTCTACCCAACACCATTTCCTGCCTAATGTGAATTTCCTTCAGTTCCTCCGTCACCCTAGGATCTCTGGCCACTAGAACATCTGGGAGATTGTTTGTGTCTTTTTTGTGAAGACAGATCCAAGGTACCAGTTCAACTCGTCTGCCATTTCCTTGTTCCCCATAATAAATTCACCTGCTTCTGTCTTCAACAGACCCACATTTGCCTTAACTATTTTTTTCCTCTTCACGTACCTAAAGAAGCTTTTACTATCCTCCTTTATATTCTTGGCTAGCTTACCTTCTTACCTCATATTTTCTACTTGTATTGCCTTTTTAGTCATCTTCTGTTGCTCTTTAAAATATTCCCAATCCTCTGGCTGCCCGCTCTACTTTGCTTGGTTATACTTCTTCTTTATTTTTATATTGTCCTTGACTTCCCTTGTCAGCCACGGTCGCCTCTTACTCCCCTTAGAATCTTTCATCCTCTTTGGGATGAACTGATCCTGCACCTTCTGTATTATTCCCAGAAATATCTGCCATTGCTATTCCACCGTCTTCCCTGCTAGGGTCTCCTTCCAGTCTACTCTGGCCAGCTCCTCCCTCATGCCTCCATAGTCCCCTTTGCTCAACTGTAATACTGACACTTCCGATTTTCCCTTCTCCTTCGCAAATTGTAGATTAAAACTTATCATATTATGATCACTGCCTCCTAATGGTCTTTTACCTTGAGTTCCCTTATCAAATCCGGTTCATTACACAGCACTAAATCCAGAAACACCTTCTCCCTGGTAGGCTCCAGTACAAGCTGTTCTAAGAATCCATCTCGGAGGCACTCCACAAACTCTCTTTCCTGGGGTCCATTACCAACCTGATTTTCCCAGTCTACCTGCATGTTGAAATCTCCCATAACCACCGTAGCATTACATTTGCGACATGCCAATTTTAACTCTTGATTCAACTTGCGCCCTATGTCCAGGCTACTGTTTGGGGTCCTGTAGATAACTCCCATTAGGGTCTTTTTACCCGTACAATTTCTCAGTTCTTTCCATACTGATTCTACATCTCATAATTCTATGTCACCCCTTGCAAGGGACTGAATATCGAACCTTACCAACAGAGTGACCCCACCCCCTCTGCCCACCTGTCTGTCTTTTCGATAAGTCTTATACCCCTGAATATTCAGCTCCAAGCCCTAGTCCTCTTGCAGCCATGTCTCTGTAGTTGCCACATCATCATACTTGCCAATACTTGCCAATATCTAACTGAGCCTCAAGCTCATCCATTTTATTTTTTATACTTCGCGCATTCAAATACAACACTTTAACTTCGGTATTCACCTCCCCTCTCACACCAGTCACTATTGGCCCTGACCTTACTCTCTTATCCCTTCTCGAACTTTTCTTCCCATTTATTCGGGAGTCTTTTGCAATTTGTTCTGTATTCTCTTCCCCTTTAACTCCATCTTTATCCTCCCAATTTGTCAAACCCTCCCCCCCCCCCCCCCCCCCCCCCTGCTTGGTGTGGTATCAGTCCTCTTCTAGACATTTAGTATTGGGAGGCAGACCAGTAGAGGAGCTGTAACTTCCCTGTGAGGATTAGGGGGTATGGGGAGAAGGCAGGAACGGGGTACTGATTGAGAGTGATCAGCCATGATCGCATTGAATGGCGGTGCTGGCTCGAAGGGCTGAATGGCCTACTCCTGCACCTATTGTCTATTGTCTATTGTCTATTATTGAAGGAATCTAGGAAACCCGCCTGTGTGCCACCAATAATAATTCCTGTCTGCCTCAGCCATTCAACCATACTCACCCATTTTGAATACTGAGAAGCATTAATCAAAGTTACACCTCCTCTTAATGTCACATCATCTTTCATATTGTTAAACTCATAAAAGCACAGTTTCTTGCCCAGAGAAGGGGAATTGAGAATCAAAGGACATAGGATTAAGGTGAGGGGGGGAAAGATTTAATAGGAATGCTGAGGGTAACTTTTTTCACACAAAGAGTGATGGGTGTATGGAATGAGCTGCCAGAGGAGATAGTTGAGCAGGTACTCAACATTTAAGAAATCATTTGGATAGGTACATGGATAGAATAGGTTTAGAGGGAAATGGACCAAATGAGGACTAGTGTGGATAGGGCATGTTGGTCAGCATGGGCAAGTGGGCTGAAGGGCCTGTTTCCACATTGCGTCACTCTATGATTCTATGAACATGATGCCAAATTAAACTAATCTCCACTGCCTGCAAGTGTTCCATATTCCTCCACACCCTGCATATCCATGTGCCCAAGTAAAAGCCTCTTAAATGCCACAATTGTATATGCCTCCACCACCACCCCTGGCAGCACACTCCAGGCACCCACCACTCTATAAAAGTGTGCCCTGCACAGCTCTTTTAAATGTTGCCCCTCTCACCTCAAAGCAATGCCCTCTAGTCCATGGATCAATAGATGTTATTGATCTCCTGCAAATGGTGCCTGATAGCAATTCTGAGAGGAAATTAAATGAAACTCACTACAGAGCAGGTGTCTTGGTAGTCATCTTGCCATCCTTTCATTGTCCGAAAACTCAAACCATTGACCTAGCAACAATACAGTAATGTGACTATATATTCAAGTTAGAATTAACACATGAGGCAGAGAACCAACAAAGCAAGGCATTCCCCTGCCTTTGCTACACTACTCCATGGTCAAAGCAGTGGTGAGGAATTCCAATATATTGTAGAAGATGCTGCAAGAACCTTCTAAAGGACTAATTGTCGGACAATGATCAGAAAATGTCTCCTCATGACATTACCGTGGATTCAGCAAATATTCCTTTTACTACATGCAATGGTCGAGAATGCCGTAATCGATAAACTCTCCCCAGGATTTTGACTGTCCCCTTGAATTTATTATCCACAATGCTTAAAGTGAAAAAGCACTTGGATGCAGTCCAGATGACCTAAATGGGGTTTGATTGGATGAATATCAGAGAGGTAAGAAATATGGTAATTACTTGGAAAGGAGAAAGGGTAATGTAATAAAAAGAATTGCTTTTCCTTATATAGCTGTGCTTCCCATTTGAGAAATATAGCTAAGCAAAACAAAGTAACAGATGAGTCATAGGTTATAACATCACTCAGTCAAGTAGGATGGACTCAATGCCTTTCCAGAGTTTAAAAGTCATATAGAACTTTGAAATTCTTATAAATTGATGCTATTGGAACTGTAAGAGAAAAGATTCAGTCCATCACGCCAGATCATAGATCAGCAAACAAAGTATTTTCAGCATTCCTGACATTAAATACAAAGGTGTGTATACCTGTAACTATATAAAATGATGAAAGGCCTTTGTATAAAATGATGAAAGGAATAGATTGTGTAGACACACAGAGTCTCTTGCCCAGAGTAGTGGAATCGAGAACCAGGGGACATAGGTTTATGATGATGTCGGAAAAGATTTAATAGGAATCTGAGGGGTACCTTTTTCACACAAAGCATGGTGGCTGTATGGAATGAGCTGCCACAGCAGGTATTTGAGGCATGGACTATCGCAATGTTTTAGGAACAATTAGAAAGGTACATGGATCGGACAGGTTTAGAGGCATATGAGCCAAACGCAAGCAGGTGGGACAAGTGTAGATGGGACATGTTTTTGGTATGGGTAAGTTGGGCCAAAGGGCCTGTTTCCGTGCTGTATGACTCTATGATTCTATGTTTCCAAATACACAGGACAAGATGTTAAAAATCCAAAGTGCCAAATGTCAACTTGCTCCCGGTGGTGATGGGAGGCTTATGCACTCACCTATGCTCCTCCGATGTTGAGAAAGGCTAGGCAGACACGTCATTGGGGTTATCAAGTGGGCACCTACTTTCATCGACGTTTCGCTGATTGGACCCACGACGTCTCCAGTAGGCTCAGCGGTGCATTCTGGCGTCCCAGAACCACCCCCCTCTGCATCTGCCTAGCCGGTTTATTTGGGAGACTAAATGGGGTCTTTCCTCTTCAGCCAGAGCCACTGGCTACTCTGCTCTGCCACCCGTGATATTTCCTTGATGGCCTGGCGTTGGGCTCGTCTGCTGATCCCCAGGTCCTTCATTATTCTTACGGTAGATGTTGCCACAAATCTATTAGAGTTCATATTTAAAGTTTTTAAAGATGCTCGGCTTAAATTTAATGTTATTTAAATTTCCCAGTGAATGCTAATTTTCTTTCTTTATGACATTTTCATGTTATGACATTAAAAGGATGCACATTGATAACCATCCAAATATTAGATTGCATCTGAAGAATGTCATCTTAGCCTCTGTATCTATTAAGCATTGCTCTTGAGGATACATCATTAATTCATTCTTCGCCATTACCAATTCCCATTGCACCGAAGTGTCAGCCTAGATCTTGTGCCCAAGCTCAAACCCATGGCTGATTCAAAAGAGTGCAACTATATAAGCTGAAAAAACTGGTAGAAGTGTGAGAGGCCCAATTGCTCCTTGTACCTGCTCCATCATATAATACTAATGTAGCGGATTTTTACTTCTAATGATTTTCCTGCACTGATTCCCGAGAACCTTGATTCTCTGAATATCTCCAATTTTAATATTCTCTGCAACTGAGCTTCGTGGGTAGAGAATTCCACATTTCTGGGTGTAGAAAGTTCAGTTTAGTTTCATTTAGTGATACAGTGTGGAAACAGGCCCTTCGGCCCACTGTTTCCGACAAAGATGCCCCATGTACCCTAGTCCCACCTGCCCATGTTTGACCCATATCCCTATCCAGGTATCTGTCCAAATATCTTTTAAATGTTGTTATGGTACCTGTCTCAACGATCTCCTCTGTCAACTCACTCCATTTCCCACTATCCTCTGTGTGACAAAGTTCCCCCTCAGTTTCCAATTAAATCTTTCCCTTCCCACCTTAAACCTATGGCCTTTGGTTCTTGAATCCAAATCTGGAAACATATTTATGTACTCAGTGAATTCACCCTCCACACAATTACTATTCATTTGATTTATTCAGTCTATATGTAGATTGAAATTACCCATGATTATTGCATTACCATTGTTACATATACTTCCAAGTTATATTATATTTCAAATATTACACAATACAGGTATGTGTTTCAATGTTAACTCTTTGCATTTTAGTTTAGTTTTGTTTTGTTCAGTTTAATTTAGTATAGTTTAGTTTATTATACTTACATGTACCAAGGTACAGTGAAAAGCTTTTGTTTGCATACCATCCAGTCAAAGAAAAGACTAGACGATTACAATCGAGCTGTCCACATTGCACAGACAAAGGAAAAAGAGAAGAAATGTTGCTATTGAAATAGAGATTTCAGAAAGAGTGGAGTGATTGTAATAGATGAGAGCAGATCCTCTTCTGGGACCAGAATGCAAAGAGTTGCCTAGATCCAGCGCCATCTTATCAGAAGGAAGTACTGGATTGTTATTTGTTAGTCCAAAGCTGCAGCTAAATATTCTCTCACAAAAGTGAAATGGCAAAGGTATTGAACCCAGAGTGCACTTTCTGTGCACTGCACATCCCCTCGTCTGCTATTCAAGCATTCAAGAGTCAAGAGTGTTTCATTGTCATATGCACTGGAAATAGAACAGTGAAATCTATGTATTTTTTTACGATACTGTACAGAAACAGGCCCTTCCGCCCACCGAGTCCATGCCGATCATCAATCACGTGCTCACACCAGTTCTATGCTATCCCCGTTTTGCATCCACTCCCTACACACCCGGGGCGGCTAATCAACCTACAAACCCGTACTTCTTTGCACTGTGGGAGGAAATCCGAGCACCCGAAGGAAATGCACATGGTCACAGGGAGAACATGCAAACTCCACACAGACAGCACCCTAGGTCAGGATCAAACCTGGGCCTCAAGTGCTGTGAGGCATGGTGCCGCAGGTAAACTATACGCTATACAGGCACATTAATGTAACACCACAACAAATAAATATACAATAATCATAATACAACAACCTCCCTGTAATTCTAGGGAACCAGACCATAATAGTGCAAGCCAAAGTACGTTATGCATCCTGTACAAAGTCCATAGTAGAGAGTTACTGAGGTACGTTGCTGAAATTATTGTGAGCCATAAACCACAGCTGGTTAATAGAAACCACATATGGTTTGTTATATATTTCTGAATATTAAATAAAAGTGAGTTGAGTACATCTGAATCCTCATATAGAACACATGTATGTTAGGTATAAATCTCTGTGAGTGACCATTGCTAAATGATCAGACAAAAACCTGTTTAGGAGGTTTATGTTTGATAACATTGATTTTCTTTATTTCCTCATTACTGAATGATGAGAGATGTTGAGTAAATGCACATGTGAAAACATTTACCAGTGTTGCAGGATGCACTAAAGGTGTTTCCTACGACAAATCGAGGCACAGAGCCACTGATAAAGATGAGGTGATGAAATAAAGCAATTGTCTTTAATTTTCTCAATAGAAATGCCTCTGCAAGTCATATCGTTATTGTAGCACAGAGGAAGAGCACGTGGTCTATTATGTTATTACAGATTCACTGCAGAATAATCAAATAATTCCTACTCCAATTTGACCTTAAGAAGGAGGTGTTGGGGCTCTTGAGGAGCATTAGACTTTAGACTTTAGAGATACAGCGCAGAAACAGACCCTTTGGCCCACCGAGTCCGCATTAACCAGAGATCATCCCGTACACCAGCACTATCCTACACACCTATATGTGGTTGGAGTGTGGGAGGAAACCAGAGCAATGGGAGAAAACCCATGCGGTCACACAACAGAGAATCCAGGAAATTATAGGCCGGTGAGTCTCACAGTGGTGGAAACGCTATGTGAGAAGATAATTCACGATAGGTTTTACTCCCATTTGGGAGAATGGGTTAATAACATAACATAACAACATAACATAACAACACTTTATTGTCACTCGGCACAACACCGAGCGAAATTTCAGCAGTCACACAAAATACAGCAAAAAGAAAAGAACACAGGACACCCGACCCCAACACAAACATCCATCACAGTGACTCCAAACACCCCCTCACTGTGATGGAGGCAACAAAACTTCCCCTCTCTTCCCCCCGCACCCACGGACAGGCAGCTCGACCCCTACCGAGGCAAACGACACGCACAGCCCCCGCAAGGGGATGGAAGGCCCCCCGGCCGAGCCGCCCCGGGCACCGAAACGTCCCGCGGCCACACCGGGCGATGTTAAGTCCAACGGCCGAGCCGCACCGGGCACTGAAACGTCCCGCGGCCGAACAGCGCTGACGATGTTAAGTCCTGCGGCCAAGCCGCACCGGGCACTGAAACGTCCCGCGGCCACACCGGGCATTGAAACGTCCCGCGGCCGAGCCGCACCGGGCACTGAAACGTCCCGCGGCCACACCGGGCACTGAAACGTCCCGCGGCCACACCGGGCGATGTTAAGTCCAGCGGCCGAGCCGCACCGGGCACTGAAACATCCCGCGGCCGAGCCGCACCGGGCACTGAAACGTCCCGCGGCCGCACCGGGCGATGTTAAGTCCAGCGGCCGAGCCGCACCGGGCACTGAAACGTCCCGCGGCCGAGCCGCACCGGGCACTGAAACGTCCCGCGGCCGCACCGGGCGATGTTAAGTCCAGCGGCCGAGCCGCACCGGGCACTGAAACGTCCCGCGGCCGAGCTGCGCCGGCAATGTTAAGGCCCGCAGCCGAGCCGCACCGGGCACTGAAACGTCCCGCAGCCGAGCTGCGCCGGCAATGTTAAGGCCCGCAGCCGAGCCGCACCGGGCACTGAAACGTCCCGCAGCCGAGCTGCGCCGGCAATGTTAAGGCCCGCAGCCGAGCCGCGCCCCGGGGAAGAGACCTAATAAAATAAAGGTTTCCCCCCGCCCCACCCCCCCACCCCACCCCACACCCCCACCACACACCCCCACCACACATACACAGCCAAAAACAGAAACAAAAACCATCCCAACACCGACACAAACAAAAAAAAAGAAAAAAAGACAACAGACTGCCAGAGAGCCGCAGCCGTTAGGCGCAGCCAACTCCTCCCTTGGAGGAGTTAGGGATTGTCAGTACGGCTTTGTCATGTCTTACTAACTTGATCGAGTTTTTTGACAAGGTGGTGAAGGTGAGAGTAGGGTGGTGGATGTTGTCTATGTGGATTTTACTAAGGCTTTTGATGAAGTTCCCCATGGTCGGTTGATCCGGAAGATTAAGATGCATGGGATTAACTGTGACTTGGTCGTAAGGATGCAGAATTGGCTTACTGATAGAAGAGAGAGGGTTGTGGTGGAAGGACGATATTGAAGATAGAGGTTTGTGACCAGTGGAGTTCCATGGTGACGTATGTTGGGACCTCTGATATTTGTTTTATATATATTTATTTATATAAATATATATAAATGTAAACGGGTTGGCTTGGATATAAATGTAAACGGGTTGGTTAGTAAATTTACAGATAAGATTGCTGGAGCGGCGGTCTGTGAAGAAAGCTGTCAAAGTAAACAGTGGAATATGGATCAGGTACAGACTGAGAGGAGAAAAGGCAGGTGGAGTTAATCCGAGCAAGTGTGAGGTGTTGCATTTTGGAAGGTCAAATGTAAGGGGAAAATATACAATTAATGACATGACCCCTAACAGCATTGATGTACAGAGGGATCTTGCAGTCAAGTCCATAACTCCCTGAAAGTGGCAACACAAGCAGATGAAATGTTAAAGAAGGTATATGGTATGCTTGCTTTCAAAGGGAGGGGTATTGAATCTGAGTCAGGAAATCATGATGTAGCTTTATAGGATTTTGGTTAGGCCATATTTGGAATATTGCATACAGTTATGTTCACTCCATTACAGGAAGGATGTTGAAGCTTTGGAAAGGATGCAGAGGAGGGTCAGCAGAATGCTGCCTGGATTAGAGGGTGTTACCTGCAGGGACAGGTTGGATTGTTTTCTCTTCAATGCTGGAGGTTGTAGGGAGACCTGAAAGAAGTATCTAAAATTATGAGAGGCATAGATGGGATCGATAGTCAGAACCTTCTTCGCAGGAAGGAAATATCAAATACTACAGACTCTAGCTTTAAGATGGGAGGGGCAAAGTTTAAAGGAGATGTGCCGGGCAAGTTTTTTACACAGAGGTTGGTGAGTACCTGGAACGCACTGCCATGGGTGGTGGTGGATGTAGATATGATAGTGGCATTTAAGAGGCATTTGGATAGGCACATGGATTAGCCAGGGAATGGAGGGATATTGATTAAGAGCACGCAAATAAGAATTGGTCTTGGCATTATGTCCGGCACAGACATTGTGGGCTGAATGGCCCATTCTTTTGCTGTACTGTTCTATGTTCTATCCACTGCATCTTTCATTAACCATTGAAAAATAAATTAATTTAATTTTTGCCACATACTGCAAAATATGTGGCAAAAATTTGCAGTCTGCCACATACAAATCTATGTGTAGAAAAACTGAGGAAGATTCTTGACCTGAGACGTCACACATTCCTTGTCTCCAGAGATGCTGCTTGTCCTGCTGAGTTAGTCCAGCATTTTGTGTCAATCCTCCACATACAAATCTATGTTGCTTTTCCGTAATTACCTCTCCAAATCGCCATTCATCTTCGTAATCTTTTCTCAAACTTTACACTTCTGGCACAGAAGGAGACCATGTTTTCAGCACATTTGACACATGTGAAATATTTCTTGCATCGAAGAAAGATTGGAAAAATATGACAAGCCCTATTATTATCTCCACCACCACTGTAATAGAAACATAGAAAATAGGTGCAGGAGGAGCCCATTTAGCCCTTTGAGCCAGCTCCACCATTTATTGTGATCATGGCTAATCATCCACAATCAGTAACCTGTGCCCGCCTTCTCCCCATATCCCTTGATTCCACTAGCCCCTAAAGCTCTATCTAACTAATGCAAGCCATCTTTTCCAGGTGACATCCAATCTCCCATTTTCAAACTTTCAAGCACATCATGTGCATCGATTTTAGCTTAACCATCTCTGTTTCTATCAATTTTAAGGTGTCGGCCATTCTCTTCTTTAAATGGATTTTCTGATAGTCTTATTTTGTTCTTCACTTCCCCTCTATTTTTATTATATTTAGCATGGTCTCACATGAACAAAGCATCATGCACTCGATGCTTGTTTCACCTTATTTTACAATTCCAGCATCATTCAACATACCCTGTTGTTGGTTTTTCATTTGGGAATATCACCAGCAATTTATCCTGGACTGGCCACATCAAAGCCATGCCCAAGAAAGCACACCAACGCCTCTACTTCCTTAGAAGGCTTAGGACATTTGGCATGTCCCCAACAACTCTCACCAACTTCTACAGATACGCTGTAGAAAGTATTTTATCAGCAGACATCACAGCTCCATCCAAGATCGCAAGAAATTGCCAGGAATTGTGGACGCAGCCCAGACCATCACACAAACCAATCTCCTTCTATTGACTCCATTTACACTTCATGCTGCCTCGGCAAGGCCACCAGCATAATCTAGGACGTCTCATCCCGGTCACTCCCTCTTCTCCCCTCTCCCATCAGGCAAAAGGTACAGAAGTGTGAAAACATACACCTTCCGATTCACACACACAGTTTCTTCCCATTTGTTATTAGGCAACTGAACCATCCTATTAAGAACTAGAGAGCAGTCCTGAGCTCTAATCTACCTCATTGGAGACCCTTGGACTATCATTAATCAGACTTCACTGGACTTAATCTTGCACAAAATGTTATTCCCTATTTCCCGTAGCTGCATACTGTAGACGGTTCAATTGTAATAATGTGTCGTTTTTTTGCTGGCTGATAGCATGCAACAAAGAGCTTTTCACTGTACCTCGGTACATCTGAAAGTAATAACCTAAACTTATTAACCAACATCTCTCATTGTCTTATCACAGTTTTTGCCATCAATTTTTGACTCCACATTACCTAGACGATAATTTCATCCCATTGAATTTATTGCTGTCATTTAGAAGTTCTAATTTAAATTGTTCCTATAGCTTCTCCCTTGCTAATCTAAACCTTGTGATCACGCTTATCCAAGTGTTCGTCTACAGAGGCTGGTTCATAGCATCTGATTCATTGCATCAGATTCATCTTTCAGGTCAGACTAAGGATTCACTGGTCAAGGATGTTCTCTAGAACACAGTTCAGAGATTCCTCTCTGTCTTTTCCTTTACTCTAATGTTCATTGTTCAAAAGTTCATAAATTCATGTTCTCGGAGCAGAATTAGGCCATTCAGCTCATCAAGTCTACTCCACCATTTAATCATGGCTGTCTATCTTTTCCTCTCAACCCCATTCTTATGAGTGGAATTGCCCCAATCATTGTGAGTAATTAGGAGTCATTCGCTATCACTGCTCCATAGTTTCTGCACATTGCTGTAATTTTGTAATTTCTTGGAATGTTTTGCTCCCCCATCTCCCTCCTTCTCGCTCTAAAACCCACACATGCACACACACAACACATGCACACACACGTTCACACACACAACACATGCACACACATGTTCACACACACACAACACATGCACACACATGCACACACAAACACACAAGACACCAATACAGACACACATGCGCACACACACATGCACACACGCACACACACATGCACACACACACACATATGCACACTCACACACGCCCTCTCTCTTGCACTTCGAGACACACTGATCGTTGCCTTCCTATTTCTGCATGGGATTGGAAATAATTCAGAGATTGACACTTTATTTTTAAGGACCTCCTTAAGTTCTTGATATCTAACGGGTAGTTAATAGTGAAGACAGACCCAAGGGGAGGATTCCTTTGCTGCATCTCACCAGCGCACAGACATTGTCGGCCATAGGGGCTGTTCTAATGCTGTACTGTTCTGTGTTGTCGGGCATACAATCAACGCCGCATCCGAAATGCAACTCAATACTTCATCGAAGATAGACACAAAACCCTGGAGTGACTCAGCGGGACAGGCAGCATTTCTGGAGAGAAGGAACTGGTGACGTTCAGGGTGGTGACCCTTCTTCAGGCTGAGAGTCAGGGGAGAGGGTGTGAATCCTTACCCTTCCATATCTCTAGTCTCCCTCTCCCCTGACTCTCAATCTGAAGAAGGGTCTCCACCCGAAAGGTGACCCATTCCTTCTCTCCAGAGATGCTGCCTGTCCCGCAGTTCCTCCCTACGCAATACTTAATCGGCTGCAAGAAGATATCAGCTTCCATTTTAAACCAAGGATGTCAAACTTTGGTTTAGACTTTTAACTTTTATCCCAACGTACTTTGTCCCCTTCATTTGGTCAACAGCGGGTTTAGAGATAGAGCATGGAAACAGGTCCTTTGCCCCACCAAGTCCAGTGATCACCCCGTACACTAACTAGTTCTATCCTGCACACGAGGACCAATTCTACCGAAGCCAATTAACTTACAAACCTGCATGCCTTTGGAGTGTGGGAGGAAACCGGAGCACCCGGAGAAAACCCAAGCGGTCACATGGAGAACGTACAAACTCCGTGCAGACAGCATCCTGTAGTCAGGATCAAACCCGTCTCTGGCGCTATAAGACAGCTACGCTACACCAATATAAGGGATTTTTTTAGCAACGCGAAGTCACTGCACTTAATTGCAAATTAAATCACCTTGTCTTCGAGCTGATGGTCAGACAAAGGTCTCGATGAACAGTTTATACTATTGACCTTGTCAGTAACCATTCCTTTGAAATTTCGTAAAATGTCTTTTGTATTTAAAAATAACAATGTTTCGAGGGCTTTAAGTTCATCAACCTGAAACCTCAACATTTTGGTTTGATGGACTAACAATTGTCCATGTACAGGCCACATCCATTATTTTATTCTTCAATGAAATCACCTCCATCCTCCTCAATACGTGGGAGTTTGGTGCTCAACATAAATAGACCCAAGTCATACACTGGCCGTGAATTATGAAGGACGCAAAGTTGAGTGATATATTTTACTTTCACTTAATTAAACCCTGTCTATAAATATACATAGTGTGCGTCAAGCAAGTTCCAACGAAGCCCGCCCACTGTCCTTCGTTTAACGAATTTCAGGTCAAACATTAACAAGGCCAAATTGTTGATCTGGAGCTCTCTTTGCCGCCCAGGTGACGTTCGTTTCTTTCCTCATCCGGAGTTGCTGACGAAACGCTCGCCTCTATAAACCAATGTGAAAAGTGCCGCTCAGGACGGTGCAGAGAACCGCGATCGCTTTCGGTCTTTATGTACCTTCTCCTGACAGGAGTCGCACGTAGCACGTTGCGTCTTGAGTTTGAAGGCAAGGTAGGTCGATTGACTGGGCGGCACTGTCGCAGAGAGAGCTCATTCAGATGGATGGATATGTTTGTTGTATATTGGTGCCTTTTCTCCTGTGGGTGCCGCGTCCATGAAGGAACCCCAGGCTGAGATAACAGAAAGTGAAGGTGTGTCCGTGTACAGGGGGTTCACTCTGGTGTTGATACCGGCTTGTGGCAGGATCCCTCCATTGATCAGTCTCAACATCGCTCTGTGGTACAGCCTCCATCACGCCCGGGTAACACTGTATTCCAAGTGCTTTTAGATCTCTTTAAGTTTTTCCCTCTTCACCAGCGAGTTGAACTGTTGAAATATTGCGATCATGGAACTGCGGGAGGAGGACATTTGCAAGTAAAAGTAGAAATTGCCATGGAGTCAAAGTTGGGAGTGGGGGGAGGGGAGGGGGGAGAGAATTGGGCGTAAACTTCGATTATGCATCAAGTCCTGAGGAAGGGTCTGTAACGTGACCCTGAGATGGCCAAACTCTTCACCTGTGCTGAATGTTTAATGTGTGCAAACAAACAGATTAAATACGGCCCAAGTTTACATGAAAGTAAACTGACCAGTCCAGCAAAAGACGTATAACTCAACTTTGTAGTTACTGTCAAGTTACTGTTCAATTGTTGCATAGATAGTTGTTAGACAGCCAGAACCTTTTCCCCAGGGTGGAAGTATCGAATACTAAACGATACTTCAGCTTTATAGTTACTGGCAAGGCACTGTTCAATTGTCTTATAGATAGCGGAGGAATGAACTGCAGATGCTGGTTTAAACCGAAGATAGGCACAAAAAGCTGGAGTATTTCAACGGACAGGCAGCATCTCTGAAGACAAGGAACGGGTGATGTTTTGGGTTGAAACCCTTCAGTCTGAAGAAGGGTCTCGATTTGAAACGTCACCCATTCCTTCTCTTCAGAGATGCTGCCTGTCCCGCTGAGTTACTCCAGCTTTTGGTGTCTATCTTTTGTCTTATAGCTAGTACAGGCAACACCTTGTCCCCGGGATGGAAATAACAAATACTAAGCGGCGTAGTTTTTGTAAACCAGCATCTGGAGCTCCTTGGGTTTTTTTTAGCTTCATGGTAAGTGGGACAGAGTTGAAAGGAGACGTGTGGACCAAGTGTTTGTTTGCACAGTGGGTGGTGGGTGCCAGGGGTGGTAGTGGAGGCAGATACGGTAGTGGCGTTCAGGAAGATTTTGCATGGGCACATGGGAATGAAGGGCATGTAGGAATGTGGATTATGTGCGGGCACTAGGAATTTGTCTTGTCGGCACAGACATTGTGGGCCGAACGGCCTGTTCCTGTGCTGCCCCGTGCTGCTCTCTTCATTGTGTAGTGAGGAACTACACACTGCTTGTTTTCACCGAAGATAAGCACAAAAAGGCTGGAGCAACTCAGCGGGTCAGGCAGCATCCCCGGAGAAAAGGAATAGGTGAGGTTTAGGGTCGAGCCCCCTTCTTCACACGCGTACTGTACTGTTTTCTATGCTCAATGTTCCCCGGTGATAACCTGCGCCGCCGGTCTTTCTCCGGGTTCCATGGGTCTAAGGAATGGACACGTTCTGGGAAAGAAACGATGATCACGCGGATTGCCGAGAGCGAAATAGAGCTTCATCCCCGTGAAGCGAACGCGGAGATTGGTGGTGCTGCGAGCACCCTTTCCCAAACAATGAGGGATTCGCTCAGTGGCTCTCAGACGCCAGAGGAGCCAATCTTCACAAAGCGCCGCGCTTGACTCGCCGCTCAGCTGGGTGGCTGGCTGGCTGGTTGTGTGTACAACAAGCCCCTCACTCCGGAGGAAACGTATTAACGACGGCGTTTAGCTGCGGATTTCCGTGCGTTGCAACCGCCGCCGACACATCGGAACATTGATGGCCACAGTTTATTTAGGAGAAATAACCTATTGAACCCACTCCGCGTTGGAAATTCGCTCAACCTTAGCTACCATCAAACCAGGTTACTTGTCTATCGGAGTGTTTCACGTGTCTGTTTTATATTACTAATTCGTCCATTACCAGTTACACAAATGTCGTGCATGTTTCTTACTATTCCAGGTTTCTAAGGATTAACAGCCGTATTGCTGGCTTCTTTTCAAGAGGAAAATGACCGTTCACGTCGATGGGATCGTAGCGATCGTTCTCTTTTACATGATAATCCTAATTGTTGGATTATGGGCTGCTTGGAAAAGTAAGAACTCGCCCACGTTGGGGAACATGGATCGGAGTGAAGCCATCATGGTCGGGGAAAGAGATATCGGATTATTGGTCGGTGGCTTCACTATGACCGGTAAGTATCGCCTGGCTTTTCACTCCGCGTTAAATTGGAGATACAAGATATTGCATGTATTGGAATCTGGAGCAAAAAGCAAACTGCTGGAGAAAAATCAACGGGTCAAGCAGCTTCGGTGGAGGCTGAGGGGTGAGGCTGAGGGGTGCCGACCCGAGTGGAGACCCTGCATGAGGAACGAAACGTCAACCATTCCTTTCTTTCCACAGAAGGTGGTGACTTTCCCGGGATGGTGGGACTGACATATGGTGAAAGAATGGGTCGACTGGGCTTGGATTCACTGTAATGTAGAAGGATGAGAGGAGATCATAGAGAAACATAAAATTCTCAAGGGATTGGACAGGGTAGATACAGGAAAAATGTTCCCGATGTTGGGGGAGTCCAGAACCAGGGGTCACAGTTTAAGAATAAGGGATAGGCCATTTAGGACTGAGATGAGGAAAAACCTTTTCACCCAGAGAGTTGTGAATCTGTGGAATTCTCTGCCACAGAAGGCAGAGGAGGCCAATTCACGGGATGTTTTCAAGAGAGAGTTAGATTTAGTTCTTAGGGCTAACGGAATTAAGGGATAGGGAGGGGGGAAGCAGGAACGGGGTACTGATTTTAGATGATCGGTATGATCATATTGAATGGCGGCGCTGGTTCGAAGGGCCGAATGGCCTACTCCTGTGCCTATTTTCTATGTTTCTATAAGTTGCCGAGTTCCTCCAGCAGTTTGTTTTTGTTTATGCTCGGTTTTCAGTTGCTCGGGAATAGTTTCGCTATCGCTCAGCCCGTTCGAGCGCATTTGCGTTGAAAGCGGAGGATAACGTTCACCAAAGATAAACACATAATAGAAGCATGAGACTACACATGATGGAATCTTGAGCAAAACTCTAAGTGCTAAGTGGAGGAACTCAGCTGGTCAGGCAGCATCTGTGGAGTGAGATGGACAGGCGACATTTCGGATCTGGAGCACTTCTCCCGACCCGAAATATCGTCTGTCCATCCCCTCCACTGATGCCGCCTGACCAGCAGAGTGCATCCAGCACTTTGTGTTTTTGTTTGCTCCAGCCCATTGGAGTTTGGTCGAAGTGAGAACGGTGTGAATCGCAGTGGCCTAACACTTGAAAATAGATACCGAGGCAAAAACAAAATGAAGCAGGTGCCTAACTATTGCCACGGTTCTGGCATTGCGGCACATATTGCTCCCCATAATTCTAGTTTCCCCATCAGTCGTCCTTGCAAGGTGTCAGTAACGCAAGCTTCACTGCAGAAGTTAATAATGGGCGAATTAGAAATAATCTGCACTCTGTATCTCTCCCTTCGCTGCACCCATTATTCTTGAGTTTGGCTTGATTGTATTTCTGTACATTATTTCTGCTTTGATTGGATGGCATGCAAAATAAAGCTTTTCAATGTGCCTCGTACAAATGATAAAAATAAACCTAAATGTAATAAAGAAGAACTGCGGATGCTGGTTTATACCAAAGAAAGACACAAAATGATGGATTAACTCAACGGGTCAGGCTGCATCTCTGGAGAAAATGGATAGGCGACTTCTCAGGTCGGGACATTTCTTCATACTTCTTCATTCCGAAGGGTCTCGACCATTTTTTCCAGAGATGCTGCCTGACTCATTGAGTTACTCCGGCATTTTGTGTCTATCTTTAATAATAAAGCTAAACCTGTTTTATTTTCCCGTTGGAGCTGCTACAGGAATTATAAGACCCCACCCCTCTCCACCACCCCTGGAGTACTAATGCTGTTGAGCTAATTTGTCACTGTACATTCATTAACCAAATGTTTTTCTTCCGAAACAGCGACCTGGGTTGGCGGTGGTTATATCAATGGCACGGCCGAGGCCGTGTATGTCCCTGGGTACGGATTGGCGTGGGCACAGGCTCCATTCGGATACGCGCTCAGTTTGGTTGTAGGTATGAACCGACTCTTTGGGGAATTGTACAATTAAAATGAACAGCATGCTTCAACAATCACGGCAAAATCCACTCCGCCAACGCCCCTTGCCACAGTCACTAATTTTAGCAACCCCCATTGTAGAGAAGCTGGGTTCCAGTCAGCAATCATTTCAAAACTCAACAGGCAACCTTTCAATACCAACTAGAACTGGTTAATGCATAACAATAATTTAGCAATGCAATGATTTTCAACAGACAAGGTTTCATGTCAGTTCTGAAAATATGGATACAAATTTGATTGCCGCTTTCTAAAATAATCCATGGATTACCAAATGGACAGTTTTGTTGAAGAACGCAAAAGAATGCGTGTGGATTTGTCTCTCAACATGTGTCGAATAATGTTATCCATACGCTGGAAACTCAATAATATTTACATGCTTTGTGCAAGCCGCTTATAATTTCATGCTACAAAATGTAATCATATTTGAGGATTTTTATTAACCATCATGTTTAAATAATGAAGGGGTTTGGGTTTATCCATGCACTTACCACTGTATGTCTATCACCTGTGGATCTTGTCTCGAAGTAACATTTATTGTCGCGTCTCTCGTTATCTAATAGCATTCGTAATAAGGTGCAATGGTCAGGAAACCCTATGATTTGCAAGGTGAGGATAAAGAACATTGATAGAAATCAGAAACAGTGAACTGCAGATGCTGGTATGCAATGAAAGACACAAAGTGCCAGAGTAACTCAGCGGGCCAGGCAGCATCTCTGGAGAGCATGGATAGACGATGTTTTGGGTCGGGACACTCCCTCGGATAGAAATTAAATGGATGTAGGCAAAACGTATGAGGAACGAAACGCAAGTGCGAGGCAGGTTCTAAATCGTATAAAATATGTGGAATATATTTTCACTATCTTGCTGAAATTAAATAACATCGAAAATTATGACATAACCTAGACAATATCGGCCATATTATAACATTAGTATCGTTTTTATTTGTGAATCGGCGCGCAATAAATACGAGCAGCAAATGTACAGCAAATCAAAGAGCACCTGTACCTGCCTCAAATCCATGTTGGACTGACATCAGCTTTGCCTCTCTCTCTCTCTTAAGGCCACTTTGTCTTCAAACATTGGCAGCAGTTTTTGTTCTATCTCAGAATTTCATTATCCCAGACTGAAATAAATGTTTTTTGGGGGGATTATAACATGAACAGGGGAGGGACAAAGGGCACGAGTCAAGAGTGTTTTATTGTCATATGTCCCGAAACGGAACAATGACATTCTTACTTGAAGCAGCACAACAAAATATGTAAACATAGTACTCAGTAAATATATATATATATATATATATATATATATATATATATATATATATATATATATATATATATAAGAAAATAACTGCAGATGCTGGTACAAATCGATTTATTCACAAAATGCTGGAGTAACTCAGGCAGCATCTCGGGAGAGAAGGAATGGGTGACGCACACGCATCACACGACAGACAGACAGACAGACAGACAGACAGACAGACAGAGTGCAAATACAAAAACAATGCTTGTGTAATTGGGAGCCCATTTGGAGTTTGTCGTGTTTACAGGTGCCTGTTGCTTGTAAGGAAGAAGCTGCTCCTGAACACATACATTCTTTATGCATTCTTTCACTGCCATAGCTGAAGCTGGAGTTTATAATAAGCATTTATGTATAATATAATAAGCATTTATTTTATATTTGGGATTTGAAGGTTTCTGTACCTTACAGGGGGCTTATTCTTCGCCAAACCCATGCGCTCACGGGGTTACGTGACCATGTTGGACCCCTTTCAACAGATCTACGGCAAGCGAATGGGAGGACTGCTCTTCATACCCGCTCTCTTGGGAGAAATCTTTTGGTCTGCAGCCGTACTGTCCGCTCTAGGTAAAGTGATCCTCCCCAGTATTAAGGACCAGTGTCTTAGCGTGAAATCACTGTTTCAGTGTCAGCTAGGTCAAGACATGTCTCTGACCAAAAAGTAACATTGAAGTCACAGCGACTGAAGTAAATGGGTGGCTCCTATTTTAAGGAGGTCAGTGCGATATTTTAAGGTGGAAGTCGGAAAAAAACATTTTTTCCCTTGGGAAGACGCGGGTCCTATCGCAACTTTTAAGAAACATTTAGACCGGTTTAGAGGGATATGGGCCAGTCGCAGGCAGGTGGGACTAGTGTAGATGGGACATGTTGGGCGGTGTGGACAAGTTGGCCCGAAGGACCTATTTCCACGCTGTATGACTCTGTGACTCTTTGACTATGACTAAGACATAGTATTTGAGATTACTAATATTAATTAAATTGAACTCCCGTTTTTCAGGTGCAACCTTGAGCGTGATTGTGGACATCAACATTAAATTATCGGTGATTATTTCCGCCATGATCGCTATATTCTACACTCTGGTCGGCGGATTGTACTCGGTCGCGTACACAGATGTCGTCCAGTTGTTCTGCATCTTCGTGGGTTTGGTAAGATCAGTGTGAAAACATATTGTTCGTCTTTCAACCAGGATCAAAACAAACGAGGGGGGTGGGGAGGAGGGCAGTTAACGACGCAACTGTTTCATACTTTGAATTATTTTTAATTTCAGTGGATCAGCATACCTTTCGCCATGCTACACCCTGCAGTCACAGATATTTCCATAACCGCAAATCATGAAGTTCACCAGGCCCCTTGGATGGGAACGATAGATCCGAAGGATATTTTAATCTGGATGGACAACTTCCTGTTGCTGGTATACCTGTTATAATTGAGGCCTTCATAACCGCATTTGTTACATTTGTTATTGTTATTATAAATATAATTAATAATGTACATACGAAGAATAAATATATATATACGACGCAAAACAAAACATAAAGTATATTGAACAGTTCTCGTTAATGTATATCGAAAGACGCAATTCATTGGGTGCAGGGCCTCAGAAATAGCAGAAGATGCTGGGATTACACAGCAGGATCCCACTGATGCAACCCCCAATTGCTGAATAATGTCAGTGTTTTCTGTTTTACAATACATTTGTGTTTTGTTTTTTCCAGATGCTGGGTGGAATCCCGTGGCAGGTATATTTTCAGAGGGTCCTTTCTGCTTCCTCTGCTACCTATGCACAAGTGCTCTCCTTTCTGGCTGCATTCGGCTGTCTTGTCATGGCCATCCCGTCTGTTCTAATTGGCGCAATTGGAGCATCCACCGGTAAAGCAGCTTCATTCGCCCTGCCATCATTTTGACCTATACCATTCCAAAACACTGAATAACCGATAGACCATTCCTTTTATCCTTTGTACATATTGTCATTTGGGTCGTTTGAGTGATTACGTGGATGTTCGCTGTCTGTTTCATTGCCATGTTGTTTCAATAAATAGACAAGTTATGTTAAGAACCGCCTCTCGAATGAAAAGTTACCATTGTTGCCTTATATTTAAAAACTGGCCTTCAAATTTAAAGTTGCCGTGGTTCCCTGGATACTTCAATGCCTTTCCTATTCCGATACAACCTGTCCATTTTTGTTCAACACACTTACAAGTATTCCAGGCGGCGAGTATGTTACTGATACAGCTGCTACATCACAAATGCATGAGTCTTTGAAGGGCCGTTTGAACTTCTGAGCTAGCCCATGGAGCCTGAAATGAATTGAACTTGCCCATGATTTACCAAGAGTCAAGATGTTTTATTGTCATATGTCCAGAAACGGAACAATGAAATTCCGACATGCAGCAAGACAACAGATATGTAATTATAATAATCCGCAAACGCTGTAAATATACAATTATATTGCCCCCATCAATATATTGCTGGCTTGTCGCTACATTTTGTAGATTTCCATTTGGGATGTCCTTTGGTAATCCTAACCGGTGCCATGTGCTTATTTAAATAAATATAAATGTATATGTATGCATACACACACACACATATATATATATATATTTGTGCGTGTGTGCACGCGCTTAGTGTTAGTTTAGTTTAGAGATACAGCGCGGACGTAGGCCCTTCGGCCCACGAGCCCGTACCGACCAGCGACACACTGGGGAATTTTATTTTACACTTATACCAAAGTATACAAAGCCAAGCCAATTAACCTACAAACCTATATGTGTGTGTGTGTATATATATATATATATATATATATATATATATATATATAACACATATTTAACTCTGTCGAATATCAATGAAATGTATACTAAATATCTAAAATATTTGACTGCAAAAAAAGTTTATTTTTGCCTTATAACCCATTAACCGGTGCCATAAAGCAAATAAAACGGGGTTTTTTTCTATGCAAAGTCAAATATTTTAGGATTACCAAAAGACGCCCAAATGGAAATCTACAAAATGTAGCGACATAGCAGCAATATATTGATTGTAGCATTTGTTCCATCATTGCCTAATTTCCCATAGAGTCTAATTGTGATAGATGGCCCTTTTAAAGCATTGGCTGAGCACTATTTTTTTTTTACCAGCCATCTATCAATGGAAATATGTAATTAAAATAGTCTATCAAAGCATGTAGCCACTTAAAATAAATCAGTAAGTCAACTTCGGTTGCTTTTACTTCCCCACTGCTTATATGACATAAAGCCACCCATTAAAATAAATATAAATAAATTAACGTATTTTCTGATTGCTGTAGTTTCGGGCTGGATCGTGCTCACCTGCCGCCGGCTGTTCTGTCCACTGGCTACTTGCTCTGCTACTTGCTGGTCCGTGCGCTGACTCTGCGCCTTAGCCTCACAACCAGCGGGTGGTCTGACGCTGGACATCCGATTCCCCGTTCCTGAGACAACTAACGCATCGAGTCTCCCCCCCCCCCCCCCCCCCAACCCCCTTCCTCCATCCGCTTACCACCTGGGCTGGATCGTTTGAAGAGATAACCGCATTATTTTACATTCCCCCCCCCCCCCCCGTTTTACTTTATAATCTCTGATTCAGATAACCTTGAAGTACGCACAAAATACTGGAATAACAGGCAGCATTTTGCGTCTGTCTTCGGTGTAAACCAGCATCTGCAGTTTCTTCCTACACAATCTTGAAATACATACAGGAGAGATGGCAAGTTAGGGCAGTGGGCTCCAGCCCAATATCTTTCTGACAATTAATTAAAATATAAAAGTTCCAAGTGTATGAATTGTGATGCCACCACTAACTAAAAAAACAAATCGTTTATTGTTTAATGTGCTGGTAAAATTCATCGGGTTACCAACTTGATACTCTGAACACACCTATTATTTCCATTTTGCAATGTCTCGCCAACAAATTGTGATGCCACCACTAACTAAAGTCAAAACTGGTATTGATGACATTTGAGTTTACCAGATCTATTCCTCTCCTGATTTTATACTCCTCTTTAAGATCATCCCTCATCCTCCTGCGCTCCAGGGAGTAGAGTCCCAGCCTGCTCAACATCTACCTGGAGCTCAGACCCTCAAGTCCTGGCAACATCCTTGTAAATCTTCTCTGCACCCTTTCCAACTTGGCAATATCTTTCCTATAACATGGTGCCCATAAATATACACAATAATTTAAATGCGGCCTCACCAACGTCTTATATAACATATAAATGATCTCCAAACTTCATATTCCTCTCCATATTATTTCAATTTTCCAATAACTTGACATCAAATTGAGGATTTCCATAAGCTAAGAATCACAAAACTTTCTTCTTGTACTTTTTAAATGGAATCAAATATTTGAATAACAATCCTTTTGTATACAGGTGATTATGGGTTGTGTGTAATTTATATTAAGATCTTCCCTTTATATAGATTGGAATCAGACTTCCTATGGTTTGCCTGACCCGAAAAGCGAGAATAAGACAGATATGATTTTGCCAATAGTGCTGCAGCATCTCTGCCCATCGTACATTTCCTTTTTTGGTCTTGGTGCCGTCTCCGCTGCAGTGATGTCATCGGCTGATTCGTCTATTTTATCAGCAAGTTCTATGTTTGCTCGGAATATTTACCATCTTGCTTTCAGACAAGAGGTAAGCTTGGATATCAATAAGACTTATTCATGCAGTCATTTTCATAAAAGCAAAGAAGCAATGACTGTTTTCTAAAAAAACAATTTTTGTGGTTCATAAAAACACAAACATTCTTGCATCAAATTCTATATCTTTAAATAATATGTTATCCAAAATGGGTGGATTGGAAACATAGAAATATAGAAAAGGGTGCAGGAGTAGGCCATTTGGTCCTTTGAGCCAGCACCACCATTCTATATGATCATGGCTGATCATCCAAAATTAGTACCCCATTCCTGTTTTCTCCCCTTATCCCTTGATTCCACTAGCCCTAAGAGCGAGATCAAACTTTTGAATACATCCAGTGAATTGGCCTCTACTGCCTTCTGTGGCAGAGAATTCCACAGATTCACAACTCTCTGGTGGAAAATGTTTTTCCTCATCTCAGTCCTAAATGGTCTACCCCTTATTCTTAAACTGTGACCCCTGGTTTTGGACTCCCCCAACATCAGGAACATTTTTCCTGCATCTAGCCTGTCTAATCCCTTAAGAATTTTATATGCTTCTATAAGATCCCCTCTCATCCTTCTAAATTCCAGTAAATATTAGGATTGGAGGCAGTTGGATTTCTGTATCTTTAAATCATATTGAATTAATATTTGGATAAAATAATATTTGATCCAAAATTACTTATTTGGAAGGCAGTTGGATTTCTTTATCTCTAAATCATATTTTATTATAATTTTGATAAAATAATATTTCATCCAAAATGAGTGAATTGGAAGGCTTTTGGATTTCTATGGGGGAGGGGAAAACGAGGAGATCTGATAAAAATATTTAAAGTCATGAATGGTTCTGAAGGGAAAAATATGACAGGCAATCCATTACCAAAAAGTTAAATCGACATGTATCACTCTCTTAATAACAATAGCAAGTGAATCAAAATAAATGTTTAGGATTTGGAATGCCTTACCTGAAAATGGTGTAAGCAATTTCACCAATAACTTACAGAAAGAGATAAAGTCTCACAGCATGGAAACAGGCCCTCCTTCCCAACTCATCCAAGACAAACAAGATATCCCATCTGAGCTGGTCATATTTGCCTGTATTTGGTCCACATACCTCTATACCTTTGCTCTCCATGTACCTGTCCAAATGACTTTTAAAAGTTGTTATAGTACCTACCTCAACCACATCATCTGGCAACTTGTTCCATATAGCCACCACCTTCTGTGTGAAAAAAACTGCCCCCCCCCCCCCCCCTTACCCCCCTCAGATTCCTATTAAATCTGTCCCTTCTGACTTTAAACCTTGTGCCCACAAGTTCTTGATTCCCCAACCCAGGGAAAAGGTGCATTCATCTGTTTCCCTCATGATTTTGTACACCTCTGTGAGATCGCCCTTCAGTCTCCTGTGCTCAGGCTAACCTGTAATAAAGTTCTAACCTGCTGAGGTTGCCCTGCAGCTCATGCCCTCAAAACATTTCCCTATTCGCCCTATCTATGTCCCTCATGTTTTTGCAGGCTTCTATTAGATAAATAACTGAGCTGAAAGAAATTACAAGACATTGTGGTATAAATAATTGGATAGTTATGTCAAAGAGATCCCAAAGGCAGAGTTGCCAAAAAGGCTTATTGCTGCATTTTGTGCAGCAACATGTGATTGTTTGTGAATTGTGGCAAAACAAGTTTTTTCAATAGAATAGGCGACAATACAATAGTCTCTCTTTCTCTTTCTCTCTCTCTCTCTCTCTCTCTCTCTCTCTCTCTCTCTCTCTCTCTCTCTCTCTCTCTCTCTCTCTCTCTCTCTCTCTCTCTCTCAATATATGGTATATTTAATTTATATGTAATATATATATATATGTGTGTGTGTGTGTGTGTGTATATATATATATATGTCTGTATATATGTATATATATATATGTATGTATGTATATATAAATCTGAATTACTTTATTTTCTCGCAGTTGTTTCATGATAATTAATATTTTCTCTCAAAATAATTATTTATTGCAGGCTACAGACAACGAAATTGTGTGGGTAATGCGAATCACCATATTTCTATTTGGTGGAGCTGCAACATCTATGGCATTGCTGGCTGACTCAATCTATGGCCTCTGGTTTCTGAGCTCAGATCTTGTCTACGTCATTATCTTTCCTCAGTTAATATCTGTGCTCTTTGTCAAGGGAACAAACACGTATGGGTCCATTGCTGGATATATCATTGGCTTTTTGCTTCGAATTAGTGGTGGTGAACCATATTTACACATGGAGCCATTTATTTGTTACCCTGGATGCTATTTAGAGCATTCCTTTGGAGCAGACCCTGTCTACGTTCAAAGATTTCCCTTTAAAACAATGGCAATGTTATTCTCCTTCTTGGGCAATCTTGGTGTTTCATATCTCGCCAAGCACCTATTCGAAAGTGGAATATTGCCCCCAAAATTAGACTTCCTTGACAGTGTTGTGTCACAACACAGTAAAGAAAACATGGACAAAACCTCATTGGTGAATCATGACAATATTACTTTGTCAGAGCTGGTACGTGTTAACCCAAAACACAGTGCTTCAGTTAATACTTTCACCAATAAGGAAGCATTTGAAGACACTGAGCCAAAACCCGAATTTTCTAAATCAGAAAATGATTGATGCTAAATCCTTCATCTTTTCAGTGTGCAGTGCAATTATAGGCAATCAAGGGCAATACATTCACAATATTAACTAAGGGAGCATTTTAGCAGGTATCAATATTTTTAGCAAAGAAAATTGTCTATATCAGTGCTTTACTGATGATTGTTCCCTTAAATACTGTTGTACAGTATTGTTTTAATTCACACTTGTGAAATCAAGTTGAGCTATAATTTTTGAATCTCAATGTATTGTGGACTCTAGCTACTTCTCTATTGGCACAGTACAGATAACTAATGCCATCATTTATGTGGAGAGTGTGCTATTGTGTGGCTTTATGTAAGTGGTGTTAGGAATTCATTGCTGCTGTGGTTTCTCCAATGAAAGAATTAGACTCAGCAAGTCATGATCTCAACTATTGTTGATGCAATTTCATTTGTCATTCATTATCCCATCTACCAACACCTAAACATCTTCATGCACATTCAAGAATATATAAATATAGATGCATAAATAATGGAGCATAAGAACTGAGTTATTACTTTATTGTTTGGAACTGATCAAATAACAAAATATTTAATGACATTCCCAATCAGTACTCTTGTCTTAAATAATCATTGAGTCAATAATTTGGATTCTCTCGTCATACTTGGGGAAAATTAGTAAAGACTAGCTTGAAACTTTATTTCTCATTAAGTATAACCAAAATAGAATATATCAGCCAAAACATTATGACCTGATGAGCCAAAACATTATGACCACCTGCCTAATATGCTGTTGGTCCTCCGTGTGCAGCCCCATACGCAGCAGGGTGCGATGCACTGTGTATTGTGTGACACATTCCTCCCGTGACCATCATTAAAATTTCCTGTGATTTGTGCCACAGTAGACCTTTTGTTGGTTCGGACAAGACGGGATAGCCTTCGTTGCCCTCGCACATCGATAAGCCTTGGGCGCCCAACACCCTGTTGCCGGTTTGTGATTTGTTCCTTCTCGGACCACTGTTGGTAGGAATTCACCATTGCTGACCAGGAGCACCCCACAAGCCTTGCCATTTCAGAGATGCTCTGACCCAGTCGTCTGGCCATAACAATTTGGCCCTTGTCAAAGTCGCTCAGGGTCTTTACTCCTGCCCATTTCTCCTGCATCCAACACATCAACTTCAAGAACTGACTGTTCACTTTCTGCCTAATATATCCCACCCCTTGACAGGTGCCATTGTAACAAGATAATCAATGTTATTCACTTTACCTGTCAGTGGTCATAATGTTTTGGCTGCAATCTACATTTTGAAATAAATATAATGATTAAATGTCATTAATCTTTAGGATAAAACTAACAATTTATTTATGAAGGTAGACACAAAATGCTTGAGTAACTCAGCGGGACAGGCAGCATCTCTGGAGACGATGCCTGTCCCGCTGAGTTACTCCAGTATTTTGTGTCTACCTTCGATTTAAACCAGCAACTGCAGTTCTTTCCTACTCAATTTATTTATGAAACCAGATAGAGTTTAACATTATTTGCACCTTAGACATCTGCAGTACCAATGAAACTATAATTCAGATTACTATTATTGTTGTAATTATGAAGATTGGTGTACAATTAAAAAGCAACCCAATAGATATCTAAAAATTGAAGTCCAGGAATTTTCTTCAAAAAACATTAACTTTTTTATTCTGCAGCTGGAGGGTTTTAATGCATAAGATATTTATTTAAATTTGTTTTCTTCTTCACTCTAATCAAATAAAATATTTCAGATCAAGTGCTGTAAATGTAATGCAATATTTAAATTTCCATATATTTTTATAACATGTTAAAGCTTAATGGAAGTATGTTTTGTGATTTTTGGGGTAGGGTACAGAATGTAGATGCACTTTCACCTGGTAGGTGATCATATTTTTATTTTCTGGCAGTATTATTTGGTCATCTTTCTACCATGGCTAAATTCCTTAGGATTTGGAGCAGTTCACGATAGCTACTCTAAAGGGAGCCCATTAGACAACTTGGAAAACAATTCAGCTGACGAGGGTCAAATTAGTGTTTGCTTTTTTTTCCAAAATGTTATGACTTTGTTGTAAGTGGTAACAATTGTTGAGGACCTGGAGTCGAGAGCTGACACGGCAAGCCTCTACTCTGAGTAGAATCACACAATGCTCCATTAGGGCAAACATAAAATATATCTATGGGGTCCATGCCAAACTGTGTAATGAATTGTCTCCAACCTGAACCTGATGTTTCAAAAATGAATTAAGTCAGCGCTCATCCTGAAGCTGTGGAGCAGGTAGCAGGGGTGGTAGGATGTGGAGTGCAAAACTTGAATGATAACAACTATGGAGAAAATGGGCACAGATCTTTAATTCTGAAAACTTTGGTAAGATAATTAGTTTAGAGATACTGCAGGGAAACAGAGCCTTCGTCCATCGAGTCCACGCTGACTTTTGATCGATCACTGGTCCACACTAGTTTTATGTTATCCCACTTTCTCATTCACACCGTGCACACGAGGGTCAAATTTTACAGTGCCAATTAACCTACAAAACCAGCATATCTGGGATGTAGGTGGAAACCGGCGCACCCGGAGGAAAGCCATGTGATCAGAGGGAGAAGGGGCAAACTCCACACAGACATTACCCGACATAAGGATCAAACCCAGGTCTCTGGCGTTGAGGCAGCAGCTCTACCAGCTGTACCACTGTGCCACTGTGCCACCCTATTCTAATGCTGCCCTTTCATGTAAGGAATTTTGATTCACTAATTCCATGAATTGGTACTCCGCTGTTTTTAACAGGAAAGTTTCTTCATTGTGAACTCATAATGTCTGGGCGGTAATTCCTCCAGTTTTCTTTTGAGATCATTTTGAGTGACATAAATAGCATTCATTAAGTATAAAGCCCAATTCTTTTCTCCCTTCGGTACATTAAATTTTCCCTGCTGAATTTTGGTTCATGTGATGTTCTTAGCTCATTTTTTTGAATTAGACTTACTCTAAGGTTCATTATGGTTTGCAAATTTGCCAATGTGCTGGAGTAACTCAGCAGTGCATGTGACATCTGTGTAGGACATGGATCTGTACCATTTCAGGTCAGGACCCTTCTTCAGACTGATTGTAATAGGGGAGGGGAAAGCCGTAAAAGGGGTGGGGGCAGGATAAAGCCTGGCAAGTAATAGGTGATACAGGTGAAGGGGGTTTGTTTGGCAATTGGGTGGACAAAAGCTAGACATTAAAAGAAGGCAAATGCATGTCAGATAAGGAGGAGAGGAGTGAAATGTGGGGGGAAAAGACGAAGTGGGGGCAGGATAGTGGGAGAGTACATGAAAGAGACGGGGAAAAATGATGGGGTTGCTATCTAAACTTGGGAAATTCAATGTTCATGCCGTTGGATAATAAGCTACCCAAGCATAGTATAAGGTGCTGGTCCTCCAGTTTGTGTGCGGCTTCACTTTCGCAATGGAGGAAGCCCAGGAAAGAAACGTCAGTATGGGAATAGGAGGAGAGTTAAAATGGTTAATAACTGGGAGATCCAGCAGGCCTAGATGGACCGAGAGCAAGTATATGGCAAAATGGTTGAGTTTTCTACGCATAGTCTCGACAATGTAAAGGAAGCCACATCAGGTGCACTGAATCCATGTTCTCCAGAGATGCTGTTTGATACACTGAGTTACTCCTGCACTTTCCTTTTTTTTTGGTAAACCACCATCCCAGTTCATCGAGTCTCCTTATATTTTCGAAATTAATGTAGATCTATGCAATACTATCTATGTCATTGGGCAAAACCATTCACATAGATGACGTAAAAGATTAGATGCATTTCTAGCACAGGGGCAATTAGATGCATTTCTAGCACAGGGGCAATGTTGATCTTTCAAAAAGTGTGGACTTCTATGCCCAAATTGTCATCTTCACATAATTTAAATTTACCGATTATTCTATGGTGCAGGCCTACCACTGATTTTCAGCCATCCTTGATTCCAGAGCCTTGCTGGCTTATCCATTTTGCTGGTCCGACGGTCTCAGCATCCGAGAGGAGTCGATCAGTATTGGAACAGTCCGCCTAGGCCGATGGGTGAGCCAGGCCCGATGGGTGTACCGGCCCACAAATTCGGCCTCGGAAGTCGGCTATGGGAACGGATCTGTCAGCTCCGGCCAGGCTGGATTTCCAGAAACCTAGCCGCAGGTGGCAAATTCGGCCCGCTGATTGGAAGTCCAACCACGGAAGTCCCAATGAGATTGAGATTGGCCGCTTCACCCAGCCGAGGCACCACATTTTCGAGGGGGCTTCCGGAGGGGGATTTCAAGTGCCCTGTCGATATTTGGCCGCGTTAAAAGAGGTGCCATTCCATCAGTTAACGGAAAATTAGTGATGGGCCTGTATTTCATTTACAACATTGAAATTCAGGATTACTGCTGAGGCTTGAAGTAATTATTTTAACTTTTTATGGTAACAATTTAATTTCACTGTGAACAGAACTTTGTGGGGGTTTGATAGAAGGCCCAGCTTTTATTTGTGGAGACTTGATATTCTAAGAGGTAAGGAATGTATTTAGCCTGTGCCAATCATTATAGTAAAGCAATATAGGAATTCTATTTTTTTGGTTGAAGACTGAAAAGTGGGATGCTGTCAGATATTCCTTGTTCAATGCATTTGGATGGAGATTGAGATACAAGAACAAAATCAAAAGTAGGATAAATCACGTGATATGCAAAATGCAAGTTTTTAGATGTACCTTAGCTATGTAAAGTGGTTATAAGCTAAACAAAGGGTTCAAAATGACAATGCCTGTAGTGTATAAGGAACCTCTTAGTTTATTCAAATATATATCTTTAGTAATTTGTCAATGTAATTCATAATTTTGCCTTTAATTTGCAAAAATACTTAATCAGATGTATTGATGTGAGTTGACATTATATATAAAATATGCCTCAGATAAATCATCATACCATGTTGTGAATGTACAGTGTATACGCACAATGTATATTTTTGTCTGTGTCAATGTTGTTGTCTGAGGATTCAATCAAACACACCCGTATAAAACCTTATTTGCCTATTTATAATTTTTTGGAATAGCATAGAATTTAAATGTGTTTTTCAGAAAACAGACTGTGAAATATGTTCCTCGTCTTTCTTACTTTCAGTACAGTAGCAATTAACAAATTGTCTATTTCTGGTGTCCATTATGCAAAGCTAATAAAATGATCATGTGAATTAAAGATTGCCACACTTTTAATACACATCATATACTTGTTTAATTTCAATGGGAGCCGCTGGTAGTAAATTTAGTTCACTCTAACTAATGCCTCAGCATTAAATGCGAAAGATGTACCAAGCAGCAGCTTTCTTGATGTAATTGCCAGAGCCACTTGGGCACATATAATGCATGTAATGCAACAAAAATGGTTCATAGCACTTTACAGAAGAACAGCTGTTGTAAATGATTTAATGAAGGCATTAAACAGATATTGTTTGAGACATTTCAAGTTAGTGTAAGGGATAGCAATGAAAGATATAGCCAAAGCCCTCCTGAATAAGGGGTCATGATGACTCTGCCATTCCACAGTAAGTGAAGGAACATGTAAACATGGCCAATGTCCAGTTTAAAATTCCCAAAATGCTGCACCTCGCACTTATCAGCATTAAACCCCATTAACCATTCCTCAGCTACGCCCAATGGATCAAGATCCTGCTGTAATTTTTGATAACCATCTTCGCTATCTTCGCTACCACCCACTTTAGTGTCATCTGCAAACTTACTACTCATGCCTTCTACATACTCATACAAATCATTGATATAAACCACAAATAGCAATGGGCCCAGTACCGATTCCTGAAGCACACTACTAGTCACAAGCCTCCAGCCCTAGAAACAACCTTCCACCATCACCCTCTGCTTTCTTCCATGAAGCCAGTTCTCTATCCAGTCGGCTACCTCTCCATGGATCCCATGTACTCTAACCTTCCAGCCTACCTTCTGGAACATCAAATGCTTTGCTGAAGACCATATAGACATCTGTGGCTTTGCTCCCATCAATCTTTTTGGTTACATCGTCAAAAAATTCAATCAGATTCGTATGATCTCCCACATACAGAACCATACTGATTATCTTTAATCAAATGCATATATATATTATCCCTCAGAATCTTCTCCAATAATTTGCCCACCACAGATATTAGGCACACTGGTCGATAGTTCCCAGGTATTTCCTTGCAGCCCTTCTTAAATAGAGGCACACCATTATCCATCATTAACACCAACATTAGCATAACATTAGACAATTAAACATTTACGACTCATAAAATGCTATTGTTCTGTGCTAATTCCATAAAAAGTCTGTGATCAATGAGCAAATATAGCATTAGCGTTAGTGAATAGAAACCCCCAGGTAGCATTCAGTCCATTCATAAGACATTAATAAAGCAGAGCATTTATTAATTGTGAGCATTTTGAAACCATTAAACTACCAAAGGGCTTTTAAAAATGTCAAATTCATTTTAATAAGATCCATTTTAATCAAATAAAACAATATTTCCTACAGCTACACAATATGTATATTCCCTCCTGAATATTTTTGATCATAATTCAAAGATTTATGTAATAGATTTGTAAGCTTCCCAAACCATAAAACAAATAGCTTATGACCAGTTAGGAAGACAGAAAATACATTGCTAATGAACAGGTGTAGGAAAGAACTGCAGATGCTTGTTTATACCGAAGATATACCCAGTCTGACCAAAACGTCACCTATTCCTTTTCTCCAGAGATGCTGCCTGACCTGCTGAGTTACTCCAGCACTTTGTGTCTATCTTTGCTAATGAACATTTCCTCCACTGTCTTCTTCCCCTTCACGATATTCCCTGTCTCTGAACTTCTTCTCCTCAACACTAGGTCATGTCTGTGTTTCCCCACCTCCACACTTTCATGGATACATAGATACATAGAAAATAGGTGCAGGAATAGGCCATTCAGCCCTTCGAGCCAGCACCGCCATTCAATGTGATCATGGCTGATCATCCACAATCAGTACCCCGTTCCTGCCGTCTCCACATATCCCTTGAGCGAAGAACTCTATCCAACTCTCTTTTGAATGCATCCAGTGGTCTCCACTGGCTTCTGTGGCAGAGAATTCCACCAATTCACAACTCTGGGTGAAAAAGTTTTTCCTCATCTCAGTTCTAAATGGCCTACCCCTTATTCTTAAACTGTGGCCCCTGGTCCTGGACATCCCCAACATTGGGAACATGTTTCCTGCATCCAGTGTGTCCAATCCCTTAATAATTTTATATGTCCTATTATATTTTTCCTTCCTCCACATTAGCCCTGTCCACTTTCCTTGTTTACTTGCTCTGCTTTTCCAAGCTCGGCTTCTCTCTCTCTCTCCTGTGCCCCTTGCTGCGGTGCTCCCTGATCCTGATACTGTGGGACTCCTGCTCTTGATTGTGGTCCTCCTCTCTTGATATACCACAAAACACACCCTGAATTTCACCTTCTCTTTCCTCATCTGTGTTCTGAGCTGTGAGAAACCTCTACCAGACATTTTAAATTTAAAGCAAATTAAAATGAAATTTCCCGTCATTTAATTAATGTCTCGTAAGTGCATTATTCCCATCAATAACCCACCCAAGTGCATTAATTAAAGCAGTAAGTGGGTTTCTTGCCAGTATTCAAAGGCACCTCTATTAATCCTGAGAGGCAGAGCCACGTTTATGAAAAAACGTAAAATCTAATCTACTCCTGCCCTCAACATGCCCAGACCTTAACTCGATCCAAGACATTTTTTCTCTAACCCTCCTTGAGGATTCAAAAAAGAGTACTTAAAAATATATATTCTCAGCTTCCACATCGCATTACCATCACAATGTTTAAGAAACATTTAGACAGGCACATGGATAGGATAGGCTTAGAGCAATATGGGCCAGACGCAGGTAAGTGGGACTCGTGTAGATGAGACATATTGGTCGGTGTGGGCGTTAGGCCAAAGGCCCTGTTTCCACGGTGTATGACTGACTATGACTCTATCCGTGTGATGTGTCAACAAGATAATCTGACACTGTTCTTTTGTCTAATTTAAATCTAAAGCATAGTAATGTCTTCCAGATAATGTCGTCACAAGGCCCTTTACGTTTGGTTTACTAAATTGACATTTATGTACCAAGTCATTTAACTGCACGTTCTAAATATCTCTTTATTGCTCTTGTCCTGGTCACTGACATACTCTATTTTCCACTCCTGTGTTTTATCAGAAAATTATTTTAATACAGAATCAAAATCTTTGGTACTATTTTAAAATAGTGCTTAACCTGCTGCAATAATCCACCATTATTATATAGATTACCAATCTACTATTATCTACATACACGGTCCTCACTTTTTACCCCACCAGCTCTGCCACAATCATTCTGAAGAAGGGTCGACCTGAAACGCCACCTGTCCATGTTCTTCAGGGATGCTGCCTGACCTGCTGAGTCACTCGAGCACTTTGTTTCCTTTTGTGTATAAACCAGCATCTGCAGTTCTTTGTTTCTATATAATCTACCATTGTTATTCTCCAAATTGTATATCCTGCTCTTACAGTTTCTGTGTTATACATCATTACTATAAACAACGAGATGTATTGGTTGATCATCTATCTGCATTCATGCAGCACTACTGCACCTACACTTTTCTCAATAAATAATAACTGAGTTGATATCTCATAACTAAGTAAACCAATGTTTCTGGTTTCAGTCTGATGAAGCAGACTTTCGAAAACAGCTTGAAAGAAGATACATCATATGTCGGGTAGGATTGCTAAATCAAATCAAGGATCATTCTTGTTAAAAGAGATAAATGACTTTCACTCAGGAATCTGCCCCACTGCCATCCAGGAAAACAGGCAATGGTAAATGTCAGCCACTGTCTCAATTTTGTCACGTGAATTAAAAACCAGCTAATTCAACATATGTCTGTGTATCCATATCTGCTTGGGCGTATGGGTGGGTTTGATGTGAGGCAAAGCAATTTTTTTTTAATCCGTTGCTTAATTCAGGCCTTAATAATGGTTGATCACTGGTCGATGCGGACTTGGTGGGTTTCCGCATTATATCTCTAAAAGCCTTGGGAATTATGAGAGGACTTTAATGTAGATAATTTATGAGATCTGTGCATTTCCATGACAAGGGTTTCACACTCATTTTTAAGGTTTCTTAGAATCGACTCAAACTCTGGTAGTTAAATTGAAACCATTGCCATTTAAACATCATAATTACTGTAATACATTCAAGAACTTTAAAAAAGTATATATTGTTATTGACAAATGTGGCAAATAATTGCAGGATTGGGTGACATCCATGTTAAAAACATGCTATCTTAATTCTTTTTAATAATTAACGCTTAGCAATGAGTTTGGTATGTATTTCAAATGTACGAGGGACAATTAATCATAGTCATAATTATGCCTTCAAGTCATATCCATATGTGAGAATATTTTAAGCACAGATCACCAATACAGGAATAGCCCACTGAGGATGCGCTGCTATTTAACAAGATCATCACTGATCTGAGTGAAACCTCATCCAATCTACCTACATTTAACACAGTGGCGCAGCTGGTACAGCTGCTGTCTCACAGCGCCAGAGACCCGGGTTCGATCCTGATCCCGGGTGCTGTCTACGTGGAGTATGCACATTCTCCCTGTGGCCGCTTGGTCCCAAGATGTGCAGGTTAGTGGTTATCGGTGTTGGTATCAGTTTATGATTGTCATTTGTACCAAGATATAGTTGAAAGCACTTTTTTTAAGTATACTATCCTGGCAGATCATATCAGACGTCAGGTATCAGGGTGTGTGAAGGAGAAATTAAATAGTGGTGAATTGGCCATTGTAATTTATCTGAAGTGTTAGTGGTAGAATCTATCACTAAGTGGTGGAATCTTGGAAGAGTTGGTGAGAATGTGGAGTGAGTAGAAAATGGAATTCATGTAGAATTACTGCAAAGGGATGATTGCGGTGTGGAATTTATTGCCACAGACAGTTGTGGAGGCCAAGTGAATGGATATTTTAAAGGCGGGGATTGACAGATTCTTGATTAGTATGGGTGTCAGGGGTTTTGGTGAATAGGCAAGAGAATGGGGTTGAGAGGGAAAGGTAGATCAGCCATGATTGAATGGCAGAGTAGACTAGATGGGCTGAATGGCCAAATTCTGCTCCTAGAACTTATGAACTTATGAACATATAAGCAGTGCAGACATGGCAGGCCAATGGTGGTTTCAATGCTGGATCTCTTTCTGACTCTATGATTATATGGAATTCCACTTCCTTGAACATATTACACTTAAACCATTTTCTTTTATAAAAGTCAAATGGTTTAAAGCAGACATGGTATGAGATTTATCTCTATTTTCTCTTTGGAATGCAGAATGTAATAGGTTCAGAATCGCTGTGCCAGAACAGATGAGGATCGAGTTGCCTACATTTATTGCAATCCATGTAGGGTTCTGATTGATGCTGCACTCTAGGTGTCCAACACAAGATTAAAACACTTTCCCAGTCAATCAGTTTGAAGCGTGCAGAAGTAATAGGAAACTGAAGGGTGGGTTGAGTTGGATGCATATCAATTTTGCTTCAAGAAATGGCAAAAATCTTCACACAAGGTCATCTTCACGTATGACAAAAATAGCAAATGTTATAAATTCATTACATTTTACAAGAAATCATCTTTCAATAGTTCACTGCAAACATGTTTTACTCTTTTTACATTAAACAATTTGCTGGACTTCCCTGTGTAATTTTTTTCCAATATTTGCAGTGCATTTTGCAACATGTTGACGGTATAAATCCGCAGATTCTCATAAATGCTAACCTTCAAATACAAATCAGGTGTGAAGTCCAAATTGACTCCAAAACAGAATGGATTGAAACAGTCAGTCAAATTGTTGCGGCTTTATCAAGATCATCCATATCCAGAGAACAAATTTTAAAAGCAATTAAGAGTGTTTGGAAAATGGGGAACGAAATGGAAGACATAACAAAATAGGTTTGAGAATGCAGATAAATCTATATACTAAAACTCTCATTTGTTTGTTTGTTTGTTCCTGAACTACAGCCAAAACAGTACACGATAGCGCAACAATTTTAGGCCCACCTTACTCACCGTCGTCCCTTTGGTGCTAATGGAAGAAGTTTCATTGAAATCATTGTTATATTTTTTAAGTTATTAACATTTTAAAGTTTAAATCTATCTCCTAGGAAGGAGGGGGGAGGGAGGGAGGGAGGGGGTAGGGGGAGGAAGAGGGGAGGGGGGAGAGGGTGCTGCACCAATGCTGGAGAGGTTTGGACCCAATTGGTCCACTTGGTCTAGTGGATCACTAAAAACAAGAATGTTAAATGATCGGGTTAGGAGATCTCTGATCAATAATACAGCTTTATTTGTTGAGGAATATAATGTTGATAAAAGGAGATAAATTTAGCTGTATGGAGAATCTTGGCTGGAGCACATTTCATGAACTTTACAAAGATCTGTTATGCATACTACAAAAAAAGCATATTGAAATAATGGTGGAAATGCAAAAAAGATTTTCAAGGATATTACAAGAGAAAAAACAGTACTTTTAATTTATATAGCATCTCTTCATAAGATCATAAGTGATAGGAACAGAATTAGGCCATTCGGCCCATCAAGTCTACTCCACCATTCAATCATAACTGATCTAACTCTCCCTCCTAATCCCCTTCTCCTGCCTTCTCCTCAGAACCTCTGACACCTGTACTAATCAAGAATCTAACTATCTCTGCCTTAAAAATATCCACTGACTTAGCCTCCACAACCTTCTGTGGCAAAGAAATCCACAGGTTCACCACCCTTTAATTAAAGAAATTCCTCCTCATCTCCTTCCTAACAGAAGGTAATTTAATTCTGAGGCAATGACCTCTGGTCCTAGATTCTCCCACTTGGGGGAAACATCCTCTCCACATCCACTCCACCAAAGCCTTTTTGTTAGCTTTTTTAAAAATCTCCCAGAATATTTCCTAAGATTCATATCAAATTATAACATAATACTACCTCAGAGCTGATGACTGAAAGCTTGTCAATGAAGTAAGCTAAGGGAAAGGAAGAGAAGTGTTAGCTAGGTGAAGTTTTGGTCAAGGGTTCCAGTGTTTTTGGTTCGGGCAGCTGTTGGCACAGTTGCCATTGAAGCAGCAATTAAAATTGGACACCTACATGGATAGGAAAGGTTTAAAGGGCTTAACACTGGCAGGTGGGACTAGTTTAGATGGGACATCTTGGTTGGCATGGGCAAGTTGGGCTGAAGGGCCTGTTTCCATGCTGTATGACTATGATTCCCACCTGTGGAGGGAAGCCACCGAGCCTGGCCCTTGCTCGTCCCTGAGGACCGGAGAACCGGAGAGGAGAGTATAGGGAGCTGGTGATAGCGGACGCAAGAACATAGGGCTGGTTGGCAGAACAGGGCTCTTCCCTTCCGCGGCCTAAGGTCGACCACCGGAGGCATGAATGGTGGCCGAGGGAGGAGCGAGACAAGGGTTCACTGGACTATCCAGATGGAGGCACGGCTGCAACAGGCCGTTAGGGCCAACTGCAGATTGGATTTTGAAAATGGTGCCCAAAATTTATCGATTCTCGCATATGGTCTCAGTGGACAATTCATATACACTTTGTACTCTATCTGGAATTGTACTTATGTATGGTAATAATGTTACTGAACTGTATTCAAAAAGATGAATTTCACCATACCATGGTACATGTGATAATAAAGAACTATTGCCTCTAAAACAGAGGAAACATTGGAGGCCAGAATTAGATTAAATTAGATAACATTGATTCCAGCGTTGAAGAGAGTGCCGAGGAATGAGCCCTTAAATGAAAAAATGTCACAAAGTGCAGCTGCTTGTCTAGAGGCACCAATGAAGCACTTTGGTACTCTAACTGGGGTGTTGGCTGGTCCCATAACCTTTGCTGTATTCAGTGCTCTCACTAGCTTTTCACATGAAGTGAATCAAATTGTGTGAAAACTATCTTTAGTGATGGTGGAGATCTCATGAGGACGTTGAGCTGGATCATTCCTTCAGCATCCCTGTCTAAAGATGGTTGCAGATGTTGTAGTCTTGTTTTTAGCATCTACCCATCAATGGGATAAAGACTCTAACCATCTACCCCATCTATGCTGCTGAAATTCTATCATGTACCAACCCCTCAAGCCTCCTTCACTCCAGGGAAAACAAACACAGCCTACTCATATCTCTCCCATAACTAAAGTTCTTGAATCCAGGCAACACCCTCTGGTAGGATATAATGGAGAGGAACATGTTCAGTTTAAATGTAGTTATATGTTTGCTTTAAAAAAAAGAGGAATCATAGTATAGAAGTGGGCCCTTTCCGCCCACCTTATGTTTGCTAACCGTGATGCCTCTCTGCCCTGATCCCATTTGTCTACATTAGGCTCAAATCCCTCTATGCTCTTTCTGGTCAAATAACTGACTAATTGCTTTTAAAACATTGTAGTTGTGTCTGCCTCTTCTGGTTGCAGATGTTGTAGCTTTGTTTTTGTCATCTAGTCGTCAGTCTCCATTGTTGTTGAGTTTGAGGGTGGTTTTGGAGCTTCCTCCTACAGTAGAGATTTTAATTATTCACCACCAATAACGACCAGATGCGGACTTATGCCACACTTGCTCCTTCTTGCTGGCAAAACCGACCTCAATAAGCCAACTTTCTTCTTTTGTCCTTTAAAATGTGTACCCAGCACCTTGTTCCTTGAAAGTCACAAAGTACTACAGTAACTCAGCGGATCAAGTAGTTTCTCTGGAGAACACGGATAGGTGATGTATCCATGTTTTTCAGAGATGCCGCCTGACTCGCTGAGTTACTCCAGCACTTTGTTTTCTTTTGTGTAAACCAACATCTGGAGTAGCCAAACGCAAATTGGAGGAACACCACCTCATATTTCGCTTGGGCAGCTTACAACCCAGCAGTATGACTATTAATTTTTCTAAATTCAAGTAACCCTTGCATCCCCTCTATCTCTGTCTCCCTCCCATCCTAGAAGTAGTACTAGTTTCACCGTCGCCCTACTGAGTTTCATTGTTTGTATTACTCGTTATCACCTTCTCCACAGCCAATAGTGGATCATTGTGGGCTCCACCTTTCCTTGATCATCCTTGCTGGCTTTGATCTGCCTTTTTGCATATCTTTCATTAATTTGTTCCTTTTCATATTTCTTTTCATATATCTCAGTTGCCTTTCCCCTAACACTCAATCTGAAGAAGGGTCTTAACCCAAAAAGTCACCTATTCATTTTCCCCAGTGATGCTGCCTGACCCACTGAGTTACTCCAGTATTTTGTGTCTATCTTCTGTAGTTCCTTGTTTCTATACTTGTTTTTTTTATCTATCTTTTTCTTGCCATCATGTCTCACTTAATGTAGCAATGACAATTTCAATATTACTTTAGTTAGAATAACAAGGGACAGAACTAAATTCAAACGAAATTAGTTTTTTTATAGCACAACTCAATTAATGTGTGATCTTTGCCAGGGACAGAGTAACTCCGATGAACACCAATAGCATATGATCAGTAAATAATATCAAAGAATTAAACTGACTTGACAGTGCAGTCATGGCTGACATCGTCAGCGGAGGTAGGAAGGAGTTATTTGTGAATGTTTACAGCAGAGTACTCTGCGGATTCAGAAAATGAAGTCCATGGATTTCTAAATTATCCAAGAAAACAATTCTGTGAAATCACTATACTCTGCAGAGTTGTTCTGGATTATAATTCACACGTTAATGTGATTTCCCAGGAATGGGGGAATAAAATATAGACACATGGTAAAACAGAATAATGCTTGAATAATGCTAAGATACATTGGCTACACTCTATGGAATTATAATAAAATCAATTCAAATTTTCTGTGAATTGCATATCTAAAAATATCTTTACAAAGAAAGATTTCTGTTCAAAATCCTCAAAATAAATCTTAAATCTTATCTATATTACAATCACCTTATTTTCCTGTCCAGACATTGAGAAAGTTGTACATTTTATTTTAGAGTTATTCTTTGGATGTGGCTGTTTAAGGGTCTGGTCACCTAATTTAATTAATAGATTTTATTTATTAAACTTTAGTAATCTTTTTAGAGTAATTCTGCATGGAAACAGGCCCTTCGCCCCAACTTGTCCACATCGACCAACATGCTACACCAGACCCACCTGCCTGAATTTGGCCCATATCCCTCTAAACCTATGCTATCCATGTACCTGTCTGAATGTTTCTTAAACGTTGCAATAGTACCTGCCTCAACTACATTCTCTGGCAGCTCGTTCCATACACCCGCCACCCTTTGAGTGTAAAAGAAATATCCCTCAGATTCCTATTAAAACTTTCCCCCCTCACCTTAAATCTGGTTCTTGATTCCCCTACTCTGGGAAAGAGACTTTGCACGTTTAACCAATCTATTCCTCTCATGAATTTGTACTCCTCCATAAGATCACCCCTCATCATTCTGCGCTCAACCTCTCCCTATAGCTCAGGCCCTTGAGTCCTGGCAATAATGTCTTTGATTATGTTGGCTGCTTTTCCCAGGTAGCATGGTGTAGATGGAGTCATTGGTGGACCATGTGATGGACTGAGTTACATCCACAACTCTCAGTAACCTCTTACTTCCATGGTGACTTAGGAGCACTTTTCCTAAGTAGGACTTTTCAGGATAATAATTGAACAATGACAGAATGCCGATGTACACTTAGCTATGATGATGTGCAGCCTGATATGAGACACAAGGTATTGGCAAACACCAGATGTTACTGCCCATGTCCCCTGCAGTGGTGAAGATCACAAGTGAGGCAACATGCCAGACAAAACATTCATACTGACTAGTGACTAATGTCCCAGTATAGCTGGGACATGTTGGCCAGTGTGGTCAAGTTGGGCCGAAGGACCTGTTTCCACACTTTATCACTCTATGACTCTATGACTGATGCAGTGACAGGGCACCAGGGTGAAGGCAGTATACAGTCATGTGTGTTGACTGAACAGATTGTAGCCTGGATGGTGTCAAACTCTTTGAGTGCTGTTGCAATTGTAAACACCACTTCTCTTGTAAATAGTGGATAGCCCTCGGAAATTTGTTCGGGCAGCATCTCTGGAGAACAAGGATGGGTGACGTTTCGGGTCGAGACCAGAATCCCTCCCACCACAATCAGTCTGAAGAAGAGTTCTAACCCGAAACATCACCTATTCCTTTTCTCCAAGGATGCTGCCTGACCCGCTGAGTTACTCCAGCGTTTTGTTTCTATCCTCGCTGATCACAGACTTTGGCCTAATCTTGCAGCAAACGTACTAGTAATTTTATATTTGGCTGGATCATGCCAGGAGGTCCAGCCTGCACCTTATGAGTACTCCTGGCCCCCCTCACTCCCATCAATGAACCCTCCCAGCATACGTGTGACTGAACTGAGTTATTGAAGCCTCACATTTTACATCAAGCACTGGGCTTCAACCTGGGAGGTGGAGCAGTGCGTGAGCAGGGACAGAAATTTGGGCAGCGGATTTTAATGTTCCATCCCTATCTGTCCCAAATGGAGCTGCTTTTAAATGTCTCTGATGATCAGGTGCATTAGCATCTGGCCTCCAGTGTATTCTAGACTTCTGTATTGCAACATGTCAGTGTGGAACTGCCGGATGCTGTTCAACACAGCCCAGCACAATTCTCACAACACACACATTAATATAGCAGCACATTATGGGCAGCACAGTGGCGCTGTGGTAGAGTTGCTGCCTGATAGCACCAGGGATCTGGGTTCGAACCTGATTACGGGTGCTGTCTGTATGGAGTTTGTCTGTTCTCCCTGTGACTGCATGGGCTTTCTCTGGTTCTCCGGTTTCCTCCCACACGCCAAAAACAGGTTTGTAGGTTAATTGGCTTTGGTAAAATTGTAAATTGTCCCTAGTGTGTAGAATAATGCAAGTGTACGGGGTGATTGCTGGTCGGCATGGGTTCAATGGACCGAAGGGCCCGTTTGCATGCTGTATCTCTAAAGTTGAGCATCTAAAGTCTAAAGCCATCTCGTGGAATTATTTGTTTGGATAATTTACTTAGGATTGGACCTAAAATTATACTGTCATTTTTTTCAGTATTCAGATTCAGCGTTATAAAGGTTTTCTGGGCATTCTGCTGTAGCAAAATTCAAAAATAGCTTCTTCCTAATAAATCTGACTTAGTTCCATCATTGTTCCTCGTTGTTCCATTGCTAATGTGGTGCAGACATCTGAATTCGTCTAATAATCAAAATTTAATTCTTAGCAACTCAAAGCAAGTTTTCTCTTATTCAAACAAAATCTAATGACACCATGACCAAAACACACAGTGCTGGAGGTACTCTGTGAGTCATGCAGTAACCGGGGAGGGAATGGGCAGGCAACATTTCAGGTCAGGAGAGTCCCATCTCGAAACGTTGCCTGTCCATTCCCTTCACAAATGTTGCCTGACTCGCTGAGTTCCTCCAGTGTTCAGACGCAAAGCCCAGCAACGCTGGAGAGCAGTGGTGCCCATCATGTCCATACAGCAGCACAGAGGTGAAAAATCCCCTGCCCTTCCCAAACCTGGTAAGACTGAAAGTTAAAGACTTTTTTTGCAGGAGAATTCTACACAATAATTAATACCATTCAAAATGTATTCAAAACTTCAGCAAAACATTGAAATAGATTGTAATTTTCCACAGTTACAATGATACCATGATTGATATTGAAAATTTTCAAACTCCGACGAAATAATTTAAGGATAGCAGCACCAACAACAGACAAGTGGAAACTAATCTTGCCACAAATAGTTATTCTTTTCAGTCCTTCTACACATTTTGATGGCACGATACATTAACTCCTGACAATCAATCTCTGACAATGAAATATTACCGAAGGTGGCGACTCAACTCTTTTCATATTACTTGGAGATTTCTAAATCAACTCTTCTGTGTGCTTTTTCCCAAGCTATTTATTCTTATTCCCTTAATCTAACCTTCGATCCTCAACCCTCCACCCTCATTTAGTATTGAATTCACCCACCCTGATATACATTTGCTTGGGCTCCACCCTGCAATAGACAATAGACAATAGACAATAGTTGCAGGATAGGCCATTCGGCCCTTCGAGCCAGCACCACCATTCAATGTGATCATGGCTGATCATTCTCAATCAGTACCCCGTTCCTGCCTTCTCCCCATACCCCCTGACTCTGCTATCCTTAAGAGCTCTATCTAGCTCTCTCTTGAATGCATTCAAAGAATTGGCCTCCACTGCCTTCTGAGGCAGTGAATTCCACAGATTTACAACTCTCTGACTGAAAACGTTTTTCCTCATCTCATTTCTAAATGGCCTACCCCTTATTCTTAAACTGTGGCCCCTGGTTCTGGACTCCCCCAACATTGGGAACATGTTTCCTGCCTCTAACGTGTCCAACCCCTTAATAATCTTATATGTTTCAATAAGATCCCCTCTCATCCTTCTAAATTCAAGTGTATACAAGCCTAGCCGCTCCAGTCTTTCAACATATGACAGTCCCGCCATTCCAGGAATTAACCTAGTAAACCTACGCTGCACGCCCTCAATAACAAGAATATCCTTCCTCAAATTTCCTTGGTCATCTGTTGCTTGCTCTGCTTGGTTCTGGCCTTTTCTTACCTCCTGTTCCCTCCCCTCTACTTTCAGTCGGAAGAAGGGTCTAGACCCAAAACGTAACCCATCCTTTTTCTCCAGAGATGTTGTCTGACCAGCTAAGTTACTCCAACTCTTTGTGTCTATCTTCTTTATAAGCCAGCATTGGCAGTTCCTTTCCACACATTCTGTACATTTCCTTGCACTATATATACCATTTACGTCACAATTCTTGAATCTGATATAATTAAGGATTGATCCAATTGGTTATCTTGTTCACTCTGGTGCTCTATACAGGTATCTGTGGCGCTTCCATCTTGAACATCCAGCAATCTCCACATCTTGGAGAATAAGCAGACAAGGAGAAGTTTTAATGTGACATTTGGCCCAAATAGAAAAGTCTTCAAGCAGCTCTGACCTTTCAGCACTTGCTAGACACGGACAGTTTTTGTTTTCCACCCCTCAGTCATTGCTCAAATCTGGATCTTAATTTGGGTATTCCATATATGTCCATTTAATGAAAGCAGGAGGAAGAAGCAGAGAGAAAAGCATAAAGGATAAGATAACATCAAAGGTGAGGAGGACTACCTTGAATAACCATCAATCAAACCACATCTCCCTCTTTATTCCAGGTATTCCTTCAATAGGTCCTTACCCAACATCCTCACATGAGGAATGAAAAAGAAAGTTGTCTCTAATATTGTACTCCCAGAAAATATTGCTTCAATATATTAGAATATCAAATATAACTTAGTAGAGCTGCCACTGAACTTCAAAGTGTCCCTTTATGATGGTAATTCCTTTAAAAAAAAAATCAATTTAGTTTAGAGATACAGCGCATAAACAGGCCCTTTGGCCCATCGAGCCCGCACCAACCAGCAATCACCCCACACACTAACATTATCTTACACACCAAGGCCAACATACAATTCTTACCAAAGCCAATTAACCTACAAATCTGTAGGTGTGGGAGGAAACCAGACCACCTGGAGAAAACCCACGTGATCATGGGGAGAATGTACAAACTCCATACAGACAGCACCCGTGGTCAGGATCATACGCAGGTCTCTGGTGCGGTGAGGCAGCAACTCTATTGCTGTGCCACCATGCCAGCGTCTCATTGATATTTAAAATATGGGGCTCATTTATGGCACATTTAGAATAAATGGCTCATTTATATTTCGAATAAAGACATAATAATTTGGACCAGATCCCAAACAATTTTGATTTTTAGAAATCACTCCAAGCCAATGGTCGTGGGTTATGACTGGATGGTTCAAGGCAAGAGTTCAAGAGTCCTGTTTGCATGATTCAATGACAGATGTTATCATTTAGACACTCAGAGCAGAAACCCCTTCAACAACACAAATTAGATGCTCACCAGCTCATGCGGACTGATAAATTAATAGATAGCTGAAAATGCAAGTGTGGTGACAGAGTGCACCTGGTACGATCACTCCTGCATTTTCTTGACGTCAAACATCTCAGCTGACAGTTATATAACACAATGATGTTATTGTACTCAAAAGAGAGCAAATTACTCAGATATATTGCAGACATAAGGCCCATAAATGATTTTGTTCCCTTGAGTCCAAACAAATTCAGCCAACTGTGATCAGCTAGGCACATCATTGTGCACACAGATGACAGTGATTGTTACTGTGAATTTCAGAGAAAATCTTCATGGCACATCCAGGAATATAACCCCTTTAGGAGCTTTTAATGATTTTGCAGCATAATACATGAATTGTACTGGTCAAATAGTTGCCCAAAGAAAAATATTACAATGACAAACTAATAACAAATACAGGAACACGTGCAATGCAAAAGGATATGCTTTTACTGGTTCTTTAAATAATATCTTAAAGAAAAAATAAAATACAAATTTACACATTAAGTTGACACAAAAGAATAGTCATCCAATAATTACAATTTTGAGAAACTAACATTTTAATTTTTCACTCCAATAGTTTATCTGGAATTATTGGTGTGCTCAGAATGAGAAAATGTTCCCACCATCGAGGGGATCTACAGGAGTCACTGCATCAAAAAGGCAGTCTGCATCATCAGAAACCCACGCCACCCTGACCACACTCTTATTTCATTCCTGCCGTTGGGAAGAAGATATAGGAGCCTGAAAACTAATATCAAGGTTCAGGAGCAGCTTCTTCCCTACAACCTTCAGGCTATTAAACATTACAACCTCCATATAAGCTCCTAAATACATTGTCTTGGCGTCATTCTTTTCTTTCTTTCTTTCTTTCTTTCTTTTATCTATCTATCTATCTATCTATCTATCTATCTATCTATCTATCTATCTATCTATCTATCTATCTATCTATCTATCTATCTATCTATCTATCTATCTATCTATCTATCTATCTATCTATCTATCTATCTATCTATCTATCTATCTATCTATCTATCTATCTATCTATCTATCTATCTATCTATCTATCCTGCCTGTCCCACTGAGTTACTCCAGCACATTGTGTCTATCTTTGGTGTACCCTAGCATCTGCAGTTCCTTTTTATTACATTGGCGATCACGGTGGTGCAGCTATCTGTCTGTCTGTCTGTCTGTCTGTCTGTCTGTCTGTCTGTCTGTCTGTCTGTCTGTCTGTCTGTCTGTCTGTCTGTCTGTCTGTCTGTCTGTCTGTCTGTCTGTCTGTCTGCCTGTCTGTCTGTCTATCTATCTATCAATCTATCTATCTATCTATCGCCTTTCTTCAGACTGGAGAAGGGTCACGACCCAAAACATCACCTATCCACATTCTCAAGGGATGCTGCCTGACCAGCTGAGTAATTCCAGTGCTTTATGCCTTTATTGAAATTGTTGATTCAATATTGAATTCCAAAGAATGCAATGTGCCCAGCTAGAAGATGAGGCCAATGTTGTGCCTCAGTGGAAGATTGCAGGCCAATGATAGATAGGTCAGAGAAGGAATAAGATGGAGAATTAAAGGTAACCTGAAGCTTCTACAAACCGAACAAGGGCTCTACAAAGAAGTTAATCCAATATCATATCATATCATATCATATCATATCATATATATACAGCCGGAAACAGGCGTTTTCGGCCCTCCAAGTCCGTGCCGCCCAGCGATCCCCGCACATTAACACCATCCTACACCCACTAGGGACAATTTTTACATTTTACCCAGCCAATTAACCTACATACCTGTACGTCTTTGGACGAATGTCTATTCGGATTCTCAGGTGCAAAGGAGATCACATCGTAAATGTCAAATGCAATTCCCAGACTGTGAAGAAGTGCAAGAGAATCGCTGCTTCACCTGAATGTTTGGAAGGAATGAGATAAAGAGTAAGTGTTGTATCTCCTGTAGTTGCATGGAAAAGTGCCATGAAGAGGAGGTGTTTAGTTGAGGTGGTAGAGTGAACCAAGGAGTCCTTGATTCTTTCTATGGTATTTACTGTGCTCATACCACTTTAATTTATCATTATCGATTATCATTTTCCTATAAATGGAAATGAGCTAATCAGGTCTGATGTTACCTCTGAATCTGGTCACCACATTACATCACATTGGGTGGCACAGTGGCGCAGCGGTAGAGTTGCTGCCTTACAGCGCCAGTGAACCCAGGTTCAATCCTGACTACGGGTGCTGTCTGTATGGAGTTTGTAATTACTCTGGTTTCCTCCCACATTCTCAAGAGGTACAGGTTTATAGGCCAATTGGTTTCTGTAAATTGCCGCTAGTGTGTGGGATATGAAACTGGGATAACATAGAACTAGCAAACAGGTGATCATTCGGTGGCATGGACTCAGTGGGCCAAACGGCCTGTTTATACGGTGTATCTCTAAACTGAACTGAACTAAATTAACTAATTTACAATCTGCTTGTTCAATCCAGTGTCTGGAGGCTCCCTCACAAGGACTGTCAATACTCATGAATCTCCTTTCTAGTTTTTTGCACTAACCCAAGATAAATGTTGTCTAGTCCCCAGGGGATTTATTTATTTTGATCCTTTTAGCTTGTCTAGTGATTCGAGTCCAATTCACATCGAGTCATTACATTGTCAGGCCATCTCTATTTGGCAAAGACATGTTGCCTGCCTTTTTTTGCAACTAACTGGAGGATGTAATGTCTAAATGTTTCCTATCTTTTGCTCATCAAAGCTATTCAGCTTTTATGAATCTCCTCTCTTTATTGTCTGTTTTTCTTTATGATGAAAGTAGGTTTTGTTTTCAGTTTTTTTTTAGATTTAGAGATACAGCATGGAACCTGGTCCTTTGCACCATTAACTCCACACTGACCATCGATCGCCCATTCATACTAGTTCTATTATCCCACTTTGGAAATATTTTCTACACACTAAGGGAAATTTACAGAGGCCAAATAACCTACAAATCCACACATCTTTGGAGTGTGGGAGGAAATCAGAGCACCCGGAGGAAACATATGCGATCACAGAGAGAACGTTCAAACTCCACACAGACAGCACCCAAGGACAGGATTCAACCCATGTCTCTGGTGCAATGAGTCTGTAGCTCTACCAGCTGCACCACTGGTGCCTCTTTTTGCTGAAAGAAGAGCTTGTACTGCATGTGAAGATACTTACGTCAACATGTTTCTCTATTCTCTGATTACTTTTTAACATATTTAACAATATATTCTAACAGGTTTCTCTGTAAACTCCACTGAACATTCAAAATGAAAATAAATTGTTTCACATAAGATGTGGATTGCACTGGGTGCTGTTCTATAGGAACTTTTACAAGACAATCAGATTTGTACTGGAAAAGGACGAACTTTCATGGAAAAAAGTAGGTATAAAGGGAACATCTTCACATTCCTTGAGATATTTGAAGAGGTCATTTGTACTGTATACTTCAATTTTGTTAAAGAATCATAAATGATTACAGGAAAGTGATCATTCAGCCCATCAGAGTCTTGTCAGTCCTTTCCAAGATATGTCCCCTTTACACCTACTTTCTTCCATAAATGTTCATCCTTTTCCAGTACAAATCTGATTGTCTTGTAAAAGGAACTCTTGTCAAAGGAACTCTTATTTCACAGAAAACATTTTAAAAACTCTGCCAGAAATATTAGAGGACCAAAGATCTTGTGAGGTTGGGGAACTGAAGTATTAGTCAAGAAATAGTTTTGGTGAATTTGTTCTGCCATTCAATTAAATTGTTGCTGCCCTGCATCTGAATTCTATTTACAAACCTTAGCTGCACATCTATTGATAGCTTTACTTGACAAAAAAATTGTCCTATTCTTGTCATTTCCAGTTCTTCTGGAATCTACAGAATATGCGTAGAACTAAAGTGAGTGGTACAGATTTTTTTTAACAGAAACCTTTGTATGTAAATTTGATCATAATAACTCATCAGTCTTCCAGATTGAAGAGAATAGAGAATAGAGAAGAAAATATAACAAATAAATGGTGTGTGTCCACGGATGATAGCAATAGAAAGAGAGAGATATTTACTTGAGATGTTTGCCCATTTGTCATCCTTCTTCCTTAAGCCATTGTGAAGAAAATTAGTGATGCCAGACAAGTTCAGGCAAGCTAATTTTAGTAAGATTGCTATAATTTATCTTGCATTAACTGAAACCCGTGGAACATTACAATCCATGAAATTTAATAATTGCACATAAACAACTGGTGGCTCAAATTATCACACACAATCCAATACCAATCTCTATAATCAATAGCTGCAGTAACTTAAAAAATGCCAAAAACAATGTTGCAAACTGAATCTCCTCTGGTTGCTTTACTCTGGTTTGTTTTTAATGTTAGATATAATGCAATATTTTTCATGTTAAATTCAAGGGCGCTGTCAGTGTTAATTGGAGCACAATCACATTTAATATGAAGAAATAACATCGATATCTGATTTGTAAATGGAAACAGTAGAAACTTCAGATGATGGTTTACAAAAAAAGATACAAAGTGCTGAGTTATCACAAAATGCTGGAGTAACTCAGCAGGTCAGGCAGCATCTAGGAGAGAAGGAATGGGTGACGTTTCGGGTCGAGACCCTTCTTCAGACTTTCCTATACAAAGTGCTGAAGTAACTCAACGGGTCGGGCAGCATCTCTGGAGAACAAGGATAGCTGCTGTTTCAGGTCCTGAAAAGTCACCGATCCATATAGAAACAAAGACCTGCAGATGCTTGTTTATACCAAAGATAGACACAAAAAGAGGGTGAGAAAGGATGGGTGACCTTTCGAGTCGAGACCCCCTCTTCAGTCTGAAAAGGGTCCCGACCCAAAACGTTATCTATCCTTTTTCTCCAGAGACGTTGCCTGACCCGCTGAGTTGCTCCAGCACTTTGGGTCTATCTCCCAACTTCTACACTCAAGTCACATACTGCAACTTGACCAGAATTTTGCATACGAATCAAGCTGCATTGTAGACCGGCCTGCTTGTTGTGCTCCAGAGGTACCTTTAGATACTGTTTCTGGATGAATTGAACACCGTACTACAAAGACTATGAGGCTGAACAACAAAGCAATCATTGGCTGCTTTCCCTCCAGGACTAACAGCTCAGTGACCCCCCGGTAACCCTGCCAAACACCTACACCATGTCTCTTGCAAGGTCACACAATTGACCTTTGCACTTGCTGATGATGCCAGTGGTAACCACACATTAGTTTTTCCATTTCTCACGTACAACCTGACACCTAATTTATCTTCAAAATTGGAGAATATGAGAATGCCAGGATTAAACAGGCCCAGAGTTTATTTTAATTTTGACTAGTGCTTTGGAAATTAAACAACATCAAATTGCCTGCCAAGATGTATTCAGATCAAAAGTTAGTCCAATCATTAAAAAGTTATAATAAAACCATACCCGTCAAAATTGCAGATGGTGTCAAAAATACATTTCAGTCTATACCACTCCTACATCTGCAGATTTAAAATCCCTGTAGGGAATTACAGTAAAAAAATATTCAGGCAAACAAGGCCAATCTGTGTCAACTTAATGCGGAGAGCACGCCAATTAAACTAGATCTGATATGTTCAGCATTGATATTCAGCAGTGTGGTGGGCTACACTGCACCATGTCTCTGTGTGAGAGGTAAGTGTTCCAAAGGGCTGTTGGCAGTGACAATTAAACAGTCTCAACAGAAACAAGAATGCGCCCACTCAGCCATTACTTCATAGAAAATCATTAGCTGCATCTACCTCCGGTCAGTGAGCAGACAGAAATGAGTCACTATGGTCCCATCTTGGTTTAAACTAATGTGACTTTGAGTCAGAGTCATACAGCGTGAAAACAGGCCCTTTGGCCCAACCTGCGCACACTAACCAATATGTTCAATCTACACTAATCCCACCTGCCTGCGTTTGGTCCTCCAACCCTTTCCTATCCATGTACCTATCCAAATATTTCTTAAATGTTATGATAGTACCAGACTCATCTCCATCCTCCGGCAAGTCATCCCATACACTTATAACCCTTTGTGTAAAGACGTTGCCCCTCAGGTCCTAGACACAAAGAAACATAGAAAAATAGGTGCAGGAGTAGGCCAGTTGGCCCTTCGTGCCAGCACCACCACTCAATATGATCATGGCTGATCATCTAAAATCAGTACCCCATTCCTGCTTTTTCCCCATATCCCTTGATTCCCTTAGCCCTAAGAGCTAAATCTAACTCTCCCTTGAAAACTTTTAGTGAATTGGCCTCCACTGCCTTTTGTGGCAGAGAATTCCACAGATTCACAACCCTCTGGGTGAAAAAGATTTTCCTCATCTTTGTCCTAAATGGCCTACCCCTTATTCTTATTAATTTTTTTCCCCCTCACTTTAAACCTATGTCCTCTGGTCCTCGATTCCCCTACTCTTGGCAAAAGATTTTGTGTATTTACCCTATCTATTCCTCTCATGACACCTCTGTAAGATCACCCCACATCCTCCTGTGCTCCAAGGAATACAGTTCTAGTCTGCTCAACCTCTCCCTATAGCTCAGGCCCTCGTGTCCTGATAACATCCTCATAAATCTTCTCTGCACTATTTCCAGCTTAACAACATGTTTCCTATAACAGGATGACCAAAGCTGAACACGATAGCCAAACTGTGGCCTCACCTTGTACATCTTGTGCCTTGGCTTGTACACTCTAACATGACCTCCCAACTTCTATACTCATTACTCTGGATGACAAAGGCCAATGTGCCGACTTCTTGTTGGTTTCAAGACGCTCTTCCACATCATAATTCTTTTATAAATTAATGTCCTTGTTTCTCAAGCTGTGACTGCTTCTGCAGCCGCCCCTCCATCTCCTCCAAATGACAGACCAAGCCACAGATCTTATTCCAACTTCACATCTCTCGCAGTCAGAGATTTGCTGTCTCTCCCATCATAATCCATCCAACCATCACCCAATTTGGCTAATCCTCACACTCCTCGCTGTCTAAACATCTCTTTGTACTAATGTCATTTGGAGACTGTGCATTATTCTTGTATGTCATTTTGTTCCTGAGTGGACACATTTAATTATCTGAAGATAGACACAAAATGCTGGTGTAACTCAAAATGCTGGAGCAGTCAGCACCTCTGCAGAAAAGGAATAGGTGACGTTCTGGGTCACAACCCTTCTTCAGACACAAAAAGTGACCCACTCCTTTTCCCCAGAAATGCTGCTTGATCCGTTGAGTTACTCCAGCATTTTGTGTCTATCTTCAGTATAAACCAGCATCTGCAGTTCCTTCCGACACATTTAATCATTTCGTCTCCATTTAACCAGGCTGATGTTTACAAAATGATTTTTTTTTTAAATTAACTGCGGATTCTAGACATCTGAAGCAAAGCCAGAATGTGCTGGAAAAACTCCAAAGGTCAGGCAGCAGCTGCGGAAAAAGAAGTGGTCAGGATTTTGGGTCTGTGACCCTCTGTCAGAATTTGGGTAAACCACCTTAATTGTGCAGTATCCTCCCTGTCTAATTGTCCCCCTGGTAACACTGCAATGAACCCTGCTATCTACTCAAAACTGTGCTTGAAGTTCCCAACCATTATGTAAAAGAATCAATATTTGATTTCTGCTGGAAATCATCTGTCTTTCTGGAGAGTTACCATAATCATTTGCATTCCCAGCTCCGTTGGAGTCTAATTGCTTTTGTTTAGGGAAATATAATCCCTAGTTTAGAACCAGCATGAAAGTAATTCTACCTCTGCTGAGGAAAATGATTGTGTTATGAATATCAGAAGACACCTGCATTTCTTTTCCGTTTGTGGCATTTATGTTTCAAAATATAGCAGTTGTTGTTTGATTTACTACTAAGTATTTTAATAAACCAAGCTTTGTGGTAGCATATGGTTCATCCTGGAGTTTGTTTCTTGCTCTGATTCTGGTATTAACAGTCTCTCCTGCAGCCTTGTGGTATCAGGTGCCCACCAGGTTCCTTCTCAGGTCTCAGTCATGTGGCATCCTCCCTCTACTCAGCATTGTAGGTGAGTCAACAAACCTTGGCAGAATACTAGCAGTGAAGATCATCCACAGTTTAAAGATCAGGAGATTCCTTGTAGAAACAAAGAACTGTTAATGGCAGTTTACGTGAAAAAAGGCCCAAATGCCTGTTTCCATGCTGGTTTACCAAGGGAAGACACAAAAGCAGATTCTTTCAGATAGTTGCTTGATTATAAAGTCCATTTTGTTGAATGTTCATGTTCTTAAATTCATAAGATCTAGGAGCAGAATTTGGCCATTCGGCCCATCAGGTCTACTCTGCCACTCAATCTTGGCTGATCTATCTTTCCCTCTCAACCCCGCTCTCCTGCCCTCTCCCCGTGACCCCTGACACTCGTACTAATCAAATATTTGGCATAGTTGGCATATTAATATTTGGCATATTAAAAACCAACAGTATGTCTAACGGGGAAAGAGAAAATATAATTTTCGATTCTTTTGTTGCTTGAACACCGAAGCTCCTAAAATTAGGTAAGTGCATTTAATTTGAGAGAGGAGGGGGAAGTGTTGGATCATCGTAAACCCAGATAGATTCACAGTCATACAGTGTGGAAACAGGCCCTTCAGCCCAATTTACCCAGACCAATAAAAATCTTCATCTATACTAGTCTCACCTGCCCGCATTTGGCCCGTCACCTTCTATCCATGTACCTAAATTATATACCTCCTGTTCATGTACCTGTCCAAATATCTCTCAAAAAATTGCGAAAGTACCTGCCTCACCTACCTCCTCTGGCAGCTTGTTCCATACACCCACCACAGTTTGTGTAAGCAAAGTTACCCCTCAGGCTCCTATTAAGTCTTTCCCCCCTCAACTTAAACCTATGTCCTCTTGTTCTCGGTGATTCTACTCTGGGCAAAAGACTGTGCATTTACTCGATCAAAAACATTGGCCCTCAGGTTCCTATTAAATGGGTTTCCTCTGCATTTTAATTGGGTGTCCCACTGAACAGATGTGAAGCGCTTTGCCCAGTTGACATGCCTGAAAATGAACCACATTCCCTAAACACCCGGCCGCTGATATTAGATCCTAGCTGAATCCAACTGTTTTCAAGTCAATTACTCTTCAGCTGTTTGATTTATACTGGCATTAGTCCATTTACAATTATTGATGAATATTCAGCCCTGGCATTACTTATTTTGCTGTTATTAGTCCAGCCAGCAGGTTTGAATGACCCATGACAAGATTGACCAGTTCTTTTCTCAATCTTTAATTCTCTCAGTAATAAATAGGTGCTGTTTCATTATTCATTTGGAAATCATTGTTTTGAAGATGTAGTACATTTATGCAAATTTCAAAATGAACACTGTAAATGTAATGCAGAATTACCCGTCAAACATCTGTATGCCTGCAAGCTGGCCTTACTTCTAACCTTAGGTTAGCCACCTTATATATTTGCCACATTCCTCCTAGTAGTCCCAGTTAAGAGATTGTAAGGGTAGGTTGGTAGGTAGGAACAAACCATTAAAGGTTGGAGTTACAATATAAAGTTACTCAGGGAAAGGTTATAAAGTTACACAGAGTAAGGGTAGCAAGAACCAGAGGATAAAGGTTTAAGATGAGGATTTAATAGGAACCTGAGGGGCCACTTTTTCAAACCGAGGATAGTGGGTATATGGATCGAAATGCCAGAGGAGGTAGTTAAAGACAGGTGCTATAACAACATTTAAAAGGCATTTGGACAGATATATGAATAGGAAAAGTTTAGAGGGACCAAACACGGACAGGTGGAACTCGTGTAGATAGGGAATCTTGGTTTGGCTGAAGGGCCTGTTTCCATGCTGTATGACTTTAAAGTGAGTTAACATTACAGATATTCATTTTAGATTAGGGCTCCATGTGAAACCGTACACTGTCCTCACTTTCTAAAGCTGAATGACCTGTTGTATTATTCTAACTTTTTTTGACATGTACATACTGATAAAGAAAATTATCTGTCATATTTAATCTTCTTATTAAATAATTTCTGGGATAAATCATTAGCATCAGAGACACAAATGTATTTGCCACTTTAACTGCAGACCAACTTCCCACTATTCCATTTTTATTCATTCTGCTTGCACTCAAAGTTTAATTAGAGTCCTATAGTGAGCTTTTAGTCACTACCTAAACAGCAGCAGGAGCTATTTGATTGATATTGACCCACAGGGCATCTCACCACATATTTAGCTGCATCGATTTCGTTCTGGCTTATTTTCCATACAAGGCTCTGACAGAAATTCTCATTATTTTTTGCCTGAAATGCTCGATCTGAAGAAATGTCCTTATTTTTGGTTTCAAGTGTTGCATTAATGGTATCACAAAATAAGAAAGGTCACACATTCTAATTGCAGGTCACCCAACATCATAGAAAAAATAAAACAGACCGTTTCGCCTGATTGAAACCCACCAGCACCAATAATGGATGTGACGATGGTGTCATAAAGTTACACAACAAGGAAACAGGCCCTTCAGCTCATCTCGTCCATGCGAACCAGGTTGCCCACCTGAGTAAGCCCCGTTTGCTTGCATTTGGTTCATATCCTTCTAAACCTTTACTATTCATTTACCTGTCAACATGTATTTTAAGCATTGCAATTGCATCAACTTCTACCACTTCCTCTGGAAGCTCATTCCATGTTCCTACCATACTCTGTGCAAAACAAAATCCCCCTTTAAATCTTTCCTTTCTGAACTGAAATCTATGCCATATAGCTTTGGACTCCCTATTCTTGCAAAAAGACTGACCAGTCACCTTATGCATCTCATGATTTTATACAACTTTATAAGATCACCCTTTATGTTCCTACACTCCAGGTAAAATTGCCCTAACCTGTCCAATCTCTTCTTATATTTCAAGCCTTCCAATCCAAGTAAGATCCTTGTGAATCCTTTCTGCACTCTTCCTAGATTAATGATATCTTTCCTATAGCTTGGTGCGCAGAACTGAGCACAATACTCCAAGATCAATTGCATCAAAGTATTGTACAGTTGTAAAGCTTGGTGCAGCCAACGCCAAGGCTCTGTGGGGGAGGACCACAGTCTAGGGTCCTTCTGCTGCTGGACATGGGGGGCACGGTGTGGTGGAGATGTCCCCTAAAGTAAGGGAAGGGATTCCACGCCAGTGGGCCACATGATTGGCAAGGGTGGGGTGGGGGGTAAATTTGTGCAATTTGTGTAAACAGTACTGAATGTATGTATAGCCTCCGAGAATGTCGGATGGAGTCTGTAAGGATCATGCATTGGATATATTTATTGCTCAAATAAAGTATATTGTGATTGTTTTTTTAAATGCAACACAACTCTCACACCAATACCCTGATGGATAAATGCATGTGTGCAAAACAACTTCTTCATCATCCTGTCTACCTATGTCATCATTTTCAGGCAACCATGTACTTGGGGTGGGTACAAAACTCAATAGCTCTTGCAAATGGGAACAGTTTTTTAAAATGCACAGTTCCTCCTCCCATTGCTCCTGATCAGAGCTAAGCAATGCGAGAGTTTAGCAATAGCTTGTATTTACATCATGCCTTTATGTACTCTAAGTTCTATCCACCTATAACCCTAGCACTTTGTCACCAAATCTGGCTCCGGATCCCACAATGTCCACTTAAAAATTCTTATCCTTATTTCCAAATCCTTCTAAGTCTTCACCATTCATTTCTTTATATCCCATTCCAGTCCCACGGACTATTGGAGAGCATCCTCTGATTCCAAGTTCAGTCACACCACTGGTGATGAAGATACCTTCTGCTGCCTTGACCCTCAGCTCCGAAATTCACCAATTAACTCTCTCTGTTCATAAATTCATGTTATTGGAGTAGAATTCATAAATTCATAGGTTATTGGAGTAGAACTAGGCCAATCGAGGCAGTAGAGGCAGAGGAGCGAGGTTGGAGTGTAAGAGTGCGTCCAGTGGAGGTGGGGTGCAGGGGCTTTGTAGCCAGTTCCACTGCAAGACTCCTGAGGGAAGTTGGAGTCAGAGGGCAGGCCCAAAGGAGGGCAATCAAAGAACTTGCAAATGCCGCCAAACGGAGCAGTCACTGGCTGTGGCTGAAAAGAAAAGATACTGTCTGGGCTGCCACGTGACCATCTAGAGGCTAACCATAAGACACACACCCAGGTCTGATCACCCTGCGGTGGGCCTGCCTCGACTGAGGGTGTCTTGTGATAAAAGGCTGAAACACCCAGTGACGTTGAGGTACACAACTGAAGATGTGTCTGAATGGTAGCAACATTACCTAGTGGTCACCCCCAAGAACAACACCAGTCAATTGTAGTGCAAACCTTAGGGATTGTAACATCTAGTCCTACTAATCAATCATAAATTCATAGGTTATTGGAGTAGAACTAGGCCCATCGAGACTACTCCACCATTCAATCATGGCTGATCTATCCTCCCCTCTCAACCACATTCTCCTGCCCTTCCCACAATCATTGACACCCGTACTAATCAAGAATCCGTCAATCTCCACCATAAAAATAAACAATGACTTGGCCCCCACTGCCGTCTGTAGCTATGAATTCCACAGATTCATCACCCTCTGACTAAAGAGGATAGACTTACTTCATCTTTTTAAACACTTCTTTGTCTCCCTCTTCGACCAAGCTTGTCATCATCTATGTTGTGTGGCTCAGCATCAAAATTAGTTTATTGACATCATTAATAGTAAGCACCACATGGAGGGCATTGTTGTTGGCATAATCAGCACTATTTTTTTTCATAGAGCACTGGCAGCGATCACCTGCCAAAACATTGAACATTGGAAGCATTCTTGTAACAAGTGACATTTTGTGCTAGAGAGATACAGAGTGTTTGATTAGCTCAGTGGGTCATTAGTTCAAAAGTGATAGGAGCAGAATTAGGCCATTTGGCCCATCAAGTCTACTCTGCCATTCAATCATGGCTGATCTATCTTTCCCTCTCAACCCCATTCTCCTGCCTTCTTCCCAAAGCCCCTGACACCCGTACTAATCAAGAATCTATCTCTGCTTTAAAAATATCCATTGATGGCCTCCACAGTCTTCTGTGGCAATGAATTCCAAGCAATCATAAAGGGAAATTAAATACTGGGCTGTAAACGCCTATTGAGAGGAGTTGTGTGAAATAAAATGACATTACATGTGCAAATAGATCTATATACGTGGATAAGCAATGTTTCAATCCAAAATATTGCCTATCTATATTCTCCCGAGATGCTGCTTGACCCACTGAGTTACTCCAGCACTTTGTGTCTTCCTTTGTGCACTGGCATCTGGGAAGAAGGAGCTTGACCCAAAACTTCACCGATTCCTTTTCTCCTGAGATGCTGCCTGACCCGCTGAGTTACTCCAGCATTTTATGTCTAGCACTTGCAGTTCCTAGTTTCTACAAGTTTTTCTGCTAACAGAACGATTAGATCAGTCAGAAATCTAATATAACAAATAAACCCTTTTGATAGAACGATGAGAAATAATTCATGAGACTTCTAAAAATTACATAACTGCAACAAAAAAAACCTCATCTATCTATCTATCTATATAATACTAAAACTCTGCGGTCCAACATTCCGTATGTATGTATGTATATGTGTATGTACGGAAGATTACTTACAAACCCTACTCCTCCTAGACGGTACACCAAAGCGCTACGATTTTTGTACCGCCGTATTCACCATTAACCTGGGCAACTATTGTAAGTACTTTCGTTCAAATTGAAGCTACCTTTTTAAAGCTAGAGAGATATTAAAGTTTAAATTTTTCATTTCTAACCCTTTTCTTCAAGGGGCTACATTTGTTTCCAAAAGTTTCCAGAAAAGGATTTAGTTTTCAGCAAGGATTTAGTTTTCAGCTTGTGACGGCGGCTACATTGTTTCGAAAAGCTTCCAAGAAGTCTTTTTTGTTATTGCAAGTCAAGTCAAGTCAAGTCAGTTTTATTTGTATAGCACATTTAAAAACAACCCACGTTGACCAAAGTACTGCACATCTGATTAGGAAAAAACAAACAAACATCTGATTAGGGAAAAAAAAAAAGAATGAAGGCTATAGTGGTCACTTGACATACACAGATCAGGAGGACGGGCCCAACGGGCACACTTGGAGAGTAAGAGTGGGGCTGGGGGAGGAGAGAATGGGGGGTGTGGGGACGGGCCCAACGGGCCCTCTTTTCCGGGCCCAACGGGCACACTTGGAGAGTAAGAGTGGGGCTGGGGGAGTGAGAATGGGGGGTGTGGGGACGGGCCCAACGGGCCCTCTTTTCTAGTATAATACTAAAACTCTGCGGTCCAACATTCCGTATGTATGTATGTATATGTGTATGTACGGAAGATTACTTACAAACCCTACTCCTCCTAGACGGTACACCAAAGCGCTACGATTTTTGTACCGCCGTATTCACCATTAACCTGGGCAACTATTGTAAGTACTTTCGTTCAAATTGAAGCTACCTTTTTAAAGCTAGAGAGATATTAAAGTTTAAATTTTTCATTTCTAACCCTTTTCTTCAAGGGGCTACATTTGTTTCCAAAAGTTTCCAGAAAAGGATTTAGTTTTCAGCAAGGATTTAGTTTTCAGCTTGTGACGGCTACATTGTTTCGAAAAGCTTCCAAGAAGTCTTTTTTGTTATTGCAAGTCAAGTCAAGTCAAGTCAGTTTTATTTGTATAGCACATTTAAAAACAACCCACGTTGACCAAAGTACTGCACATCTGATTAGGAAAAAACAAACAAACATCTGATTAGGGAAAAAAAAAAAGAATGAAGGCTATAGTGGTCACTTGACATACACAGATCAGGAGGACGGGCCCAACGGGCACACTTGGAGAGTAAGAGTGGGGCTGGGGGAGGAGAGAATGGGGGGTGTGGGGACGGGCCCAACGGGCCCTCTTTTCCGGGCCCAACGGGCACACTTGGAGAGTAAGAGTGGGGCTGGGGGAGTGAGAATGGGGGGTGTGGGGACGGGCCCAACGGGCCCTTACAGAAAAGGATTTAGTTTTCAGCAAGGATTTAGTTTTCAGCTTGTGACGGCGGCTACATTGTTTCGAAAAGCTTCCAAGAAGTCTTTTTTGTTATTGCAAGTCAAGTCAAGTCAAGTCAAGTCACTTTTATTTGTATAGCACATTTAAAAACAACCCACGTTGACCAAAGTACTGCACATCTGATTAGGAAAAAAACCCAAAACATCTGATTAGGAAAAAAAAAAAAAAAAGAAGGCTATAGTGGTCACTTGACATACACAGATCAGGAGGACAGAGTAAGAGTGGGGCTGGGGGAGGAGAGAATGGGGGGTGTGGGGACGGGCCCAACGGGCCCTCCCCAACGGGCACACTTGGAGAGTAAGAGTGGGGCTGGGGGAGGAGAGAATGGGGGGTGTGGGGACGGGCCCAACGGGCCCTCTTTTCCGGGCCCAACGGGCACACTTGGAGAGTAAGAGTGGGGCTGGGGGAGTGAGAATGGGGGGTGTGGGGACGGGCCCAACGGGCCCTCTTTTCTAGTATAATACTAAAACTCTGCGGTCCAACATTCCGTATGTATGTATGTATATGTGTATGTACGGAAGATTACTTACAAACCCTACTCCTCCTAGACGGTACACCAAAGCGCTACGATTTTTGTACCGCCGTATTCACCATTAACCTGGGCAACTATTGTAAGTACTTTCGTTCAAATTGAAGCTACCTTTTTAAAGCTAGAGAGATATTAAAGTTTAAATTTTTCATTTCTAACCCTTTTCTTCAAGGGGCTACATTTGTTTCCAAATGTTTCCAGAAAAGGATTTAGTTTTCAGCAAGGATTTAGTTTTCAGCTTGTGACGGCTACATTGTTTCGAAAAGCTTCCAAGAAGTCTTTTTTGTTATTGCAAGTCAAGTCAAGTCAAGTCAAGTCACTTTTATTTGTATAGCACATTTAAAAACAACCCACGTTGACCAAAGTACTGCACATCTGATTAGGAAAACAAAACAAAACATCTGATTAGGAAAAAAAAAAAAACGGGCACACTTGGAGAGTAAGAGTGGGGCTGGGGGAGGAGAGAATGGGGGGTGTGGGGACGGGCCCAACGGGCCCTCCCCAACGGGCACACTTGGAGAGTAAGAGTGGGGCTGGGGGAGGAGAAAATGGGGGGTGTGGGGACGGGCCCAACGGGCCCTCTTTTCTAGTCTATATAATACTAAAACTCTGCGGTCCAACATTCCGTATGTATGTATGTATATGTGTATGTACGGAAGATTACTTACAAACCCTACTCCTCCTAGACGGTACACCAAAGCGCTACGATTTTTGTACCGCCGTATTCACCATTAACCTGGGCAACTATTGTAAGTACTTTCGTTCAAATTGAAGCTACCTTTTTAAAGCTAGAGAGATATTAAAGTTTAAATTTTTCATTTCTAACCCTTTTCTTCAAGGGGCTACATTTGTTTCCAAATGTTTCCAGAAAAGGATTTAGTTTTCAGCAAGGATTTAGTTTTCAGCTTGTGACGGCTACATTGTTTCGAAAAGCTTCCAAGAAGTCTTTTTTGTTATTGCAAGTCAAGTCAAGTCAAGTCAAGTCACTTTTATTTGTATAGCACATTTAAAAACAACCCACGTTGACCAAAGTACTGCACATCTGATTAGGAAAACAAAACAAAACATCTGATTAGGAAAAAAAAAAAAACGGGCACACTTGGAGAGTAAGAGTGGGGCTGGGGGAGGAGAGAATGGGGGGTGTGGGGACGGGCCCAACGGGCCCTCCCCAACGGGCACACTTGGAGAGTAAGAGTGGGGCTGGGGGAGGAGAAAATGGGGGGTGTGGGGACGGGCCCAACGGGCCCTCTTTTCTAGTAGATTATAAAGAGGAGAAAATCACATCTGCTGCAGAAATATATGGGCTGGATATTCTTCTATTTGGAGACATGAAAATCTGTCTCTGAATTGCCATCTGAAAACTTGCAATCAAGCATAGTAGGAAATTACAGATGGCTACATGATTATCTGTTCTAGTAATTTTAATTAGAAAATAACAGCAGCACATCCCTGAGTTTTGAGATCGCACAGCTAACACGGTAGCGCAGCGGTAGAGTTGCTGCTTTACAGCGAATGCAGCGCCGGAGACTCAGGTTCGATCCTGACTACGGGTGCTGCACTGTAAGGAGTTTGTATGTTCTCCCCGTGACCTGCATGGGTTTTCTCCGAGATCTTCGGTTTCCTCCCACACTCCAAAGATGTACAGGTATGTAGGTTAATTGGCTGGGTAAATGTAAAAATTGTCCCTAGTGGGTGTAGGATAGTGTTAATGTACGGGGGTCGCTGGGCGGCACGGACTTGGAGGGCCGAAAAGGCCTGTTTCCGGCTGTATATATATGATATGATATGAATAAGGTTTGCTGACGTTAGTGAACATTCATAAGACCAAGTGTTTCGTGAAAATAATTTTGTTTAACACAAAACTGTGTGAAAACAATACCACACAATTCTGATCTCGCATGAATCCTGAAAACCATTGGCTCAAGATGTAATGGTCCAGATTTTCAGATTAAAAATGGGGCAACAATATATGCAGCTAATGGGTAAAGAATCACCAGAATTCCCAACAAACGTTTCTAGCAAAGTTTGAGGCATCTCAGCTGATAGCATTTGCTTTCCCAAGTTCCAATGCCAATTAAGCAAAATTCATGTACCAAAGCATTGGGGCGTCACAGTGGCATAGTGGTAGAGTTGCTGCCTTACAATGCCAGACACATGTGTTCGATTCTGACTACAGGTGCTATCTATATGGAGTTTGTACATTCTCCCTGTGACCACACGGGTTTTCACCGGGTGTTCTTGTTTCCTTCCACACCAAAGTGTAGGTTAATTGGCATCAGTAAAATTGTAATTTGTCCCTGATGTGTATGATAGTGCTCGTGTACAGGGTGATCACTGATCGGCGCAGACACCATGGGCCAAAGGGCCTATTTCCGCGCTGTATCTCTAAATAAAGTAAAGTCTAAAGGAATAAATTCTATAAACCGGGCCTACTGGCATGAGCTTCTTTACAATTTTCCTTGTGTCAGATATTATTGAAGATATCATTTGTTGTTTGTCCCAGAAATGTTCAGTTGCTGCTTTGCATATTTCAATTTATAGCCTTTGCGGGAAGAGAGCTATGATCAATTCACCATCAAAATATTAGCCACATACACGGAGAGACAGATTGAGCCAGATTTACTTCCAACTCCAGATTTACTTCCAACTTATGCAAAGATAATTTTGCCCTGGAATTCACTAACACGGAACCCGCTAAGTAACAACAGGAGTTATTTCTCCCCCTGACATGGTTGCGGATGAGTAGTTTGCTCGGACCACTGATTTTATTGATTTCTGTCTACTTGGCTTTGTGCAACGTTCAGGGTAAGGTGCAGCACAGTAAAGAAGCAGCTGTCACATAACTCCAACAAGGGTAGGACTCAGCCGGACGACAGTGAAACTAGTACGATGACTAGGGTGGGGGAGGGACGGAGAGAGACGGAGTAACATGATAACATAATATCTGCAAGATGCACTCCGGCCTTGGCATGGAGAAATTCCAGCAAGGGTAACTTGAACTTAGGGAAATCAATATTCATACCGCTGGGTTGTAAGCTGCCCAAGCAAAATATGAGGTGCTGTTCCTCCAATTTGCCTTTGGTTTCACTCTGGCACTGGAGGAGGCCCAGGATAGAAAGGTCAGTGTGGTAAGGGGAAGGGGACTTAAAGTGTTTGGCAACTGGGAGATTGTGTAGGCCAAGGGGGACTGAGCCTTAGAATAGGAGATAAACCTTATTTTAACTACTTCATTAGATGTCATAAGTTAAACAATGATAAAATTTGTCAGCATCCTGCTGATTTTATTTTATTATTTTACTCTTGCTTAATTATTCATGTTGCTATAATTTTGCAAAATTCCAGTCCTTTCACTCTGTTGGTTGAACAAGACAATTTGTGCAATGAATCATCCGGTTTAGTTTGTAGCTGAGTCACCAATACTGTTATGGGATTCTGATTTATATGCACAATGGGACCATGTATCACAGAGTTTTCTTGTCATTTTTAGAGAAGGTGAACAAGGAATTGAATTATAGCTGGAAGAATTTTCAGATAGGCAGAATGAAGGATTATGAACCACATTACAGCTGAAATTGTATCAAAGCAAAACACATATTTTTTCCAATCATAGGTGATTTAAAACAATAGGAAAAGACAACAATTGGAGACGGTTACATGAGGGGCAGCTTAATGATATTTTGGTCATGAACCATTGGCTATGTCTTTCACTGGTACTGAAGAGAGACTGCAGCCTGAATGGAGGTCCCTTCAAACAACTTGAAATGAAGACCAAGGCATAAGCAACACAGATGAAATTCAAAAAGAATTTCATTCGAGTATAGAAGTGGGGATGTTATGTTACAGTTGTACGACATTGATGAGGCCAGATTCAGAGTATTGTGTTCAGTTTTAGTCACCCTGTTATAGGAAAAATGTTGTTAAGCTGTAAAGGGTGCAGAGAAGATTTACGAGGATGCTGCCAGGCCTCGAAGGCCTGGGTTATAATGAGAGGTTGGGCAGGCTCGGACTTTATTCCTTGGAGCACTGGAGGATGAGGGATGATCTTATAGGCGTGTACAAGACCGTAAGAGGAATAGATAGGGTAAATGCATAGTCTCTTACCCAGAGAACGGGAATCAGGAACCAGTGGACTTGGGTTTAAAGTCATAAGGTCATAAGGTCATAAGGAACAGGAGAGTCAAAAGATCATAAGGCCATAAGGAATAGGAGTAGAATTAAGCCATTCAGCCCATCAAGTCTACTCCGCCATTCAATCATGGTTGATCTATCTCTCCCTCCTAATCCCATTCTCCTGCCTTCTCCCCATCACCTTTGACACCTGTACTAATCAAGAATCTATCTATCTCTGCCTTAAAAATATCCACTGACTTGGCCTTCACAGCCTTCCGTGGCAAAGAATTCTGCAGATTCACTACCCTCTGACAAAAGGAATTTCTCCTCATCTCCTACCTAAAAGAACGCCCTTTAATTCTGAGGCTATGACCTCTAGTACTAGACTCTCCCACGAGTGGAAACATCCTCTCCAAACCTTTCACTATTCTGTATGTTTCAATGAGGTTCCCCCCTCATTCTCCTAAACTCCAGTGAGTACAGGCCCAGTGCCAACAAATGCTCATCATAGGTTAACCTACTCATTCCTGGGATCATTCTTGTAAACCTCCTCTGGACCCTCTCCAGAACCAGCACATCCTTCCTCAGATATGGTACCCAAATGTGAGGGGGGAATATTTAATAGGAACCTGAGGGGCAACTTTTTCACTCAAAGTGTAGTGGTTATATAGAACGAGCTGCCAGAGTGGCAGGTATTATCACAACGTTTGAAAGATAGTTGGATAGGTACATGGAAAGGATATGTTCAGAGGGATATGGTCCAAATGCAGGCAGGTGTAACTACTGTAGATGGGGCATGTTGGTCGGTGTGGGCAAGCTAGGTCGATGGGCCTGTTTTCACACTGTATGACTCTATGTTAGCAACAGAGCTGAGATGAAACTCAAATTTGGAAAATGATTCAGGGAAAGGGATAGTGGAAACAAGAGAGAGAAGCCCTGAATTAAAAACAACACCAACAAGGCTTCAAAGAGGCTGAAATAAGATTCAAAAATTAGACTGGGGCATTTTAATTGGATGCTTTCATTAGAATAAGGCATTTTGAGTGGTTTTGCTGATGATAAGATACCAAGTAGTATCATCTATTTGTGGGTGTTATATGGATGATGCGGGGCAGTAAGGGAATTTTGGTCACGAACCATTGGCTATGTATTTCAATGGCACTGAAAACCCAATATATCAGAGAGACTGCAGCCTGAATGGAGGTCCCTTCAAATAACGGGAACCTGGGTTAGGAACAGAGATCCGGTTAGTGGCAAGGCCAGGGGTTACAGTAGGGAGAGGAGGGGTGGCAGTTCATTGGGTTGATGCTGAACCATTGAAATTGAAGAGGACGTTGTGATTGAAGAATGGGGGGGGATCAAGAGTCAAGTCACGAATGTTTTATTGTCATATGTCCCGAAACGGAACAATGACATTTTTACTTGCAGCAGCCCCACAGACATATAAATCTGAAGAAGGTTCCTGACCTAAAACGTCACCCATCCCTTTTTTCCGGAGATGCTGCCTGACCCAATGAGTAACTCCAGCACTTTGTATCTTTCTTAGCTATGTAAACATGGTACTCTGTAAACACCATAATAAAGGACAAAAAAAATTCAGTATACTGAACTTTTACTTTTATATATATTGGAGGTTTTAGAATTTAATAGCCTGATGGTTTAGGGAAAAAGCTGCTCCTGAAAAGTTACAGTTTTCAGGCTCCTATACCATCTTTCTGATGGCAGAAGTGAAATGAGAGTGTGGCCGGAATGGTGTGGACTTTTATGATTTAAACATAAACACACAATGCAGAATCACACAAATAATTACATAAGCGTTACTATAAATGAGCTAAATATAAATTTACTTTTCTAATCCTTTTAAACACAATATGAACTAGATTTAACAGATCACACTTTGTGCCACGAACGCTCATAAATACAATGGTTGATTTTTTTTTAAACCATCTTCACATGTGGGACATCTTACATCCTGGACTAAAGAGTTGCATTAACTGTACATAATTTAAAATAAAGTATATCATATGCATTTTTCAACATAATTTCAGGAATCTTGATCAACAAACAAAGGGCTGGAGGAACTCAGTGGGTTGGGCAGCATTCATGGAGGGAATAGACAGCTGACTCTTCAGGTCGAGACCCTTCTTCATCTTGAGCTTTTATCGGTGTTTCCATTTAGTAAGTTAACAAACTAAAGATTCTTTATTGTTGGTTAATGAACAGAATAGGTTATTTGCAAGTATATATCTAAAGTCATACCATATGATATGCATTATCCTTAAATATATTTCCATCAAATATATACCACTGAATTTTCAGTCATGCAAAGTTAACTGAAATTATTCGTTGTTATCTTCGGCATCAGGTGAAGACAATTTTCATTTGTAGAAAATGGTGTTGAATATCTAGGTCTATGTGGGAAATTAAGGATTAGTTTTACGTTGGATGCATATATATCTTCAAGACTGATAACCATGCAGTTAAGTAAATTGAACACGTTAACAATATTATTTGGGAAGCATCGGAGTGAAACATATCCAGTCATAAGGATTGTAGAATTGTTAGGTTAGAAACACAGCCATAACATTGCAGGTATGTGCATGCCGTGTGTAAAACAAAACAGGCCAGATCTGTTTTTAAAAGATATAGGCATGAGATTGAGGCGTTTGAGTCATTAGCAACAAGTTAAATATCTTTAAATGAAACTCCACTTTTGGAAATTATGCTATTGTCATTCTTTTCATCCTGTGAAGAGGTTATGAATGCATGATATAGAATGGGTCAATAAATGCATGGGAAACCAAAGGCACCGAATCGATAAGTGAGGGAGGAAGATGAAGTGAGGCCAAATAAGAAGAACATTGCTTTAAAACAGAAGTTAAGAGATCTTAAAATTATTGATAGTGAGGAGCATCTAATGCTTTGTTTTGACAAAAATACATTAACACAGAATTTTCTTTCATTGTGCTTGCATGCTGTGAAGCAAGAGCACAAAACTGACAAGGGAGAATTAGTAACCAGCAGGCAATGAAAGCTGTGACTTTGACTGGACTCAGTGCTAGTTTTGGCTTTACATTTTCGTTAGACCTCAGGGAAATCAAGAGAAACCAACAAGCCAGCCAGCTGTCCGTCAAATCTGGCCCAGTGCATTTGTATGCAGTGCCATCATATTCTCCCTTCATAATTAGTGCATTGGAAATTATTGCTTAAAATCATTTTGTAGAAAAATCCTTCACATTATGCTTTGCTCTTGAATCTTTGGGAAGTACCACTAGATGAACAAGGGTTGCCATTCACAAACACTCCAGCATGCAGGATGACCATGGCAACCAGACCATAGCAATCAGTCTGAAGAAGGGTCTCGACCCGAAACGTCACCCATTCCTTCTCTCCAAGATGCTGCCTGACCTGCTGAGTTACTCCACCTTTTTGTGATACCTTCGATTTGTACCAGCGTCTGCAGTTATTTTCCTACACTATGGCAACCAGACCTGCAGCTTGATCAGTGAAACATGACTGTAACCATGAGAAGAGCATGAGGGCAAGTTTGGGAAACAGGCCAAATGTCAATAGTGACACAGTGGCGCAGATGGTAGAGCTACTGCCTCACAGCTCCAGAGTCCCGCATACGATCCTGACCTCGGGTGCTGGCTGTGTGGAGTTTGCATGTTCTCGCTGTGACTGCTTGGGCTTCCTGCTGGTGCTCTAGTTTCGTCTCATGTTTCAAAGAAGTGCGGGTTTGTTGGTTAATTGGCCTCTGTAAAATTGCCCCTAGTGTGTAAGGAGTGGATGAGAAAGTGAGATAACAGAACTAATGTGAACAGGTGATCGGTGGTCAGCGTAGACTCACTGGCCGAAGGACCCATTTCCATGCTGTGTCTCTGTAAATTAAAAATTAACTGCACTATCAGCTCAAGAGAAGTAGGGATAGTTAATAAATTCCAGTGATACGCTGCTATGTTGCGTAGCACTCAGGATGTGTTCCCAGGATTCAGAGCACCAGTGTAATACCTGCTAAAAGGGGTCATTATAGCATTACTGATCACAGTGTTGTATCAGCAATCAAAGTGGAAGGAACCCCTGCCCTCCCCATCGATCCACAGTGCTCTTCCAGGTACCTGTCACTCTCCCAGCAATGAATCATCCCTGTAGAAACAAGGTCTCCACCACCTCCAACATGATCATACCACCAGTCTCATCCCCTCCTAGGTCTCTGGCTCTGTGAGGCGGCAGCTCTACCAGCTGAGCCACTGTGTCACCCTAATGGTTAATCACAATTATTCTCATACCACAAGCAACTGTTCTCTGCTAACAGTCTATGTGGATCTTAATGTCCAAATAATCCAAATAGAATCTGTGTGGTATCATTTTTCAAATGAATCATACTTACAGACTTTCTCAGTGAGAATGACATTTGTTCTGAAAATTAATTGATGGATTCCGAGTATGGTTTCAGCCCATTAAAAATCGAGTTTGGATATCCCAAACTCGATTAGGGTTCTTGCAAATGATAACAGAAGATAATCTCATCACAAACCCAGACTGAGTGATTGCTCCAACCTATCATATTACTAAAACATGATTCCATAAAACATGATTCCATTAGCAGCATTTATATAAAGAAATAGTTAGATTCATGGGTGTTCAGTACATTCAATTTTTTATGTAGGAACAAAACTGCAGATGCTGGTATAAATCGAAGGGAGACAAAAAATGCTGGAGTAACTCAGCGGGACAAAGATAGGATGTAGGAGGAGACAGGAAGACCAGAGGGAGAACTGGGAAGGAGAGGGAAAGAGGAACTATCTGAAGTTAGAGACGTCAATGTTCATATCGCTGGGGTGTAAACTGTCCAATTGAAATATGAGATGATATTCCTCCAATTTGTGCTGGGCCTCAGTCTGACAATGGAGGAGGCCCAGGACAGGTCAGATTGGGAATGGGAGGGGGAGTTGAAGTGCTGAGGCACCGGGAGATCGGGTTGGTTAAGGTGGAGTGAGCGGAGGTATTGAGCGAAACGATCGGCAAGCCTATGCTTGGTCTCGCTGATGTAGAGAAGTTGACATCTGGAGCAGCGGATACAATAGAGGATGTTGGAGGAGATGCAAGTGTACCTCTGCCTCACCTGGAAAGACTGTTTGGGTCCTTGGATGGAGTTGAGGGGGGAGGTAAAGGGACAGGTGTTGCATCTCCTGCGGTTGCAGGGGAAAGTACCTTAGGAGGGGGTGGTTTGGGTGGGAAGGGACGAGTGGACTAGGGAGTTACGGAGGGAATGGTCTCTGCGGAAAGCAAAAAGGGGTGGAGATGGTAAAATGTGGCCAGTAGTGGGATCCCGTTGGAGGTGACAGAAATGTTGGAGGATAATTTGTTGTATGCGACGGCTGATGGGGTGGAAGGTGAGGACAAGGGGTCTCTCTCCTTGTTACGAATGGGGAGAGGGGGAGCAAGAGCGGAGCTGTGGGATACATAGGAGACCCTAGTGTGAGCCTCATCTACAATGGAAGAGGGGAAACTCCATTTCCTAATGAATGAGGACATTTCTGATGCCCAAGTATGGAACACCTCATCCTGGGCGCAGATGTGGTGTAACGGAGGAATTGGGAGTAGGGGATAGAGTTTTTACAGGAAACAGGGGGGGAAGGAGTATAGTCAAGATAGCTATGGGAGTCAGTAGGTTTGTAGTAGATGTCAGTCACTAGTCTGTCTCCTGTGATGGAGATGGTGAGATCCAGAAACTGTAGGGAGATGTCAGAGATGGTCCAAATATATTTAAGAGCAGGATGGAAATTAGTGGTGAAATTTATGAAGTCAAGTCAAGTTAATTTTATTTGTATAGCACATTTAAAAACAACCCATGTTGACCAAAGTGCTGTACATCAGCTCAGGTACTAAGAAACGAACATACAATGGCACACAAACATAACAGCACATATATAAACAGTTCACAGCGCCCCCTCAGAGGGCCTCAAATGCTAGGGAGTAGAAATAGGTTTTGAGCCTGGACTCAAAGGAGTCGATGGAGGGGGCAGTTCTGATGGGGAGAGGAATGCTGTTCCACAGTCTAGGTGCTGCAACCGCAAAAGCGCGGTCACCCCTGAGCTTAAGCCTAGACCGCGGGATAGAGAGTGAGTGAGTGAGTGAGTGAGTGAGTGAGTGAGTGAGTGAGTGAGTGAGTGAGTGAGTGAGTGAGTGAGTGAGTGAGTGAGTGAGTGAGTGAGTGAGTGAGTGAGTGAGTGACTGACTGAGTGACTGAGTGAGTGAGTGAGTGAGTGAGTGAGTGAGTGAGTGAGTGAGTGAGTGAGTGAGTGAGTGAGTGAGTGAGTGAGTGAGTGAGTGAGTGAGTGAGTGAGTGAGTGAGTGAGTGAGTGAGTGAGTGAGTGAGTGAGTGAGTGAGTGAGTGAGTGAGTGAGTGAGTGAGTGAGTAAATCAGTGAGTTCTGCTTGGGTACAAGAGGTAGCACAAATGCATTCGTCAATATAGCGAAGGTAGAGTTCGGGGATAGGGCCAGTGTACGCCTGGAACAAGGATTGTTCGTTGTACCCTACAAAGAGGCAGATAGCCTCTAGGGCCCATACGAGTGCCCATAGATACGCCTCAGATTTGGAGGAAGTGGGAGGAGTCAAAGGAGAAGTTGTTGAGGGTAAGAACCAGCTGTGCTAGGTAGAGAAGAGTATTGGTAGATGGAGATTGGTTCCATTTCTTATATTGCCTTACTAACAGTATTATTTCATTAATGTAAAGCATTTATGAATGCTTTGGTGATTTTTTTTTGTGGTAGTAGCTACACTGCAGAATAATTAAAGTTATGACAAGGTCTACAGCAAGTTTAGTCCTTCCCATCAACATTTTTTTTTAATTAGTCCTTTAAATAATGAAGAAACAAGGAACTGCAGATGCTGGTTTACAAAAAAGGACACAAAGTGTTGGAGTAACTCAGCGGGCTGGGCAGATTCTCTGGAGAGCATGGGTAGATGATGTTTCAAGTTGAGACTATTCTTCAGAACGACGTTATGGATTGGGACCCCTCTCTAGACTGAAACGTTGCCTATCCATGTTCTCCAGAGATGCTACCTGACCCGCTGAGTTACTCCAGCATTTTGTGTCATTAAATAATGAAGCATGTTTAAAGGAGAAGGCACGCTGAGGTACAGGTTGTTGCAGTGTACAGTGCATTGCCTATATTGGTTTACTTTTAAAGCCAGCAAGCAGCCTTTAGAAAGTGTTTCACATTTAGTATTGAAAGATCTGCAGTCAGCATGGAGCCAAATTTCTCCACTGAAGGTTTCTGAGACCTGATCAGTAATAACACCCTGGGAGATTACCAGTGATTGTTACTCATTGGACTTGTACACTGGATGACCACTGCAGAGTACAATTGTTTCCACTGCAGCATTGAGGAGTTCCCTCTTTAAAATAGAGGAACCCCAAGAACCTTTATCCCACGGTATAAATGTCAAAGACTTTATTCCTTCGAGTGCAGGAGGCTGAGGGTTGATCTTATAGAGATGTATAAGATCATGAGTGGAATAGATAGAATAAATGCACAGTCTTTTCCCCTGAGAAGGGGAATGAAGAACCAGAGGACATAAGTTTGTGAGTGGAGAAAGATTTAATAGGAACCTTAGGGCAACTTTTTCACACAGAAGGTAGTGGATATGTGGAACTGCTCAACTACTAGGGTGGCACAGTGGCCCAGTGGTAGAGCTGCTGCCTCACAGTACCAGAGATCCTGACCTCAGGTGCTATCTGTGTGGAGTTTGCACATTCTCCCTGTGACCACTTGGATTTTCTCCAGGTGCTCCGGTTTCCTCCCACATTCCAAAGACGTGTGGGTTTGTAGGTTAATTGGCTTCTGAAATTGTCCATGGTGTGTGGGATACGAAAGAGGGATAACATGGAGCTAGTGTACGGGTGATCAATGTTCAGCGTGGACTCAGTGGGCCGAAGGAGCCTGTTTGCACACTGTCTCTCTAAACTGTACTACCCAAAGGCAGAGCTGCCTGGTTGTGCCTGACCGCCATCTAGAAAGCCTTACTGCAGTGTTTCCCAGTCCTGGAAGCATGCTTCTGCAGACTGTGTCATTTCCTTATGTGTTTGATGTTAAAATATATTTGTGTGCTGCCTAGAAAAATAACAGGAAGGAGAATGTCGTTGTGAAGGCGAATACAACTGATCAAGTGAGGTACCTCTTTCCAAATGCCTTCCTAAAATTGGACCCATTTTAGGCCCAATTTTTTTCGTACAAAAGGCCACCCGAGATTTGAAGCCTACTGGTAAAAGCATCCACATTAGATACATTGACCACCGAAGAGACTGGAGTAACTCAGTGGGTCAGGCAGCATCTCCGGAGAACATGGATGGGAGAGGTTTCAAATCAGTATTCCTTCTCAGAGTAATTGTAGTAGAGAGGAGGAAACTAGAAGAGGTGGGGGTATCCCGACCCAAAACGTCACCTATCCATGTCTTCCAGAGATGCTGCCTGTCCCGCACTTACTCCAACACTTTGTACTATTAGATTCCATGACTGAATCAGAATACCAAACACTGGACATGGTCATCTGCAACTGAGATACATGGTTATATACAGTACCAGCCGTGTGATTCAATTTGGGGTAGCAAGGTGGCGCAATGGTAGAGTTGCCTCTTACAGCACCAGAGACCCAGGTTCGATCCTAACTACGGATGCTGTCTGTACGGAATTTGTACATTCTCCCAGTAACTGTGTGGGTTTCCTCCGGGTACTCCGGGTACTCCGGGTGCTCCGGTTTCATCCAACACTTAAAAGACATACAGGTTTGTCGGTTAATTGGCTTTGATAAAATTGTAAATTGTCCCTACTGTATAGGATAGTGCTAGTGTACAGGGTGATCGCTGGTTGGCGTGGACTCGGTGGGCCAAAGGGTCTGTTTGCACGCTGTGTCTCTAAAGTGTAAAAGTCCAATAGCGATCATACACAAGAGAATAAATAAAACTACCGCAAGCCACTAGATTTCTAGGGAAAATAACTTGACTACAGAATAGAAACAGTATATGTAAGAGTTCACTCTGTGCACTTATCTGGCTGTGGCAGATAAACCAGAATAGACAAAAGTAGAGACATTATTGTATCTCATTAGTAACAAGGAGAGAGAGTTGTTTCATATCATATCGCCCTCTAATGAGACCCTGGAGGATGCATCAGATGCATTACAGGAACTTTGCAAATCCATGTAAAAATGAAACAGCTGAACGTTACTAGTTCATTTCTGCCGACCAGCAACAGGAAGGACTTTGATAATTTCCTTACAGAGCTATGATTGTTTGCAGGTAACAGCAGCTACAGAGACTTGAAGCACTCACTGATCAGGGACTGGATTATATGTGGAATCTGGGAATGTGCCCTGGGGAAACAGCTACTACCTGAGAGAGGAAGAATGTACGAAAATAAACTGCAGATGCTAGTTTAAATCGAAGGTAGATACAAAATGCTGGAGTAACTCAGCGGGTCAGGCAGCATCTCAGGAGAGAAGGAATGGGTGACATTTCGGGTTGGTGACCCTTCTTCCAACCAATTGTAATAAGGGGAGAAAGCTGGAAGAGAGGTGGGGAAGGTCAAAGCCTGGCATGTGATGGATGGATACAGGTGAGGGGGTTGTTTAGCAAATGGGTGGACAAAGGCCAGAGATGAAAAGGAGACAATAGGCTGTGAGATAAGGAGAGAAGAGGCATTAAATGTGAGCCCAGAGAAAAGGATAGAGGTGGAAGGGAACAGAGGGAAGAAGCAAGGGTAGGTGCATCTAGGTGAGGCACCGGGAAGAGAAGGAGGAGAAAAACATGGGGGAGGGGTTGCTGGTTAGTTAGGTAAAATCAGAGAATTCAATATTCATACCGTTGGATTGTAAGGTGCCCAAGGTGCAGTTCTAGTAGTTTGTGTGTGGCCTTACTCTGGCAATGAGGAGGCCCAGTACAGAAGATGGGTATGGTAATGGGAAGGGGATTTAAAGTGGTTAACAACTGAGAGATAAGTTCACTAGTTCATAAGTTATAGGAGCAGAATTAGGCCATTCAGCCCATCAAGTTTACTCTACCATTCAATCATGGCTAATCTATCTTTCCCTCTCAACCCATTCTCCTGCCTACTCCCCATAACCCCTGACACCAGATCCAGCAGGCCTTAGCAGACCGAGCACGTATTTGGTTAAACAGTCGCCTAGTCTACGCTTGGTCTTGCCGTTGTAAAGGAGATCACATCGGGAGCACTGAATGCTGTAGAAGAGGTTAGAGGAGATGCATAAGAATCTCTATCTCACCTGGGGTACCTGAATGGAGGTGAGGAAGAAGGTGTAGAAATAGATGTTACATCTCCTGAAGTTGCAGGTGAAAGTAACTGGGGACGGGGTGGTTTGGGTGGGAAGGGATGAGTGAACAAAGGAGTTTCTGTTCTGAACAAAAGAGGTCTCTGCGGAAAGCGGATGGGAAGATATGACTGGTGTGCATGTGACCTCTGGCAATGGAGGAGAATGTTTTTATATTGTTGCACATACTCCATGGGTTCCCTATTTGCTTCAAACAATCTCTACAGATTCTGGGGACACATGAACCAATAGACTGGAAAAGCCAGCATTAGCCTTTTCCTCACCCTCCTCCCACCTTCCTCTTCCCCACACGCTGTCAAGAATTATCCAAATCGGCAGAATTTACATCCACTAATGCTTGGTTGCCAAATTAATGGCAGGAATTGGAAATTGTTATGGGAAAATGCTATCAAATTTATTACTGTAACAAAATTTAAAATGGCCAAAAATACATTCTGTATTACAAAGTTTATTGGAACAAACTAGCTTATATTGTTTTAATTGCTTAATATCCCAGTTAATTCTATGTCCCTGAAAAATTTTCAAAGACAGCAGTCCGTGCCAAAAAGTTATTTAAGGCCTAATCTGTACAATTTGTTACTATCTATGCTGCTCACATTTAGTTTACATAGACGCACTTAGCTCTTGGGGAAAAAATGGTAAATTCCCTTTTAGTTAATTGGCCCTGTCGTCAGTCCGTCATCAATTTCCATCCGCTATTGATAGCTCAATGTACAAGCTCTGTTTGATAGCTCGGGTAGGTAACAAATCTTAATAGTGAATGGGCATCTCTCAATAAACAATTTATCATTATGACCAGGGCGAAGAAATAAATCTTGAAGTGATATGTGAACAAATACACAATCTCAATCCTTTCTTATTAGACAAATTTAGAGTAAAATTCGCTATTTAAATAAAACACAAATAAAACAGGGAAGCATGGCGGTGCAGCAGTAGAGTTGCTGCCTTACAGCACCAGAGACCGGATTCAATCGTGAGTAAGGGTGCTGTCTGTGTGGAGCTTGTACGTTCTCCCTGTAACTGCATGGGTTTTCTCCGGGTGCTCCGGTTTCCTCCCACACTCCGAAGACTTTTGGTTTGTAGGCTAATTGGCTTCTGTAAATTGTAAATTGTCTCTATTGTGGGTAGGATGGTGTTAGTGTGCGGTGATCACTGGTCGGCGCGTACCCGGTAGGCCGAAGGACCTGTTTCCACGATGTATCTCAACTAAACTAAACTAAACCTGCTGTTGACATGGATGTCATTGTTTCATTTGTGGTAATGTTAACGCTGACGGCCATTGCCTCTCGAAAAGCCATTGTTGTTTTCCGCGTGGTTACAAGCATATCCCCACAAAACCAATGGCTCAATCCTTAATAGTTATCAATGGAAATGCTTTTCCCCCTGAGCAACACACTTAATTTGAATTGTTCTTTGGTTTTGTGCAGTACGGCATTTGCGTCAAATACATACTAATGTAGTGCCTTGAAAAACATAACAAATCTAATCAATTCTACTTATTCTGGTTTATATTGTTGAAAAAAATAGTGAGGAAACTCATTTTAACAGGATATTCTTGCATCGCCCTTCATTAAATATTCATGCAATCACAAAGCAAAAACTGATCGAAGCTGTGAATCTACAGTTTGTCTATTTATGTTCTGTGATCATATAAATTCCTGACAAAGCCTGATGTAAAATCATCCTCAGCTTGCTACATTTATTGACGAATCCTCAAGGACTCCCATTTTATAAATGCCCTTTTCAATTACGTTTTTGTTGATAAATAACAGGCTGACATTGGAGTCACTATTGAATAATCAGAATGTTGTCTGGTTCCTGCTCATTATGAAGTCTTTGTGCTTTCACATAAAAATGCTCTGAGCCTCTCAAGCAAGACAACTTGACAGATTTCATACCACAAACAATATGGTTTCCAAGGTGTTTACCTCAAGGAATGCATGACGACAAGGGAAGCAATTGCTTATACAAAAGCTGAGACTCACAGTAGATTTTTTGCTATTTGAAAAGAAACTATTTAAACCTACTAAAGGAAAAATTGAATATGCCCAATTATTCTTTTATCAGCAGTTTCGCTAAAGTATCAAATCTAAATAGCATTATTTTCATTGATACAGAATGCAAATGTGAATTGAGCTTTCCTATTAAGAGAAGAGTGCTACAATATTTGATCATTTAACAGTGAAAGAACTGGTGTTAGATAGTCCTCAATGTTTAAGTAGGATAAGTTGACAATTTAAACTTCACCAGCCTCCTACATTTGGACGAAGCTAGGTACAAACTTTAAATTTACCTATTTTTCTCTCTTTCCCTAACAGGAGCTGCAGAGACCAATTATACTAGAATCTCACTGAGACCTATAAAGTTATTGTCAATAACTATAAAATCTGGAATCTAGGCTGGGAAGAAGAGCATTGCAGAGTATATATGACCATGGATCCATTTTTCAACTCCAGGATGGTCAGTCTCTATTAGCATTTAGAACAAGTGTTCTACGATGAAAGAAAGGCGTGTTGTGCACATAAAGAGAAAATTCTGCACAATTTCGCAATTCCACACAACGCACGAGTGTGTGTGCACAAGCGAGTGAGTGTGCACACACGAGTGTGTGTGTGTGTGTGCGAGTGTGTATGCATGTGCCTGTGTGAGTGTGTTGGGGGATTTGGGGGAGGGCGGGTGGTGGGATATGGTTTCTGCCTGGTGATCATGAAATAATGAGGGCATGAATTATTTTCAAGCAATGTTAAATGTGTGGGCTGTAGAACGTGGCAGCACATTTTAGGGAGAAAGTTAATTTAGAAAGTATATTTATATATTTTGTTTGTCTAAACATACAAGCAGATGTTCTATGGCACCAAGTTTAGCTCCAAGTACTCTACTTCAGATTAAAATGACAGAGAAATATGTTCAATGGATAAGGCAGTAGATAAAACTTCATTAAGCAAACGGCACACATGAAGAACTGTTACAAATGTTGGCTGTAATCTGTGTTGGAGGACTCCTCTCATCTGAATAAAAAGAGTCAACATCCATGAATTAGAAATGTTGGCTCCTTCATACTTGGTTTATTTCCCCTTTCAGAAGACCTGCTGCAGTTAGAAATGACGTACCACTCCAAGTCCAGCTGACCCAGGGAATCGCCATTCCATAACATCGCGAAGATGCGTAAACTCAGATTTGATCATATTTATGTACTCAACCAACTGCTGCAGAAAAATAGTTCCAATAAAAAGGCACAAAGTATTCAATGAGCATGTTCATCTTTGGGGTTGTTGCAGAGAAGGTTTGAGAGGCATCCCCTGTACAATATAAAACATTGGAATATTCATCCTAGTAACATTATTTGCAACACAGCTACCCTTTTCACCACATTATAATAGTTGACAAGTCCAGACTGTGTACGGGTAATACATGGAACAGTACGACAGAGGAACGAGCCCTTTGACCCACAATGTCTGTACAGAATGGTGGTGCAGCGGTAGAGTTGCAGCCTTACAGCGCTTATAGCGCCAGAGACCCGGGTTCGATCCTGGTTACAGCTGCTGTCTGTACAGAGTTTATACCATCTCCTGGTGACCTGCATGGGTTTTCTATGAGAACTTCGGATTCCTCCCGCACTACAAAGACTGGCAGGTTAATTGGCTTGGTATAAATGTAAAACTGCCCCTCGTGTGTGTGTAGGATAGTGTTAATGTGCAGGGATCGCTGGTCGGCGCGGACTCGATGGGCGAAGGGCCTGTTCCCGCACTACATCTCTAAACTAAACTAAACTAAAACTAAACAGAACATGATGCCAAGGTCAACTAATAAGTTGATGTTTAATCTTACAAGCATAACTTCTCATGGATACCAGTACCCAAGAATTCACTAATCTGATGTATTAAGTATATTCATCCTTATGGGATTTTATGTGTAGGAAGGGACTGCGGATGCTGGTTTACATGAAGGTAGACATAGAAATGCTGGAGTAACTCAACGGGTCAAGCAGCATCCCTGGAGAAAAGAAATAGGTGACATTTCGGGTCTGAAGAAGAATCTCGACCCGAAACATCACCTATTCCTTTTCTCCAGAGATGCTGCCTGACCTGCTGAGTTACTCCAGCATTTTGTGTCTCTCTTAGGGGATTTTAGTCTGTCTTAGCCTCTATCCTCCCCTTATTAATGATTGCCTTGTTGAAAGCTCCCTGAAGCCACAATGTTCATTTTATGCCACCTCATCCTTAAAAATTCTATATTTCTATTCTGCTTCAAAATCTAAAAAAAAGGCAAGAGAATGATCTTGGAAAGTAGGTGACTGTGCATTACTGCAGATTAACCCATTACATTTTTAAAGACTGGCAATCTGTCACTTTTCCTTCTCGGTAAATGGTTGGCAGTTCTGTTTTTGGGAAATGACTAATAGAGTTATGGGATTTCTAAAGTGAACTTCTCTGACCTTCAATAAATAAATTGAATTGCACCAGACAAAGAAGGTTAGTCATCTCTTAAGTGGATTTGGTAAAATCTGTGGGAGGAAATTGATCAACCTCTGTCAGGCAGTGATTGGGGGCTGGGTAGAGAGAGGAAGGGCAGTTAAAATCTCTCTCTCTATCCCTCCCCCACCCAAGTCGCACAAGCTTCTCATTTTCACCCTACAAACAACTTACAATGGCTTGTTTCCTTTTTCATCGTTACTTTTTTGCATGTCTTTCATTCATTGTTCTTTATCTCACCACATCACCATCTCTTTCTCTTCTTTCCCTTATCCCTAACCAGTCTGAAGAAGGGTCTTGACCCAAAATGTCACCCATTCCTCTCCAGAGATGCTGCCTGTCTCGCTGAGCTACTCCAGCTTTTTGTGTCTATCTTCAGTTTAAACCAGCAACTGCAGTTCCTTCTTACACAGTTAAAATAGAACGGGGAACCTCCCATTCTGGTCTATTCGCCTGCAACTTTAAATTGTAGGTGGTCAAGACACTCGTTCAAAGCCAACAGGGCTCTTTTCAATAATATACAATAATTATATATAAATTACCTGGATGTAAACGTAGAAGGGTTGATTGGTAAGTTTGCAGATGACACCAAGTTTGTTGAAAGTGGAGTGAGTGAAAGGCTGTCAAGGCTGTCAAGCAGGATATAGATCAGCTACAGAAAAGGGCGGCACGGTGGCGCAGCGGTAGAGTTGCTGCCTTACAGCGAATGCAGCGCCGGAGACTCAGGTTCTATCCTGTCTACGGGCGCCGTCTGTACGGAGTTTGTACGTTCTCCCCGTGACCTGCGTGGGTTTTCTCCGAGATCTTCGGTTTCCTCCCACACTCCGAAGACGTACAGGTATGTAGGTTAATTGACTGGGTAATATGTAAAAACTGTCCCTAGTGTGTGTAGGATAGTGTTAATATGCGGGGATCGCTGGGCGGCACGGACTCGGTGGGCCGAAGGGCCTGTTTCTGTGCTCTATCTCTAAATCTAAATCTAAAAGGGCAGAGATATGGCAGATGGAGTGCAATCCAAGCAAATGCAAGGTGTTGCACTTTGTAAGGCCAAATGTAAGGGGAAAATATACAATCAATGTATGGCCCTCAACAGCACAGATGTACATTTCTCCCTGAAAGTGAGAGGAACTTTTTTGCAAAGAGGGTGGTGAGGGCCAGGAACGCACTGCCAGGGTTGGTGGTGGAGGCAGATAGGATAGTGGCATTTAAGAGGCTTTTGGACAGGCATATGGATATGCAGGAAATTAAGGGATATGGATTATGTGCAGGTAGGTAATATTGGAATGGGGCTTGAGAGGAGAATCTGCAGTGATTTCCCAATATGCTGAAGCTTCCGGGATCTGGGGCCAGATGAATCTTGTGTTCGTGGACTAGGAACAGCAGGAATGCTCTCAACCCTTAGGAAACATTGAATATCTTGGTTTCTCTATCCCCAACTGCAATTTCTGTGGTTTACCCAAACTGATCATTTTTCTTAATCTCAGCAACAGTTCCCTCTAGCTCTCATGTAATAGCAACAAAGCTGTTTCTTTCCTGCCAATCCCAAGGGCCACAAAAGTTCATGAGTCATGAGCCGACCCAGGCAATTCTGCCCATCGTCTACTCCGCCATTCAATCACAGCTGATGTAGTTTAGTTTAGTTTATTCTCATGTGGTACAGTGAAAAGTTTTTGTTGCATGCTAACCAATCAGCGGAAAAACTATATATCATTACATTCGAGCTGTTCATAGTGCACAGATACATGATAAAGGGAGTAACATTTAGTGCATGATAAAGTCCAGTAAAGTCCGATTAAAGATAATCCAAGGGACTCCAATGAGGTAATGAGGTAAGAGGGCTGCTCTCTAGTTGTTGATAGGATGGTTCAGTTGCCTGATAACAGCTGGGAAGAAACTGTCCCTGAATCTATCTTTCTCTCTCAACCCCATTCTCCTGCTTTCTTCCGATAAGGTTTGACATCTTTACGTCTTGGAAACTAAAATCACTCTCCACCATGAATGATTTGGCCAGCTATTAACTATTGCTGTTAACCTGTTGCAGGTAAGCATTTTGTTGTTCCGTTATCGCTACATATGACAATTAAATCTGACGAGTCACCAAACCTTATTCCAATCAGCTTGAGTCATTCTTCGTTGAATGTGATCACAGTCAAACATGTCATTTTTAAATACACATATTTCAACTGTTTTGCAATATCAGAATTACCAGCATCTGAACACTGTAATTATGGTATCAATATATTTACTGAAACTCTTAAACTTCAATCTATTTTTCTACTTACAGCATTAGGATTTGATTTGAAACACAAAATCCTCGTGTTGCAAGATTCTGATTGTATTTTATCTGACTGATACATTTTACTGAAATGGATCACCATTTATTTTTCCACAAAGAAGATAACTAATGCCTTTGATTTATCCATTTTGTTTTGCAGTGGGCTTAAAGCAGCACTGTCAGCAAGTGTCTGTCAGTATCAGTGACAACCCACAGAGAGAGTTGTCACTTTAAGTTGTTTCCTCCTGTAGAGATTTGACAAGTACCAGTAGCTCTGGCACCTTCAAAAAATCCTCAATTAGTTCTTCGCAGTCCCAAGCAGTAAGACATTGTAGTTTTGCTATACTTCCAAACAAGACGTTATTGAATTTATTCATAGAAAGATACAGCATGGAAACAGGCACTTCAGCCCATCGAGTTTACGCTGACCATCGAAATCACCCATTCACACCAGTACTAGTCCCACCTGTCTGCCTCAACGATCTCGTTCCATATACCCACCACTCTGTGTGAAAACGTTACCCCTCAGGTTCCTATTAAATCTTTCCTCCCTCACCTTGCAATTGAAGGGTACAAGGTGGCACCATAATTGATGTAATTGTAAGGTGAGGGGGGGAAAGATTTAATAGGAACCTGAGGGGTCATTTTTTCACACAGAGAGCGGTGGGTGTCTGGAATGAGCTGCTGGAAGAGGAAGTAGAGCCAGGTGCTATCACAACTTTTAAGAAACATCTAGACAGGTACAACGATAGGGGCGGTTTGGAGGGATACAGGTCAAACGCAAGCAGGTGGGATGGGTGTATAAGGGATGAGTTGGCTGGTGTGGGCAAGTTGGGCCGAAGGGCCTGTTTCCACGTTGTATGACTCTATGACTATCTTGATGTAATTGACTATGTGACACTCTTGTACTTAAGTATGATTGTGCCAATGTATAGTAAGGTTGTTACTGAAATGTATGCAATTTTTTTTTAAATCTGTACCTAGGTACAAGTGACAATAAAGCATAACTGAACATTGATTAATTGGATTTTGATCCCAGCACTCTGCACAGTGCAGAAAATGATGACAAATCCATCCCAGATTCATTATTAATGTAAATGAATAGGCATGTTGCAGCACATTCACGAGATTCCTGGATAATTTTCTATGAAAGTGGATGATTTTAACATGCCACCTTTGACCACGGTAGCACAGCGGTAGAGTTGCTGCTTTACAGCGAATGCAGCGCCGTTGACTCAGGTTCGATCCTGACTACGGGCGCCGTCTGTATGGAGTTTGTACGTTCTCCCCGTGACCTGCGTGGGTTTTCTCCGAGATCTTCGGTTTCCTCCCACACTCCAAAGACGTACAGGTTTGTAGGTTAATTGGCTGGGTAAATGTAAAGATTGTCCCTAGTGTGTGTAGGATAGTGTTAATAGTTTTAGTGTGCGGGGATCGCTGGGCGGCGTGGACTTGGTGGGCCGAAAAGGCCTGTTTCCGCGCTGTATATATATGATATATGATATGATACTTGGCTTCACTTGTTTGAAAAATCCAGGTTCACAGCTGAATAATACAATGCAATTAATCAACCGATTCAAATACTTTCTATGACAAAAGAAGGTGAGGGACAAAGACCAAGGACTTCACCAATTTAGAATGAACAAGAAAAGTGATTTAAAGGAAACCAATTAGACAACTGAAAAGAGTGTGGCCTCGATTCATGTAGCATCTTTATACATGTCTCTGAAAGGCATAGGAACAGAACGGGGCCCCATTTCTGAGGAAAGATGTGCTGACATTGGAGAGGGTCCAGAGGAGGTTTACGAGAATGATCCCAGGAATGATTGGGTAACATATGCTGAGCATTTGATGACACCAGGCCCGTACTCGCTGGAGCTTGCTGGAGAAGAGTGAGGGGGCACGTCATTGAAACTTACTGAATAGTGAAAGGCCTGAATAGAGTGGATGTGGAGAGAATGTTTCCACTGGTGAGAGAGTCTAGGCCATAGCCTCAGAATGAAAGAATATACCTTTAGAAAGATGAGGAGGAATTTATTTCATCTTTGGGTGGTAAATCTGCGGAATACATTGCCACAGAAGCCTGTGGAGGCCGTCAATGGATATTTTTAAGACTGAAATTGACAGATTCTTGATTGTTACAGGTGTTAGGGGTCATGGGGAGAAGGCAAGAGAATGGGTTTAAGAGGGGACGATAGATCAGCCGTGATTGAATGGAGCAGTAGACTTGATGGGCCGAATGGCCTAATTCTGCTCCTATAACTTATGAACCTATGAAAATGACAGTGCTTACCTTGGTTAGGAATGTCACGATTTCAGCCTTTTGGCCATCAGCTCACTCCAAATGTCACAAGTTATGTTTGCCAAATCAGTCATGTTTATTCTTGTCCAGTTCCTTGCATTCCATACAGAAACAAGGGGAGTGAATTAATCATTAATTTTCATTGACTTAAAATCCACAATTGCTTTTCGCCCTATGTTATATTGATTTGGCTACTAAAAGTCCGATTGTCAATCTATTATATTAGTTGGCAGAGTTTGTCTCTGCCAATGCCAAATATCTAAGGGTCTGCCACAATCCATTCATTTTTCTGGAACTTAATGATCCTGTACTGTTTTAGAATCAAGGTCACCATTCTGACTGATTTATTGAAGAGGCCGCTTGGAGAAGAATGGCAAATAAAGTGCGGAATGCTACTGTGATGTTTGGTGGACCGTGTGGGGTGGGAGGACCCGTTGCTCCTCCCGTGCAGCAGGTGGCGCTGCACAGGACAAAGAGATGGTTATCTCTGTCTGTACACAGATCGTGTGGTTGCAGCCATTTTTGTTGTCTTGCTGCCAGCATTGAGTTAATGTAATAAAGACTTCTGTTGTACCTTGAAGACTCTCAAGTTTTATACAGACATAGAACAAGAGCACGAAAGCTACAATGAACTGTCTCCTTGGAATTGACATTGAATAGCCCATTAGTACGCCGAACGGAAGACTCAGGTAACTAAAATGAGTAAACGCCCAAAATCGTGGCTCAATATGTCCTTCACAACTTCAGTCTTCAGAAAGGCTTCAGAATTATCATTCATGAGAAGGTCAGTGAGAAGCTGGATCATCAAGACATTGGAAGTGTGCCATTGTGCCTATTTTCTGTGGGATGTATGCTGAGGTTTCCACTGAATCAAAGATGAGTCATGTCTCATTAAGCTAATTGTATTTTTTTGTGGAAGTCAGTAATAAGTGCATGTGTATGAATAATATCTAAATGGATTTCAAGAAGGTATTCAACAAAATGTCATATTGCTATTTCCTAGCATATATCGGGGACCAGACAGGGGGGTGTTGGTGTGCAGGGGAGGGGGGGACGCTGGAGGGGAATAGGGGACCTGGAGTAGAGAAGGGTGGGAGATGAGCAAATGGATGAGGTGAAGGTGTGGGGGGAGTGGAAAAAAAATGTGCAGTAATGTCATAGAGTCAGACAGCGTGGAAACAGTCCCTTCGCCCCAACTTACCCACGCCGACCAACATGCCCCATCTACACTTGTCCCAACTGCCTGCTTTTGGTCCATATCCATCTAGACCTATCCTATCCATGTACCTGTCCAAATATTTTTTAAACAGTGGGAGTAGTGGGGGTGGGGGGAACTGGGTAGAACAGGAACAGGAGGGTGGGTTACCTGAAATTGGAGAATTCAATGTTCATGCTGTTGGATTACAGGCTGCTGTTCTTCCAGTTTGCATGTGGCCTCACTCTGGCAGAGGAGGAGGCTGAGGACAGAGGTCGATTGCCGAAAGATTAATTAGCACAGGAAGCACTGGCTGGCAAGTAAACTGAGAGTACTCATTTCACTTGTCAGTTCTTTCCCCAACACTCCCTCTCACCTCTTTATACTGACTATATCCCCCCCCCCTCCCTACTCTTTCAGTCTCAACCTGAACGTAGACTGTCCATTTCTCCCTCACAGATGCTGCCCGTCCCCCAGCATAGAACATAGAATAGTACACTATGGGAACAAGTCCACAATGTTGTGCCGAACATGGTGCAAATTAAATTATTCTCCTTTCCTTTAGACTTTAGACTTTAGACTTTAGAGATAGAGTGCAGAAATGGGCCCTTCAGCCCACCGAGTCCGCGCAGACCAGCAATCACCTCGTACACTAGCGCTATCCTACACACTAGGGACAATTTACAATGTTTTTACTGAAGCTAATTAACGTACAAACTTCTACATCTTTGGAGTGTCGGAGAAAACCAGAGCACCCGGAGAAAACAGGGAGAGCGCACAAACTTCATACAGACAGCCACTGTGCCCTTCCTCCGCAGTTTGTTTTTGCTCCAGTCATTTGTAACTCCAATTATCATTAAAGCTTACTATCAGAAGGAAGAATATGTTTGGAAGTAATTTTTTGATATTTCTCAGTTATTGGCACATACTATTCTAATCTGATGAAACATTACATTGTGCTGCCTGAGAATAGAGCAATACGTGCTCATCCCATTCTCATTTTGCATTCTTTGTGCATCGCCTCAAGTCAAAAAAGCATCAGTGAATAGCTTTCAAGTCAACCTTATCTTAGCTTCACAAAAAAAATGTATTTCTGGCCACAACCACTTTAGAAGATGCTGCCAGCTGCCAGCTATTGACAGTTAATGGAAAAGATGACAATTGTTGCTAGGACAAGACAAATAGGGTCTCACAAGGGACCGTTCACTCCATTTGATCAGCAGTGTTTCAAATCGGGCCATCAGCTTATAGATATTATAATACCTCAAAGAGTAAACTAAAAGGTTAAAGAAGGCAGGATATTTGCATCCCTTTAAATTTTATTAGACAGCAAGTTACAAAAATATTTATAAGCTCCAAAAGCAGTATCATCGGTAATGCAATTCCATCTAATTGAGGAAGGACTAAGAAAATCAACTGATCATGCATGCTAATTTTGACATTATTCAGTGTTTACTCCATTTGTTTCAATGCAGGAAGTCAAGGTAACAAATTAGGTTTATGGATTGTAAACTAATCTAATCTACTCCACATCCAGTTCAATAGTTTTTGTCTTGCTTTTCTTTACATAAAGTCTGAATGCAAATTAGAGGCTAAATGTAAAATCAGTAATAGATTACATTAGGAAACCCAGTGGCGGTCTATAAATAAGATCTGCACGGCGATCAATATTAATCAACTGTAAACCCTCGACGGTTTAATTTCTTTAAAGCAAATGTTAATGTATAACAGAGTTGAGTGATCTGATCTGACTCGACTCTGATTGGACTCAAATATGGAGTTAAAACCATTATAACCATCAGACATTGATTCAGTAAAGGTAAAATGAAAAACGAATGCGACAATGTCAAAATTTTACATAAATCTATAGAGAAATAATTTCACTGATCACATTACTTTTGGTAGGGCCACTCACACATCCAATAGTTGAATGGATGCAAATATATGTTCCCTGCCTATACTGAAAAGAGATTACTCTAGAGGTGTAAACGTCACCCATTCTTTCTCTCCTGAGATGCTGCCTGACCTGCTGAGTTACTCCAGCATTTTGTGAAATAAATACCTTCGATTTGTACCAGCATCTGCAGTTATTTTCTTACATTACTTTAGAGGTGCATTGGTCTGATGGAAATGAACTGGAAGTGTAATTAATGACGCTACGACAATTATTTTAATGGCATTTTTGGTTAGATACTTCTGCAGAAAAGTTTGACAAGAAAATTAGAATAGGATATTCACGTTGACTTTAAAGATTTTTATATATTGTAGTGGATACATCACCATTCAGATAGGCAGCCTGCCTGATCCATTAAGCAATTTCCCTAACGCTTGAAGCTGATATGCTTCGCTCATATAGAATCTCCTCCACTGCCAAGTTAGATGATCTTTCTTTGATTTAACCTCTGTTCCCCTGTACATTTTCTATCGGTCATACCTCTCGTTGATGTTTTTGGGACCTGCATATTTACAAATTAGCGGCCACATTTCCCTACATTACAAGATGTAGATGCAAGGAACTGCATATGCTGGAATCATATGAAACCTCAGTAAAACCAAGGAACTGATTATTGACTTTGGAAGAAGAAGAAGGACAAGGATCCATAAACCTGTCTTCATTGACAGGTGGTGGAGTCAAAAACGTTAAGTTTCTGGGCATGCATACCTCTGAAGATCTGTCCTGGGCCCAGCACATTGATGCAATCATAAAGAAAGCCCATCAACACCTCTACTTCCTTAGAAGATTGAGATAATTCGATATGTCAACGAATACTCTGTTGAACTTCTCTTGGTGTACAGTGGAGAGCATATTGACTGGTTGCATCACAGCCTGGTTTAGCAACTCGAATGCCCTGGAATGAAGAAGATTGCAAAAAGTGAACACTGCCCAGTCCATCATGGGCACCGACCTCCCCACCATCAAAGGGATCTACAGGAGTCGCTGCCTCAAAATGGCAGCCAGCATCATCAGGAACCCACGCCATCCTGGCCAAACACTCATTTTACTCCTGCCATCGGGAAGAAGGTACAGGAATCCGAAAACTGTAATATCCAGAGTCAGGAGCAGCTTCTTCCCTACAACCATCAGGCTATTAAACACTACAAAGTCCAAATAAGCTCCAAACTACATATACTTGGGGGCATTGTTTTTGTCTTTGTACTATTATTTTTTTTAATATATATTTATACTGAACATCTTTGTTATTTATTATGGTGTTTACAAAATATGATATTCACAAATCTATTGTGCTGCTACAAGTTAGAATTTCATTGTTCTGTTTCAGGACATATGACAATAAGTCATATAATTTCTAATCTTGCATAGAACACATCCTGGACTAATCCAGTGGGTCAGGAGGCATCTCTGGAGGACATGGATAGGTGATGTTTTAGGTCAGGGCCCATCTTCAGACTGATTGCAGTGGGGGAGAGAAAGCTGGAAAGGAGATGGGGGCAGGACAATGCCTGGCAAGTGATAGTTGGATACAGGTGAGAGTTGTTTTAACATTATAAAATGGTTGATGCCACTACAAAGAAGAAATACTGGAGGTCACAGAGCCATAGAGCGATGTAACACAGAAACAGGCCCTTCTGTCCCACTTGCCTGTGCCTGGTCCAAATCCCTGAAAACCTTTCTTAACCATGCACCTATTCAAGTGCCCTTTATATGCCATGATAGTACCAACCTCAACCACTACCTCTGGCAGCTTGTTCCTTATGCATGCCACCTTCTGTGTGGAAAAAGTTGCCCCCTCAGGTCCCTTCTAAATCTTTCCCTCTCACCTTAAACCTATGCCTTCTAGGTTTAGACTCTCCTAACCTGAGGAAATGACTGTAGGATTCATTAATTTGTGTCATGTTCATCTTGATACAATTCAATCTTTTAGAGAGGTTTGCTGTCGAACAATACTTCATCCTCTTCTAATTTTCATACTGACCTTTCCGTTCTGGGACTCCTTTGCCAGAGTGAGGCCACATGCAAACTGGAGGAACAGCACCTCACATTCCACTTGGGTGGCTTACAACCCAATAGTATGAATGTTGAATTTTCTAATTTTAGTTGACTACATAACCCTCCCCTTCTCCCTTATTTGCTCAGATAACACCCCCTTTTCGTTTCGCCGCAACCCCTCTCCTCTGTGCCTAAACTTGATTCACATTTATTTCCCCCCCCCCCCCCCCTTCCATCTACATTCCTTTCTCTAGCTTCACAACTCTTAGGTCCTTTCGTCTCACACCTATATTTTCATCTCTGAATTTTGTCCTCCCATCTGCCCATCAAAAAACCTCCCACACCTGCATTGACCTATTCCCTACCAAGCCTCACCTTGCCTCTCCTCTTCCAGCTATTCCCCCCCCCCCCCCCCCCCACAATCAGTCTGAAGAAGTATCCTGACCCAAAACGTCACCTACCCATGTTCTCCTGAGATACTGCGTGACCTGCTAAATTATTCCAGCACTTTGTGCTTTTATTCGTAACCCAGCACTTGCCATTCCTTATTTCTACATTCCTCATTCAGTAGTGGCACGATTATAGATTTATTAAAGAGAGTATTCTAATAGGAAAATGATCTATATTAAAGATAAAACCTGGACTATAAAATTCCAAAAAATGCTTGTCAAATATATTTCAGGCAGAGTTTGCTCATGCAGACCATGTATGAAGTTACTGCTGCAGAAGTTTGACAAAGGAACAGACTGAAGTAATTAGGAAAAATGCCATTAGCTTTTTATGTGTACCCTGCACAAAGAATACATCACTGTCGTGCCCATTAGTGCATGGATTTGTAAAAGGAAAAAGGTTTATAAAGATTTTTTCTGAAAATTTAACAAAGATCAGACCTAATTTTGAAAGCAGAACATTTAAAGACAAATTATGCTAAATTTTTAATAATTTAGATAAGATCCTGTTTTCTGTTAGTACCAGAGGGCTCATTGCAAGGAACACAGTGATGTTTAGTTTAGTTTAGTTTAGTTTAGTTTAGTTTAGAGATAAAGCGTGGAAACAGGTCCATTGAGGCACGGTAGCGCAGCGGTAGAGTTGCTGCTTTACAGCGAATGCAGCGCCGGAGACTCAGGTTCGATCCTGACTACGGGTGCTGCACTGTAAGGAGTTTGTACGTTCTCCCCGTGACCTGCGTGGGTTTACTCCGAGATCTTCGGTTTCCTCCCACACTCCAAAGACGTACAGGTATGTAGGTTAATTGGCTGGGTAAATGTAAAAAAATTGTCCCTAGTGGGTGTAGGATAGTGTTAATGTACGGGGATCACTGGGCGGCACGGACTTGGAGGGCCGAAAAGGCCTGTTTCCGGCTGTATGTATATGATGATATGATGACCCATCAAGTCCATGCCGACCAACAATCACCTGTGCACTAGTTCCATGTTTTCCCATTTTCGCATCCTACAATACTAAGGGCAATTTACAGAAGAAAATCAACCTGCAAACCTGCACATCTTTGGAACATTGGAGGAAACCGGAGCAACTGGAGAAAACCTACACAGTCACAGGGAGAATGTACAATCGGACAGAACCCTTAGTCAGAAACGAATCCGGGTCTCTGGTGCTGTAAGGTAGCAACTCTGCTGCTGCACCACTGTGTTCAAAAGAAAGGAAGATCAAAAGGAGGATGTTAAAGGTGGTCTCTGGGGCTTCTTCTTTATACCGGCAATGTATCCTATCCATATCATGTGGAAGGGGAGGTATTCTTGTTACAGCAGCTTCCTAATCCAATTTTTCACAAGAGCCTCCTGCTATAAATGTCCGTGGCATCTTGCTTTCCTTCACAGTGGAAGTAATGCTTCCCAGGATCAAGACCAGGGTCAGAGAAGAGTTGTCGGTGAAGTGGTGAGAGAAGGCTGCAAAACAAAGGGCATGGACTTGAGCCTAGTTTCGAGTCAGTAATTCCACAAACAATGTAAGTGAAGGGAAGTAGGTTCCTCCTGTGATTGTGTGGGTTTTCTCCAGCTGCTCCGGTTTCCTCCCATGTTCCAAAGATGTGCAGGTTTGTAGGTTAATTTGCTTCTGTAAATTGTCTCTAGTGTGTAGGATGCGAAAGTGGAAAAACATGGAACTAATGCACAGGTGATCAGGTCCTGGAGTTAGGGTGGGAGAGATGAGCAGAGTAGAATCAGGACCATTAGAGAGTCAAGACCATTGAGGATCTGTTAGTCAACGTCATGGGATGTCAGAGAGATGGGATGAATGGGAACACCAGAGGATCAGAGTGTTGGGACCTTTACTCAAATGGTTGGAGCCAGGGCCTTAGGAAGCTGGGAGTAAGATTGGGTTTTGAGGCCAGGTACCTACAGGTAGCATTTGGAGGTGTAGTAAGAATCAAAGGTAAAGATGGGACTTACAGGGGCCCTAGTTCATCACCCAGCTGGTTTAGTTCAGTCTAGTTTAGTTTAGCAATACAGCGTAGAAACAGGCCCTTCGGCCCACTGAGTCCATGCTGACCAGCAAACACCCCTACACTAGTTATACCTTACACACTAGGGACAATTTATAAAGGCCAATTAACCTGCAAAGACTTTGCACGTCTTTGGAGTTTGAGAGGAAACTGGAGCACCTGGAGAAAACCCACGCAATCATGGGGAGAAGTTACAAACTCCGTACAGACAGCACCCAAGGTTAGATCCAACCCGGGTCTCTGGCGCTACGAGGCAGCAACTCTGCTGCTACACCACTGTGCCGAGTGCCAGTCATGGTGTCATAAAACCGAGTGCATGTCATGGTTACTTCCAAAGGGAATGCTAGATGGAAGATGATATCCCATGCACAACTGACAAGCCACCACTTCAGTCTCACAGTGACAATCATTCCAGAAGATGCCTGGCTGAATTTCTGGCTGAGTGATGCAGAACAGCTGGGGAAATGGTCATTATCATGTTTCACTCTGTAAATTTCGAATTGTTTAAATAGACAAAAAAAACAACTGAATTCCCATGCACATGAACTTTGTATTTTTTAACGGAAATTGTATTTCGTGCATTCCCTCATGAAGAAGAGGAAACAAGGGCAGCGTAGATCAGTCATGATCACATTGAATGGCAGTGGTCTACTCCTGCTCCTATCTTCCCATGATCTTGTGTGAAACTGATAGTTCAGATGCTATGCAAACAAAAAATATTCTGATACTGTGGTCTTAAAATATTTCTAAGCAGCAATGCTGAAGCTGTAAATGGTGATACAGTGAATGAGGTTGATTTCTAAGTTAGTTTTCCCTCAGCATTTGATATAAATTATAGGTTTTAGAGATACAGTGTGGAAACAGGCCCTTTGGCCCACCGAGTCTGCACCGGCCAGCGATCACATGCACTAGTTATATCCTACACACTTGGGACAATTTACAGAAGCCAATTGATCCACAAACCTGCACATTTAAGAATGTGGGTGGAAACGATAGCATCGCGGAAATCCCACGCGGTCACAGGGAGAACGTACAAACTCCATACGGGCAACACCCGAGGTCAGAATCAAACCTACATCTCGGTCGCTGTGAGACAGTAGTTCTACCAGCTACGCCACTGTGGCACAAAATAATTGATTGATAGATAGAGCATGGAAGATTAGTGGGACTAATCTGCAAGATGAGTACAATGTCAAAAAACATTACAATGGATTAATAAATTTAAATTATTTTAAAATAAGTTTAAATAAATCAATTGTCTCCGCCACAGCAAAATAAACCAAGCTCCAAGAATCAAGTTAAAATTGGATTACAAGGGGATTAGTTAAATATGCAGATTTTGAGAGAGAGGATAGCATTGGAACAAAGCAGATGAAAAGAATGTGAATTTGGCATGGGACCTCATTAAAATCATTGTAGTATTACAACAAGGTTTCCAAGATCCGGCACCAGAGCCTCCCACCGCTGTCACTTTTTGTCACTGTGAGATGTGGTGTGCTTTGAATTGGGACTTGTATCCAGTTTCTCAAATGGCCTCACATTCTGCGAAGCTGCCAACAGAACATTTAAATATCTGCAGCAAAAAGCAGAACACTTAACATTCTGTGGGGTTTTTTTTCTTGGACATTTGGTTCTTATCTCAAAAGATCCAAAAGATAGAAGCAAGAAACTATTCATTTATGTCTGTACATGTCTTGTTCCTCCTTTAAATGCTGCTATATCTGCACAGACGTGAACAGTTTCAGCCACTTCACTGAATAGGCAGCTTTTAAACATAAAGCTATGTTAGGTTAGAATGTCTGAACAAACACTAAAAATCTGAACCATTTCACTCAAACAAAGGATCTTAAACTTTAAACACCATGGTCTGAAGAAGAGTCTTGACCCGAAACATCACCTATTCCTTTTCTCCAGAGATGCTGCCTGACCCGCTGAATTACTCCAGCATTTTGGGTCCATCGTCAGTGTAAACCAGCAACTGCAGTTCCTTCCTAAACATTAAGATATGTTGGGTTAGAATTCAGAGAAGTAGGTATTAATATTGTAATATCATAATTTGCAGTGCAGTTCTTCATAATGTCAAGTCAGTAATTAAAGCAGTCCAGATGGCATTGTTTCAAGGGGACAATAAAAAGAGAATGTTTCATTACAGAAGAGTCATTGAAGTAAGAATGGGAGGTCTTCACAGCGGGCAGCCAATTTAATTATTTTAAGTACAGGTCCAGTTGAATCTGTTTCAAGATATTGATTCTCAGATTTATTTTGAAAATTTATGCTGATCCAATACTGAAATGGAAAAACGTTGCTTTTATGCAATGTGCTGTTTCATTTATATTAAAGCATATCCTTGCACTTTTGTCAGAGTCCACTGCTCTCAAAACAATCATACCAGCAAACCATGTGTTTAGGTACTGATGCGCAAAGACAAATCTCCAAAGAGCTCTACCACATCACAACTATCAGATTGGTGCTTGCAACCTTAACCATGTTTGTCGTAATGACTTTACGGTTCCCATCTGTGCTGCATAAGTGAATTACTATAATGCATTCATCAATAAATTACAGGAATTTATGGAACTGTTTTCATTTCTTTTGAGCAAACAGCAATATGTATTTATAGATCATCCTTAGTATGGTAAAACCTCTCAAGACCACAATGACATCAAACGAGATTTGATTCCAAGCCACACAAGGGGATATTAGGGCAGGTAAGTCACAGAAGTAAACATTGAGGAGCTTCTGAAAGGAGTGAAGAGTGGAAGTGAAGCAGAAAATGTTAAGGGAAGAATTAACGGAAGAGGGGCACAGTGGCGCATCAGTAGATTTGCTGCCTTACAGATCCAGAGACCCGGATTCCATCCTGACCATGGGTGCTGTGTGTATGGAGTTTGTATGTTCTCCTTGTGACTGCGTGTGTTTTCTCCAGGTGCTCCAGTTTCCTCCTAAATTCCAAAGAGTGCAGGTTTGTAGGTTCATTGACTTCTGTAAAATTGTCCTGAGTGTGTAGGATGTGAATCTGGGAATAACATAAAACTAGTGTACAGATGATCATTGGTCGGCGCAGACTTGGTGGACTGACGGGTCTGTTTCCACAATGAATATCACTAAACTGAATGAAATTCCAAAGCCTTGAGCCATAACTGTTGAAGACTGGGCTACATTACCTTTTAATCCTTAAGCTTTTAAGCTTCCTTAAATTAAAGAATAATTTAATAATTAGGGAGGCACAGTGGCGCAGCAGTAGAGTTGATGCCTCACAGTGAATGCAGCGCCGAAGACACGGGTTCAATCCCGACTACGTGTGCTGTCGGTACGGAGTTTGTATGTTCTCCCCGTGACCTGCGTGGGTTTTCTCCGACATCTCCGGATTCCTCCCACACTCCAAAGACGTACAAGTATGTAGGTTAATTGGCTTGGTAAATATAAAAACTGTCCTCAGTGGGTATAGGATAGTGTGTAAATGTGCAGGAATCGCTGGTCGACATGGACCCAGTGGGCCTGTTTCGGCGCTGTATCTCTAAACTAAACTAAAATAATAAATTGAGATATATCTTGAAAAATTCAGCATTTTTATTGCCATTTTCAACAGCTTAAGTGACCAAATGCTCCAATTCCATTTAAATCAGATTTTGTCTTTAAGTGGAATCCAGGCATTCTACTTCCAAGAATAAAATTATTCCTCTCCAGCATCTTCTGTTAGATTCCTAGTTGTCATGTTTGTACAGGAGCAGTGCTGACAGAAAGACTTTGTGTCTCCTTTGCTGGTCGTCATTTTTCTAGTGAGCATCAGTTATAGGAAGCTCTGTTTAACTGCACATTGGTCAATTATAAAAGATAAATATAAAGGGAAGAAAACAAAATTACTTTCTATTTAGAGTCATTGAGTCATACAGCGTGGAAACAAGCCCTTTGTCCCAACTTGCCCATGCTGACCAACATGCCCCATCTAAACTAGTCCCATCTGCCTGCTTTTGGCCCAGATCCCTCTAAACCTACCCTATCTATATATCTGTCTAAATATTTCTTTCATGTTTCAATAGTACCTGCCTCAACTACCTCCTCTAGTAGCTTGTTCCATTTACCCACCACCCTTTGTGTAAAAAAGTTACCCCTCAGGTTCCCATTAAATTTTCCTCCCTCACCTTAAACCTACAGTATGTCCTCTGGTTCTCGAATCCCCTACTCTGGGCAAAAGACTGTGTGTTTATCTGATCTATTCCTCTCATTATTTTGTACACGTCTTTAAGATTACCCCTCATCCTACTGGTCAGGCTTTAATCCATTTACAAATCAATTGTATTAGGCCAGCCAATTATTACCGGTCTTTACCAGTCAATTGTTAATAGATCAATAAATTGCATTATTATGAAATGACTTTATACTGCATATTTGCAAAAACCAATTTTTGAGCTGGGTATTTGGGTCCTAAAATCCTTTTGATCTTCCATCTGAAAGTAACCGGAACCAGAAGATCCCCAGATTAAATGTTCATTAATATCTCCAAGGACTTCACAGATAATTTAATTGTGCTATCATATAAATGCCAAGTTCACTTACTGCTGCCATTATTTCACATTGATCTGCTAAAAGGTTTTCTAAAGAGATCTGATTCTGATCTGAAGGGTCTTTGTAACCTTCTTCTCTCAATGGGTAATGTCATTGATACTGTAAGACTGACTGCATCTCCCGTTAGTACATCATTTGATAGATTAGCTGCAATGGGAAGCGCTCACTCTAATACATGAAATATGGGATTCAAATGACTCTTGCCATTGCTGCATGTGCAGTTTTTTCAAGGTACAAAAGGTCCCAAAACTGAGTAACTATTTCAACATGCAGCTGTGTTGACTACAGCCATAGTTTGCATAGATGCTTGAGAGAATTGGACCAGAAAACTGCACAAAATTGGATATTAAATTTACATTGTATGTGTAAATATTATAACACATGTCATACTCAGAAATACTTTAAATTTCTTTCCTTCTCCATTTTGTATTACAAATTGATTATTCTTGCCTATCTATCATAAACAGTGGCGCAGAGGTAGAGCCGCTACCTCACAGCGCCAAAGAAGTGGGTTCGATCTTGTCCTCAGGTGCTATCTGTGTGGAGTCCGCCATTTTAGTAAGCAAAACCCACCGTTCGCTATGTCTCGTAGTGTAATCAGTGTTTTGGGGGAACTATGTGTGATGATACCATAAAAATGCAGAATATATCTCATCTATCAATTCACAGATTTTTGTTCTTTTTCTTTTTAAATGTTTCTGCCTACTAAAATGGCGCCATGACATACTACGGTTTTTAGGGTCAAGTGGTCTATCTTGCTCTGCTCTATTATCTTTGGGCCAAAGGGCCTGTTTCCATGTTGTATCTCCAAACTAAACAAAAAAAAGACAAATAAACAGTTCAAACTGCAACAAAGCAAACAAACTTCAGAAAACCATTCACGTGTCTGAAATAAAATAATATTCCTATTCCCCATTAACTTGAAAATTCCAGAAAATCACTAATTTAAAATTTGTTCTGCAGTTCTCAATGTGGAAATCATTAAACTTGGGATATTTACATTTCCAGGTACAAATTGTAGTTATTTTTCTAAAGCACCTATCAAAATGCATTCTTTGCATTCATTCAGCATACTTTTCTTCATGAACAAAATATTTTTGACATTGGTCAATGTAAATGTTTTTATTCAAAATGGATCAAAATATATTCCAAATTTGTAGCTTTGGCACAAAATTATTTATGTAAAATAAAAACAGAAAAAGCCAGCGATTCTCAGCAGAAAAACAGGCTGCATCTGTTATTATATCATCTCTCACTTACATGTAATTTATTATCCTGCACAAGAACCTTCATCGGCAGCCATCGGTACTATATTCTGTTTGATTTGACCTATGAATATTTTCATTGGACAAATGTTTGATGTTCACTTTTATTGCTACAGCAATCAAAGGGACTCTTCCCCTTTGAATAGTAGGTCTGCACCAGCAAACTCACCGTCAAGGAAAAGCTGTCAAAATTGAGTTGTTTATACACACTGGTAACTCGCATAGCACTCACGATGCATTGCCAACGATGAAAGCACTCGGGCAATCCATGTTAAAATGGGTTATTATAGCATTATAAAGAAAGGTACTGTATGTTACTAGCAGTGCTACTGTGTCATAACATTTGAGCATTTGAAGGCACTGGGCCTGTTCTCACTGGAGTTTAGAAGGATGAGGGGGGTCCTCATTGAAACATACCGAATAGTGAAAAGCCTGGATAGAGTGAATCTGGAGAGGATGTTTCTACTAGTGGTAGAGTCTAGGACCAGAGGCTGTAGTCTCAAAATAAAAGGATGTTCCTTTAGACAGGAGATAAGGAGGAATTTCATTAGTCAGAGGGTGGAGATTGACAGGTTCTTGATTAATGAGGGTGTCAGGGGTTATGGGGAGAAGACAGGAGAATGGGCTTGAGAGAAAAAGATAGATTAGCCATGATTGAATGGCAAAATAGACTCATGGGCTGTATGGCCTGATTCTGTTGCTAGAACTTATGAACTTATGAACCTGGCAAAGGCCCCTGACTTTGTGCACACTGGTCTCTAGCACTGGAATAGCCAAAATGGTCTCAAAATGGAAAAGCTCAAAATGGAGGGAGCTACCAATGCAATTAACAGGAAGGATTTGATTAAGCTAGGGAGGGTGTAGAGAATATTCACAAGGAAGTTGCAGGGACTAGTGGGCTTGAGTTATAAGGAGAGATTGGATATTTTGGGACTGTTTTACCTGGAGCGATGGAAGCTGAGGAGTAACCTTACAGAGGTCCAGCAAATTATCGGGTGCATAGAGAAGGTAGAGAGCTACAGTCCAGGGTCGGGGAGTCTATATCTAGAAGGTTTAAAGTGAGAGGGGAAAGATTTAAAGGGGATCTGAGGAGCAAGTGGTTAGTACATGGAACATGCTGCAGGGGAACGTGATAGAGATGAGTATAATTACAATTAAAAAACATATGGACAGGTACATGGATAGGCACGATGTAGAGAGAGATATGACAAAATGCAAGTAAATGCGATTAGTTTAGATAGGCATTTTGGTTGGCGTGGCCGAGGTGGGACAAAAGGCCCCTATGTATCTTGATGAATCGATGAATCGATGTGCAGTGACTGGTAGAGGGGTGGGTTGGGTAGGCTGATGTACATTGTGCCACCACTCCACATTGACTGCACTCTGGCTAAAACAGTGAGTACCAGCCATTGTTTTAGTTTTTAGTTTAGAGATACAGGCTGGAAACAGGCCCTTTGGCCCCACAAGTTTGCGCCGACCAGCAATGACCCATTCATAATAGTTCTATCCGACACACTTTGGATAATTTACTCAAAGCCAATTAACCTACAAACCTGTACGTCTTTGCGATGCAGGAGGAGACCAGAGCACCCAGAGAAAACCCACATGGTCAGAGCGAGAACATACAAACTCCGTACAGACAGCACCCGTCAGGCTCGAACCCGGGTCTCTGGGGCTGTAAGACAGCAACTCTACTGCTGTGCCACTGTTCGACTCTCAAAAGTTGGTCTTTTGCAAGGTAAAAGGTATTTCATTTATTGATAATTCATCTCCATGGTAATTGTAGCTGTTTCATACTTTGCACTAAAGCAATAATAAAAAATGACTACAGATTTATTTTGTCCTCAAGATGAAAGATAGTCTGACAGCCCATTTATGTGCATGAATTCCAATACTGCTAAGGCACTTCCTGCAGTAATAGCAAATTTACAACGTGGATGGAGACCATTCAGCCTATCATGTTGGATGAAAATGGCCTAATGCTATCATCCAGGACCAGGTCAGGTCAGTACCTCTGCAGGTTATAGACCTTCAAGTAGACAACCATGTACTTTTTAAATGAGATGATGGGTTACATCTCAACCACTCAATCAGACTGAGTTTCAGAACCCTACCGTTCTCTCAATGAAAAAAGCCTTTCCACATCTGCTCTCTAACACTTCTACCAAATATTTTAAGTCTTCACCCTGTTTTATGACACCTTTCTTGAAAATAAATAGGTCCTTCCTGTTTACCCAATATAGACCCCTCATAATTTTATACAGTCAGATAAATTTTCCCTCAGCCTCCTCTGTTCCAAATAGCTTGTTCGATAGAAGATAGACATAAATAGCTGAAGTAACTCAGTGGAACAGGCAGCATCTCTGGAGAGAAGGAATGGTTGATGTTTCAGGTCGAGACTCTTCTTCAGCTTATTCAATATTTCCTCATATCTTCCATCTTTTGGTCCCAGCAACATCTGCACAGATCTCCTCTACACCCTCTCAGATGCAATCAAATATTTCCTACATTGTGATGATTAGGATTGTACATGCATTGTGATCTAACCATTATCGCATACAGTTCAATGGTTCATTGGCACATTATTATCATGTGTTCCTAAGCACCGAAGTGAAATTCCTTTTTGCATATCACATTGAATGGTGGTGCTGGCTCGAAGGGCCGAATGGCCTACTCCTGCATCTATTGTCTATTGTCTATTGTCATACAGTTCAGTGACAATCCTACTATACATTAGGCACAATCATACTAAGTATAGGAGTGTAAGGCAGCAGACCACACTGAGTCAGTACACAAGACTTGCCACATTTTAGGCACCAACTTGCACCCTTCAAGTTTAAAGCCCTTCAAGTCTAATATAATGTCTCTGTTCTATAATGTCTCTGTTCTCAGCTTCCTATTAAATCTTTCTCCTCTTACTTCTGGTTCTTGATTCCCCTACTCTGGATATTCTTTAAATTTTTAAAGTTATAAAGCATGAGCTAGTTCTCCATCAGACTGAACCAGATGTAGTCAGAGTCATAGAGTTATACAGTGTGGAAACAGGCCCTTTGACTCAACTTGCCCACATCGGTCAACATGTCCCAGCTACACTCATTCAACCTGCCCACATTTGGTCCATATCCCTCCAAACCTGTGTTACTGTTTCTTAAATGTTGGGATAGTCCCAGCCTCAACTACCTCCTCTGGCAGCTTGTTCGATACACCCACCACCCTTCGTGTGAAAAAGTTACCCCTCAGATTCCTATTAAATCTTTTCCCCTTCACCTTAAACCTATGTCCTCTAGTCCTCGATTCACCTTCTCTGGGCAAGAGACTCTGTGCATCTACTGTGCATGTACTAAAATAACATGCAAGAGAGTGGTAATATTCAATAGCTGTAAAATGGATCATAGATCACCAAAGATTAATTACAGATCAAAAGATTAAATGTCAATTAAAACTATTAAAACAAATTTACGGAAATACTAAAACACAACTTCTTACCTTTCTTCCAAGATGCAATATCTCCCATTTACTTCAATGGGGTCTGTGTGCACTGCTAATAAGTGAGCTCATTCATGGGTATCTTCTACTCGTCAGAAATGGAGTGAGAACAAGTCATCCTGGACCCCCAGGGACTGCCTGAGAGAAAGATTACTGTGCTCGCACTGTTTAACCAGACAGGGTTTCCAACCCGAGAGCTGGGAAACGTGTGAAAGGTACTGCTGCCCTCTTGATGAGATATCCCCCAGAGCAGCACGAGGGCAGCTGCTGGACATCCGGCAGGATGGAGCATTCCATGGTCGATTTAAACAGACACCAGCCCTGGAAGCCATGATACCCAGAGTATGCACTACCATTAATAACAGGCGTTTGGTGGAAGAATTGCCCCTTCATAGGTACACTTTATCTGGTCTTTATTATATCACTGTTTGTGGGAGCAGGGTGAGTTCATGGAGGCAAAGGTGATAAAGATGCATTGCAAAGGTGATAAAGCACCGTTGATTGAATTGTGCTTTGTGGTATATTTATTTCTGTCTTTCAAACCATTTTATGGCATAGAAGGGCTCCACTCAGCCCATCACATTCACACTGACCAAATATAACTAAGGATACAATTTGGAGATAGAAAACATATTTTAATACATTTCAATAATAACACCTCCCCAGAGAATGAGTGCTGCCATTTGAGATGATAAATTAGTGGCACTGGCTTGACTCTCAATCAACAATTTGCATGTATATAGATCCTTTAACATGGAAAAATTTAAAGGCAATTTGATGTAGACATGTCATTTGGCCTCCTCTAGATTTTCAGACCAGCAAGATCCACACCTACAGGAGAGAGAAATGGAAATCAAATAAACACAACAGCATATAATTTCTGTACAGATAAAAATCTCTGAAAGCAGCTGCTTCCAAGAATCACAGATGTTGTTGTGCAATATTTCATGAACTGAAGTCACTTGGGCTTTGTGGGAACTCATTACGATAAATGTAACAATATCCATATTTGTGCTTGGTTCCGCTAAAATTAACTATCTACCTCAGATTTCATGACATTTTTAGGAAGGTCTTAGGTTATTAAATACTTAACCTACAAAAAGAATGGCAACGTGAACCACTGAGAGAAAGTTGGCATGGAATGACACAATCTTTGAACTTCCTTTATCAATTTATAGACACTCAACAATGTCTCAGTCTGAAAAAACACAATTGCAGACTGCCTCCCTAAACAGTGAATGTATTGACAAGGCATTTGTCCCTCTCTCAAGGGCAAAGTCAATGATTCATAAAAGTAATGAACCAACCGCAGCATTGCCAAAGTAGCTTTGCTTCTTTTTGTTGTTGTTTTATATTACTTATACGGCACGGTGGCACAGTGGTAGATTGCTGCCTTACAGCGCCAGAGATCCAGGTTCCATGCTGACTATGGACATTGTACATTCTCCCAGTGATCTGCATGAGTTTTCTACGGTTGCTCCAGTTTCCTCCCACGTTCCAAAGACGTACAGGTTTGTAGGTTAATTGGCTTCGGTAAAAATTGTAAAATTGTTCCTAGTGTGTAGGATAGTGCTAGTGCACGGGATCTCTGGTTGGTGCGGGCTCAGTGGGCCGAAGGGCCTGTTTCCACCCTTGTATCTCTAAACTTATGACGTGAAGACCCCTCCCAATCCACCCCGCTTCTTATGGGAAAATATCAAGAAAGCTTCCAGCTTATCAGAATATCAATAAAGCAGCTGTTAGGGTACTTTGTGTCTGCACAATGCAGGATACATGAACTCTTGATGGTTTCCATCCACAGCTAGCACAATATTAATTCCTTGCCTTCTCAACCTTTTAGAGTCATAGAGTCGTACAATGTTGAAACAAACCCTTCGGCCCAACTTGCCCACACTGACCAACATGTCCCACCTACACTATTCCCACCTGCCTGCATTGGGCCCATATCCCTCTAAAGCTGTCCTATCCATGTGCCTGTTCAAATGTTTCTTAAACATTGCAATAGTACCTGTCTCAACCACCTCCTCCAGCAGCTCGTTCCATACATCCACCACCCTCTGTGTGAGAAAGTTACCCCTTGATTTCCTATTAAATCTTTCCCTCTTCACCTCAAACCTACATTATGTCCTCTGGTTCTCGATTCCCTACTCTGGGCAAGAGACACTGCGTCTACCCGATCTATTCTTCTCATGATTTTGTATACCTATGTAAGATCACCCCTCATCCTCCTGCTTTCCACGGAAGTCTTAGCCCACTCAACCTCTCCCTAAAGCTCAGGCCTTGGAGTTCCAGCAACATCCTCATAAATCTTCTATGCACCCTTTCCAGCTTGACAGCTTTCCTATAACTGAGCACAATACTTTACACCAATGTATTATATAACTGCAGCATGACCTCCTGACTTCTACACTCAATACACTGACTGATGGCCAATGTGCCAAAAGTCTCATTGACCACCGTCTACCTGTGGTGCCACTTTCAATTAACTATGTACCTGCATTCCGAGAGCCCTCTGCTCTACAACACTCCCAAGAGCCCTACCATTCACTGTTTATGTCCTGCCCAGGTTAGTCTTCCTAAAATGCAACACCTCACATTTCTCTGCATCAAATTCCATCAAACATTCCTCAGCCCAACTGCCCAACTGACTAAGATCCTGCTGCAATTTGTGACAATCATCTTCACTATATACAATACCACCCACTTTAGTATCATCTGCAAACTTGCTAATCATGCCATGTACATTCTCATCCACATCAATAATTTTCTTTAATAATTTTGTGAATAATAACCTTTTGTTTTCCAAACAAGGTTGCTTATTTGTTTTCCAGCATTAAGCAATCCCAGTTAATTAGTAAAGGCATTAATAAACAAGTTTTTTTGAGGGTAGACACAAAATGCTTGAGTAATTCAGCGGGACAAGCAGCATCTCTGGAGAGAAGGAATGGGTGACGTTTCGGGTCGAGACCCTTCTTCAGACCAGCATCTACAGTTCTTTCCTACACAATTTATGAGATTGATCTGGACGTATAAAAAAACATCCAAGAGAGTGGTGATATTTAACAGCTTTAAGGTAGTTCATAAATCACTAAATATTAATTACAGATCGAAAGACTTATAGCAGCCTTTTGCATTACATTCTGCAACTTTATACATTTAGTTAAAATTAGAAGTGAAAGTGGACATAAAAAGAACCGATATAATAGTGTACCATACTGTACTTAGCTTTTTCTGCACACAATGTCAGAGAAGCTGGCAGGTGCCTCTGGCAGAATTCCTAAGTGTACTGCACAAAGTATGTGCACTGACTCTAAAATGTTTTTCCTGAGCACTACCCTCTTTTCTGTGCATCTTATCAGTAATAATGTTAGCTGTAGGCTGACAAAGTTCACCATTAAAGAATTCTTAAGCAAAAGTTCTATTTTCGTAATATCTTTACAGCCATAAAAAAAAGTACTCTTGAAATGTCTCCCACAAGGATGTTTATCAGGCATGACAATACAACAAGCAGCACCGTAGCATCAGTATGCAGAGTTAGCAAGTGCCGAGTAGAGAAAGTCCTTCAGATCTCTATTTCAGCAATACAAAGAATCATAACAAGGGAGTCAATGGGCTATACACAGGGGGAAATGCATCTCAGGAAATAAGTGCCACTGATGTCCTTTCATGCACTGTTCAGTTATGAGAGGATTTATGAGGGAAAGCATTACGAAGTTCCTCTATAGAGATAAATCTTGGAAAACTTTTATGATTTTTTGTACCAATTTGCAATGTCTGTGGGATATTTTCCTTTTGTTTGCTTTCACTTTCATTGATGTCTGGTAAGAATGCGGAATCACCCTAGCAGGTAAAATGTATTCATCCTAAAGTATCTGAGATGGTATGCAGTTGTGTCTGAAGCACTTAAAGTAATAAGCAGAGTTTTCTAGGTAATCCTTAAACCAAAAGATTAATCAGTCTCAATTACTATTCTTTTAGTAACTGAATATATTATATTTTTATATTATCATTTTCAAAGTCAACAACAGCCAACCTAACTTACTACAGACACAAATATATTTTAGTGTTTATTAATTCTTCTCAGCCAAATTACATGTCTAAATCAAATTGCTTTGTGAGATTTTTCTACGTGAAGGATCTATATAAATGCAAGTTGTTGATTGAGAGTCAAGATAGTGCCACAAATTTATCATTTTAAATGGCAGCACTCAGTCTCCGGAGAGGTGTTATTATTAAAACATAATTAAAATAGGTTTCCCATCACCAAATTATATCCTTGGTTATATTTGGCCAGTGTGGACATGTTTGACCAGAGAGGATCCCTTCTATGCCTTAAATGTCTATGATTTTTAATTAGTAAATGCATCAAATACAACAATACAATACAATACAATATATCTTTATTGTCATTGTACAGGGGTACAACGAGATTAGGAATGCGCCTCCCATATGATGCAATAAATTAATTAGCTAATCAGTATAAATTTATACAACCCAGTGAAACAAATTAGAAACAGTTTAAAACAGTGTAAAGTTCAAGTAGGTTGTGCCGGTTCACTGTGCGATGTGACCATCCGGCTCAGCAGAACCGGTTCATAGCAGCTATGGCCCTGGGAATGAAGCCGTTCCTGAGTCTGGAGGTGCGGGCGTAGAAGGCCTTGTAGCGTCTGCCCGATGGTAGAAGTTTGAACAGACTGTTGCAGGGGTGTGAGGAGTCTTTGTGAATGCTGGTGGCTTTTCTGAGGCATCGTGTGTTGTAGATGTCCTCCAAGGCTGGTAGCTGTGTTCCGATAGTCTGCACACATTACCAATCAAATGTTATGAATTCTGGACAAAAAGAGTAAATCTAGTGGCATGGTTTCAAAAATGCAGAAGAACTGGTGGGCTGCCTTTCTTACAGCATTATCAGAGAAACCAAAGAAATTGGGCCAGTTATTATGTTCTCCTACTAACAAACTCTATGTTGGAGAAAGCAGGTGAAGATCTCCTCTCTAACCTGCACCAGGTATCAGCATAGTTTCTTTATCCTGAGTTTAGTACTTTAAAGATACAGCATGGAAACAGGCCCTTCAGCCCACTGAGTCTGCACTATCAGCAACCACCCTGTACGTAGGCACTATCCGACACACTTGGGACAATTTACAATTTTATAGAGGCAAATTAACCTACAAACCTGTACACCTTTCGAGTGTAGGAAGAAACCAGACCACCTGGAGAAAACCCACGTGGTCACAGGGAGAACATACAAACTCCATACAAACAGCACCCCTGGTCAAGATTGAACCCGGGTCTCTGGTGCTGTAAGGCGGCAACTCTACCGCTACGCCACTGTGTTGCCTTGATTATTTTAAATCTCTTGAATTTCCAGTGAATTGAGGCATGGCTTCAATTTAAGATCAATTATTCATCAAATTAATCAAAATTAATAAAACATTTAAACTATTGTGATATTAATGAGTGGTTGGAAAACTTTAAAATCATATATTTGTTTTTCAGAGATAAACGCTGGACTTATGATATTGAAGGTTTCATTTTTATCATTTTTATTTACTTCATATTTCTCTTTTGCTTACCTGATGCTTTTCATGTTCTACTGGAAAAGGAACATTTAAGTAACTGGACTATTAACAATCTTAGCTTAGAATTAACACGTTAGGCACACTTTATACATTCCTCGCTTTCTCAAAATATTAAGCAAAAGGTGATGAAGATTAATGAGATGAACACTTGGCTCTATTTATTTGACTGCGAACAATGTTTTAATATAAAATTTCCATGGTCTAAGAGTGCTTACGCCTCTTAAATTCATTTCATCTTGTCTACAATGCTACCTACCTTCAATGTTATATTACTGTTAAATAATTAAATTGTATGTGCGGCAGATATTTAATGCGATATCGTATAACACACTCGTCTATACTTTGCTCATTTTGCATCCAAATACAACTTTTCCATAAAACAAAGATTAAATTATCGTGACTATTTTAGAAAGATCTGAAGCTACCTTATCATAACCGATTGAGAACCCACGGTTTTCCATATTTAATGCTCAGTTCAGTGAGTTTTTAATGTTATGTAATATATGTATCACAATTCTCAAAATAATTGAGCTTTCCTAAAGCACTGTTTCTACCATTAACCATGATTGAAAGTGAACCCGTCAAGATTATGTTCTTGCAGAAAGGCAATGGGTAGTTTTATGTGGGAGACATCAGCTGTTGTGAATGACAAATGCTAGCTGAACCAGTCAAGGAGAAAATCATTGCAAAAACAGAGCCTAAAGGTGCAGTCAATTAATTGATAGCATAGTGTATGCCAGAACCCATAAATGGTCATATTTTATTTGCAAATAAGCTATCAGGGTTAAAAAAAATCCCAAAGTGTAATACATCCTGTGTGTGGCATTTCTTGAATGTACAGAGCTAAAAAACTGTCCTCATTAGATGATTTTGTTAATATGGCTACTTTTCCATAATAACATAACAGACAAGGAGGCAATACACAAATTCTGATCATATAAATGAATATAAAATTCTTCTCTGATGTTTACATTAATTAAAACATGAAGATCCTCTGATTTAGGCTTTCAATTACCTGGTTCATTTGTTGTAAATTCAGCACTATGTCAGTGATATTTGCACTGTTTATTTAGTTGATATATTTAACTTCTTCAAAAGCAACTGAATGGCCACTTCGATTAAAATCTGACAGGTGAAATATTTAACTTTGTCTAAATTCAAGCATCCATTAATGGTCTAATGTAACTGAATTTTAAGTATTATTTAAAACTTTAAAGAATAATAGATTTGAACAAGAAAGTATTTGAATTTGTTAAGATTGTAAGATTTGTTCAGTATGCAGCAAATTACTTGTTCCTCTCCCCTTGTATTCAGAGTACATAGAGCACTGATTGCGTTTTTAGACAATCACTAATTGTCAGTCCAAAAGAGTAAACATTGCAAAATATATCTTGAAACGAAATAGCAAGTCTCCCCAGAATAACAGGGCCTTGAGTGAACAAATAAACAATTTAATCTAATGTGACAAATGTATGTCACCATTTTCAGATAGGAATGTGCTAAAAGATAAGCAATATGGTGCAGCAGTTTGTGCACATTCTCATTGCTCTCCAAACAATGGAAAGACTATGGATGATTACAATCGAACTGTCCACAGTGTACAGATATAGGATAAAGGGAATAACGTTTAGTGCAAGATAAAGTCCAGTTTAGTCCAATTAAAGATAGTCCAAAGATTTCCAATGAGGTAGATGGTAGCTCAGGACCACTGTCCAGTTGTGGTAGGATGGTTCAGTTCCCTGATAACAGCTGGGAGGAAACCGTCCCTGAATCTAGAGGTGAGCGTTTTCACATTTCTGTACCACTTGCCTGATGGGAGAGGGGAGAAGAGGGGGTGACCTGGATGAGACTTGTCCTTGATTATGCAAATACTCATGAACATTTGTCGACTATAAATTTTCAGCAGTTTAGGAACCACATAATCAGCTCATCCACACAAATCAGGTAGGAACCAAAGATACTAGAGGAACAAGATGAACCACTCCATTGAAATCGCCTATACTGAAGTATAGTATGCAAAGGGTCGGAACGTCCACCATTTTAGTAGACAAAACCCACTGTTCACTATGCCTCTCGCAGTGTAATCAGTGTTGTGGAGGAACAGTATGTGTAATGATACCATAAAAATGCAGAAAACATCTCTTCTATCAATTCACAAATTTTTGTTATTTTTCTTTTTAAATGTTTCTGCAAGTTTCTGCCTACTAAAATGGCGCCATGACATACTACGGTTTTTAGGGTTGAGTGGTCTATCTTGCTCTGCGCTATTATCTTTGGTAGGAACCTAGCTGGATATATAATGTTTACCCTAATATACACAGGACTCCAGTATTGGTGGATACTGAGTAATTACTCCAGCATTTTGTCTCTATCTTTAGTATAAACCAGCATCTGCAGTTCCTTCTTATTACATTTTGGCTGCTCCACTGCGAAATCTCCTTGAGGTATAAATTTTCTCCAGAATTGATGCCTGACCAGCTGAGTCACTCCAGCACTTTGTGTCCATCTTTTGTATACGTGCAGAAATTGCTTATGTTTTGGCTTAAAAAAGGACACAAAGTGCTCTAGTAACTCAGTGGGTCAAGCATCTCTGGAGATGGATAGGTGATGTTTCGGGTTGGGACCCAGCACTTTGTGTCCTGCTCTGTAAACCAGTATTTGGATTTCCTTGTTACTACTCTATGTTTTTGGGTTTCCTTCCAGTTTTTTTGTCACTTCTAACCCCAAAATTAACAGTCGGTTATTTTTTATTATAATGTGTAAGAAAAATGTACTTTGTAGATTTTGTGGTTTGGGCCAGAATTTTCTGGAACAGGCAAACTACCAAACTCACAGCACTGCTATTAAAGAAATGTTGAAGAAATATTTCAATAGCTAAATCACAACTTAGCCAATTGTCAAAATTATCAAAAGCAATGAATGATCAAAAACTATTCATATTATCAACATTTTTAAAGTTCATTACGTCCCACAAAATAAGAAAATTAAAACTCTAGTCCAAGGACTAGTCCGGAAACTTAGTCTTAGATTAGTCCAGACATAGACTAGACAAGACTAGACTTATACTTGACCTTATAGCTGTACACTGTGGACGGCAGTAATCATCTAATTATCGATTATAATCATGTATAGTATTTTTGTTAACTGCATGCAACAAAAAGCTTTTCACTCAACCTCAGTACTCGTGACAATAAACTAAACCATAACTAAAAAAAACTAAACTAACACAAATTGAGTTTGATAATTTGGACAACTAGCTAAGTTGGGACTTAGGTGTCTAAATATTTTTTCAGCATTTCTTTAATAGGAGAGCAGTGAGTATGGTGGTTTGCCTCTTCCAGAAAACCTATATCAATAAAAGTTTGGTATCTTTTTAAATGTGTATTAAACAGTGCCAAACTGTAACGGCTCTGCTGTTCCTTTGGATCGATCAGCGACATGGAGAGGGGGGACGTGCTGCATGGGCAGCAGCCTGTCCTTCATATGACATTGCCCAGGCTTGCACCCGACCACACATCGACGCTGCTCTAGCCGAGGTTTGGAGCAAGCAGCCAACAACCAGGATGCATCATCCATGGTCAGCCATGACCGGGGGCCTTGGAAACAGTGAAATAACAATCTGCTGACATCTTTTCCATGAACTTAAACGTTAATAATACATTACCTGAAAATTATAACTGAAAAGCTGCATATGTATTTGAATTTTGGAACCAGAACTGTTATTACCTACTAGAAGGTAATATTAGGTAAGAGATCAGGGATTGATCTTATTTTGAAATTACTTCCTCAATAATTCAGTATTGATTGACTTGAGGTCATGAGACATTTCCCAACAATGTCATGTTGAATTTTTCATAAAGTTTAGATGATGAAAGTCATAATTAAATTTTGCCTGTGCCAGCTGGTTTGTGAATTACTAATACATTTTGCTTTTGTTTTTTTTGCTTATATATACTTAATGTAATGGATGGCTTGTCACTTGCTCGAGCGTGTCATATTCTCAACACTGGACCTGTACTTATGTACAGCATAAAGGAAGCATGCACAAGGTAGTCAAACTGTTTGATATTTGGGAAAGTTAAGTCCAAATTGTTATTTTAACTCTATGAGTTTCATTGCTTGAATCATGTTAATAATATCATCCTCAACCATGTCTGATTTGAACCAGGTTCCTTTCTAATTGAGATTTGACATGATCTGCAGGTTGAAAAGCATGATAATAATGGGCCATTTCTTTTTTTGTCATTTTCTTATGTTCTCACTTCATGATATGATTTAGTCAAATAAAATATGCTGACACATAAGGGACAATTCCTTGAACAAAACACAAAGTACTGGTGGAAGTCAGCGGGTCAGGCAGCATCTGGGGCTGGAAATGGACAGGCGACATTTTGGGTTGGAACCCCTCTTTAGATTGCAGACAATTCCTTCATGACTGCCAGAGAAATTGCCCCAGACCAACTGTTGAGCTGTCCAAAGCATCTACAATAAATGGGAAAGAAGCATCAAGCACTTAACCTCCCATTTCTGTGGAATACAACAACTTTCTCCTTGTAAACTATGAAGACAATATATGTCTACATTAGTGACATTTAAATGATGTAAATACAAGAAAAATTGAGATCATGTTTTAGATGCCTTTACAGGTCTCCTCTGCCTCCAATGGGCCAAACCTTCTTCTGTATCCTCCCTGGTCTAGCCTTAATCTTGTGATTATCTCTGGCTCCTTTTTCATTTTTCATCATTCATTGTCTAAACTCATCTTGTCCCTGAGACCCTCTTTTGGTTCTCCTGATCCTATTCTTACATTGACCAATTACGTGGTGGCACAGTGGTGTAGTAGTAGAATTGCTGTCTTACAATGCCTGGGTTCAATTCTGATTATGGATGCTGTCTGTATGGAGTTTGTACATTCTTCCTGTGACCGCATGGGTTTCCTCTGAGTGCTCTAGTTTCCTCCCACAATCCAAAGACATATGGGTTTGTAGGTTATTAAGTTTCGGTAAACTGTGTGTAGGATAGTGCTAGTGTATGGGATGAATGTTGGTCAGCGCGGACTCGGTAAGCCGAAAGCCCTGTACCTGCGCTATATCTCTGAAATCCAAAGTCAATCAATGTTTCTTCTTGTCTTTCATGATAGTTAATATAGTTAAAAGGGCTCACGCAACAGGTACAGCTTTCCCATTGTTCCATCCTGCCATCATCAATCTTCTTTGTAATAAAAAGAAGCAAACGGACCAGCTGTTGTTACAAACAAAGGTTCCAAAACCAACCTTCCTTTCCCTGCTTTAGGTACCAGTTTGTAATGTTGGGATGGGTCTTCCTCTGCCAAAGCCCATTGACCCAGTGAGCCCAAGCATCTTGTTGGTCAGCAGAAGGTCCACCCATGAGGTTTAGTTCAGTTTTGTTTATTGTCACGAGTTGTAGTGGAAAGCTTTTGTTGCATGCTAAACAGTCAGCAGAAAGACAATCGAGCCATTCACAGTATGCAGATACATGATGACGGAACTATCTAAGTAACTCAGTTAATGAAAATGAAAATGTCAGTTTTGAATCTGAAAGTTCTATTTATTTGCTGTTCCTTGAAAACATAAAGTGTGAAAAAAAAACTAACAGGTCTGGCAACAATTTGTTTAGTTTAGTTTAGTTCAGAGATACAGCATGGAAACAGGCCCTTTGGCCCACCAAATCCACACCAACAGTTGATCACCCGTACACTAATTCTATGTTATCCCACTTTTGGATGCTACACACGAAGGACAATTTCCAAAAGCCAATGAACCTACAAATATGCATGTCGTTGGAATGTGGGAAGTAAACGGAGTACCCAGGGAAAACCCATGTGGTCAAACTCTGCACAGGGACCACCCGTGGTCAGGATCGAAGCCGGGTCTCTAGTGCTGGGAGGCAGCAGCCCTGTCATTGTGCCACTCTGCTGTCCCCAGGGGAGATACATTGGAGAGAGTTCAGGTTGATGATCTGAATGCTGCCTGTCCTGCAAAGTTTCCCCAGCATTCTCTGTCTTTATTTCAGATGTCCAGCATCTGCAGTTTCTTGGTTTTCATTTTACTATAAGTGCTAGATTGTGGTAAAAACTCTGCAGTATTCGAGTAATTTGGATGTAAAGTAACCTGAGAATTATTTTATCATTGTTTTTGTGCCATTGCATTTTAATACAAATTATTTCCAATTTTAAGTAGGGAGGAACTACAGATGCTGGTTTACACTGAAGATAGATACAAAAAGCAGGAGTAACACAGCGGGCCAGGCAGCATCTCTGGAGAAAATGTATAGGTGACGTTTTGGGTCAAGACCCTTCTTCAGTCTGAGAGTCAAGGGAGAGGGAAACTAGAGGTATGAAAAGGTACAAAGAACATATTTAGTCATGAAGATAGACACAAATGCTGGGGTAACTCAGGGGGATAGGCAGCATCTCTGGAGAGAAGGAATGGGTGATGTTTCGGGTCTCGACCCATTCCTTCTCTCCAGAGATAGTGCCTGTCCTGCTGGGTTACTCCAGCATTTTGTGTCTATCTACAGTTTAAATCAGCATCTGCAGTTCCTTCCGACACATATTTAGTCATGTTGAGTGTAAAGGTGGTAGTCAGGGACTCCACAGTCTGAGATTCAACTGGCATCTACAGATCAATATATTTCAGTCACTCACCACTAAATACCCACTCACCGCAACATTTTGGGTACATGTCATACATTTAATTATCAGGATAAACAAGCAAGGCTGAAGCATATGTTTATAATATTGATCCCTTTCAAGATCTGGATTTTTTAAATCAGACATTGAATAGAATATGAGTGATTGTTTTAGATTAGAGATCTTTCACTGTGCCTACCAACATATGACAATAAAGTTACCTTGAATCATTAATAATACTCTAAAGAATTGAAAGTTACTGAGTTCTTCCATGAACTATTAGACTACAGAAATTATATCATACCATGACTCATCTTTACAAATGCCAACAAATTGCATGAACATGAATAAAGGAGATTTTTCTTCTTTGGACATCAGTCTAGGATAATTTGATTTATCAATTTAAGTCACACAGCAGGTAGCTGAGGAGGATGATTCACTGGGCTAAACCAGAAATAATTGCCATTGTAACAGTATGAGACAAATGTCAAACTTAAAAGTCTTTAGAATTAATATTTGATACTTCAAGGCCTCAGCTCCAATAGAAATCATTAGCAGCATTAAAAGGAAAGAATTACATGAGAGATGAATGATACCTCTTTAAAGGACAAAAAATAATCATGCATGTTGCAAAGCACAACAAGACAGTGAACCAGATAATCTTCATTTCATAAAAGTGTATAGATATTCTATCCCTAATTATTATACTCAATATTCAATTCTACAAGTTAGGAAGTTCAGAAAGCTAATGAAACCTAAAGTTGCAGTTCCTGCTCAGTATGAGATAAAATCTTCATTGAATAGCTAATTAAAGTATGCTTTATACATATATTATGTGTGCGTGTGTGAGAGTGTGTATATACATAAAGGGTCGCATGATATATCAGAAAATATATATTTTTGCAAAGATTTGATTTTAGTCTGGTTTTAAAGAAAAGTTGATCCTCTTTATGTGAGATGTAGCATTGAATATTAAATATATTTTAGGTCTAGATGTGTTAAAATCATTTCAAAAAGATATTTCAAAATATTCTTTTTAATTTATTCATAGGATATGAGAGTCATTGGCAAGGTTAAAATTTATTGCACTTTCCAAATTACTTCAGAAGAGGGGGGTGAGCTGTCTACGTGAACTACTGCAGGCCTCATCGTGATGTTATGTCATGGTATTGTCAGCGAAAGGTGCTGATGTAGAACATTGGAACTTGGTAAACAGATGCTGCCTGACCCCACTGAGTTACTCCAACATTTTGTGTTACATAGAAACATAGAAAATAGGTGCAGGAGTAGGCCATTCAGCCCTTCGAGCCTGCACCGCCATTCAATATGATCATGGCTGATCATCCAACTCAGTATCCCGTACCTGCCTTGTCTCCATACCCCCTGATCCCTTTAGCCACAAGGGCCACATCTAACTCCCTCTTAAATATAGCCAATGAACTGGCCTCAACTACCTTCTGTGGCAGAGAATTCCACAGATTCACCACTCTCTGTGTGAAAAAAAACGTTCTCATCTCGGTCCTAAAAGACTTCCCCCTTATCCTTAAACTGTGACCCCTTGTTCTGGACTTCCCCAACACTGGGAACAATCTTCCTGCATCTAGCCTGTCCAACCCCTTAAGAATTTTGTAAGTTTCTATAAAATCCCCCCTCAATCTTCTAAATTCCAGTTTCTTTTTGTGAAGCGGCATCTGCAATTCTTTGTATCTACTACTCTGCTAGAACACTCAGTATTCAGATATCTAGCATTTAAAGAACAAAGATGTAATTTCATCCTGTTATTGTAAGGGGTTACTGTTTATAATTGCTAACGGCTGCATTCACTGACACTGTGGAAAGTTATGGACAATGAATGCAGATCTGTGCATCAAAGCTGCAATACCTCAGGGTTATCTCCTGCTGTCTGGATCATCTCAAAAGGGGCATAGAGTTAATAATTAAGCTTCAATGATTCAATGATGCTTTATTGTCACGTATCTAGGAACAGTGAAATTCATTATTTTTGCAAACAATGCAGTAAAATCATAGAGTAGACTACACCTGGGCAGTGCACAAAGGGTCACCACGTTTCTGGCATCGACAAAGGTTCAAAAGTTCTTAGTATTGTCTTATTTTCTCGCAGCGGCGAACCAGGCCTGCCGCAGCGATCCAGGCCTGCCGCCACACACGGCCGCAGGTGGCCCACCGGGTTCATCTTTGTTCTCGGTTGCCCCACACTGGGTCACTCTATGTTCTCTCGGCGCCCCCCCCCCCCCCCCTCCCACACCAGGTCCCTCATTGATCTCGCCCCACCGACTGCTGGGTCCCACTTTGATCGTTGCGGTGTGGCCTGCCGAGACCTTCTTTGAGTGTAGGAAAGAACTGCAGATGCTGGTTTAAATCGAAGGTAGACACAAAATGCTGAAGTAACTCGGCGGGACAGGCAGTATCTCTGGAGAGAAGGAATGGGTGATGTTTCGGGTCGAGACCCTTCTTCGGACTGAGAGTCAGAGGAAAGATAAATGAGAGATATAGACGGTGATCTAGAGAGATTTTGTGTCTATCTTCGAGTCCTTCTTTGATCTTGGCGGTCCAGCCCGAAAATACAACTTTGTTGTTGCGCAGCAGCCAGCCCCGCACCGCCCGTGCCGAGAGCAGCTTAAAAACATTTTAACTGAAGACGGCATGCTGAATATATATTATGATTATAACCATTGATTATGCAGAATAGGGAAATAAAGTTGATACTTTCAACAAAGGAGGAATTCAATCCCAAGCCAAGTCAATTTGGCACCTTTTCAAGTTTACGTTCAGTTTTTAGTTCTGTTTAGCATATCACATAAAAAAAACACAACATAAACAAAGTGAACAGCAGACTGTGATCAATAATTCAACGTGAAGTCAGATTAAATGGCTAACAGCATCAAAGGATTCGAATCTTTAAAGCCAGCTGGAAAAATCCAATTCGATATCTTTCTTCTTGTTGGTAATTCATGTAACAGCTGGCAGATGAGAAGTGTAACAACAAGCTGGTCATTCTTTGGGATGTGGTACATTCCATAGTAAGTGCCCACCACAATGCATTCCATCCCAAATTCAATTGAATATTCTTTACATATTACAACATTTTAGGTGAATTGGACCTTGGTGCGATGGTTGTTTACTGCTGTAACTATTAATAATTGTTAGATTTTCTTCTTCTTTAGTAGTCCCTCAGGATTGCCGATATGAGATCAATGAAGAAACTAAAGAATGTTCTCTGAGGGCACGGGCAGGTGGGTATTCTGGAGGTGGAGTGCTCCTTCTGCCACTTACACATTCCCATACGTTCCTGTCCTTACCATATTACGCTGCCATGATGCACCATGATGCTGCATGTGAATATGACGCCCAAGCCAGGCGATCCTCTGTGTTCTAGGCCCAGAAGCGGATCTGGAATCACTCGTTACAATCGCTCCACTCGTTTAAACTACTCCAACAGCACCATTTCTTACTTTAACTATGCTCATTACTCTGACTTTACTAGATCTCTCTTGCTTTATGCATTATTCCCTTTATCCTGTATTAATACACTGTGGATGGCTCGATTGTGATCATGTATAGTCATTCCGCTGACTGGATAGGATGTGACAAAAAAGCTTTTCATTTTACCTCGGTACACATGACAATAAATTAAGCTAAATATTAAATGCTCTTCTGCTTTGTTCAGTTATGGAGCAGGGATTCACAAGAGTCAGCAAATGAGCTACATTTTTTCAAAATGCTTTGAATATATCCTTGAATCTTTTCATTTGTTCATCTGACAATCCCTTCCCTTGGCAGAATAGAGCATCTCCTTCAAGAATCGTCTGTGGCATGTCCAGCAGAGGTGACAAGGTAAAATTAAGGCTTGAGTTTTAGAGATGTTGGCCTGGGAGAGGATGCTGATGTTGGTTTGTTTATCCTTCCAATTACTTTGTAGAGTTTTGTGGAGACAATTTTCATGTGCTTTGAGGTACCTACTGGAGATAGTCCAGGTCTCAGAAGCATACAAGAGGGCAAAGATCATTGAGGTTTGAGGCCAATGCACAGTTTTGTTTGATATTATTATTCACATGAAATTGTTTAGGATCATGTCATTACAAACCAGGCATAAAACTTTTCTGGGCAGATGAATTTGAGCAAGGTATCCCAACTGTTGGAGTCAAAAGCTTTAGTCAGGTCAACAAAGGCCATGAATAAAGGTTGGTGCTACTTTCTTCATTTCTGTCCACTTCTTTTGGAGATGATGCATGATGAAGATCATCTCCACGATCAGGTTTCAAATGAAATTATCCATTTTGTCAATGTCTAATTTACTAATTATAATATATTGCCACGTATGTTTTTGATTTTGATATTGTTTGATAAAATTGAAGTAATTAAATCTTCAACATGACTGTTTTAATGCAAGCAACATATGGATATTTCTACTACAACGTAATTGTCAAGTTCTTAAGAAACTCGCTATTGTAGAAAATTGTATTACAAAAAACAATTGTATCAAAAGGAAAAGGGATTTGGGGCTATAGTGATTCAGATTTTCCTGCAGGTTTTTCAAAAATAAAAGGCCTTTTTCAATCCTGATTTGGAAATGCATCACCTCGTCTTAAATGTTGCTGTGTTTAAATGCAGAAACTTCTTACAATCAAGCAGATCACCAGTGGATGGACTGAAGTGGTTCCAGAAGATGAATCGCCACCATATTACTGGCAAGACAAACGTTTACAGCCCATCATGTAAATAATTTCAGGATGATTTGTAAAGAATGGTCTAGCCAGTAATGCCTATATTATAACTGGATTTTTGAAATCCATCTGACAAAGTAAAACATTTTCTCAGTTTAACATCTTGTCTAAAAGAAGGCACTTTTGACAATGTAGGACTCCAAAGACGTACAGGTATGTAGGTTAATTGGCTGGGTAAATGTAAAAATTGTCCCTAGTGGGTGTAGGATAGTGTTAATTTGCGGGGATCACTGGGCGGCACGGACTTGGTGGGCCGAAAAGGCCTGTTTCCGGCTGTATATATATATGATATGATATGATAGGACCTCTCAATACAACAGTCAATTAACAACCTATACAGCCTTTCTCTGAAATGAGACTTCAACACATAATTCAGGTTAAAATGCTGCCAACCTAGACTCATTATGAAGGCTTTTAGTGCTGTAGAAAGCAACAGTAATAATAACATTTCTGAGAGCTTTGAGCAATAGTTACAATTAATAATGCCAGATTTTGCTTAGCGCATTAACAATGAATGTTAATAATTACATATGCCATTGCTCCTTTCAGCTCACTATTTTTTGCTCATTAAGCTTCTGAAAGTGTGAGCTGATAATAGCAGACTGAGGAAGAAAGGGCCATTAGAACCAAAGTGGTAGCCTAATCAACAGGGTGTCTGATCTTTGTTCCAACCATCTGCCTATCAAAATCCACTCTCTTCTCTTTTAACTGCCACACTTTGTAAAGCCTCACCCCACTTCCAGCTTTCTTCCCCCCCTCCCCTCCCCTCCCCCTCCACCTGCACAATCAGTCTGAAGAAGGGTATTAAGCTTGAGCTGGTTGTCTGACAATCAGTGGGAGTGATAATCTGAAGTGAGTCTGACAATCAGGAAACTAACAGTAAAATAACATAGAATGACATAAAGACATAATTTTGGTGACAAATCAGGGCCAAAAAGAGAATTAAAGGAAGTGAAGGGAAGCTTGGATTTGACAAGGTTCCACGTGGTTGGCTGCTCTGGAACGTCTGATCGCATGGGATCCAAGGAGAGCTAGCCGACTGAATAGAAAATTGGCTTCGTGGAAGGAAGCAGTGGGTGATGGTGGAAGGTTGCTTTTCGGGCCGGAGCTCCGTGACCAGTGGTGTGCCTCAGGGTTTGGTGCTGAGCCCATTGCTGTTTGCCACCTATTTCAATAATTTGGATGAGAACGTACAAGGCATAATTAGTAAGTTTGCAGATAACACAAAAGTAGATGGTATTGTAGATAGCAAAAATTGCTGTCAACAAATGCAGCAGGATCTTAATCGGTTGGGCAGGTGTGCTGAGGAATGGTTAATATGAGTCCATGTGCAAGAGGCACAATTTTGGTGTCATTTTACAGTCCCAAGTTTATTCATTCTTGATACAGTGATAATTATGTTTTTGTTGCTCATCGGTTGAAGTCTGGCTCCATATTAAATTTCAAGAGTATTTTTATTATCTTTTATGAACTAAATGGGGATCTTTCACATTTGCAAATACACCAGGAGCGTGCTGCAGTGCAGTGGTTTTACATCTCCACTGTTCCCTAGTTAACAGCTATTGTCTTCAGAAGTGTTATGGCTTGAGTGTGTTTAGGACAATCTCTCAAAGGTTAATGAATAAAGAAACGAGAGCAATTACTTCAGTGAATTGCTAATTTTAATATATAATCAAGTATCAAGATCCAATGACTAATATTACATTAATGTCAAATGAACAATATTCAATGTGTGATGCTGCGAAATAACTTGATTAAAAAACTGCAGGGGACACAAAGAGCAAAAACATGCTCAGCATTGGGATATAATGGATGCACTATTCACTTCATTAATATCAAAAGATATATAATGTAAAAAATCCACATCATTGTGCCTTTGTGGCAGTTATAAAATGGGCTCAATCCATTCAAATTTTGGGACACAGCATCCAGCACCCCAAGGACGGAATGGCAAGATGGTGCTGGAAGCATGGTGACTCTTTGTGTACAGCCTTAAGAAATTTAGTTTAGTTTAGTTTAGAAATACAGCACAAAAACAGGTCCTTCAGCCCACCGAGTCCACGATGACCATCGATCACCCGATCATACCAGTTCCATGTAATCCACTTCCTCATCCACTCCCTACACACCAGGAGCAATTTACAGAAGCCAATTAATCTACAAACCCACATGTTTTTGGGATGTGAGAAGATACCAGAGTACCTGAAAGAAACCCACACAGTCACAAGGAGAACATGCTGGAACTCGTTGGAATTTAGAAGATTGAGGGGGGATCTTATAGAAACTTACAAAATTCTTAAGGGGTTGGACAGGCTAGAAGCAGGAAGATTGTTCACGATGTTGGGGAAGTCCAGAACAAGGGGTCACAGTTTAAGGATAAGGGGGAAGTCTTTTAGGACCGAGATGAGAACGTTTTTTTTTTCACACAGAGTGGTGAATCTGTGGAATTCTCTGCCACAGAAGGTAGTTGAGGCCAGTTCATTGGCTATATTTAAGAGGGAGTTAGATGTGGCCCTTGTGGCTAAAGGGATCAGGGGGTATGGAGAGAAGGCAGGTACGGGATACTGAGTTGGATGATCAGCCATGATCATATTGAATGGCGGTGCAGGCTCGAAGGGCCGAATGGCCTACTCCTGCACGTATTTTCTATGTTTCTATGCAAACTCCACACAGACAGCACCCAAGGTCAGGATCGAACCCGGGTCTCTGGCGCTGTGATGCAGCAACTCTACCAATTGTGTCACCATACTGCCCACTAAATCTACTCACTCGCTGCACTTTTTTACTTACGTATGATTGTGCTTACGTGTATTATGATTTTAATTGTATTTGACCAGCCAATGCTTCGTTTTTGCACTAGGGTAAATTTCCCGCTATCATAACTGCTAACTCCAAGGAGGCCAACACCATGGAGGCATATAACTTAGCACCCCTCCCTCCCCTGGGGAGATCTGACCACAACCTGGTTTATCGCCTGCCTGTGTACATACCTCTTGTGCACAGGTAACCAGCTGTGACACGCACAGTGCGAAGATGGTCTGAGGAGATTGAAGAGGCCCTGAGGGACTGTTTTGAAACAACTGTGTGGGAGGAACTCTGTGATCCTCATGGGGAGGACATTGACAGTCTTACTCATTGTATCACAGACTATATAAACCTGTGTGGAGAACACTGTACCCACCAGGACAGTACGGCGTTTCTCCAATAACAAACCCTAGATTAACCCTAAAGGAGAAAAAGAAGGCCTTTAAGTCTGGAAATAAGGAGGAGCTGAAGGCTGTGCAGAAGAAGCTGAGGAGGAAGATCAGAGAGGGGAAGAATAGTTACAGGAAGAAGATGGAGGACCAGCTGCAGTGGAATAACATCAGCGGAGCCTGGAGAGGCCTTAAAACCATCTCTGGGCACAAGGAACCGGTCTCCCATGCTGTGGGGGACCAGAAGTGGGTGAACGATCTGAACCTTTTCTTCAACAGGTTTGATCAGTCACCAACCCCTCCCCCGGTCCAGTCACCACTGCTGCCCCCATCCTCCCCCACACCCCCACCTCCTCTCACACCCTCAAGCACCCAGTCCCTGTGCTCCAATCTGTCCCTCTCTACAAGCCAGGTGAGAAAGGAGCTCAGGAAGATCAAGGCGAGAAAGGCGACGGGTCCGGACGGCATGAGCTCCAGGCTCCTTACGTCCTGTGCAGACCAGCTGTGCGGGATAGTGAAGCACGTCTTCAACCTGAGCCTGAAACTGGGGAGAGTTCCACAGCTGTGGAAAACATCCTGTGTGGTACCGGTGCCAAAGACGCCGTACCCGCTAAAGGCCAGAGGCACTGACATCGCGCCTGATGAAGACACTGGAGCGGCTGGTCCTTGTCCATCTCCGCCCCCTGGTGAGACCATCGATGGATCTGCTGCAGTTTGCCTACCAGCCTGGCATCGGGGTGGATGACGCCATCATCTACCTCCTACACAGAGCTCTCTCACACCTGGAGAAGCCTGGTAGCACTGTGAGAATCGTTCTTTGATTTCTCCAGTGTGTTCAACACCATCCAGCCTGTGCTTCTGAGGGACAAGCTGGAGCACACAGGAGTGGATCACCACCTCACATCCTGGATTCTGGACTACCTCACCAACCGCCCACAGTATGCGAGGACAAGGATTTGCGTTTCTGACATGGTGGTGTGCAGCGCAGTGGCTCAGTAGGGAACAGTTTTGGCTCCTTTCCTGTTCACCCTGTACACTGCAGACTTCATGCACAGCTCAGCCAACTGTTATCTGCAAAAGGTCTCTGATGACTCTGCCATCGTTGGCCCCATCACAGATGATGAAGACAGGGAGTACAGAGAACTGACCCAGGACTTTGTGGACTGGTGCCAGCGGAACCGCCTCCAGATCAACGCGGGGAAAACCAGGGAGATGGTGGTGGATTTCCGCAGGCGCAGCCACGCCCCCTCAACACTGGTGAACATCCAGGGAATGGACATTGAGAGAGTGGACTCTTATAAGTACCTGGGTGTTTACCTGAACAATAAACTGGACTGGACTGATAATATTAATGCACTGTATGGGAAAGGCCAGAGCAGACTGTACCTGCTGAGGAGACTTAGGTCCTTTGGAGTACAGGGGGCACTCCTGAGGACCTTCTTCGACACTGTGGGGGCATCAGCCATTTTCTATGGAGTGGTCTGCTGGAGCAGCAGCATCTTAACTGCTGACAGGAAGAGACTTGATAAACTGATCAAGAAGGCCAGCTCTGTCCTGGGATGCCCCCTCGACTCAGTGCAGGCGGTGGGAGAGAGGAGGATGATGGCAAAGCTATCATCACTGCTGGACAAAGACTCCCACCCCATGCAGGACACTGTCCCTGTACTGAGCAGCTCCTTCAGTGACAGACTTCTTCACCCCAAGTGTGTGATGGAGAGATATCAAAGGTCCTTCCTGCTGCCGTCAGACTGCACAATCAGCATTGCTCCCAGCAGACCAGTAAATAAAGATAATTAACGTTATTTTATTTTTTAATGAATGCTTATTTATTTTTGCTATCCATTTTGCTGCTGTAACCCTGCAAATTTCCCCATTGTGGGACGAATAAAGGATTATTATTGTTATTAACTGTATCAATAGCAATTCACATTATTTCACAATAAATTTAGTTTTTAAATTCAAAGGACATCATGTGATAATTTCATAAACTTCCTTCCTAGTTAACATAGTGCTCCAGAATCAAAACTAGGCATTAAATAAATTGAGGTTGACAATCACGATCTTCCTTCTTGCATTCCTATTTGAAATTTGCTGCATTGCTATTAATGTGATCGACAGGTAACCTTTAATCAGCAATCAAGGGCCACTCTAGATTGTTCAAGGGCCAATCATAATATTTCTTCTGAAGATTCAACCAGCAATCAGTTACAAGTTTTGCTGAAAGGTCTTGCCACTGCACAAAAACAAAATAGTTGAAATAAAAATGGAAAAAAAAGATTGAATGGTGGGATTGAGAACCACACCTTTTAAAATATACAAATATGAAGATTAACAAAATAAAATGGGAACCTTGGTGTCATTAAAATATTTCAAAGCAGAAGGAAGCAGAATTTAACAATCTGTTTTTGTTTTTGCTCAGAGCATAGAAGCATAGAAGGCAGATGATTTGAAGCAGGTTTACAATCACAGAACTAAACATCAATTATTTTTCTTCGGAAATCACAAAATTGTGAGGCAACAAAATGTCAAGATTCATTTATAATTAATAAAGAGGGCAACAATCATTCTTTACCCCAGCAGAGGTCAGGCAGGGTGAAATCTCAATCTACCAGTACTTGTAATGGCTAAGATGATCTTTTCTTAAATTACACCGCATAGAATTTCTTATAAAGCAATTATTCTCACCTCAACAATTACTTTGCACATTGTTTTTCTGATCAATTATAGCCTTCAATATAACATTGACAGTATCATAAACAATGCACGCACAATTGCTTTTTTCATGTGTCCTTTGAATTTTTGTGCCATAATGACATCTGATTATTCATTTATATCTTATAAATATAATTGTCAAATCTCCTTTTTATTCTTTTTACTTTATCAACTCCACTGATCAATTGAAAATCAAATTGAAAATTAGATTTTCTTTAAATTCATTTATAGATAAGGATGTCCTTCTAATTATTCCCCGATTGCCTCTTGAATTGAGTGACCTCCTCAGTTTTATCAGAGAGTACTTAAGAATAAGCCTCGTTCTTGGGTCTGGAATAATTTATAGGCCAGATCAGGCGAGCGTGACTGATTTCCTGAAAGATAGGTCTTTTTGGCATTCCAGTAGAATTATATAGCGCCAATTTGGAAGATGAGATGTTGTTCCTCGGAGCTTATAAAATGGGTGCATGGTGGTGCAGTGGTAGAGTTACTGCCTCACAGTGGCAAAGACCCGGGTTCGATATTGACTACGGGTACTGTCTGAACGGTGTTTATACATTCTTCTTGCAACTGTGTTGGTTTTCTCCGGGTGCTCCAGTTTCCTCCCACACTCCAAAGACATACAGGTTTGGAGGTTAATTGGGTTCTATAAATTGTAAATTGTCCTTCGTGTCTAGGATAGTGCTAGAGGACAGGATGATTGCTGGTCGGCATGGAGTCAGTGGACTGAAGGGCCTGTTTCCATGCTATAGCTTTAAAATCTCAAGTCAGTACTTCATTGACACCAAAGCCAGCATTTCAGATACATTTAATTAACTGAACTTATATTCCACAATTGCTATGGTAGGATTAGAAATCATGTCTCTGGATCAATAGTGCAGACAGGATACTACACTATGGTACTTCATTACATTCCGCCTTCTATTATCCTACTGTACAGTATATTCTTTGTGTTTATAAATGTTACTACTTATGTGGATCAAAATACTTTAAACCTGGAAATGAAATGAGCCTTCGTCATTGTATATAAATCATGGAACTCTCCATCCAACACTGTTAAGGCAGGACCTTTGGAAACAGGACTGCAGTGATTCAAGAAAGCTGTTCACCATCTTCTCAAGGGCAATTAGGGATGAGCAAATAAATAGTGCACTTGCCAGCTATTATACATCCTATAAATAAATAAAGTCATAAAGCAAAACCTTTCCATCCCTGACTGTGACAGTAAATAGATAAAAGTGCAGTAAAAATGTAGGTATTGTTATGTCAGTCACTTTAGCGACAATACATTAATGCTTTGAAATTCTGGCATAGCACTATTGCAGCATATCTTGTTAAAGGCTGTATGGTTGCAAATTGCTTTTTGGAAGTATTATTGAAATTGCAATTAATGTCTGAAAATTATGCAGTTCAGGAAATTAAGCCATGCATCTTTGATAACAATGCACCCCCACAATATGCCCAATATATGATGCATAGTGTGCTCATTGAATTAACGTCCTTCCTTGTATAATATTCATTTTGAGAGTTGGTGCAAGAAATTAGTACACTTTATACAGTATATCTAGGGAGGGAAAATATTTTACGATAGCACTCATTTATGCAGCTGCATAATTTAAACAACCACCCACACTCGCACAGCCACTCGCATATTATTCTTGACCACAATTAAGTTGGGTGAGAATCCCCAATGTTTCTGCATTTAGACTTCCTTGCCACATTTACTTCTTTGGTAATCTGACCAGGGGTGCAGTGCTGCCAGAGCTCACCGGAGCGCCGCTTCAGCAACTCTGTAAAAAAAAGCCAAAATAAACAGCGGGGAATTTAACAGCGGTTGCTCTGGCACCAGTGGCAGTTCTGGCACCTAAAAAATTAGCACTGCAACACTGAATCTGACTGGGAGTGTTGAATGAACTGCAGCAAAATAACATGCAGTGAGGCACTTCAACTGCAGTTGACTTCACCTAAAATTAATCCCAAAGGTCTTAATATGTATCTACAGTCAAAATGACAGTAAGCTTGCTCAAAATTAAGTGTGCCCTCCAGTGGCTTTTACTGAAGGACAAATCATCTTCAGCTACCAATAGACTGCAGATGCTGGAATCGGGAGCACGAAACAAGCTCCTGAACAAAATCAGCATGCGTGGAGTCAAAGAGTAGGTGGACATTATGGGTTGACGCCCTACATCAAGGACTCAGTCTCAATCCGAAATGCCGACCATTCCGGTTCTTCCACCGATATTGTTTGACCGGCTGAGTTCCTCCAGCAATTTGTTTTCTTGTTCTCCAGCAACTATTAATTGTGAACAAAATTATGGGTGTCTAAACAACAATTTTCTGACCTGCGGACTGACCCTGGATCCGAGCAGAAGACGGCGACATCGTCCATGTACAGGGAGGTTTTGACCTGAGTGCCCCCACTGCCTGGCAATGTCACTCCTCTTATGCTCGCATCATTCCTGATGGCCTCGGCAAAGGGCTCAATACAACAGATGAACAAGACGGGAGAGTGGGCAACCCTGCCTGACTCCAGACCTGACGGAAAGCTGTCTGATTCCCACCCATTGATTTGGACTGCACTACAGATATCGGTGTAGAGCAGTTGGATCCACTTCCTGATTTCCTCCCCAAAGCCCATTTTGGAGAGCACGTCCCTCATGTACGTGTGCGATATCCTGTCGAAGGCCTTCTCCTGGTCCAAGCTGACTAGGCAGGCATCCACCCGTCTGTCCTGCATGTAGGCAATTGTATCTCTCAGCAGCACCAGGCCGTCTGAGATTTTCCTGCCAGGTACAGCACAGGTTTGGTCCGCGTGGATCACCTATCCCAGAGCAGACTTGACCCGTTTGGCGATGGCCTTAGACAGGATCTTGTAATCTACATTCAACAATGTGATGGGTCTCCAATTCCTTATATCATTCATCTCCCCCTTCTGCTTGTAGATTAGGGTGATGCTGCCCTTCCTCATAGAGTCTGACATGCTGCCGGCTAGAAGTATGTGGTTGTACACTTCCAGCAGGTCCGGGCCCACCCAGTCCCACAGAGCCCAATACAACTCTGCCGGTAAGCCGTCGCTTCCGGGAGTTTTACTCGAGTCAAAGGAACGGATGGAGCTAGTCAGCTCCTCCAGGGTCAGTGGTTGGTCCAGACTCTCCCACTTACTGTCGTCCAAGACTTCCGTGATGGAGGACAGGAAGTTCTGGGAGGCAGCGCTGTCTGTGGTCTTATAAAAGGATCTGCAGATCCTCAGCATGTCTGTCTGCAAGGATGTTACCGAGCCGTCCTCCTCCCTAAGGCTTTTGATCACAGAGCTCCCCCTGTGAACCTTATGGAAGAAGAAGCGTGAGCACGTCTCATCCTGCTCAACGTGGCGGACCCTAGACCGGAAGATGATCTTGGAGGATTCAGAGGTAAAGAGCCGAGCTTGCCGGCCCTTCAACTCTCTAAGTTCCTCCCTCACATCCACCCCTCTCGACTGCAGAAGGAGCACCTAACTAATGGCTTACCAGCGCCTGCCTTTATACTGGCAGTAATCAGCCGTTGAAAACAACCACCGTCAAGTCCTGGCCAATAGCGCTGCCTCCAAATTCAAACCACAACCAATGGCAGGGGCCTGCATCTGAGTGAGGCCCCCACCCCTTTGGAAACAAAGCGCTACCGGCGCATAAAGCAATACACACAGGGCTACGGGGGATTGAAGTCGTGGTATTGTTTTACGACCCTTCAAATATTCCCCACGGCTTCCTGGATGTGGTCAGCAAGGTTGATGATGTTCTCTGAATCTCCTGGAATATAAGTACAGCACTCCTGCCCGATCAAAGCACAACTGCCCCCTTTCTCAGCCAGGATGAAACCCAGGGCCATGCGGTTCTGTAGGGCTACGGTGCGAATGGCCACTATTTCCGCTGATAGTTCTGTGACGGCCTCTTTTACCCCACTCAGGGTCAAACCAGTCACCGAGTCTGTATGACCATGCATGGTATAAATTAACTTGTTTTGTCGGAGGTCCGAAATCTTAATGGCATTATCAATACCACCAGAGATAATCTGATCACTTGTGTCATTAAATGTTGTTCCCAGTATTTGGTACGTGTTTTGAAATGTATTGATTGCAGCCTTCTTCCGAATGTCCCATAGCTTCACTGTTTTGCCATCGCTTCCTGTCTAGACCAACTGTGGTCCCCATCAGGCTGGATAATATGGATTCACAAAGGATGTGTCACCTTTAAGTCTCTTGATTCTTTCACCTGTTTCTCTGTCTTACACTGCTACAGTGTTGTCTGTTGATGCTGAGAAAAGTATGCTGCTATCTGTGTTATAATGCAATTCCATCACTGCTCTACTGTGACCTTTCAATAAAGTATAATTATCACAGTTGCCATATACATTCCAAAACAATACGAGCCGATCAAATCCTGCAGATGCCAGTGTTGATCTATTCGGGTGAAATTTACAACAATAAACTTCTCCCTCGTGACCCGTTAAAAGCATTATAGGAGCTTGAAGACTCGAGGTTCTTGGTCCCGCCTGCAGCACGGCTTGCTGTGGGCTCCCCTACACAGAGGGCAGCAGCTTGTTGCAGGGGTTGCTTGGCCTGCACCATTCAATTCTATTCATCAGGTCCTGATGAATAGTCCTGCCAACTATGCCAATTGTTACAAGGGAACAGGTTCAAGGATCTGACTAGTAGAACAGAAATATGCTAACTGGTCTGTTTAGTTACAAATCAGATTTATTGGCAAGAAAGAGAACAAAAATAATACTTGGTAGGTATCACAAAATGGTGGAGTAACTCAGCGGGTCAGGCAGCATCTCTGGAGAGAAGGAATGGGTGACGTTTCGGTTCAAGACCCTTCTTCAGACTGATGTCGGGGGGGGCGGGACAAAGATAGGATATAGGTGGAGACAGGAAGACAGTGGGAGAACTGGGAAGGGGGAGGGGAAGAGGGACAGAGGGGCTATCTAAAGTTAGAGAAGTCAATGTTCATACCGCTGGGCTGCAAGCTGCCCAAAATAATACTTGTCTCAGTATGCGAGGGGCCCGTTTTACAGCAGCACACCTCTCTCTCTCTCTCTGCCTCCATCCGCGGCGCTGATGGCCGTCGGTGAACCCTCTCGTAAAGAACTAACTAATGGCTTACCGGCCATCTGTTCCTACTCCCTTCACATACACTGCCTCACCTGATTCTTTCCATTACCTTTTATTATTGTTTCAGAGTTTCAACGTTTGTTGTATTGTGTTTAAACTTTTATTTTATATAATATCAAATTAAATTGTCATTTCAGATCCAGCTCCCAAACGAATTACCTTTTCTGCAGTGGGGAAACATCACTCTTAATTTGTTCCTGACTGGAAGACCAGTTGGTGGTGCTGGCTCGAAGGGCCGAATGGCCTACTACTGCACCTATTGTCTACAAGAGACAATTAATTTCATATATTATATTGATGCCTTGTCATGAGCGCAGTTTCATAAGTTTACTGCATTTCATGTCTCACAACAATTCCCCTTTCATTGGGACGAATCAAAGGGAATAGACAATGTGGATGCATTTCTAATTCAGTCATAGATCAGCAATTTATTTATAACATGCTAATGAATAACAGTCTGGCAGTCATCTTTCCATTCTGTTTTTGCACATAGATACATTGTCATTGCACTGACAGATGGGTTGTGTGACTCCCAGACATAAGCTACAAGACGCTGAGAGACTTTGGAGTATCCTCAACCAGATATCATCACGTCATTGTTCAATGAAGCAGGGACACAAGGCTTTAAATATGGAATGCTCTGTCAAAATATGAAACATTGCTGAAAATGACCTGTCAGAACTCCAGTCCAATGGAGCCAAAAAGAGACAGGTTCCATAGCTAATGAATAGCAAAAAGGTTGGGTTACTGGTAACAGGAAATGCCTTTTGTTTTCTCTCTTATAACGGCTGTCAAAAGTCATCAATTAAAAGGCAAACGGATTTCGAATCTAAAATGTTTATATTTCTATTTTTCATAATATTCTACTGAGTAAAGAATAACAGACAGTTCTCAGTGAAGTGGGTATTAAACTTGCAATCAAATCAAATGACATCCAAAGCCAAAATATTGAAGGTGGCACATGTGAATCTGGATTATAAAATATTAAATGCATTTAATTGCCTCTATAATTGTTTCTTAGGCTTCCCTCGATAGTTTGATAACAATATATATATCACCCACTTTTCATCCATCACTTTTTAGTTGTCACATACTATCTTACACAAATTGCTTCACAGTATAATGATGCAACAAATCATCAATATCCCCATCTATAACTAGAATAAAATTCATTAATTACACAAATTGCGGCAGAAGAATAATACATGGCCGTTAGTCTACAATAGCCATCAAAAGAACAGAAGCACCGCGTTACTCAAGATACTTCTTGAAGAAATGTTTGGGGTAGATTTGCAAAGCAGAAAGAGGGTGGAGAACATTTTATCTAATTTGTAGATTATAATTTCAACATAATACTTCTATAACATTCAAAATATAAATATTACAGAAACATTTCTAAAACTCCACAAATCATCCACAAATAAATATCATCATATTCTCTGTTCAGTTTCCTCTTAATAATTTTCATAAGTTCTGGGAGCAGAATTTGGCCATTCGGCCCATCAGGTCTACTCCGCCATTCAATCATGGCTGATCTATCTTTCCCTCCCAACCCCATTCTCCTGCCTTCTCCCCATAACCCCTGACACCCTTATAAATCAAGAATCTGTCAATCTCCACCTTAAAAATATCCGTTGGCTTGGCCTCCACAGACTTCTGTGGTAATGAATTCCACATCCATTTCCAATTTCCCATCTGGTTTTAAGCTATCTCTTTTCACTCTTTATCAATAGTTACACTGGAGTTATTACTTCAACTTTCCACTAATATCCCCATTTTTACCACCATAGATCCCATCAGTCTTGCCCTACTGTTCCTCATTGGAATGTCCTATCTTGCAACTCCAATCTGCAAAAGTTTCCAAACTGTCTTTCACTATCCCGTCTTTCTGTTGATCTTTCCACACAACTGTAACTTGCAATGAGATTATTTAAAGTTCAACATAAATAAAATAGGAACAGACAAACAAGAATATTTATTTCCTCATGCTTTTTCCCAGAATAATGGAAATGTATATTTCATTACTCCTCTTCTGTAGCTTTACTCATGGCAGTTAACCTACTAGATTTGGAACATAAATTTTATAAGGCACGTTATTAGTGCTAGAATCACAATGGAGTCAATATGTCTCAAACAAGTATCTGATAGGACCTAAGATCTTATTTTGATTGGCAGAACCTCAGGCTTTGTCGATTTCAAGCAAACCGTGTATCTGGGATCCTTTGCCTCCAGTAGTAACATTTTAGAAGATCCACAGGAGTAACAAAGGTGGATGTTTAACCTCTGTCTATCAGTTGAGATATTTAACTTTTTGGATTGAGGAAATTCAAAAACCTGAATGCTTTGTTGCTGTTTGATTGATCTAAACATTACCTATACAGTTTTTCAAATTGCCTGATCAGTTATTATGTGCATTTCGTTGGCCAGACTGGGTAACATATTCTACAAACCAATTAATGTTTCTGCAGAATAGTTTCCATCTGAGTTTCTTTTTCATTTCTAGTTTTCTAATTAGTGTTACTAGGAAACAGAACCCTTTCCAATATAAAATATTTACTTCACTTAGCCTTGACAATCTCTTTCACATTCTTGAAAATGTCAACAAGTTCACTCACAATCTCTTTCCAGGAAAATAACGGATTATCCAAATTCTCTTTAAAAATTAAAAACCTCCAGTCTGGAATAATCTTTCTTTATTTCCCTTGAACCCAGTCTATCTTTCCTGGAATTGGGTGACCAGAGCTGTACTCAGAATACAAAAGCATATCGAGGTTGATGAATCTGTGGAATTCATTGCTATAGACGGCTGTGGTGGCCAAGTCATTAGGTATTTTTAAAGTGGAGATTGCAGGCATTTGATTAGTAACGTTATCATAGGTCATAGGGAGAAGGCAGGAGAATTGGGGTTGAGAGAGAAAGATTAAACAGCGGAGTAGACTCGATGGGCCGCATGGCCTAATTCTGCTCCTATGACTTATGAACATGATTATTAGCATGTATCAACAAAGATATTTGTATATACCTTTTCCTTTGATATGCTGAGGTAATCCACTGCTGAGTAATTTGTGTGTCATTTTTTATGAATACAAACCAAATGGCATCCTCTCCCTGGCCAACATCCTCTGTACCAAGCCCCTGATTAAATTCAGTTAGTTACACTTCAGACCATGCCACTCCCTTGTTTGACACTCTTCTCAAAACACTCTATTCAAGCTTTATCGTGGGAAGAGATTACCAGGTGGACAGGGGAAACGATTCAAGGATGTGCTCAGATTTTCTTGAAGAAATACAATGTCCCTAGTGATTCCTGGGAAGCTCTGGCCCATGACTACTCAAAGTGGAGAAATACTCAATGTCATGCATCAAGTCATCCTCCTGTGGAACAACTGGATTTCCTCACAAACAACCCACCATCAGTCACTCTCTGTTTCATCAGAATAAGAGACTAGTTCTCATACCAGCTTCATTAACCACCCCAGGATCAATAAAATTGGAACGGAAATCATATTCACTCTTAAAGAACTGCTAAGAAATAAGAAGTAAGTCAACAATCAAGCAATTGGCTTGAGATTTTGAAGAAACATATCATTGATTTACATTCAATGTGCTACACAGAGACAGCCCTTTCTGCTCAACTATTCAGCTGATCCTATCAGTGTTCATGGCCTTCCTCAGATCATCCCTGATCTAGCTCAATCTAAATAACACTCTTCTCCCTCACCTGCTTATCCAGAGTCACTTTAAATTAATCTACGTTAGTCACCTTAACGACTCCTTGTTGTAGCAGGTTACATGTTTTAACGCTTATTGATATAAACTATTCTGCTTAATTCCCCATCTGATTTGTTTATTATTATCTTATAATGATAGCTTCTGCTTATTGGAAGGCAAAACATTTTCTCTGTGCCCACTCCATGAGTTCTTTCATAATTTTGAATAAATCGATCAAATTCATCCTTCAGCCTTCTCCTTTCTGTGGAGAAATCACTATCCTGATCAATGTTTTCTGATGGGTATAATCTCACACCTGATGCCAACCACACAGATCCTTATTGTAGCTTCTCCAATGGTCCTGCATCATATCATATCATATATATACAGCCGGAAACAGGCCTTTTCGGCCCTCCAAGTCCGTGCCGCCCAGTGATCCCCGTACATTAACACTATCCTACACCCACTAGGGACAATTTTTACATTTACCCAGCCAATTAACCTACATACCTGTACGTCTTTGGAGTGTGGGAGGAAACCGAAGATCTCGGAGAAAACCCACGCAGGTCACGGGGAGAACGTACAAACTCCTTACAGTGCAGCACCCGTAGTCAGGATCGAACCTGAGTCTCCGGCGCTGCATTCGCTGTAAAGCAGCAACTCTACCGCTGCGCTACCGTGCCGCATCTTTTTTGTCAGTAAATGTTTTGCAAAAAGGCTTGTATTTTTCTGTTTTAGCCCTCAAAGAATAAATCCAAATAGTTGGTTTATATTTTATAGGCATTTTAACTCACAACGCTAATTTCTGTGTTTGTATTTCTTTATTCCTTAATTCCATTTAGATTCTATTATTCCATATCTGGCTTCCAAATGCTACTTATTAAAGATCTTCCAGTTACCTCCATTGAAATTCAATTGGAAATGATATACCCATTCTGCAATTTCATTACTGGGCTAGATCATCTTGGGAAGTTAATGTCTCAACATGTGTATCGACCTGCATATCAACATCTGTATCCCCTTTCAGCAATCCAGATTCCATCAAAATTTGGCGTATTGTGATATTTTGGAGCAAGAAGCATCTGACTGACTGAGATCTTGGAAATGGGGGTGGAATTACTGATGCGTTTTTTAAATCGGGTAACAAAAAAAGCCAACAAAAGGAATTATATTTATTCCTTAAATATAATTTTCCTCCCTAAAATCTTGATGACATATTTTAGCAATCGCAAAAAATGACAGGCAAAAGCATCATCAAAAATGTCCCTATCAATCACACAATAACCCAGACATCTAAACTCAAATCCCATCATGGTAGCAGTGGAATTTAGATGCAGTTAACAATCTAGAATTTGTAACAACAACTTGTCTTTATAAAGATGACCATGAAAATGAATCTTCTTCAGGGGAGAATATCTGACATCCTTACCCACTCTGCTATTTATGTGACACCAGGTTCAACAATATGCCTGACTCTTTAAAAATAAGGCCTAGGAAACCACTCAGTTATCACCACCTTCAAAAGGGGTAGTTACGGAAGCCCAGATTCTGCAACATTAATAAAACAAAATAGGCCCAGCACTGACCCGTGTGGCACCTTACTCTACACTTTCTATCATTCTTTCCATAAAGATCTTTACGCATTTAGGTATCATGTAGAGCTGCTACACCAAATCTACATTGTTCAGCCCTGATTATAGATGCACAGCAGTCTCTTGTTAGTTACTTGTTGTTTCAGAGGCAGTGAATGTTTATCAACTTGTCAGATCTTGTCAATTTTTAGTGTGATAGACTACTTTTCACTTGTTTGATGCATGCAGCTGCAACAATACACAATAAGCTTAGTAAGATTTAGTGCAAAGCAACCTGCTCGAACAGGACCTCATTCACAAAATTAGGCATCCATCACTTTCACCATCAGTATTCCAAGGCTTCAGTTTGCACTAACTACAGAATGCATAGTAACAATTTATGGCTTATTTATTACAACTGCGCAAATCTGCAACCTTCATCACCAGGAAGGAATGGAAAGGCAGCAGGAAGGCACCTGGAAAAACTATTGCCTCCAGTAATTCTTGAATATGTTGTAATTCCTTCATTATCTCGGGTTAGATCCTGGAAATGCTACCTACCAGCCCTATAAGACATTTGCACTACACAGGATGCTATAATTCAAGATTACCTAACATTAACCTCTGAGGGAAACCTAAAAATGGATATTAAATCACAGCTGTGCTCATAATGTTTTTCTCCTGACAAAGAATAAAACAATATTTTCCTGTTCATCTATAATACAGCATGACTCAAAGGCATGCAATGGGTTCTTACAGGAGCAACTAAACATTATGCATTTTGGAAAAGCCAACATAAGGGAATACATTTATTTCCCATTTTTCTGCAAATATTAAGGAAATTGATAATCATTCAAATCATAACTGTGCTGCAGTTTATTATATGATCCCACTCAAACTTAAAAATGGCTTAAGTTTCCCCAGCCATCACATCTCTCAACAAGATACCATTTTTTAAAAAGAGTTGTGAGTTGAAGGGTTGTTGGTTCTTCACAGAGCAAATCACAACTCAAAGAGATTGAAGACACCATAACATTGAGGTGCTCCTTTAAGAGGTTAACCCAACGTATCAGTGTTTTATCCCAAAACACTCTCTCCTGCCCCTCAAAGCACAGGCCTGATGTAAATTGAACTGAAGTGGTTAATAAACAGTAAAACTAAAAAAAAACAGGCATTCCACCACTCTGCAAGCTTTGAGTTTATTGGTTTATTGTCACGTGTACCGAGGTACAGTGAAAAACTTTTGTTGCGTGCTAACCAGTCAGTTGAAAGACAATACATGATTACATGATTACAATCGAGCCATCCAGTGTATAGATACATAGAGTCATAGAATCATAGAGTCATAGAGTGATACAGTGTGGAAACAGGCCCTTCGGCCCAATTCGTCCACATCGGCCAACAATGTCCCAGCTACACTAGTCCCACTTGCCTGCGCTTGGTCCATATCCCTCCAAATCTGTCCTATCCATGTACCTGTCTGTTTCTTAAATGATGGGATAGTCCCAGCCTCAACTACCTCCTCTGGCAGCTTGTTCCATATACCCACCAGCCTTTGTGTGAAAAAGTTACCCCTTGGATTCCTATTAAATCTTTTACCCTTCACCTTGAACCTATGTCCTCTGGTCCTCGATTCCCCAACTCTGGGCAAAAGACTGTGCATCTACCCGATCTTTTCCTCTCATGATTTTGTATACCTCTATAAGATCTCCCCTCATCCTCCTGCGCTCCACGGAATAGAGACCCAGCCTACTCAACCTCTCCCTATAGCTCACACCCTCTGGTCCTGGCAACATCCTCATAAATCTTTTCTGAACCCTTTCAAGCTTGACAAATCTTTCCTTTACATGGTGCCCAGAACATGAGCACAATATTCTAAATGTGGTCTCACCAACGTCTTATACAACTGCAACATGACCTCCCAACTTCTATACTCAATACTCTGACTGAAGAAGGCCAAAGTGCCAAAAGCCTTTTTGACCACCTTATCTACCTGCGACTCGACCTTCAAGGAACCATGCACCTGTACACCTAGATCCCTCTTCTCTACAACACTACCCAGAGGCCTACAATTTACTACCCTTGTTCAACGTCCCAAAATGCAACACCTCACATTTTGTGTGAGGAATCAACCATTCCTCCGCCCACCTGGCCAATCGATCCAGATCCTGTTGCAATCGTTCACAACCATCTTCACTATCTGCAAAACCATTAACTTTTGAAACATCAGCAAACTTGCTAATCTTGCCCTATATGTTCTCATCCAAATCATTGATGTAGATGGCAAACAGTAACGGGCCCAGCACTGAATCCTGAGGCACACCACTGGTCACAGGCATCCAGTCTGAGAAGCAACCTACCACCATTACCCTCTGCTTCCTTCCATGGAGCCAATTTGCTATCCAGTCAGCTATCTCTCCTTGGATCCCATATGATTTAACTTTCCAGACCAGCCTACCATGCGGAACCTTGTTGAACACAACATCTACAGCTCTGTATCAACCTTCTTGGTCACGTCTTCAAAAAAATCAATCAGATTTGTGAGACACGACCTCCCACGTACAAAACCATTTTGATTATCCCTAATCAGCCCTTGCCCACCCAATTGCCTGTATATCCTATCCCTCGGAATACTCTCCAGTAACTTCCCAAGTACAGATGTTAAGCTTACCGGCCTATTGTTCCCAGCATTTTCCCTGCAGCCCTTCTTGAAAAGAGGTACAACATTTGCCACCCTCCAGTCTCTCCTGTATTTAAGAACGACTCGTAAATTTGAACCAGGGCTCTCAGTTTCCTCACAATGTCCCACAATGTCCTCATAATGTCCCACAATGTCCGCAGATATATCAGATCAGGCCCTGGAGATTTGTCTACCTTCAAACACGACAGTACCTTCAGTACTTCTTCGACAGTAACCCTAACTGCTCTCAAGACACTTCCAGTGACTGCTCCAATTTCCTCTGTCCTACTGTCTTTCTCCTCGGTAAATACAGAGCAGAAATACTAATTTAGGACCTTGCCGATCTCCTGTCGCTCCACAGAGGTGACTGCTTTGATTCAGTATGGCAGGAGTGAGGGGTGAGGCTGGTGTTGTCACTGGAATGAGATGGAAGGAGAATATTAGGAAATTAATAACCTTTGACTTAGTCAAGAAATTCAGTTAGATCTTAATAGCCCTCAACTCAGGCACAGCACAAGCCTAGAAACATAGAAAATAGGTGCAGGAGGAGGCCATTCGGTCCTTCGAGCCAGCACCACCATTCATTGTGATCATGGCTGATCGTTCACAATCAATAACCCATGCTCCAGTTTCCTCCTACATCCAAACACATACAGATTTGCAGGTTAATTGGCTTCAGATTGGCCTGCATGTAATTTGTCCATATTGCTTATATACCTGCTGCCGGCTTCTCAATAAACTGTTTTGGTTTTACTTATTGCGTCTATTCTTCAAACAAAACTTTTAAGACATGCTGTGTCAGACTGAAGAAGAGTCCCGATCCAAAAAGGCATCTATCCATTCCCTTCAGAGCTGCTGCCTGCTCTGCTGATTTACTCCAACACTGTATTTTGCTCAAGATTTCAGCATCTACAGTTCCTTATCTCTCCTTTGGAGCAGATACGTTCTCTGATACAAACAAGTAAATCACGGCACAGAAAATACATACAAGCAACCAAATATAGTTTAGCTTAGAGATACAGTGCAGAAACAGGCCCTTTCAGCCCTTCAGCCCACCGAGTCCACGCCAACCAGCGATCCCTTTGCACTAGCACTATTCTACACAGTAGGGACAATTTCCAATTTTTCCGAAGCCAATTAACCTCCAAACCTGTATGTGTTTGGATGTGGGAGGAAACCGGAGCACCCAGAGAAAACCCACGCGGTCACGGGGAGAATGTACAAACTCCATATAGACAGCACCCGTATTCAGGATCGAACCCAGATTTCTGTCGCTGTTAGGCAGCAGCTCTACCGCTGTGCCACCATGCCCTCTGAGTGTGTTCAATACAAAATCAATACAAAAATCAATAGAAAAATTGAAGAATCGCTCGAAAAATACTTGTAAATGGACATATACCTTAAGAAGGAAACATCAGCTAAATGTGACAAATAACTTGGCCAAATAGGTGCACTATAAAGACAGTTTTGAAAGAAGCGTGTGACATGAAATGTAGAGCTGCCAAAGAATTTTAGCATTGAATTCCACAGCAGCAAATTGTGGGACTAGTGGAGAAAGCACAAAATGAGTTGAAGCCATTCAAAATGGTGAGAGTATATGCATTGGAATTCACCAACATACTAGGGGCAATTTACAGTGACCAATTAATCTGGAAATCTACATATCCTTGGAATGAGGAAGTAAATGGGAGCATATGAAGGAAACCTACCCAATGACAGAATGTGCAAGCTCCACATGCAGAAAGCACTGGTCAGGACTGAACCTGGGTGGCTCTGAGACAGCAGCTCTGCTAGCTGTGCCACAGCACTATCAGTGTGTCCCTTAAATGCTCCCATCAAAAGGAAAATAGAAACAGGTCCTTCGGTCCACTATGTCTGTGCCAAACATGATGCTAATTTAACTAATTTCCTGTTTGCACTTGATTCATGTCGCCCAATTCCCTGAATATCTGTGTGCCTATCCAAAAGCCTCCTAAATGCCATTATTGTATCTGCCTTCACCCCTGGCAGTGCATTCCAGGCACCCACCACACACTGCGTAAAAAAACTGCATCATACATCTCTTTTAAACTTTGCTTCTTTCATCTTGAAGCTATGCATTCTATTAATTTGTTTTTAAATGCATCATTAAATCTGGAATGAGGAAGAGAATCCAGTAGAACATCTGTTTGGACAAATGTTATGCATTGCATTTGTGTGATTGCGCTCGATTGACCAATATTACCATTGGAATAATTTATCAATAATTCAAAGAATCAATCAGAACTCAATAACGAAGTAATGTCAATCATCACTGTCCAGTCAATAAGTAATACAATAGATTGGCCTCATTTTATAAAATGACAAAGGTCCCATTCAAATCAATTCAATGAAACTCAGGAATGTTTTGCAACAGATAGAAAATAACCAGAATCCCATGATTTTATGTACCCATAAGTTTTTTGACAGTTTGCTATTTAAAATGAGGTGAAATCTCATTATATCCTGTCACAACAATTTATTTCTTTGCTTTGCAAACACCATTTTATGATGAAAAACTCATGTTCGCAACCAATCTAAAATTCTAATAAGTACATTATAACATTTCACAACCTCATCTGCAACATCACCATAACAGCAACAACATTGTGCACCCAACCATGACCGTTTTAATATATATTTGTTGTACAAAAAGTTACATATTACTCCCAAGATTGAGTTAGCGTTGTGACAAATTCAGCTAAGTAAATTTCAGTCACTTTATTATATTCAACAAATCACCAGTCATGAGATGGTTGATAAATGTCATTTGTACTATACAATTATTTAGCTAATTTAAGTTTTGCATGCTGCCTCCAGCAACAATTAAAACCAGGTGTTTTTATCCAATATTTGGCATTTCTTAATCATATACATAATTTATTTTATAACAAATTAGTTGTATTAATATATGTATACATTAAAGATGTACATCTGAGTCCATTTACATTAAATCGACTAATTTTCATTTTTTGTGTTGTAATCCCAAAGCTAACTTGGAACTTTTTGACACGTCATCAAGAAATCCCATTTTTAGCAAATGTTAAAATGACAGTAATATGATTGTATTTTTTATCCATGTTTCAGTTGCTTTCACCTGCTCGTTCAACAGGAAAGTACCTCCAAAATCAGTTTGAAACCCTGAAAAGTCGACCCACACCTTTTGCCTCCACATATATTGCTTGACTCAGAGTTCTTCCAGTTTTCTTTTGGTTCCAAATTACAGCATCAACAGTCTCTTTTGTCTCTGTTGTCTGCCACCCAAATCTCAAGCACAGGTTTTACCTTGCGGACAGTAGCTTCGTATTAAATTTATCTGGTTCACTGATGCCAACAGCTGGAACATTTGATAAAAATGTGATTTCTGATCTGTCAAAATATAAGGCCATAAAGGCCAGTTGTCCTGGTAGCAGCACTGGGTTGCTGTTGCAGGGGTCGGACTGGCATCCAGTATCCTGTTTCTCTATGCATTCATTACATCCCCGATTCATCTGTGGGCTCTCTGATTTGATCGCAAATAACATCTTATTGAATCTCCATCTCTCAGCAATTCCAGTGGTTTGCCACTGCAGGTCCTTCATCCCATTGACTAAACTACAATTGTTGGACTATTGTTACCATCCCTCCCCATGTCTCCAAATATTCCTGAGTTGTTTCCCGCTCGGTAAGATTCTTAGCTTTGTGTTAGTTTTAAATTCTGTTGAAGAACACGTTGCACATTAACCGATTTGTTGTCCAATCCTTACTGACTTGTGGTATCTTCTATTTCTATAGCCCTTTTCCAGTGTTTCCTATGTTTTTGTTGGATTTTTTTGGGAAGAAAGTCAATTCCCTTTGCTCCCCTCACTAATAATTTTCTTTGCTTGATAATTGCCAAATTTGTTCTAAGCCTTTTACTAAATATTTGATGGTTCTATTAAATTATAAAACAACTTGTTTTTCTTTTTATCCTTTTAAAATCTGTTGAAAGTGACCCACTCTGAGTAGCTTAGCTGCAGGCTTTTCTATGATTGCCATGAATCTTGAAACAAATGGTATGACTAATCCAAGATGTACGTTTTTGTTTCCACTAACTTAGATGGAAGCAAATCTATGTGCACTGCTCTACCTAGTGGTCCAACTCAGCACAAACAACACTCACTATTAAGATGTTTGAGCAACCAGCATCTTAAGGTCACATCTCCCTGCATCTGATCTGTTTCTCGAAAGAAAACAATTTTGCACATTCCAACTTAGAAAGGAAGTATTGGCCATGGAGAAGTATAGCACAATTTTACGTAAACAATACAATAGCTGAGGAGTTAAAATATGTAAGCTGTTTGAAAATATTTAGTTTGCATTCCCTTAAGCTGAAAGGTAATTTAATCATAGTTTTTTAAATGATTAAAAAATGTAATAGGTTAAGTACATACATCTCAGGCAGGATTGAATCTACCGTTATAGTTCTTTTAGTGCTCTGGCCTTGTAATCCTCACAAATGTTGTTCAAAATATTTACAAGCACGCATTCACAGTAATTGCCTAAACACTAATTTTGAAAAGAGATTTATATTCATGGTGACTTCTTGCACTATGCAAAGGAAGTAAATTATAATATAAATGGATGTGCAATGCTGACAGGCAGCTTCTCTGGAGAGGAGGAATGGGTGACGTTTCAGGTCAAGACCCATCTTCAGACTGATGTCAGGGGAGAGGAAGGTGTGAAAGCAGGACAAAGGGAACAGTGATCAAGGAAAATGTAGAATAGATCATTGTTACCTAGGAGAAGGCAACAACAAAGTAAACAGAGATAAAATGTAGTGGGAGAGTAAGACTAGTCGGAGTGCTGGGAAAGGGGAGGGATGGAGGGAGAGGTAAAGCAAAGATTACTTGAAGTTAGAGAAGTCAATGTTCTTCCCTCTGTGGTGTAAGCTGCCCAAGCGAAATATGAGGTGCTGTTCCTCCAATTTGCATTGGGCCTCACTCTGACAATGGCGGAGGCCCAGGACAGAAAGGTCCGTGTGGGAATGGGAGGGGGAGGGGGTTAAGTGTTTAGCAACCTGGAGATCAGGTAGGTCTAGGCGGACTGAGCGGAGGTGTTCAGCGAAACGATCGCTGAGCCTGCACTTGATCTCGCCGATATATAGACAATAGACAATAGGTGCAGGAGTAGGCCATTCAGCCCTTCGAGCCAGCACCGCCATTCATTACGATCATGGCTGATCACTCTCAATCAGTACCCCGTTCCTGCCTTCTCCCCATACCCCCGCCTCCGCTATCCCTAAGAGCTCTATCCAGCTCTCACTTGAAAGCATCCAACGAACTGGCCTCCACTGCCTTCTGAGGCAGAGAATTCCACACCTTCACCACTCTCTGACTGAAAAAGTTCTTCCTCATCTCTGTTCTAAATGGTCTACCCCTTATTCTTAAACTGTGGCCCCTTGTTCTGGACTCCCCTAACATTGGGAACATGTTTCCTGCCTCCAATGTGTCCAATCCCCTAATTATCTTATATGTTTCAATAAGATCCCCCCTCATCCTTCTAAATGCCAGTGTATACAAGCCTAATTGCTCCAGCCTTTCAACATACGACAGTCCCGCCATTCCGGGAATTAACCTAGTGAACCTACGCTGCACGCCCTCAATAGCAAGAATATCCTTCCTCAAATTTGGAGACCAAAACTGCACACAGTACTCCAGGTGCGGTCTCACCAGGGCCCGGTACAACTGTAGGACCTCTTTGCTCCTATACTCAACTCCTCTTGTTATGAAGGCCAACATTCCATTGGCTTTCTTCACTGCCTGCTGTACCTGCATGCTTCCTTTCAGTGACTGATGCACTAGGACACCCAGATCTCGTTGAACATCCTCTCTTCCCAACTTGACACCATTCAGATAATAATCTGCCTTTCTATTCTTACTTCCAAAGTGAATAACCTCACACTTATCTACATTAAACTGCATCTGCCATGTATCCGCCCACTCACACAACCTATCCAAGTCACCCTGCAGCCTTATTGCATCTTCCTCACAATTCACACTACCCCCCAGCTTAGTATCATCTGCAAATTTGCTAATGGTACTATTAATCCCTTCATCTAAGTCATTAATGTATATCGTAAATAGCTGGGGTCCCAGCACCGAACCTTGCGGTACCCCACTGGTCACTGCCTTCCATTCCGAAAGGGACCCATTTATCCCCTCTTTGCTTTCTGTCTGTCAACCAATTTTCTATTCATGTCAGTATCCTACCCCCAATACCATGTGCTCTAATTTTGCCCACTAATCTCCTATGTGGGACCTTGTCGAAGGCTTTCTGAAAGTCGAGGTACACCACATCCACTGACTCTCCCGTCAATTTTCCTAGTTACATCCTCAAAAAATTCCAGTAGATTTGGCAAGCATGATTTCCCCTTCGTAAATCCATGCTGACTCGGAATGATCCTGTTACTGCTATCCAAATGCGCAGCAATTTCGTCTTTTATAATTGACTCCAGCATCTTCCCCACCACTGATGTCAGACAAACTGGTCTATAATTACCCGTTTTCTCTCTCCCTCCTTTCTTAAAAAGTGGGATAACATTTGCTATCCTCCAATCCACAGGAACTGATCCTGAGTCCACACCTGGAACAGCGGATACAGTAGATGAGGTTGGAGGAGGTACAAGTGAATCTCTGCCTCACCTGAAAAGACTGTCGGGGTCCTTGGACGGATAATCTTCAAGAAGTGGCTGCTTGGCAGTGAAATACTTTTTTTTGAAAAATTAAAAACAAATTTCTTTTGAGGCAAGTTGCTTTGGAAATAATGGCTTCTGCGCATGGGTAGCCTTGTAGTCTGTGCAAATAAACAACGATCAAGCATAAAAAGACAAGCTGCTGTAGTAATGAGGAGGAGCCAGGAATAATGTTCTCATCAAGAAATTATCATTGCCAATAAACTTTAAGGAGTAATTTCCCTAGCCTAACTTTGGGAAAAACAGAGCAGGTGCTATGTCACAATAGTGGTGATGGGTAAAATCTGTCGATTGTAGCCACAACTGCAACCTTAAAATTGGACAAAAGCAGCACTGCCTGTAGCTATCAGGGTGGCCATGTGTGGCCACGTGTATAAAACATAAGAGACATCACTGAGGTTCCCTGTACGGTACACATAAATACAATTAATTTAATTCCTCAACCGGAAAACAGATATAATTGTTTTGCACCAATTAAGCCATTCTAATTATCCAGAAATCTTTTGATTGCATGGCGACAGCCTTTCTTATCTCCTTAGCTGACTGGAGATCATAATCCCAAAAGTATTTTAATCCTTTAATACACAATTAGTGTGCAACCAGCGGCAGTTTTTCATGTAGGTGAATGCCCATTATCATCGTACTGTCACAGTGCCTTTATTCTGTAGTAGTCCAGTGCGCCCCCAGTCTGGAATCCACACTATTGAACAACAGGTATGCCGTGAGAGGTATGCACCCACAAAGGATATTATTGAACATACCATGAGATTGAAGGGCCTCAACCTGAAATGTCACCTATCCATGTTCTCCAGAGATCCTGCGTGATCCGCTGAGTTACTCTAGCACTTTGTGTCCTTTACCGTTAGTAACCGGTACTCAGCTGAACGAAAAGTGGAATCTACGAGGTGAAGAACGAAAAAGTGGGTGGATGGGAGGAGCTGCAGTAGGTAAAACATCATCATGAGAAAGGGAGATTATTACACAGATGGCCCATTTCTACTTGCACTTAAGTGATCAAGTTAAGAGGAACACCACTAACAACTAATAAGCGAGTTCGGTATCTCGACTGAGCATGCGCCGGTCATATGTCGCAGGAGCTAACCATTCTCACCGGCTGATCTGCTGCGTGTAGACAGACCTGCATTTCATCCGTATTTTCCAGTTTTGCTTCGTAGAGGTAGAAAATACTGCGTTAAAAGATATTAATTAGGTGCATTTATGGTTAATTTGTAGACTACGATGATTTTGTAGGTTTTATTGCTTTACGCTTCGGTGAGTGAGCGAGATCGTTACGATTTTCTTTTGCATCGTGACTTATGCGGTCCCGCCCCCATCATGTCTGAAGAAGGGTCTCGACCCAAAACGTCACTGCTGAGCTCCAGCATTTTGTGATACCTTTGATTTATACAGGCATCTGAAGTTATTTTCCTACTGTAAACTTGAAGCATGCTGTTCGTGCAAAGGAATGGCTGACGTTTGTGCAGCGCCCATATCTGCTCTGGAAGGTGGCACAAATGACATTGCCTGGGGTGGGAGGGAGCTCTGTAACCTGCAATGAAGCATCAAGCGTGGGAATTTTTTAACGTGTAAGAAAGAGCTGTAGGCGCTGGTTTACACTGAAGATAAACACAAAATGCTGAAGTAACTCAGTGGGACAGGCAGCATCTCTGGAGAGAAGGAATGGCTGATGTTTCAGGCCAAGACCCTTCCTGTAGGGTCTCGACCTGAAACGTCAGCCATTCCTTCTCTCCAGAGATGCTGCCTGTCCCGGTAAGTTGCTCCAGCATTTTGTGTCTACCGGGTGATATTATAGGAAGTGTTTGATCAGACAATTAGCTCAGACCTCTGTAGCTGTCTAATCACTGCTCAAACAGCATGCTTCAAGTTTACATTTCGCCCGCACAAAGCAGCAATTCATTCACTCAAACGTTTGTTTTTCTTTTGCATCGCCGACAATCTGGAAAACCAAGAATAACTCATGGTTTGGAAAGTTCGACATATTCCCGCTTGAGGAGCAGCTCGGGTACAAGTTACGATGCAAAAGAAAATCGTAACAATCTCGCTCACTCACCGAAGCATAAAGCAATAAAACCTACAAAATCATCGTAGGTTTTGTTATTAACCATCAATATACCTAATTAAGATTTTTTAAAGCAGTATTTTCTTACCTCTACGAAGCAAAACTGGAAAATACGGAAGAAACGCAGGTCTGTCTACACGCAGCAGATCAGCCGGCGAGAATGGTTAGCTCCTGTGACCTATGACCGGCGCATGCTCAGTCGAGATACCGAACTTGCTTATTGAACAATATTAATTAACTGCTGCAAAGGAAATTTTTTCAGAGATAAATGATTGCTTTCTTCATTACTATTAGAACCTATACACTTGAAATGTTTTTTTCTTCATCATTGCTGAAGAGATGCTATTGGTTCATTTGTGTTGAGTAGTATAGAACCTCTTGGCTATTACTGATATCAGTGAAGGTATTTATTCACAAAATGCTGGAGTAACTCAGCAGGTCAGGCAGCATCTAGGAGAGAAGGAATGGGTGACGTTTCGGGTCGAGACCCTTCTTCAGACTGATATCAGTGAAATCGGGGATATTAGGGAAACTCAAAAGAAATGGCAGGAACCATTACCAATTGCAGCATATAAGATCCTAGCACTTGGACAAGAACATTAGGGTTAATACATCATCATACGTATCATGGTGGGCTGGGAAAGATTCTTTCATCCCATCACCATGTCCCACATATTTTTAATGTTTTGAATATCATATTACATGAATTCTACTACCCACACATAGATTATTATCCCCTCAGAAGTGAAAATCCAATTTGCTGATATAAATCGGGGAAATTCTTCACTGTGATGCGGTAACCTAGGAATCAGTACAAATAATAATTAAAGATAAAGTACAAGTACCAAGCTTGCTGCATTGTCTGCAGTTCTTTAGGTAGATACAAAACTATCCAGTCTCTTTGCCATATAGAAAGCACCTACTAATGGAGCATATACTGAGTGGGAATGATATGATTGGGCGGCACGGTGGCGCAGTGGTAGAGTTGCTGTCTTACAGCGCTTGCAGCGCCGGAGACCTGGGCTCGATCCCGACTACGGGTGCTGTCTGTACAGAGTTTGTATATTCTTCCCGTGACCGCGTGGGTTTTCTCCGAGATCTTCAATTTCCTTCCACATTCCAAAGACATACAGGTTTGTAGGTTAATTGACTTGGTATAAGTGTGAATCGTCCCTAGTGTGTGTAGGATGGTTTTAATGTGCGAGGATCGCTGGTCGGTACAGACTCGCCTGGCCGAAGGGCCCGTTTACGCGCTGTATCTCTAAACTAAAGATACTGGTTATAGAATGATCAACTGACATGACAGAAAAATTAGCCAATACTACAATCCAGATGGTCCCACTCTCTTGTCAAGTCTTAACATAGAAAATAGGTGCAGGAGGAGGTCATTTGGCCCTTTGAGCCGCGTTTTCTGCATGTATGCACTGGGCTCTTCCATTGCTGGAAAGAGGGATATCCATGGAGCCTCCTCATTCCATAAGTTGCATAATTGCTCATCACCATTTAAAACCAGTAATTTTAATAAAAATCAAAGTAATACCAAATTGAAATTACATACTAAAGTTATTTTCACGATGACATTCAAAGATGTCAATCCTCTATCATTGTGTGTGGGCAGGATTTAATAGAACCTGAGGGGCTACTTTTTTACAAAGGGTGGTAAGTGTATGGAACGAGCTGCACCAGATGGTAGTTGAAGCAGATATATCCTGGAAGAACTAAACTCAGTCATTTGAGATCAGTAACGAGGCCCAAAATTAAATGTACTGATTTTTGTTATTTTTCTTTTTAAATGTTTCTGCTTACTAAAATGGCGCCATGGCATACTACTGTTTCTAGGGTCGAGTGGTCCATCTTGCTCCTCTAGTACAGGTATGTAGGTTACTCCAAAGACGTACAGGTATGTAGGTTAATTGGCTGGGTAAATGTAAAAATTGTCCCTAGTGGGTGTAGGATAGTGTTAATGTACGGGGATCACTGGGCGGCAAGGACTTGGAGGGCCGAAAAGGCCTGTTTCCGGCTGTATATATATGATATGATATGATAGTATCTTTGGTTGCCATGGTTACTCGCGTTTCCGGTTTCTCTCCGGTGTGGGGACGTCAGCAGGCACGCGGCCGGAAGAGCCTGAGGCCGGAGCCGGAGCCAGGAACAGGAAACCAGGACAGCGGGGGGCGGCGAGCGGCCAGCGGCCTGAGCGCCATGGAGGTAAGTGGATGACCCAGGGCTTCATCCAACTGCCCTGCCTTCGGCCATCGATTCGCGGTTGTCTGGCGTTCGGTTGTTTATCACTTTCGTGCCAAAAAACATATTTTGATAAGATCAATACTGCGGCAAAACCTGCTGGACAGATCTGTTTACGTATAAGAAAATAACTGCAGATGCTGGTACAAATCGATTTATTCACAAAATGCTGGAGTAACTCACCAGGTCAGGCAGCATCTCGGGAGAGAAGGAATGGGTGACGTTTCGGGTCGAGACCCTTCTTCAGACTGTTTACGTATCTGCATTGGACGTGGGAACTTGTATAACCACATGCCAGCACTGATATACTCAGGCTAAACTAGCGAGGGTTTCATTTTTAACAGTATTGACTGCACCATTTACGTGCAGGATATTTATACAGTAGATCCTGGAAGAACTAAACTCAGTCATTTGAGATCAGTAACGAGGCCCAAAATTAAATGTACTGATGCTCTTCGAAGTATCTCGGGCAGCAATTTAAATGTGGCATTCAAAGGTGAAAGTTCATTTTCCATCTTATGAACAAAGCATTCATGCACGCCTATCGTACCAGCAGCTATGCTGTTTTTGCTTGCTGATCTGTTTGCATTTACTGAACCATTAGACTGCCTTAAACAAAAAACGTATAACATCTATCTTGAATGGAAACGTTTTAAGTCTGAGACCAGGATACGTGGAATGGTTCTACATTATGAAACAAAGGTTGAACTTTTTGGTTGTTGTCTTTTGATACAAACCTTGTTGTTTTTAACGTTATAATTCTCCATTAGCCTTATAGTGGAATTAAGAAACTTGCAGTAACATCATGCCATCCCCCAACACACTGCAGTAAATGTATTAGTAGTGATGACCTGTAGTCAATGCCAGTTTGTTATTGCTAACGAAAAGAATGTTGTGATATTGAAAGAACTTCCTGTTGTACTCCAGTAAAATTATGTCCCCCTGTTTTTTCCAGCTAAACAGTCAAAAAACATCTTGCTTATTGTGGCCCATTAATAACACACTTGTATCAGCTAATATTATGTTAATGTATCCTAAATTGGGAATTGAATTCATGATCTGTTGGTTCAATTGGGTTTTATTATTGGTTCTATTATAAATTAGCCAAGCCATCAATAATGGTAAATACATATGTGAAAACCATTCAGAGTTCCTTTGTTTTGAATCTGAATAAAAAATTAAAATAAAATATCAGGTGTATGTTAATGGAATCTGATCGAAACACAAGCAGCCAATTCCTTTCCTGTAACCTTTAACTCATTCCATCTGGAATCGGGGAAAGAAGCAGAGCAAGGTTTATTGGTGTCATCACATTTGTATTGCAGTCAACACTTTGGGATAGAACATGACATTAAACAGTAAATGATAAAATGGAGGTTAATCCTAAAATGAAGTACTGTGGAGGGTGTTTACAAACGTATTGACAGTTATGGCCATAAATGGGGAAAATAGTTATGGCCATTGAAGGGGGAAAAAATATTTATTGTTCTGGCTTATTTTAAGAACACTTGATCTTAACAAAATATATATTAATGTAACACTTTCTCTGCTATTTAGTAAACAGCAATCTAATCTATAAAGCATTAAGTAAGTAGGTTAATTAAAATGGCATATTTATGACATACTTCTCACTATAAAGCTTGCCTTTCAAATACTGCATTATATAAAGGAGTGTGGTTGGTGTACAATATTTTTTTGTCTCTCATGCCAAGATACATTTTGGAACTGTCAGATCACCTTCAGGATTTGGGATACTCACAAATAATTAAGGTTTTGTCCTAGTCTCGTGAATGTACCTGATCTAGTAAAAGTTTATGAAGGCAATGCTAATAAAATGGTGTTTAGTATATTTATTGCTTCAATAAAATAAACATTTAAAAACAGGATTGAAGTGAAAAATGGTGCTACTGCAAATATATTTCAGAAAACCTGTCAAAATTCAGGTCTATAACTATTTATTGTAACATTTGTAAAAGGAGTACATTGTTTTCATGTTTCGTTAAAAATAAATCGATATATTTGCAAGCACACTCCACAGTACTTCATTTTAGGATTAACCTCCATTGCGTAATTTACTGTTTAATGTCATGTTCTATCCCAAAGTGTTGACTGCAATACAAATGTGATGACACCAATAAACCTTGCTCTGCTTCTTTCCCTGATTCCAGATGGAATGAGCTGATGGTTACAGAAAAGGAATTGGCTGTTTGTGTTTCGATCAGATTCCGTTAATATACACTTGATATTTTATTTTAATATATTACTCGGATTCAAAACAAAGGGACTCTTGTTTTCATGTATGTATTTACCATTATTGATGGCTTGGCTAATTTATAATAGAACCAATAATCGAATCCAATTGAACCAAAAGATCATGAATTCAATTCCCATTTTTGCAGTGGTGCAGCGGTAGAGTTGCTGCCTTGCAGCGCCAGAGACCCGGGTTTGATCCAGACCACGGGTGCTGTCTACGGAGTTTGTACGTTCTCCCCGTGACCACCTGGGTTTTCTCAGAGATCTGCGGTTTCCTCCCGCACTCCAAAGACGTACAGGTTTGTAGGTTAATTGGCTTAGGATTGTATACTTGGTGTAAGTATAAATTGTCCCTAGTGTGTGTAGGCTTGTGCTAGTGTGCGGGGATCACTGGTGGGTGTGGACTTGGTGGGCCGAAGGGCCTGTTTCCGCGCTGTATCTCTAAACTAAACTAAACTAAATCGATTAACTTTTAAAATGCCTGGGAATAGACACGCTGCCTAAGAACCCATTGTTTGTTAGATAGAGGATGTTTCAATAATTGTATTCAGTGTCCAATGTACACAGATTTCCATTGTCACGAAAGGACACAGAGCTGGAGCAACTCAGCAGGTCAGGCAGCATCTTTGGATAACATGTATAGGTGACATTTTGGGTTGGGCCCCTTCAGTCTGAAGCAAGATTTGAAAAGATGCAAACTCCACTGTTTCACCTGGAAGGTCTGCTGAGGTCCCTGGAGGGAAGTGATAGAGCAGTTGGCGGGATAGATATTATATCTCCTGTGTTTGCTGGTGAAAATATCTGATGTGGGAAGGGATGCATGAACCAAAGATTTGCAGAGGCATGGACTCGGGAAGATGCAGCTGGTTGTGGATCATGTTGAAGGTGGGAGAAACGCAGTGTTGCCAACTTTCTCAGTGGGAAATAAATATTATTTGAAAAGACTAAAGTTTTTCCTTAGGACAGAGTCCCTGATTACAGAACAAAAGATGAATCATTTTCAAATGGTACTTGTAAAGATAGAGAATTACTTAATGATAAGTATGTACAAGGAACTTGATTTCAACGGTTCAATTTAAATTGCAGTTATAGTATTTCTCAATTATTTATTATAGGTGAAATAAAATCTGTTGGCAATACTGCGAGTGTTAGTATCATGTTAAAACTTGCTATCAATGATGCATGTTGTAAAGTTTCTATTTCTTTTGCCCCACAGGAGAATGGCTCAGATAGTGTGGCATCACCAGCGAATTCTGCAACAGGAAAATCTAAGGTTCGATAAATGGAAATATCCTCTGGATTTTCTGCAACATTAACTATACAATTTCTCAGAGCTGTTCCACTTGTACTAAATATTACTTGTTATTTGTGAATTGACATTAAAATATGTCATGTTCATTCTAATTCATATTCTGTTGTATTTGCAGCTGGACACTCTATCAAAGGAAGACCTTATAAAATTTGCAAAGAAGCAAATGGTGTTTTTACAGAAGACAAAGTCAAAATGCACTGGTAATATGATTTTACTGCCGATCTTGGAAAAGATTTGTATAATCATGAGCATTTTTAATTGAGTAAAGCATGTATCCTTTTCTTTTCTACCTTGAATAGTGAATACTATCCAATGAAATATGTGCTGAGATTGATTGCATATAAAAGGATAAATTATTTTATTATTCATTCAGCTCAAAACAAATTAATTTTGCTGGTCTTGCTTGTGCTATTATAACTAGTTCATATGATAATATGGATGCATTATGTGACAAGGCAACCCAAATGAAAAACAACGACACTTGGTTCTGTCCTGAAAACCTGTCCCTTTTGTGTAAATTATTTGCATTTGAGTCCTTGAATTTCCATTACTCAAACTGTACTGTCTATCCAACTCCAAACCATAACCCTATTGTCCAAATAGCAAGGTCATTTTTGCAATTTATGCTTAACAGAGTGAACGCATGTAGGAGCCATTTGTGTTTGTTAGTTGTTTAGCATATTATTTTGTATCTTGCTGTATAATTTTTGGACACTTGGGGGTTGTCGTGAGATGAATACATATATGGGCATAATGGGCATATGGACTGGGAGGAGCCAGAATTATGGGTGCATCTGGGTGTGCGGAGACGTGATGAGTCAGACGCAGAGAAACTGTGGCAAGATACAATTCTTACCAGATCTATGACGGGAGAAATACTAATCTGTTTGTATCACTACAATAAACGACTAATTAAACTGAAATGTCGTGAAGATCTCTGTTGTTGGTCTGTGTCAAAAACTTTCACTCCACTCCTCCGTGAAGTGTTGGCAAGAGGAGAGGACTTGAGTGGGAAGGACCGAAGTTGCTACTATGTCACTCTTCTGCAAACTGAATTCATTTTATAGGGCACTTCTAATATTACCCCAAAGCACGTTTCAGTGACATAATTAAATTTACAGTTAAGGGTGCCTTACCATTTACCATTTCAATATTTCTGAAGAAATACACTGGTCTGTCAGTTCTTCACAGGGCTTTTCAGAAAAGTAGGTATAATTCAAATCATGGGTGAACACAAAAAGCTGGAGTAACTCAAAGTGTCAAACAGCATCTCTCGAGAAAAGGAATAGGTCTCGATTCCTTTTCGGGTCGAACCGAAATGTCACCTATTACCTTTCTCCAGAGATGCTGTCTGACACTGTTACTCCAGCTTTTTGTGTCTATCTTCGATTTAACCCAGCATCTGCAGCTCCTACCTACACATAATTCAAATCATTACTATCCTGTACCACCCTTTCCATGCCCCTCTCCTCTGTCTCCTGCTCCAGTGTTTCAGGTCTGCTCTCAAGCCACATGTTTTAGGTTTCTGTATGGGCCATATTCCCCGTCCTCCGATGTTTCTTCTGGGTAGCTTTCTTCTCGCACTACTTCCTGCGTTGTTCTGGAGATTTGTTAGTTACCTCGCATCAACACTCCTCCTCAACTATGCTCTCCAATGCAAATGATCCTTTAATCTGGAATTTGTGCCTAAATCCACTACCTTTTCTGTCTACCTCTTCACCTTCAAGGCCTAGTAAGCTCATCAATTTGATTATAAATTTGGTGGTCCAATCTGTTATCTGCTTTATCTATATTCTTTAGACTATTGATGCTTTGAAGTGCCTTGGCACAATTTTGTACGTTGAATGTGATATAAGTGTAAGTTATTGTTTCTTAATACATTGTTCTCAGTCAATAATGTTTTTTTTAAATTTATCAGACTGGATCATAGGACTTACAAATATTATACCAACATAACAATCATGATGTTATTTATTCTTTACAGTTTCCATTTTTGTAAACAATTATGTTTTATCTCAAAACTGCATGTTTTGTGTTTATCCCATCTGCTTATCCCATTAATATTTACTCATGGTTTTTGTTTACAATGTATTATCGAATCAAGATCAGTCTATAATTCTTGTTATATCATTTCAGCACTGGAAAATGAAATTGAGCAACTGAAAACAAAATCAGCTATTGAAGATAATGATGCCGTCATCCAGGTAATGTCTAAGAAGCAGATTATTTGTAATGTTAATATCACTTTTTACAAACTGCTTAAATGCATATCATTGTAACTTGTGCGCATAAACAGAGTTCAATTAAAATTTCTGGGTAATGTCATTTTATAATTTTGTAAACTTAAGGTTCTGTCATAATTTGTAAATTTCATTTTCATATTAATTATGAATTGACTTTTAACTAAACTAAGTATTAAAAATAAGTGAATTTCTAAAGCATAAATTTGATATATTTGTAAATTCTTATGTTTTGCTTTGATCAGGAACTTACAACCAGGCTGGACTCAGTACTCTTGGAAAAAGCAGAAGCTCAACAAAGTACACTGTCTCTGAGAAAAGAGAATGAAAATTGCAAAGAAGAATTGAAGGTAGTGATTAGCCATTTATTGTGTCCCCGAAAATAATGTTTAATGCAAATTTTGTGTGGATTTAAAAATACTGCATTGTTTATTCTGTTCATCAGCATTTTGAATAAGAGAGGATGGATTCTTTGTTCATTTGTTTCAGCCTCCATATATTAAGTTCCAGTTTTGCTTTTCAACACTACATGTTTAATTTGATCATTAGGCTCTGGGTACTTCAATAGATTAGCTAACTTAGCTGAATAATACACTGATATTGGTATAGCTTACTTACGCCATTTCAACTTAACTATATATTGCTGATATTTTCTATCTGCCTTGGCATTGTTCAAACAAAAATAGTACAGATGGAGAAAAGTATGTATTTGTTTAGTTTTAGAACTTTACGCATCAGATTGATTATTTCATGATCAACAATGGATATTTGTAAGGCGTATATATGCTAAGATACTCTTTGGCATAATTTTTTCGAAAAAGGTTTCTTTAATTATGCGAAAGGTAATTTCATTTTACTTACAAAACATTTAGTTTCATATTAGCTCTACTTCAATACAAGATGAACAGGAAATGTGTCCATGATATATGAACAGTGATGACATTGTTTTTAATCTTTTCAGGATGCATTGTCAAAAGAAGCAGCTCTCCAAGAAGAAATTGAACTGTTAAAAAAACAGCATTTAGACAAAATTGAAGCCATGTATTGTGATTTAGAAACTACTCAAGCAAAATACCAAGATGAAATGACCAGGTTAGAAAATGAACTTCAGGAGTCAAATCTCAAACACATTACCCACATTGGACAACTTGAGCAACAGCTTGAAGTCTACTCATTGCGGCAGAATGAAACAAAGAGGCTGGAAGAAGAATTAAATGAAGTCAGAAAATCTTCTGAGGATCATATTTTTCAACTGAAACAGCAGCTGGAAGCAATCACTAAGGAGCAAAAGGAAGAATTGAAGAGGATGCAAGACGTTCATAAGAACTCTGCCTCTGAGCAGGAAAGTGAAATGAAGAACCTTCAGAAAACCCATCAAGAAGAAATGGCACTATTAAGGCAACAGTTTGAATCTGCTGTCATAGCACATGAACAGGAACTTAAGATGTTGGAGCAAGATTTAAAAGAGAAGCATTCAAAGAAAGAGAAAAGTTTTGAGAATGAACAGATTGCTAATATTAGCAACTATGAGCTTCAGTTGAATCAACTGAAAGATCAGTTAAGAAAAATGACAGGTGAGCAAGAAAAGGTTCAATATTTACAACAAAAGCTTCCAAAAGAATCAACCTCTGACTCCAGTGAGCAAATAAAATATCTTGAGAACTGTGCGAAGAAATTAGAATCGCAGCATAGTTTGAGGCAGAGTGAAATTGCATACTTGAAAGATGAAAAGGAGAAAGTAGAAATGGAACTGCAACACGCAAAAGAGGAGTTGTTTCATGAGAGAGAGGATTGGGAGTTCAAGATAAATGAACTCCAGCTGTCTAAGGAAGAATATATGAGCATGGTTACAAAATTGACAGATGAACTTCATTCTGCCAATCACCGTTGTGAAATGGCAGTGATGCAGCATACCGCTGAAATACAGGTCATAACAGAACAGCATAAAAAAAAAATTTCGGTGTTAGAGCAAACTTTATCTTCTGCAGCTGAAAATGAAAAACTTGAATGTCTTCGTAAGGTAGATGACTTGACCAAGCATTGCCAAACATTATTGGAAGAGAAAGAGGAGGCAGAGTGTCACTATGAAAACTTGCGCGAAACCATGGTAAAACTACAGACTGAATTAGGAGAATCTGCTTCAAAGATTAGCCGTGAGTTTGAGATTATGAAACAGCAGCAATCTGATGAAATTCATGACCTGCAACAGAAGCTCAGAAAAGTTTTTAATGAGAAAGATTCTCTTTTGGAGTTGATCAACAAATTGCAGGCTGAAGTTGAGGAGGCAAAGGAACAAAAGCAAATTGCAAGTAATTTTCAGGAGAAGAATGAAGAGTTGGCATTGTCAATTCAGATGAAGGAAGCAGTTGCCATTGATTCAAAAGAGCAAGTAGATAATTTAATGAGAGAGAAGGAGGAACTAACAGCAAGAATTGTTATCTCTGAAAAGTCAATACATGGATTAGAACAATCTCTCAAACAAGAACATGGTAACTGTGCAGAACTTCAACAACAAATACAAGCACTCAATAAGGACAATTATGAATTCCAGCAGAGAGTGGATGAAATGACACTTTCTTTAAAAGCGGCAGTTTCAGAAAAAGATAATTGCTGTCAAAAATTAAGTGAAGTGGAAACTCGACTGGAAACAATTAAAATTGAGAAGGAGTATTTGGACTCTCAGACAAAAAGTTTAGAGGAACTGTTTACAAAGTTAGAAAAAGAAAAAGAATCTTTGCAAAACGAAATAGCTGGGCTGAGTTTGCAAAATGAAAACATGGGATCAAATGAAGAAAAACATCACGATATCAATAATCAACTACAAGCTTTAATTGAAGAAAAGAAGAGCTTAGAAATAGCAGATAAACTTCGAAAAGAGCAACTGTTTGATGTCAAATGTGCAATAGTTAATATTGTTGAACAGGAAGCTGACAGTTTTAGAAATGATGGTCATGAGGTGGGTGTAATTGAGGCAATGCAATTACTTGAAGAATATGTGACAAAAATGAAGGATGAAAAGCAATCTGTAGTACAACTACATGATGAGCGCATACTACATTTGCAAGAAGAATTGCAATTACAGAGCGATGCAAATAGAGATCAACAAGCTGAGTTTGATTGTTTAATCGATGACCTCAGGAAAGAGAAAACCCTTTTGCAAAAACACCTAGATGAAGCACTGTTTGATAAGAAAGGACTGCAAAGAGATCTGTTAGAGATGCAGAACCGAAGTGAAAAAAATAACCATGAGAATGAAGATCTACTGGTTCAGATTCAGAATATTACACAGAAGCTTGAAAACTTGGAAACACAAAAGCAAGAACAAAGTGAGAAAACTGAAAAAGAAACAGCACAAGGAGAGGAAAAATTGAAGCTCCAGTTGAATGAAAAAGAATCTGAGCTATTAAAATGCAGAGAGGAGCTTGAAAAATTCAAGGTACTTAACATGAAAAAATTAATTATGTTGAATAAGACTAAGAATAAATAACTGGGGGTACAGAGTGACATGTTGAAATTTTATGTTTAAATATCTTTCTGTTGGCTATGTAGTAATATGTGGCTTCCAGTAAATATTATTAGTCACTCAACTGAAAAAAAGTATTAAAGTATTGGTCCTTTGATAACCCTACCTTTCCCAAGGTATGGTGATATAAATTTCAAAGGGAATATGTTGTAAATAGAAAATCTCTTCAATCGTTTACTATTTTCTTTTGAAGGCATAAATTTCATAGTGCATTCAATTTACTAGCCAAATTGATTTTGGAATATCTTGTATAAAATTTATTCTATACTTATTTTCCAACTGTGGAGATTTTGATGAAGATTTTTTTTACGTTGTTGAATGTCAAAGGAAGGCTTTTGGTTTCTCTTTTTTGAGACAATCGGTACCTAGCTTTTGTGTGACACAATAGCTATTTTTGTGACACAATTGCTTTTGCCATTTTTACAGTCGCTGTCAATTTTATGCAGGTTTTGCACCATGTAGAAAAATCCAAAAAATCAAAAAAAGCTTTATTTGTCATTCATACAGAACGAGATTACTTAGCCAGCATTACAAAAAACACAAGACACAACCCCAACACAAACATCCATCACAGTGACTCCAAACACCCCCTCACTGTGATGGAGGCCAAAAACTTCCCCTCTCTCTTCCCCCATGCCCCTCCCACGTACAGACAACTCGACCCCTACCGAGGCGACCGACCCGCACATCCCCCGCAAGGAGATGGAAAGTCCACGCGGCCGAGCCGCACCGGGCGATGGAAAGTCCCGCGGCCGAGCCGCACCGGGCGCTGGAAAGTCCCGCGGCCAGGCCGCGGCAGGCGCTGTTCAGTCCCGTGGCCGCGCTGCACCGGGCGATGGAAGGCCCCGCGGCCGAGCCGCACCGGGCACTGTTCAGTCCCGCGGCCGAGCCGCGCCGGGCGATGGAAGGGCCCGCGGCAGCACCGGGCGCTGTTCAGTCCCGAGGCCGAGCCGCGCCGGGCGATGGAAGGCCCCGCGGCCGCACCGGGCGCTGTTCAGTCCCGTGGCCGAGCCGCACCGGGCGATGGAAGGCCCCGCGTCCGAGCCGCACCGGGCGATGGAAGGCCCCGCGGCTGAGCCGCACCGGGCACTGTTCAGTCCCGCGGCCGAGCCGCGCCGGGCGATGGAAGGGCCCGCGGCAGCACCGGGCGCTGTTCAATCCCGAGGCCGAGCCGCGCCGGGCGATGGAAGGCCCCGCGGCCGCACCGGGCGCTGTTCAGTCCCGTGGCCGAGCCGCACCGGGCGATGGAAGGCCCCGCGTCCGAGCCGCACCGGGCGATGGAAGGCCCCGCGGCTGAGCCGCACCGGGCGATGAAAGGTCCCGCGGCCGAGCCGCACCGGGCACTGTTCAGTCCCGCGGCCGAGCCGTGCCGGGCGATGGAAGGCCCCGCGGCCGAGCCGCACCGGGCACTGTTCAGTCCCGCGGCCGAGCCGCGCCGGGCGATGGAAGGCCCCGCGGCCAAGCCTCGCCCCGAGGAAGAGACCTAAAAAAAAGAAAGATTCCCCCCCCCCCCCCCCCCCGCACATACACAACCAAAACACCCCAACACCAACACACAAACAAAAAAGGGACAAAGGACAAACAGACTGCCACACGTAAGGAATTGGGCTGCTTCATTTATTGAAGAGTTACGAATGGTATTTATTAAACATTGTGAAAGTACAGTGCCCTCCATAATGCTTGGGACAAAGACCCAACATTTATTTATATGCCTCTGTACTGCACCTGGAGCTGACGGCCTCCGGCTGGGACCACCCGGGCTCTGGTTGGCAGAGCCCGCAGACCGGACTCGCCACCTGCGGCGCTGGCTGCCTTCGGAGGCTGCAGGAGCGGCAGCGACTCGTCTCCGGATGCTTCGGCGCGGCCCGCCTGGACGTCGGAAGCCCGCAGTCCCCTGGGTGGGGGCCGACATCGGGAGCTCCGGCAGCGGCAGCGTCTTCGCCCGCCCCGAATCGCGGGGCTTGGGTCGGCCCGGTGGTTAAAGTGCACATTGTCAGATTTTAATAAAGGCTATTTTTATACATTTTGGTTTCACCATGTATTACAGCAGTGTTTATAGTTAGTTCCCCCTATTTCAGGGCAACACAATATTTGGGGCACAGCAATGTCATGTAAATGAAAGTAGTTATGTTTAGTATTTTGTTGCATATCCTTTGCATGCAATGACTGCTTGAAGTCTGCGATTCATGGACATCACCAGTTGCTGGGTGTCTGCTCTGGTGATGCTCTGCCTTATTACAGCCATATTTAGACATTACTTTCTTATCCGGTGTTGTCTTCTATGAGGCTCTCGGCAGGGAACCAGATCTACCTCAGACGTGGGACCACAGTGTCCCCGGGAACTTGTTCAACTCAATGGATCCGATAGTGCACTTTTATTCCCTTCGAGGTTCCGGCCAGACCGCAGCTGCTTACCCAGTCATCGGAGATGGTCCCAACGAGATCCTACCGACTACACTGATGTTAAAGTTCAATGCACGCTTTCAGATAACAAACCACATTAGACACCTTAAAAAAGTAACAATGCCTTTTTATTCACGCATGCGGGTGTGGGAGGCAACCCGAGTATGTGGTTACATACTTGCTGTCCCTCGTAGTCCCACACAAATGTCCGATCCAAAGCCATGCTTATTTATACCAGGGGGGGAGGTCCCATACCTCTTTCATCACCAACACCCTTGAAACAAAGCCCCTCGTGTTCGGACATGCTTCTCTGCACTTTTAATCCTTTCTGGCACCAGTTCTTGTCTGGATCAGACTTGTCTTTCTGTGTGGTTTTACTTAACAATCGAGCTGCTCATCTTTTTAGTCACCTTCGATCTGTTTCTTTTGGAATGCACAACATCGCAATTTCAGCTAATCACAGCATTTTATCTTGTTTCCACATATTTCTTGCCTGAGTCATTCCTCTGCAGTTCTAAAACTCTTTCAACATGTCTTTGGGGATTTTTCTTTATTTTCAAGAGAATTCTTCTGTCATCAGCTTTGGAGGTCTTCCTTGGCCTGCCAGTCTCTTTGCGATTAGTAAGCTCTTTCATCTTAATGATGTTCCAAACATTTGATTTTGCTAAGCCTAAGGTTTGGCTGATGTTTCTAACAGTTTTACTCTTGTTTCCAAGTCTCATAATGGCTTCTTTAACTTTCATTGGCACAACTTTGGTCCTCATTGATAAACAGCAATTAATGTTTCCAAAGGTGACGATAAGACTGGAGGAAAGACGAGGTGCTTAGAGCTCTCATACCTGCATTAAGGAGCCATTTAAACACACCTGAGCAATTGCAAACGCCTGTGAAGCCATGTGTCCCAAACATTGATGCCCTGAAATGGGGGACTATGTATAAACACAGCTGTAATTTCTACATGGTGAAACCAAAATGTATAAAAATGGCCTTTAATAAACTCTGACGATGTGTACTTTAACCACGTGTGATTTTTTTCTATTACAAATCTCAAATTGTGGAGCACAGAGGCAACTAAATAAATGATGGGTCTTTGTCCCAAACATTATGGAGGGCACTGTATCACCAACATTCAATTGTATGATATTATCGTGGATTGAAGATTTTTCATGAAGTGTCTGAAGATGGCACTTCCCGAAGAACTCCTGCAGTGATTTTTGTTTTTAACTACAGATACTGGAAATGTGAAATAAATGTGGAAAATGCAAATATTCAGCAGGTCAGGTACTGTCAAAAGGTCCTTCAGAAAAATACCTGACTACGTATTTTGTCCTTTGTGGAATAGATAACATTTCTCAGTTGTACGTGCCTGAAATATTAAATCTCTTTCTTTCCAGATACTGCCTGACCTGTTTGTTTTCAGGATTTTCTGTGTTTGTTTGTGCAGTGATCTCTTCGGATTTGGGTGATTTAATGTCTAACAGTCACATTCATCTTCCTCTTGTCTCTTTGTATAACTCCACCAGTGCTGTATTTTCCCCAAATTCCCATTGGCTTCAGTTTTAACAGACTTCCTTGACAATGTACCTAGTGGTCCAATAGGTCAGAAGACATTAATTCAAATCCCTCTATGCTTGTGGAACTTGTTCAAGTCATTGAAATACATCTAGGATGAGAAAGCTGGTATCGGCATGGTGATTGTGAAACTTGACAATCTGAGGAAGTAAGTCCTTCAGTCTGAAGAAGGGTCCCGACCCCAAAAAAGGTCACTCGTCCTTTTTCTCCAGAGATTCTATATGAGAGTCCAGATCAACATCGACAGGGTTGATCAGCAGCTACCTGAATGATCTGGATAGCAATTGAATTCTAGTAAATTGCAATGTTCCCAAGGGTCCTGGCTGTCATACTGAAAAATAAGCGAGTTTGGTATTCCGACTGAGCATGCGCAGGTCATAGGTCGTTGGGGCATTCTCGCCGGCTGATCTGCTACGTGTAAACAAATCTTTGTTTCATCTGTATTTTCCAGTTTTGCTTCGTGGAGGTAAGAAAATACTGCTTTCAAAACTTAATTAGGTGTATACATGTTTAATTTGTACAAAACTACAATGATTTTGTCAGTTTTATTGCTTTATGCTTCAGTGAGCAAGCAAGACAGTGACTGCATAACAAGCATTTTTTATTGTTCTTTGTTTTGGAGGGGGGGGTGGAGAATGAAATGAAATGTATGATTTCAATAATTATCAAGAGACTTAATGAGTCACGGTTCATCTCTGAGGCTAGAATATTTGTCGTGGTTAAATTTTGATGCAAGTTAAGGACAGCGTTTTCTATTTCAACCTGTTTCAGTGCTGCACCGAACGTGTTCTCGTACCCGATCGCAGACATGCTCGCCGGCTCTATGTCTGAAATATTGAAATTAACGAAAATGTCTCCGTTAATTCGCGTGTTAGTGGGGAGCCCCTTTGTACCAATGTCCTCAATGCTATCTATATACTAAAACTCTCGTTTGTTTGTTTGTTTGCAATCGAACTACAAACAAAACGGTACACGATAGCGCGACAATTTTAGGCCCACCTTACTCACCGTAGTCACTTTAATGGTAATGCAAGTAGTTTTATTGAAATCGGTGTTATATTTTTTAAGTTATTTACATTTTAAAGTGTGGGGTGGGGGAGAAGGGAGGTTGAGGGAATGGAGTGAGGGAGGGGAGGGTGCTGGACTAATGAAGAAAACACCATTTTAAAGAGAAATCACAATTTTCATTGATATTTATTTTAAAGAAAAAAGCACGATTTTCCCACGTCACAATGGCAACCCAAAGCACACAATGCAAACTTAAAGCACATGGTATTGTGGGTTCAGTATTGATGTGGATCGAGAACTGGCTGGCAGACGGGAAGCAAAGAGTAGGAATAAACGGGTCCTCTTCAGAATGGCAGGCAGTGACTAGTGGGATACCGCAAGGCTCAGTGCTGGGACCCCAGCTATTTACAATATATATTAATGATTTGGACGAGGGAATTGAATGCAACATCTCCAAGTTTGCGGATGACACGAAGCTGGGGGGCAGTGTTAGCTGTGAGGAGGATGCTAGGAGGGTGCAACGTGACTTGGATAGAGGTGAGTGGGCAAATGCATGGCAGTATAATGTGGATAAATGTGAGGTTATCCACTTCGGTGGCAAGAACAGGAAAGCAGACTATTATCTGAATGGTGGCCGATTAGGAGAAGGGGAGATGCAGCGAGACCTGGGTGTCATGGTGCACCAGTCATTGAAAGTAGGCATGCAGGTGCAGCAGGCAGTGAAGAAAGCGAATGGTATGTTGGCATTCATAGCGAGGGGATTTGAGTATAGGAGCAGGGAGGGTCTGCTGCAGTTGTACAGGGCATTGGTGAGACCACACCTGGAGTATTGCGTACAGTTTTGGTCTCCTAATCTGAGGAAAGACATTCTTGCCATAGAGGGAGTACAGAGTAGGTTCACCAGATTGATTCCTGGGATGGCAGGACTTTCATATGAAGAAAGACTGGATAGACTCGGCTTGTACTCGCTGGAATTTAGAAGATTGAGGGGGGATCTTATAGAAACTTACAAAATTCTTAAGGGGTTAGACAGGCTAGATGCAGGAAGATTGGACACTTGGTTCGGAAAAAGAGGGAGATATACAATAAATATAAGCGGCAGGGAGTAAATGAGGTTCTTGAGGAATATAAAGAATGTAAAAGGAATCTTAAGAAGGAAATTAGAAAAGCGAAAAAAAGATATGAGGCTGCTTTGGCAAGTAATGTAAAAGTAAACCCCAAGGGGTTCTACAGATATGTCAATAGCAAAAGGATAGCGAGGGATAAAATTGGTCCATTAGAGAGTCAGAGTGGACAGCTATGTGCTGAGCCGGAAGAAATGGGGGAGATATTAAACAATTTCTTTTCTTCGGTATTCACCGAGGAGAAGGATATTGAATTATGTGAGGTAAGCGAAACAAGTAGAGTAGTGATGGAAATTATGAGGATCAAAGAAGAGGAGGTATGGACTCTTTTGAAAAATATAAAAGTGGATAAGTCTCCAGGTCCTGATAGGATATTCCCTAGGACATTGAGGGAAGTTAGTGCAGAAATAGCAGGGGCTATGACGGAAATATTTCAAACATCATTAGAAACGGGGATGGTGCCGGAAGATTGGCGCATTGTGCATGTTGTGCCTTTGTTTAAAAAAGGTTCTAAAAGTAAACCTAGCAATTATAGACCTGTTAGTTTGACGTCTGTGGTGGGAAAATTAATGGAAAAGATACTTAGGGACAATATATATAATTATTTAGATAAACAAGGCCTGATTAGAAACAGTCAACATGGATTTGTGCCTGGAAGGTCATGTTTGACTAATCTTCTTGAATTTTTTGAAGAGGTTACCAGGGAAATTGATAAGGGCAAGGCTGTGGATGTTGTCTATATGGACTTCAGTAAGGCATTTGACAAGGTTCCACATGGAAGGTTGATTAAGAAGGTTAAATCGTTGGGTTTTAATAGTGAGGTTGCAAGATGGATTCAACAATGGCTGAATGGGAGATACCAGAGGGTAATGGTTGACAATTGTATGTCAGGTTGGAGGCCAGTGTCTAGTGGAGTACCCCAAGGATCTGTGTTGGGTCCACTGTTGTTTGTCATTTACATTAATGATCTGGATGATGGTGTGGCAAATTGGATTAGTAAATATGCAGATGATACTAAGATAGGTGGTGTAGTTAATAATGAAGTAGAGTTTCAAAGTCTACAGAGAGACTTGGGCCTTTTGGAAGGGTGGGCTGAAAGATGGCAGATGGAGTTTAATGCTGATAAGTGTGAGGTGCTGCATTTTGGTAGGACAAATCAAAATAGGACGTACAGGGTAAATGGTAGGGAATTGAGGAATGCAGTGGAACAGAGGGATCTGGGAATAACTGTGCATTGTTCCCTAAAGGTGGAATCTCATGTGGATAGGGTGGTGAAGAAGGCGTTTGGTATGCTTGCCTTTATAAATCAGAGCATCGAATATAGAAGTTGGGATGTAATGTTAAAATTGTACAGGGCATTGGTGAGGCCAAATCTGGAGTATGGTGTGCAGTTCTGGTCGCCAAATTATAGGAAGGATGTCGACAAAATGGAGAGGGTACAGAGGAGATTTACTAGAATGTTGCCTGGGTTTCAGCACTTAAGCTACAGAGAGAGGTTGAACAGGTTGGGTCTTTATTCTTTGGAGCGTAGAAGATTGAGGGGGGACTTGATAGAGGTTTTAAATTTTTTAAGAGGGACGGACAGAGTTGACGTGGGTAGGCTTTTCCCTTTGAGAGTGGGGAAGATTCCAACAAGGGGACATAGCTTTAGAATTGAGGGACAAAAGTTTAGGGGTAACACGAGGGGTGACTTCTTTACTCAGAGGGTGGTGGCTGCATGGAATGGGCTTCCGGTGGAAGTGGTGGAGGCAGGCTCGATTTTATTATTTAAGAGTAAATTGGATAGGTATATGGATAAGAGGGGATTGGAGGGTTATGGTCTGAGTGCAGGTAGATGAGACTAGGTCAGGGAGAGTGGTCAGCGTGGACTGTTAGGGCCGAACGGGCCTGTTTCCGTGCTGTAGTTGTTATATGGTTATATGGTTATATGGTTAACTTGCATCAAACTTTAAACACGACAAATATTCTAGCCTCAGAAATGAACTGTGACTCATTCAGAAGTCTCTTGATAGTTATTGAAATCATACATTTCATTTCGTTCTCCACCCCCCCTCCAAAACAAAGAACAATAAAAAATGCTTGTTACTCAGTCATTCTTGCTCACACACTGAAACGTAAAGCAATAAAACCTATAAAATCATCGTAGTTTTGTACGAATTAACCATGTCTACACCTATTTAACAGTTTTGAAAGCAGTATTTTCTTACCTTTATGAAGTAAAACTGGAAAATACGGATGGAAATGACGATTTGTTTACACACAGCCGGCGAGAATGTATTGTCCCTGCGACCTATGACCTGCGCATGCTCAGTCGGAATACCGAACTCGCTTATTGAGCTAATGAACTAACAATGGCGTTTAAATTTAAAACCTCTTTTGATGCTCAATGTTTGTTTTCTGGGTCATTTTATTTCAACCTTTTCTTGGAATTTCTGTGTACCATTCAAAGTTTTATCAAATTATTGAATTCCTTCGAAATGACAAGCTGGTCAGGAAGAGATCTTTGTGCCGATTGATTTGTCTTGGGAAAAATAACGCACTCAGACATACACCTGTAAATTCCGACTCTTTTTGAGTCTTGTAAAATGAGAGATTAGTCTTGATTTTATCATTTGTGTCTGTGATATGGTTGTAGTTGCCCCTTTTTATATGGATGAAATCTTGAATATGTTCAAAGTCAAATATTGGTAGCTGATGAGCTGCAGAAGGAAACCATTTTTGATTTTTCATATCTTAAATTAAATATTGGGCTATTAATTCAATATTTACTTTTGTTTAGGACAACGGGTAGTATCTAGGTGTTCGATTGAAGACTATTTTGCTTTCTGTTTCAAGCAATTTTAGAATGCAATACCCTTCAACTTATGGTTAAGTTTTTGTTTTCTTGTATTCATTACAGGATTTGATGCTGAAAATCTCCGTTGAAGAGAACACCTTAAAAAACACAATTGTAGAACTGAATGAGAAAGTGGGTATGTTTCCGTTTCAGTACTTTTTGTTCATGGTTAAATATTGGCCAAGGTACCTGAACACCTCTAAAAGAAAACGTAATGAATATTAGAAATATTCAGCACGATTAGTTTTCATTTATTTAAAATTGGGTCACTGTTGTAGATAGACACAAAGTGGTGCAGTAACTCAGCAGGTCAGGCAGCGTCTCTGGAGAAAAAGGATGGGTGGCGTTTCAGGTCGGAACCCTTCTTCAGACTGATTTGTTGCAGTTCATTTACATTAAAATAATGTGAATGAAACTTGCTTCTCAAATTTTAAACAATTTCAAATTAACTTGGACCTAGATTGTTGATTTGTGTAATATTCCACGGTTTTATTTGAGCATTCTCAAGAAAGCAAGGGAGGGGATGTGGGGTTGGCTGCAGCGAACTAAAAGATGGCGGTTAACTTATTTAGAATGTTTTGATTTCAAAACAGTTGAACTTGAAAAACTAAGCAATGAGAAGGAAAATCGAATAAACAAGATTAAAGCTGTGGCGGTGAAAGCTAAAAAAGAACTTGATGCCAACAAAAAGCAGGTAGGTACCCAGTGAATATTTTTTTTTCTTCTCGCCACTTGAAATTCATATTGTTTCGGTGTGATTTTTATATTAAGAAATACTTTTCCGCTAGGTCCTACTCTTAACAGAAGAAATGGAGATTGTAAAGTCTGAGCGAGATAGACTGTCGTTTTCCATTAAGGACATTATGCAAGGATCTGAAAACTACAAGGTATTCTTTCTAACATTGTGCAGGGGAATTGTAAAAGACAAAATGTATGTGCTTTTGCTTGAGAATGTGGCATTTCAAGTGGACAACCTTGTGTTGTTTTCAGAATGTCTTCAGATGAATTGCCATTATACAGGCTTAGGGAAGTATATTAAGAAGAACCTAGCAGTTATGAAATGGAATCATAATACTGCAGATAAGGTAAAATGAAAGGGAAATTTGGAAGGATTTCTCCGGTCCTGTCGTATGTTTTCTTGGTGGTTATGCAATTTGCTGGGAGGGAAAACCAGGATCAATGGACACTGAGAAACAGCAACTGTGAAAGTTTAATGAATAATCACTCTGAATCTCTCTGATCTCTCTTAAATATCTACATTTTAAAAATTGAATGGAGCAACTTAGTTGTCATTCATGACCTATGCCGCCAGCAAAAGAATGGAGATAAAGTGACTCAACCAATCCTGTCATAATAATTAATGTGGGGTGTAATTTCTACTGGTGACTCTTCTCTATTCATAAGATTTAAACTGAATCAGGGCTCTTTCATGCTCATATTTTAGTGGTAATTTCATCCCCACTGCGTAGATTTTATTTGTAGTCGCTCTTTGCCTTGGATTGTTTAATGTAGAGGCATCGTCGGAAAATTTTAAATGTTTGCTAGAATCTTGTGATGAGTACAAGATGTTTATAGTAGACGAGGATTGATATGAGGATTAAGATTTATAATTTATATAAATAATCACATGCTCATGTTCAATTGCTGAGTATTCTCTCCATGAAAGGAATTGACACTCAGAATTTGCTGTTTTCCAGTCTATTTTTCCTCCACTTTTTTTCCTCCTAATTTTTTGTGGGATTGTTCTAGAGATGCTAGATAACCTCTGGTGCCTCTTTTATGTGGTCTTTAGTTATGTACTAGACCAAGTGGACCCGTTGGGCCCATTCCTCATAGAGGGGGGACAGGGAAGGGGAGAGGGTGTCACTGAGCGAGCCCTGGACCCAAAGCCTCTCCTGTATTGGTGTAGAACCCTCAACCCCCCCACTCAATCCCCCCCACTGACCCACTCCATCCCCCTATGCACCCCCCCCAACCCTGCCACCACCCCACCCCACCCCTATTCCCCTCCCCACACTCCCACTCCCTCCCCTCCTCCCCACCCCCACTCTCCCCGCCTCCCCACCCCTACTCTCACTCTCTCCACCCCCTTTCCCCCACCCCCACTCTCCCCCCAACCCCCACCCACACTCTCCCATCCTCCTCTCGCCTGCCCCCCCTTCCCACCCACCCCCACTCACTCTTCCCCCCATCTCCCCTCCTCCCCACCCTGCCCTGCCCCCCTCCCCCAACCCCCACCACCAACCCCCCTCACCCTCTCCATTCCCCCCATCCCCCTCACCCACTCCACCCCTCCTCCTCACCCACTCCACCCCCCTCCTCCTTCCTCCATTTCCCCACACCCACTCCCTTCCCCACCCCTCACCCTCTCCACCCCCTCCTACTCCCCATCTCCTCCCCATCCTCCTCCCTCCCCATCCTCCTCCCCCTCCCCCATCCTCCTCCCCCATCCTCCTCCCCATCCTCCTCCCCCATCCTCCTCCCCCATCTCCCCATGCTCCTCCCCATCCTCCTCCTCCCTCCCCATCCTCCTCCTCCCTCCCCATCCTCCTCCTCCCTCCCCCTCCTCCTCCCTCCCCCATCCTCCTCCTCCTCCCTCCCCCATCCTCCTCCCTCCCCATCCTCATCCTCCCTCCCCCATCCATCCTCATCCTCCCTCATCCTCCCTCCCCCATCCTCATCCTCCCACCCCGATCCTCCCTCCCCCATCCTCCCTCCTCTCCCTCCGACTCCCTACTCCCTCCGACCCCCCCCCCACTCATTGGCCACTACCATCAGTTGGGTGAGCCCCCCCCCCCCCGGGTTTGTAAACTTTTTTAATGGCTTTTTTAAAAGTCTAATCTATGATTGTTTTCCCCACTCACACACCCCATCCTCTCTACAACAGCGGAGGCGCGGACCCGTTGGCGATCTCCGGCTCGGGCCCATCGTGCACTGGTTTGCGGATGGGGAGCGACCCCCGGGTCGTGGTTCGCGCGTTGAGCACAGTCGCGAGCTGCGGGGAATGGCGTTGCTCTGCACCATGTGGGGAAGGCAGACGCGAGGCATGCTGGGACGGGCGTGGGGGGGGGGGGGGAGGGAGGGAGAGAGCGCTATTCTTAAAGACGTGCGTGTCCCATTGTGACGTCACACGCTGAATACCGGGGGGGGGAGGGAGGGGGAGCTCATCTCTCACAGTTGCACAGGTGCCATCGTGACATCACACGCTGAAGACCTTCAAGAAATGGGTTAGAAAGGAAATTTTTAAACTTTAAAATCTCTCTTTCTTTAAAAATGTAGCTTCAATTTGAATGAGAGTTGTTACATATTATGCCCAGGATAATGGTGAGTAACGTGGGCCAAAAATTATGGCGCTATGGTGTACTGTTTTGGCTGTGTGAACCAAAAAAGTTATGGTGGACACACACACACACATACACACAAACAAACACGGAGTTTTAGTGACAGACTGACTGACTCTCTGACTGACTCTCTCTGACTGACTCTCTCTGACTGACTCTCTCTGACTGACTCTCTCTGACTGACTCTCTCTGACTGACTCTGTCTGACTGACTGTCTGACTGACTCTGTCTGACTGACTCTGTCTGACTGACTCTCTCTGACTGACTCTCTCTGACTGACTCTCTCTGACTGACTCTGACTGACTGACTCTCTCTGACTGACTCTCTCTGACTGACTCTCTCTGACTGACTCTCTCTGACTGACTCTCTCTGACTGACTCTCTCTGACTGACTCTCTCTGACTGATTCTCTCTGACTGACTCTCTCTGACTGACTCTCTCTGACTGACTCTCTCTGACTGACTCTCTCTGACTGACTCTCTCTGACTGACTCTCTGACTGACTGACTCTCTGACTGACTGACTCTCTGACTGACTGACTCTCTTCCTATTGATGAGGCAGATATTTTCCTCACAGAACATCAGACATCCACTTTCAATGGAATAGTGGACAAGGGTCGGAAAGCATTTAATTTGTTTCTCAAATGTGGGATCCCAACACATTCCTCCACACACAAGCTAAAAAACGGCTACACAGGAAGCTTTGTTTTCGTGGCTCAGTAACCCATGGGGGAAAACATTGATGAAGCAGTTTGTCATTTAATCTAAATAAAAACAAAATGCATAAATGGGCTTCCTATAACTGTTATAGTTTATTTAAGATCATGTTTCTTTCGCTCAGAATATTTTGCTGGAATACGAGAAGCAAGCGGAAAAGCTAGATGTGGAAAAAGAACGAGCAAATAATTTTGAAAACCAGGTGGAGGAGCTTACCCAACACCTGCAGGCATGTCTTCAACAGGTATGGCGCTATCTGTCATCAAGTTAACAGTCCTATTTTTCTGTCTATTACGCAACAAATCTACTGTTCAGTTTATGCTGCAATTATCTAATCTGCTAATTAAAAAATCCCCAACAAGCATTGCTGCACAATTGTTCCCTTAAGTAAAACAGGCCAAACAACAAGCAAACAAAACTACATACGAGAATATGTGAAAACAATAACTGATTCCTAAATTTAATCTCAAATTAATAACAAATCAGAAAGGTCACATTTTATTTATTCCAAAAGACCCAGTAAACTAAATCCTTGGCAGATAATTTAATTCCAGTTTGCTATGTGAACTCTGTGTGTGTCTTGTCTGTCTGTGTGTGTCTTTTATCGGCCTCTGCACAGTGCAAATTGACTATCGTCCCCCCCTCCCCCAATTAGGCAAAATGCTACCTGAGTTAGAGAATACATGTCATGTTAAAGCTTTGTGCACAAAAGGCGCGAATCGTAATCTTTGAAGAAATATACTGTTTTATTTATTAATGAATCTGTTTCTGACTTTCAACTATTTTCCATTTAGCACAAACATTTGGCTTCAGAGAAAGAAGATATATTGGCTCATTTAGGAACTTTGCAGGCAAATGCCAAACAGCTTGAAATACAGATATTGGAATCCGAAAAGGCCAAGATGGCTGTTGTAAAAGAGCTAGAAGCCATAAAAGTTGTCAAGGAGCAGATATCTAAGGTATGGAAACTGAGAAAATAACTGATGCAATTCCACAAAATATATTAAAAACTCTCAGGCATTGAGCTATATTCAATTTAAGGGTGACAGAGTGTGGCAGATAGTAGGGCCTGTGCCTCACAGCACCAGAGATCCAAGTTCGATCCTGACCTCTGGTGCTGTCTGTCTGGAGTTTGCACATTCTGCCTGTCACCACAAGTTTCCTTCAGATCCCCCAGTTTCCTCCACATCCCAAAGGTGTGCGTGTTTGGGAGGAGTTGGCTGCGCCTAACGGCTGCGGCTCTCTGGCAGTCTGTTGTCTTTTTTTCTTTTTTTTTGTTTGTGTCGGTGTTGGGATGGTTTTTGTTTTTGTTTTTGGCTGTGTATGTGTGGTGGGGGTGTGGGGTGGGGTGGGGCGGGGGGAAACCTTTATTTTATTAGGTCTCTTCCCCGGGGCGCGGCTCGGCTGCGGGCCTTAACATTGCCGGCGCAGCTCGGCTGCGGGACGTTTCAGTGCCCGGTGCGGCTCGGCTGCGGGCCTTAACATTGCCGGCGCAGCTCGGCTGCGGGACGTTTCAGTGCCCGGTGCGGCTCGGCTGCGGGCCTTAACATTGCCGGCGCAGCTCGGCTGCGGGACGTTTCAGTGCCCGGTGCGGCTCGGCTGCGGGCCTTAACATTGCCGGCGCAGCTCGGCTGCGGGACGTTTCAGTGCCCGGTGCGGCTCGGCTGCGGGCCTTAACATTGCCGGTGCAGCTCGGCCGCGGGACGTTTCAGTGCCCGGTGCGGCTCGGCCGCTGGATTTAACATCGCCCGGTGCGGCCGCGGGACGTTTCAGTGCCCGGTGCGGCTCGGCCGCGGGACGTTTCAGTGCCCGGTGCGGCTTGGCCGCTGGACTTAACATCGCCCGGTGTGGCCGCGGGACGTTTCAGTGCCCGGTGTGGCCGCGGGACGTTTCAGTGCCCGGTGCGGCTCGGCCGCGGGACGTTTCAATGCCCGGTGCGGCTTGGCCGCTGGACTTAACATCGCCCGGTGTGGCCGCGGGACGTTTCAGTGCCCGGTGCGGCTTGGCCGCTGGACTTAACATCGTCAGCGCTGTTCGGCCGCGGGACGTTTCAGTGCCCGGTGCGGCTCGGCCGTTGGACTTAACATCGCCCGGTGTGGCCGCGGGACGTTTCGGTGCCCGGGGCGGCTCGGCCGGGGGGCCTTCCATCCCCTTGCGGGGGCTGTGCGTGTCGTTTGCCTCGGTAGGGGTCGAGCTGCCTGTCCGTGGGTGCGGGGGGAAGAGAGGGGAAGTTTTGTTGCCTCCATCACAGTGAGGGGGTGTTTGGAGTCACTGTGATGGATGTTTGTGTTGGGGTCGGGTGTCCTGTGTTCTTTTCTTTTTGCTGTATTTTGTGTGACTGCTGAAATTTCGCTCGGTGTTGTGCCGAGTGACAATAAAGTGTTGTTATGTTATGTTATGTTATGTTATGTTATGTTATGTAGGTTAATCGGCCTCCGTAAATTACAGCAAATGTGTCGGGAATAGATGAGAAAATAGAATAACATAGAAATTAGTGTGAATGGGTGATCAAAAGTCAATGTGGGCTGAAGGGCCTGTTTCAATGCTATATCTAAACTAACAATTTATTTTCTGAAGCAGATAATTCATATATTAAAAATGTATTTTGCACTGCAGGATAATTGTGCATTGGTAAAAGAAATTGAAGAACTTAAAAAGCAACTTCAAAATGAGAAATACCAACTGCAACAAACAATGCATGAACTGCAACTTGTGAGAAAGGTAGGAATCTCCAATAGACACAAACCCATTGCATTCAAACGCAAAGCACTACAGTTGCCTTAAGTCTGAAATAAAACAAGATGCTCCTAGTTGTCCATGACTTAGGCTCTTCACTCCTTCCTCACTCTATAATCTCTAGCCTTGTATACTGATCCAGCAAATCTCATTGTAAAGTGGTCAGCAACTTTTCTTCTGACAATGCCCCAACTTTAACCCTGTGGACAGAAGCAGGAAGACTTATCTTTAAAAGAGTTGGAAAGGAAGAATTTTGCCTCCTAAAATTTCCAGATCATTTTATATATTAGATCATAAGACATAAAACATTAACACTATTTTTAAGCATTTGCTATCTAATCTGCTGGGATGTATCTGCAATTTTCTGCGTCAGATTTTTGGCATCATGGCTATTTTGTTTTTAATCAATGGTGGATCAAAATAGTTTTAGGAAAAATAGTAATGATTGAAAGTGGGCTCTTCAGAAATTTACCAGTATAATATTTTGGCATAAGATGATTGAATGGGATTGCTGGAATATCGTAGTACTTCATAGAAGCACTGATTTTAAACTATTACTAGACCAAGTGGACCCGTCTCCTGCATTGGTACAGCACCCTCTCCTCCACTCCTCCCCTCTCTCCCCCCTCCCCCTCCCCTCTATCCCCCCTCCCCCTCCCCTCTATCCCCCTCACCCCTCCCCTTCACCTCTACCCTCTCCTCCCCCCTCCCCGGCTCCTTCCCGCCCTCCCCCTCTCCCCCCCCTCAATTCTCCCTCCTTCCCCCTCCTCCCCCTCGCCCCTTCCCCCCCAACTCCATCCCCCTCAACCCCCCTTATCCTCCCTCCCTCCACCCCCCTCCCTCCCTCCCTCCCTCCTTAGGAGATAGATTTAAACTTTAAAATGTGAATAACTTTAAAAATATAACACCGATTTCAATTAAACTTCTTCCATTAGCACCAAAGGGACGACGGTGAGTAAGATGGGCCTAAAATTGTCGCGCTATCATGTACTGTTTTGGCTGTAGTTCAGGAACAAACACACAAACAAACGAGAGTTTTAGTATATAGATATATCCATGAAAATGCCGTTCATGTTAAATTTGTATAAAAAAATTGAAAGAAAAAAAAACTTGAATTTGTGTAAGGCCCTTGACATTAGAAAATCAATTCACTCTTCATAGAAGTGCACCCACTCCTGCCTGTAGATAAACAGGGCACCTTGGACACAATAAGGTACACACAGGAAATTAGATTGATAACCAGTTACTGTCCATTTTGATGGTCTTGGTTAAAAAAATTGCGTCAATTAGGACAACAGGATAATTATACTTAATTGGATCTTTATTTGATAACATAAGCAATATAACACTTTTATATAGTGCTGAAATAGCCAAATAGGCTTTGCTCCCATCTCATAAAAGGATTCTATTTCATACAAATGAAATAAATCCAGTGAGTACAGAGTAAATTACTTTCTCTGTACCAACTGTTGCTAGGATGCTCAGAAAAGCACATTAATGGAAATGGAGATTGCAGATTATCAGCGGTTGGAAAAAGGACTGAACCTGAAAATAACTGATCGAGACCATAGGATTGGTGAAGTGGTAGAAGAAACAGCATCGTGCAGACAGAAACTGGAAAACATGGAAGTTGAAATAAGTAAGTTAAACAGTTTCGTTCAATAGAATGTTTTAAATTATATTTCTTATTCGAAGTATGGTTTATAACTATTCTAAGCAGGCTTTCCGTGAAATGAATTAAACCACTTTGGTGAAAGGATGCAACTAACTCAGCAGGTCATGGGTAGGTGATTTGCGTTTTGACATTTTGGGTTTCATTTTCTCCAGAGATGCTGCCTGACCTGCTGAGTTACTCCAGCATTTTGTGCCCTTTTGTGTATTAACCAGCAGCTGCAGCTTTTTATTTCTACACTTTGGTAAAAGCATATCCTTCTTGACAGTGATTTCACTGAAATTGTAAAGACAAGGAACATCATATCAGGAGTGAGATTAGACAGTGCGAAATGGATGATTTAAATAAATAAGACAAAGGCATGGAATGTAAACAGGCATGTTCATAACGTAACTAATTTTGCAACCACTGTATTTTAATAGCGGTGAAAGGATTTGTTGTTTTTTTCTTTTTTTGGCATCAAGACTTCGAATAATATTTCCACTGGACTTTTCTTCTGCCTTAATCTATATGATATGAACTTAGATTTTTTTGGTATGTTTTAGAAAACTTTTCAAGATTCATATATTCACTATATTTATTCCAATATGTGTTTACCTAAAGAGGTTCATAATTGCATAGCAAATAAGCTGTGCCATTTTTATTAAATTCTATATCAGTTGTTCAAACAGATGGAATGATGTCTTCTGAAAAATAACCTGATAATTTTGTTATTTGCAGAAAGTCTTCAGAAAACATTGGAGGAAAACATAGAAAAAAACACCAAGATCAAACAAATACTGGTGAAAACCAAGAAAGAACTTGGTGATTCAAAAAGAGTTGTGAGTAACAAACAATATCTCTCACGTCCCTAATCATTCTGAAAATATTTTTATTCAATAATTTAAACAAAGTCAAGTTTTAGGATATGACTTTTGTACCTTGAGTTTTGATTGAGACTGGATGGTTGCTGAGATTTTGAATGACATAATTCTGAAGGGAATATCTTGCATCTCTGGTAATTTTCTTGTTGTTTATTTATGGGTATTTGAGAACAGGGACTGTGAGGAAACAGGAGACAGCCTTGCACAATAAATAAAAAGATTCCCAACAAAGGATCTGAAAGATCCACAGATAAAACAGTAAAAAGATCCAGAAAAAGACCAAAGAAATTTAACAAACATTCTATAATACTAATATTTGGGCAGTTTGTAAAGGGGCCTACATTGAATTATTTAACAGATGTAAATGTAGAATTTAATTACACAGTTACTACTCAAAATTAAATGGAAATGATATCCTAAATTTGACTTGTTGATGTTGGCAGGAAAGTACATAATTGATGTGGTATTATGTTTTCAGGAAGCAGAGCAATTCGTTCTTCAAGCATCTATTAAGGGAGAGCTGGAATTATGCCAACAGCAGGTGGAAAATTACAAGGTACTTTTTTTAATGTATTTTTCAATTGAGTTCTTGCAAGTGGCTATCAAGTCTGGTTACTAATTTGACAGCAACTAACAAAGATAAAGAGTTACGTTTTAAGTTATTCTGACAAAGGACTTGCAAGCTGAAACATTAACTCTAATTCTAGAGATATTGTCTTACCTGCTGATTGTTTCCAGCATTTTATGCTTTGTGTCATATTTCCAGTATCTGCAGTTTTTTAGATTTCCATTTACCAACTGCTTCATAATAAGAAGACCATCCAAACCTCTAGTGGCTGTTCTCCCTCGTATCAACTCCCATAAGTACTTTGCTCACCAACATACCATACCATTATTGCTGGTTTAGCAATGCTTTTAAAATTCCTTTTCTAATTCCTCCCATGACCTGGCTGATCTCTATCTGGAACTTCCTTAAACTTGGCTGCACTCCAAGATACCAACACTCCTCCAGTGCTGGCCACTTGCATTGTCCTGATGTTAACCACTGCACTTCTGGCACCCAATACTTCAGTTGGTGAGATTCTACATCCTGGCATTCTTGCACAAACCCAGTCTCTTGAGTATTTCAGTATTTTTAGATACTACTTAAAACCTATACATTGTTGACAAAGCTTTTGGTCACCTTTCACTTAGATTGGTATGAAACTGTTTGATCGTGCTCCTGTGAATTACCTTGGGATATTTTACTTTGCTAAAAGTTATACATAAATATATTGATTTTTGTTGACTTGATGTAGTTTTCAACTGTATTTTAGTTCAAAAGGAAATGTTCTACATTGACTTGATGGGCTGAGTGGCCTTTACGTTGCAACTCTTGTCAGTTTTAATCCAATTGCAAAACTTAAATTTGCATATATACTTTTGATTATTTTTTAAGACTACTTTATCCATGCTAATTACGAAGGGGACAACTAAAAATATAATCTTTCTATAGTTTTATTCTGTTTGTTGGCCTGTGTATTTAATTCAAAATAACAAAGCAGTATAGATTGGGTTTTGGTTTGGGTAGCTTACAACCCAGCAGTATGAACATTGAATTTTCTAATTTTAACAAGCCCCTCACGTCCCTCCTTGCCCCCTTCCCCCACCCATCATTTTACCAGTTCCAGTTTTCCTTATTGTTTCCCTTGAGATCACACCTTCTCTAGCCAACAATGGACCTACCAGGCATCACCCTGCCTGAGGTTATTTGTGGCTGGTCCTGATTGGTCCAAATCTTTTGCTGACCTCCAGCTCTTCAGCTCTCCTACCTCCTACTTTCAGTCGGTAGAAGGGTCCCGACCCAAAACATCAACCATCCTTTTTCTCCAGAGATGATGTCTGACCTGCTGAGTTACTTTGTGTCTATCTTTGGCATAAACCAGCATCTGCAGTTGGAGTCATACAGCATGGAAACAGGCCCTTCGGCCCAACTTGCCCACTGAGTTCTTTGTTTCTAAAGTATAGATTGTAGTATATGACAAAAGAGGTTTGCAGAAAATCAATAAACTTATCATGTTGCAGATTCAAGTAGCAGAGTTAACTGCTAAAAACCATAACATTTGTGAACAGTTACGACAGACAAACGAACAAAACCATCGTACTTTAAGTTCACTTACACAAAAGATGGCAGCTCTACAGGAAGAGAGTAATAATGCTAAGGTACAATCTTGAATGTATCTGAAATATAATCTGTGGTATAACATTGTAGAAAACGAAGAATCCGGTGAACGGGTGCCTTTTGCAGTGAAAGAATGTGGACAATGATGCTTCACAAAAATCATTGTTCGGACTTGTGTTCACATATTATACTAAAGATTTAGTCCCTGGAATCAAAAACACAATTTCTGTTTGCAAAATATACCAAATTAAGGTCATATTGTTAATATTGATATTTTATATTAATATTAATATTTTGCAGCATTCTACAAAAGAAATATGCTGAACGGATAGATTATTAGCAAATGCAGATAATACATTTTTGTTAGTGAGGATAGAGAGGCGATTTGTTACATGATAGGTGCAAATCTAGGTATGGTACTTAGTGATTTTTAAACATTTTACTTTGTAGGCTGAGCAAGCTGCAACTACTGTAGATTTTGAAAATTACAAAGTTCGAGTTCACAATGTCTTAAAGCAACAGAAGAACCGAACAGCTGCCCAGAATGAAAATGAATTAACCCAACAAGAAAAGTGAGTTATGGAAGGCAAAATAATTTTGTCCATTCACTATCCCTCTCCATAAATTAATTCTGTTATTTACTGATGATTTTTGCACTGCTTCTTTCATGTGTGTAGATACACATTTTGAATTTGGAACTAATACATGGTGAAGCTGAGCTCCATTATGCTGATTTCTGTACCATTTTGATTTCTTAGTTTCAGTAGTTAGTGGGTAGAGATAGCGTCATGGTAAAGGAAGGTTGAAAGGAATAAATCCTAAAGTTTTCTCCCAACTAACCTCCTCCCCCATCCAGTTTCTTTCCACTCCTGGGCTGAAGGGCCTGTTTCCACACTGTATCACTCATCTCCCACTCCTCCCAAATCAGAGACCCATTTTTTGCTCTTTCACTTTGTACCCATATCCCTCCATCCAGCTTTACATTTCACTCCTGCTCTTTCCATATCTGGTACCCTCTTGTCTCCTTTCACCAATACCCTTTGTCATTTACTTAACCCATCTGCCAATCACGCCTCCTAATCTATATCCACCTACCACTTGCCACGCTTGTCCACCTTTGCCTCTCTTTGTAAACTTTCTTCTCCTACTCCATCAATCTATAGAAGGTCCTGACCCAAAAATGCTGTCTGTCTATTTCCCTCCACAGATGCACCCTGACCTGCTGAGTTCCTCCAGTGCTTTGTGTTTTGCTGAAGATTCCAGCATTCGCAGGCGCTTGTCTACATTTTGTCATTTTAGAGTGGAGAAAGTTTTTTCTCCCACTCACTAACCTGTCAGTATGTTCACAACATAATCACTAAAGAGAAGGGCGGTATGGTGGCACAGTGGTAGAGTTACTGCCTTATAGCGCCTGAGACCCAAGTTCAATCCTGACTATGGGTGCTGTCCGTACGGAGTTTGTACGTTCTCCCCGTGACCGCATCGTTTTTCTCCAGGTGCTCCGGTTTCCTCGCACACTCCAAAGGCGTACGGGTTTGTAGGATAATTGGCTTCAGTAAAAATCGAGTCTATGCCGACCAGTGATCCTGTTACACTAGCACACACTACACACTAGGAACAGTGTGTAGTGTGTGCTGGTGTAACAGGATCACTGGTCGGCATAGACTCGATGGGCCAAAGGGCCTGTTTCCACACCGTATCTGTAAACTAAACTAAGAAAATGGGAACGTAATTCCATCCCTCCAATGGACCAGATCATGTTCTGTGTCGCTTCAAGGACCACACAAAAAGTGGGCTGAATAAATGCTTTTTGTTGTTGCAGCGAACATCTCCAAAACATGATTGACCAGTTGAAGGCCAAATTACAGGAAACTCAGTGTAATCTACAAGGCAGTGTGGGTGAGCTGCAGGCTCTGCAAGTTGAGCATGACAGCCTACTGGAACGACATAACAAGATACTGCAGGAAACTGTGACCAGGGACGCTGAGATTCGAGAAAAGTATGTCAATCGCTATTTATGATTTTTTTTAAACGGAGTATTTGCTGGAACATTGGCATTTGCTGTAACATTGAATGAATTGAGTTACATAGATGGCAGAGGCTAATAAGTTTCACATTGGAGAGAATTAACCAAGTTGGCCTAGACCACATACAACTGGGTGGGTCATATCCTTCAAACCGAGATGGTCTTTGTAATAGAATGGATAATGAAGAATTGGGCATTGTTTAGAGGAGACTGCAGGTGTTTAAGGGCTAAACAGAGTACTCCTGCTGTTCCGATACTATTGAATTACGCATCAAAGCTTCCTTTACCTTCCCTTGTCTGATTTTGATGAGGCCTTGCAACCCCGACTACCACAATAAATCCTGTGAAGCTGGCTAAGGCTGAGACATCCACCTGCATTAATATATTAAAAATGCCATCTTGCTTCTGTAACATCATATCCAATTTTTAGCAACCTTAACATTCCCTTCATTCATTGTTACCCCCAGCTACGTCCAAATGTATAATTCCTGGATTTTTTTCAACCTGAAAGGATTTTACATCCTGTGCTAGTATTTTAAGAAGATCACTTCTTCGGCCAAATATTAATTGTTTTTCTGGTGCGTCAAAGGGAAACTTTAAACATTAAATATTTGCTGTGTAAATAAATTGTATCCCTGCAACTGAAATAAACATTTCTCTGCTCCTTTTTTTAAGCACTGAAGTGCAGCGGTACGAAATCGTGACATTTTTCTTTTTAAAGAGAAATAGCTGTGCTCATAAACAAGTTAAATTGAGACATGTGCAGTCCTGATATAAACAAATTATAGATAATATATTGAATTTTATGTTTCATGAAATGACTGTTAAATGCTCCCTTTGGCGTAAAATTAAGTTTTACTTTTCTCTTCTTGCTCATAGCATATGTAGATAAATAGGTTATCATACCTTTTAACATAAGAATTGCCTTTTTATCTGTTTACTTATTATTTGAAATGCGATAATTTAGTTGACAATTCATCTTTCCAAAGGTGAAATGTAGCATAATTTTACATTAGCAATGTTCCATTATATTCAGTGGCACCAAGCAATTTAAGATGCAAATACTCTGATAATCAACAAAAACACATGATGTGAATTATAATTAGACTGGAAGTTAAATGACTAACAAGCTTAGCAGTTTATTCGGGGTTATGTTTCTCAAGCGCTTATGAATCGCATTAATCCCATATAATCATGTGCTCTTCTATATATGGGTGAAATGTTATCATTTGGTCACAGTGAATTTCAGTGTAAAGTAGCAAAATAGTGTAGAAATATGTTTGAATACTGAAGCCTCTCAAAAGCATGGAAATGTACAAATTGATAGCATTTTAATAATCTGATTGATAATCTGTATGAATATTAGCTGGCCCATTGATGAAACAAAAATCCTGCACATTTGTACATTTCCATGTCTATTAGGTTTTGGTATGATATTTTTTACCAATCTTCGGCCTTGCCATGATTCAATATTTACTATTCATTATTTTAATGGCGCACTAGATTTTATTTATAATGAAGGAGCTCAATAATATAATAATATGACATGTATATAACAATAAATTCCAAATTTGCATCACAAAGTTCATATTTAATAAATTCTTCAATTGATATTTAAACAAGGATGTGTTTGAGGGAACATGCTTTTCTTAAGTGTCCCAAAAATCAGTTGCGTTAGTCTTGATCTGTACATTTGTATTATAATTTACAGACTTTGCTGTGCCCAGTCAGAAAATGCAATGTTGAAATCGGAGCATGCTCGGACTGTGAGTCAGTTGACAATCCAGAATGAAGCAACACAAAACAGCTATCGTGAGCAAGTCCAGCATCTTCAAGAAAATCACAGAAAGACAGTTGAAACATTACAGGAACAATTGTCTTCAATGGAGGCACAAATGTTCCAGCATCAAACTGAAAATAGTTTACCAGGTGAATATCAATACTCGTTTGTTTGCTTTCTGCTCATTTGTTGTGGCAGATAAATTCAGAAAGTACACCGTGTTGATATAAAGGGAGAAAAAACAGTCGTGGTTTACATTTATTGTTCATTTTGATTTTTATTGGCTAATTTGTTCAAATTTGTTTTTAAAATGCAGAGAGTTGTTCAAATTAGGTTGTTGTGATTTTTTTCCTTTAAAATTGTTAATTAAAATACGGTTAGAGCCCCATTTATAATTTATTAGAATTGATTTATTGACAGGTGTTCTGAGATATGTAAAACTTAGCATGCCATCTAGGCAAATCATACCAAACAAAGAGAAACAAAAACAACTCAATGTGTGGTTTTAGAACTACAGAGAAAGTGAAGATTTAAAAAAGTGCAAGGGTAGCAATGAGGTGGATTGGGACACAGGAATGTATTTGAGATACATAGAAACATAGAAAATAGGTGCAGGAGTAGGCCATTCGGCCCTTCGAGCCTGCATCATTGATACAGTGTGAACACTTCCTTGTCTCTTGAAGTTGACGTCTAGCTCCTTCGTTTTGCTGACGTTGTGGGAGTGTTTGTTGGCTTGACACCATGCTGCGCAGGTTTCTATCTCCTTCCTGAACACACTCGTGACTGTAATTCAGCCCACCATGGTGACATCATTTGCAACTTTGTAACTGGAGTTGGTGCAGAATTTGGCCCCACAGTCATGACCATAGGAAATATAATAAGGAGCTGAGTATATGGCCCAATGGGATGCCAAGGTTTAGAATTATCGTGGAAGAGGGGTTGTTGTTTATCCTTGCTGATTGCCGTCCGTGAGTCAGGAAGTCAAGGATCCAGCTGCAGAGGAGCGTGCCTAGTTGTAGGTCAAGGCATTTGGAAATGTTTTTGGTTAGAAATATGCTGTTGAATGCAGAATTATAATCAATAAATGGGAATCTGATATTGGTATCCTTGTTAAACAAATGTTGCAGGGATGAGCGTAGGGCCAGAAAGACGGCATATGTTGTGGACCTGTTATGTCAGTAGTCAAATTGCAGTAGATCAAGACTATCAGGGAGGTTGTGCTGATGTAAGTGACGACCAGACCCTTGAAGCGCTTCATGTTGGTGGAGGGCAGAGGCACTGAGTGGTAGCATATTACCTTGTTTTTCTTTGCCATTGGCATGACAGTGATCTTCTTGAAGCAGTTGGGGATCTAGATAGGAGCAAAGAGAGGTTAAAGATGTCCACAGTTTTGACTTTGAATAATGAATTATTATTCATCTAAAAGCTTTTCTGACTGTTACATTTAGTAATAAGGTCATCAAATGTGCTATCTACCAAAACTCCCTCGTTTTACCTGCTTGTAATTGCTCGTATGGCTCCAGACTTCATTACAGTTTGGTTCAAGCGTAGACACACAGGAGCTAAATTCCAGAGGAGTGATTAAAATGATTGTGCTTAACAACAAAGCAGTATTCGACCATGTGTGGTATCAAGGAGTTTTAATGACATTGAAATCATTGAGCATCAAAGGGAAAACTCTGCAGTGGTTGGCAACATAACCAGCAGAAAATAATGTTGAATAAAGAAAGAACTACAGATGGTGGTTAATACACAAAAGGACACAAAGTGCTGGAGTAACTCAGCTGTTCAGGCAGCATCCCTGGAGAACATGGAAAGGTGACGTTTCTGGTCAAGACCCTTCTTCATACAGATTCAGTGGTTGTTGGAGGCTGATCATTTTGGCCCCAGGACATTGCTGGAGGAGATTCTCCTGGCTGTACTTGAGTGGGGTAAACGGGAAAGGAGATGGGGAAAGAGATTGAGGGGAGACACCACATGAATCTTCTCACTTCTGTAAAACTAAATCCTTCTGGCATTTTTGTGTCAACTACCTGGATGTTTAAAAATAAATGTTTAGTCTTTAGAAAACATTCTTATGAACCAAATATTGAAACCTTTGAAGACATTCTTCTAAAAAATAAGCACATTATTTACCAACAATGTCAGAGCACTAATTATACTGCAGCACCAGACTGACTCATAAAGTGTCTGCAGTTAAGTAATACAGGCACAGCAGGAGGACAAGTAGAGAAGTTTAATATCCAACTTATTGTAAATTAAACTATCTGATGATTGGTGTTGTGTTTTCTGACCAGTTAAAAAATTGTAACATAATTTGACTTTTGTTCCTATAATTATGTTTAAGGTTCTCCACCAGTTCAGCCCACAGGAAAAAGTTGGCGTGACCGAACAAACATGGATATTTCTTTATTGGATATAAATTCCATTGATCGTGAGGAAGGAGAAGGAATGGAGATGACTGAAACAGAGTCGGTGTTGTCTGCTAATTCCCAAGTTGCATCTCTTGAGCAATTACTCCGTCTCCCTGAGACTACGTCAGGTTAGTTATAAGGAGTTTGGAACAATCTTAAAATGGTACTTGTTTAACTTATCATGCTAATAAGACTTGTGCAAGTAAGAATTTAATTCTTCTGTTTCATATGACAATAAAACACTCTCTTCTTGACTCTTGTCCTTGTGTACAATTTGCCTTTTCTACATTAGAATTGCTATTTTGCCGAAAGCTTATATTTAATTACCCTTTATATAGAGGATGACTATTTTCAAAATCATACTACATACTTTTTTGTTTTTAAGTGTTATTTTTTTGTAACTGTAAAAGCTATCAAATATAATTGTGTAACATCAAATTTTCGGTGTGCTTGTGTATCACAACTGCTGAGACAGCCAATTATCTAGAAATTACTTAATTCCTCTAATGCTTCTCATAAATCTTCTCTGCACCATTTCCAGTTTGACAACATTTTTCCTATAACATGGTGCCCAAAACTGAACACAATACTCTAAATGTGGCCTCATCAATGTGACAAATTCATAAGTTATAGGAGTAAAATTAGGCCATTCGGCCCACCATTCAATCATTGGCTGATCTCTGCCTCCTAATCCCATTTTCCCGCCCTCCCCAAAACCCTTGACACCCATTCTAATCAAGAATTTGTCTATCTCTGCCGTAGAAATATCCACTGACTTGACCTCCACAGCCCTCTGGCAATGAGTTCCACAGATTAACTACCCTCTGACTAAATGTCTTATATAACTGCAACATGACCCTCCCAATACTTTGCTAAAGTCTATGAAAACTACATCAACTGGCCTACCCTTGTCAGTCATCTTCGTTACTTCCTCAAAAGGCTCTATCAAACAATGGACGATACCTACCCTGGACAAAGCCATGCTGTCCCTAAAAATCCTCTCCGATTATTTCCCTGCCACTGATGTGAAGCTCAATGGATACAAAGCACTCTGGCACTTCCTTGATAATCTCCTCCGTTGCTTTCCTCAGTATCCTGCCATAGATTAGATCATGCCCTGGGACATAAGCCCTTTAATGATTCTCGATACACACAACGCTTTCTTAATATTGACATGCCTGAGAATATTAACACACCCCTCCCTGATTTTTGCCATTCTCCATGCCTTTCACATTAGTGAAAACTAATGAAAAGTACTTGTAAAGGTACTTCATTCACAACCCCGTCCATTTCTTCTGGCTCCACACACAAATTCCCACCATTGTCCTTGACTTGACTACCCTAACCTCTTGCTCCTAATATAAAACAAAGTAGGATTTTCCTTAATTCTATTGTCAAGGACATTTCATGGCCTCGTTTAGCCCTCCTAATTTCTTTCCTGCGTGCTTTATATGTCTCAAAGGCCTTGCCTAATTTCTTTCCTGCGTGCTTTATATGTCTCAAGGGCCTTGCCTAATTTAAGTTTACTAAGCGTTTTAAATATGATTCCCTTTCCTTTTTAGCTAAGCTCCCAAGATCTCTTTGCCGCCAAGATTTCCAAATCGCACTGTCTTCTGTCCTCTAAAGAACGCGCTGGTTTTTAAAACACTCTCATATGTCAAATAAAGATTTACCCACAACAGCCTCTTTGAATCTACCTCCCCTAGATTTCACTTGAACTGTGCTAAAACACCAGCACTATGTAACCAAATCTCCAGCTAAGAAGTGCAAACATCCATTTTCTCCTGAATTGCAGGAAGCATCTTTTTGTTGTTTTAATTGTAAAAGGGAAAAAAGGCAACGGAATGTCAAAATATTTTGATATTTATATTTTTTGTTAACCCAACAAATTCTTGTTATTTATTCCATTGATGAATTGCAGATGTTCCTGAATGGCAGCCTGAGCCAACAAAGGAAGAAATAGTGCAAAAGTTAAATACAGTTACAAAGAGTATTGACCATTTAAATGGGCTCCTAAGAGATACAGAAGCTACCAATGCCATCCTTACGGAACAAATTACGGTAGGCATGTGCACACAGTGGGTTGAAGCTCAAAGGGGACTGGAATGATTTATAATTTATTTCAGTTTGCTGTAGATGTAAAGGAATGAAATCTGCTTCAATTCATTGATGTCAATTTCATTTTATTACCTGATCCCAAAGAAGCTGATCAGTTTTTAAATTATCTTTGTCTTTTCGTTTGAAACCAGCATCTGCAGCTCTTTGTGTCTACGTTGTCTGCTTCTCTTCCAATAAGCTGCCTGACCTGCAGAGTGGTTCCACTAAGTTCTAATATTTCCTATCATGAGAGCTGTATCTAAGCTTTGAATGGTTTCTTTAGCCATTGCAGGATTTTTAACATCACTATCCAATCTGAAATCCATTCTAGAAATTGATTCTCTTCTCTACAACATAAGGAGTTGAGAAACTGTCATTATAGGGGCCTGCATTATCAATTGAATGTCTAAGTAGATTCCTTCCATGTCTACTATCTCACTAGATATCCACACACTCTGATTGCCTGACTGTTTAAAAAATCAAAAGCCAATTATTTGATTTGAACAAACGTCTTTTGATCTTAAAATTTGACTAGACTTTCGGCCAATGATTGAAAATTCATGGTTCTCTGACTGGAGAAATCCAAAGATTTATAGTCCTGTACATAAAATTAAAATTCTCTGCTCAATATTGAATGACCTCCTGGTTGCCTCACATAGTGCCTCGTGGCTCTAGATTTTCCTGCGAGAGATGTTGTTCGTCCTTCGGGTTCGAAGATGACCATGACTTCACTTTCAGTTGGAGGATTGGTGACTGTGGGTCCGGAAGTGACTGGTGAGGCCAATCCGGGCCCGGAAGGCACGCCCACACGTAGGACACAAGTGGATGGCTGCTGAAGTGGAAGTAGCCCGGGCCTTGCGCGCGGTGCGTTTCCTCTGGGCCTCTGCAGTGCGTCTGTTCTCTACTGCACGGGCTCCTGTGGTGAGCTTGCTACGCCAGGTTGGACGGTCCAGAGCTAAAGACTCCCAAGTGCTGAGGTTGATGTCCAAGTCTTTGAGGGATACTTTGAGGCAGTCCTTAAACCGTTTCTTCTGTCCTCCTACTGAATGCCTCTGTAGCTCCCAGAATGCTTCTGTTAATTGCACGTTTCTTTCTGATTTCACATTTTAATTGTTTACTGTGTGTTATTTTACCAAATAGCTGCTGAAAAGTGAAGTAAGGAGGCTAGAAAGGAACCAGGAACGTGAGAAGTCTATTGCAAACCTGGAATACTTGAAGAACGTCATGTTGAAGTTTATATTCCTGAATGCAGGAAGTGAGAAGCAGAGTCTTCTCTCTGTGATTGACACAATGTTACAACTGAGCCCAGAGGAAAAGAGTAAGCTTGCTGCTGTTGCTCAAGGTAAAACATGAAATCTGATAAATGCACATTTTCTCAGTCTTTAAATGGGCTTTTTTGTACTGCAATTTGAGGTGACTGAAGAGCCAAAAAGCATGGCATTCCTTTATGAAAATGTGGAATGCTGTTGTCCTTGTAAGCTTGGAAAACTTCGTCCCACATTTTCTCAGTCATAAAAATTACTTGCTTCACACAGATGTGCCCTTTGTTTTGTAAGCTCATAGGGTCACACAGCACAGAAACCGCCCTTGAGCCCAACATCATCCATGCCAACCAAATGTCCCTTCTAAACCAGTCCCATTTGCTTGTGTTTGGTCCATATTCGTCTAAACCTTTCCAATCCACAACCTGGCGTCTCTTTTTATCGCTAGTTTTATAGAGTCATTATCTTAACAGCGTTCTGAAAAAATTCCCCTCATTTCCCTCCAGCATTCTTAATGGGTTTTTTTAAACCACTAACTTTCGCTGATAAACCCACTTCTCCTGGTCTGATCTGTTGAACCTCATCTGATCAAATCTCACTGTCACAGGTGAACGAAAGGCATACAGTTTTCAAATCCTCAGGCTTATTTCCATATCCCTCGATGGCCTCAGTCCTCCCTATCTTTGTAACCTTCTATAATCACAATTCTGACCTCGGATACCATAGACATGTCTTAACTGTAAAGACATTCTGGATTTCCTTTGCTGAACCTCTCCATCTTTACTGTTTCTTTCTTTGGAGTCTTTAACCTACAACTTTGAATAAGGTAACCTTAACTAAGGTAAGGTAACTAATATAAGGTCCTAATATTGCCTTCTCTGGCCTGCTGCCAAATTCTGTTGGGTAAAACACCTGGGGTCATTTTGCTGTGTTAAATAGAAGTATTGCCATGGATATGTCACTGTTATTTTTGATGCTGGACCCAAATTATCCACACTCAGGGGACTTAACTGTTGGAAAACTGTCAACTGACCAAAGGAGTTGGTGCGACCATTTCAGTCTGAAGAAGGGTCTCGACCCGAAACGTAACCCATTCCTTCTCTCCTGAGATGCTGCCTGAACTGCTGAGTTACTCCAGAAATTTGTGTCTACCTTCAAAAGGAGTTGGTGCTGTTAAAATAAGTTATAAATAAGTACAGTGAAGAAATAACATGAATATATCAAAAATACAGAAATTGGATTATCTGGTATCATTTCATGAGGCTCCCTAATACATTTAAAGAAGATAGTTTAGTACCAAAGTATACTGTTGCTTCCAATGAGAGATCTGCTCCAAAGATCTCTCATTGGAACAGAACATAAAGCATAAAACAGTACAGCACAGGAACAGGCCCTTCATAAAGCCTATTTAAACTGATCTCATCTCCTATGCATGATCCATATTCCTTTATTCCCTGCACTTCCATGTGCCTATCTAAAAACCATGCATGCCACTATCGTATCTGCCTCCACCACCACCCAGGGCCGGATTAAGTAAGTGCGGGGCCCAGAGCATATGTTATAAAGCGGCTTAAATACGGGACAAGGTGACGTTACCGCCCACGCCCCACATGACCTCACCCAGCCAGCGACCACATGCTTCCGCTCCACCAATGACTGCCCGGGCCAGGACGCGGGTTGCAACCTCCGCTCCTCAAACACACTCGGCCCCGCTCTCCAAACTCACTCGGCCCCGCTCCTCAAACACACTCGGCCCCGCTCCCCGAACTCCGTTAACGTTAACGAGCTCCCTTAGCCTACACTGTCCGGGCCAACAGCGGTCTGCGGGCCTAATATGGGACTCTCAGAGTGCGTGATGGAGGGGTTTAGGGGCATGGAGGGACAGTGGGATGGAGAAGCGGAGGGAGCGTGGGACAGAAGACTTGGAATAAATAATAATAATAAATAATAATAATGCATTACATTTATATAGCACTTTTCAAACACTCAAAGACGCTTTACAGGGATTACTAGAACATAGAGAAGAAAATAAATAGATAAATAAGTAAACGAACAGAAAAAGGAGACAGAAGGTGAGGTGACGGTCAGTGGTTGAAGGCAGTGCTGAACAGGTGAGACTTCAGTGATGTTTTGAATGTGGTGAGTGAGGAGGAGTCTCTGACGGTTTGGGGTAGTGAGTTCCAGAGGGTGGGAGCAGCGATGGAGAAAGCCCTGTCCCCCCAGGATCTGAGTTTGGTCCGGATGGGGGGAGACAGGAGGTTGGCAGCAGCAGAGCGGAGGGTGCAGGTGGGAGTGTGCCTGTGGAGGAGGTCAGTCAGGTAGGATGGGGCCAGGTTATGGAGGGCTTTGTAGGTCATGAGGAGGATTTTGTACTGGATTCTCTGGGGGATGGGGAGCCAGTGGAGCTTGTAAAGGACGGGGGTGATGTGGTCACGGATCGGGGAGTGGGTGAGTAGACGGGCAGCGGAGTTTTGAATGTATTGAAGTTTACTGATGATCTTTGAGGGTGCGCCATAGAGGAGGCTGTTGCAGTAGTCCAGACGGGAGGTGATGAAGGCGTGGATGAGGGTTTCTGCAGCTGTGGAGGAGAGGGATGGACGGAGACGGGTGATGTTTTTGAGGTGGAAGAAGGCTGTCTTTGTGATGTGTTTGTCGAAGGAGAGGGTTTGATCAAAGATGATTCCAAGATTCCGGATGTGAGGGGAGGTGGATACTGGGAGACCATCAATATTGAGGATGAAGTTTTGGGTGCATTTGGTGAGCGTTTTTGGACCAATGATGATGATTTCAGATTTGTTGCAGTTGAGTTTGAGGAAATTTGATTGAAGCCAAGATTTTATTTCAGTGATGCAGTTGGGTTAGGGTTGGGTTAGATTGGCGGAGAGAGGACTGGAACAGTAGCGATTTGAAGCGACAAAAGTCTGGGACGCGAGAGGGAAGGGGGATTGGGGAGAGAGACGCCCAGTGGAGTGGGAAGGAGAGAGCCGGAGGAGTGGGTGAGATGGGGGGGGGGGGGGGGGGGGCGGTGATGAGGTGGTGAAAGGCCCAGGGACCTGAGAGAAAAGAGCCGATGAGTGAGAGGGCTGGGATGTGTGGGGAGACATGGCCAATATTCGAGCAGAGGTCCAGAGGAGTGAGGTGTTTGGGTGAGGCCGGCGGTGTGTGGAGTAAGAGGGCCGGAGACTGGGCGGTGACGCGCCAGCTGTCCATTGGTCCACGCAGCCCTGCCGCCAACACATTCTAACCGCGGTGGTTGGGGAGCAGCGCGCAACACTGCGTCCCTCAGTGGGGTGTCGATTTCAAGCATTTAGTGCGGGGCCCTCGAAAGTGCGGGGCCCACGGCAAATGCTACTTTTGCTACTATGTTAATCCAGCCCTGCCTCCATCCCTGGCAATGCATTTCAGGCCCCAACTATTCTGTGCTAAAAAAAACTTGCCCTGAACATCTCCATTAAACTTTCCCCCTCTCACCTGATAGCTATGCCCTCTAGTGTTGGATATTATCACCCTGGGGCAAAAAGGTTCTGGCTGTCATTTTGAAGAAACCTGTGTTACTTGCTATATTTCAGCCACGGTTCAGTCCAGTAGACGACTTTGGTGATAATGTAACTGTCCTACTTCCTTGGTTTCTGACCCCCCCCCCCCCCCCCCTCCTGACTTCAGAAAGTGCATCAAGACTACAAACCTGACCCAATGTGTCCAAATAAATATTTTGTGGTGTTGACTGTTACACCACTAACAGAGTAATAATAATGTGTAGGAAGGAACGGCAGATGCTGGTTTAAACCGAAGATAGACAAAAAAAAGCTGTACTAACTCAGCGGGACAGGCAGCATCTCTGGAGAGAAGGAATGGGTGACATTTCGGATTGAGACCCTTCTTCAGACTATTCAGTAATAATAATAATGTTTACACATGTTCCCACAAAATGAATTCTCAGGCTTAAGTGGAGAATCGTATGGATGAGTCTCTCTCCAAAGAGAACATTTGAAGTCAGAGGCATATTATTAATTACAACTTTAAAAATGTATATGTCACTAATTTTGCTTGTTTGTTGACTTCCTAAAGTTGGCTAACCTGTCAAAGGTGGTGAAGCACCAAGCAAAAAGCAAATGGTCTCCAAAAACTGGAACAAAAAATTGAACTACTGTTCGATTTCTTTGAGCTCTTCCAAGCTGACTGTTGCAGGACGGCACTGGCAGCCTTCCAAGCAGTCTGCTCGCCTAATAGACCAGAGATTTTCCATGATGTAGGGAGAAAATGCATGAAGGCAATTTTTTTCTGCTGTTGAACCAGATAAAATGGCAAGAACTTTATGCCCCTCGATCTTTATTTCTCTTATCAATGTGAATTGTTTTTATGTTCTGTTGTTGGTAAATATTTAGTTGCTTTGTTTTATGTTTAGGGGAAGAAGAAAGCACTTCACGGTCATCAGGGTGGGCTTCATATCTTCACAGTTGGTCTGGAATTTGATAAAGTTCGACAGGGCGAGATTTCTAAGTTAACATTCCATGAAGAGCAGAAACTGTTGGTTTATGGAGAGAAAACCTGCCTTGTACTTTTTTTTCTTTAAATTGATTTGTCTATTGCGTTTCTCATGATCTGTAAATACTCTTGTCACTGAGTTCATTTTTGTCCTTTTTTATATTTCTAACTTTATATCCCAATGGGGAAGAACATGACTGGAAGGGAGATTTTAAAGTGACTTGCACAGGAAGACTGTTTAATCTTTAATGTAAATTTATGATGAACCTATTTTTTTTTTTTCAAAATTGTAAAAGCAGAGTTAGCACGCACCTGATGATACATGGCATGCCAAACAAAATTACTTCACATTTACTGTAAAAGGGGCTACTGATGTAAAGTGGTCCTATAGAAATAGTATAAAACTGAAGATCTCCAAGCCGCTTTGAATTTTAAAAATGTTATATTTCAACTTGCCTTTTCGTCAGAACTGTTAAATATATTACATATTTTAAACAAACAGTAATAAAATGAGGAAGGTGAACAAGAAATCTATGAATGGAACGTGGAAGCTATTATATATATACGTCTATTTTTAAACTAATTACCATCGTAAATACTTTGCAATGTTCCAATTTTATCATTTTCTGTTTATTTCAGAGTTTTCAACAGTTGGTGTTTACTTATGGAAGCAATAGTTTATGTGGTGCATGAGTTGGTCATTTACTCTAAAACAAAATATTTTGTCATGACTAAAACAAGAACTGAATGGTTTTAAAAATATATATGGACATACATACAGCAAATTATTTGCAGGTTTAAGCCTGGGCATTATATAGGTACATAAATGTACAGAATTCCAATATTCAGGAGTTACACATGATATTGTAGTGGGATAAAGCTTTTTTGGAAAATTAGACATTTTCATTGGGATCAGTTGCAAATTTAAATTGATTCCACTCTCTAGTATGTGCAGTAATTTAACTGGAATAAATCTATACCAAAGGAAGCTGATGTAGAAAATAAAAGGGATTAAAAGATTTGCAGACCCTTATGGTTTTAAGACAAAACTGCATTTCTGGAATCTCAAAGTCTGTTGAACACATTTGTTTGTAAGAAAAATTACAGTTGTTTTCAGTTGTATATAATTACACCGTGAGCTTTTCAGTGGAGGGATCAAATGAATTTTGATGTACTTATTTTCTGAAACCATACCTTCAAATTGCACATACTGGCATTTAAAGGTTCTTCTGTACATGTTTGTCAACTATTTGCTTTTAATTTTAGATGCAAGATTCTCCTGATTTTGTTTTCAGAATTCCAGTAACTACTTGCTACTAGAGGCTAAATGGTCAGTTGCTTGATTTACTGCCTGAAGTTAAATGTGTTTGAGAGCAGGGAAGTGATGAGCCTACTGAATATGTTTCCCACCTTCCCGTTAACATATTTTTAAAAATCCCTTATTAAATCAAATATTCACCCCTCAATTTATTGTCATATGTACACGCAAAGTGTAACAAATATGATGCATTGTAATACATGATGTGTCAGCATTCATCTTTCAAAACTGGGGTAGGAAAGGGCAATTCCATTTATACTCAGCAAAGTCAGAAATGTTAAGGTTGATCTTGGTTCATTTGTTGGTTGTGATGGCCTTTGTATGGATTTTCAGCTGTTGTGCACATTTGTAATGTAGCCCTTCATTACCAGTAAGAAGGCTCAGATGCAGATATAATTATGTGTTCTTGGATGAATCACATGTTTGAATGTGCGCACTGTTTTGGTCATAGAAATATATTGTAAGATGTTACGGGTGGCGCAGTGGTGGAGTTGCTTCCTTACAGCGCTTGCAGCGCCAGAGACCCGGGTTTGATCCCGACTATGGGTGCTGTCTGTTTGGAGTTTGTACGTTCTCCCCATGACCTGCGTGGGTTTTCTCCAAGATTGTTGGTTTCCTCCCACATTCCAAAGACGTACAGGTTCGTAGGTTAATTGGCTTGGTTTAAGTGTAAATTGTCTCTATTGTGTTTTAATGTGCAGGGATCATTGGTCGGTGTGGACTCGGTGGGCCGATGGGGGTGTATCTCTAAACTAAACTAAAAATGTTAGATGGACCACACAGCTGAAGTTTGCCTGTTTGTTTTGTAGAAGATTCAATTCCTTTCCACAATGAGAGATTGTTTCATACCTACTCCAGCCGGATGGTAACTGAGCATTGTGCCTGCTCTTTTATTTTGGTGGGGGGTTGGGGGAATGTCAGTGAAAGCCTCTATAATTTGAAGAATTCCCATTCTGCCTTGCCATAGATTCTGTACAGTTGTGATTTGCCCTGCATGTAAAACAAATGTAATAATGTAATGCGAAAGAAAGTACTGCCATTTATTTTGACTATGTTTATTTAAATTCAGCCAACGGTATATTTATGAGACCATTCTTCATGGTTTGAGAGATGAAAGATGACTACTAAGAGAGGCTGCAAAAAAAAAAAAAATCTTGTAAAATATATAGCCTTAGACTTTTATTCTCATTTGTGCATTTATATCTTTATTTTCAATCTGAACTAAGTTTGTGATTGAAAATGTAATCGTTTTTTCCCAGAGGATTAATAATCAGATGATAATGACTTCCTTATCCGCTATTACTTTGGACAGTAAGGTTATGTAATAACAATGAATTGCATAAATTGTATATTTGTAGCTGTTCCCAATTTTCAATTAAGTGCATTCTTGACTTGAAAATATACATTTTGCACAACTCAGCATTTTTTCATTTATCATTAACATTTAAGCATGTTGTATGTAAATTTGAAATGTGTAAACCAAGATCCCCAATATATATCAGTAAGCGTTACATTTGGAGAGCACGTCACCATTAGATATTCCATGTCCGGAGAGCAGGAACTCACCAGGACTGCCACATCGAGTACCACAAGGTGTTGATTAGGAAGCCGAACCCAACGGCTCTTGCCCAAGGACATGAAAGAGTTCATCTGGTGAATTGAGAAGCCCTCCGGTTCTATGGCCCAGTCAGGTGTGAACTGTGTCCCTGTTCTTTTGTGCTCTATTTTTCTCTTTTGCACTAAATGGTATGATTTGCCTGGATAAATCCAAGGTAAACAACGTTTTTCACTATCTTGGTACACATGACAATAATCAACCAATACCAATTTCTCCCATCTCAGTTTATTTTTTAATGAACTCTGTTATTTCCTTAAGACTTGATTGCTCCAATAATCTCCAGATGACTAACATCCTTTACAACTTCAATTACGCTGCTGTATGCCATCTGGCATTAAGTTTCTCTCTCTATCAGTAAACTAATTTTAAATTCTTATCCTGTTTAAATCAGTTTGTAGGTTTTACACCCCTCCCCCAGTGCCTAAACATTGAAAGCTTTACCAGTACAGCTCCCCAAAAGAGCATCTAATTAACATTATTCAGATGATCTCTAACAAATATGTTTTCAAGTACCTTAATCTAACTCTCCCTTTTGTATTTCCATTCATTTTTTAAGACACGCTCTTTCACATGCTTTCTCCTCTATCTAGTTCACTGATCCTACACCACCCAAATAACATGTATCATGAGGGGGGATAGATAGGTAGATGCAGAGTCTCATACTCAGAGTAGAGGAATCAAGAACCAGAGGCCATAGTTTAAGGTGCGAGGGGAAAGATTAAATATGAACCTGAGGGGCAACTTTTTCATGCAGAAGGTGGTGGGTATATGGAATGAGCTGCCAGTGGAGATAGTTGTGGCAGGTATTGAACAACATTTAAAGGTGAGTGCGCTAACCAGTGATCACATGTATATTAGTTCTATCCTACACGGGGCAATTTAACTAAGCCACTTAACCTATAAACCTGCATGTCTGGAATGTGGGAGGAAACCAGAACACCCAGAGAAAACCCACGCGGTCACAGGGAGAACATACAGATTCCATACAGTTGGCGCCCATAGTCAGGATCGAACCCGGATCTCTGGTGTGGTAAGGCAGCAACTCTACTTCTGTGCCACTTTGCTGCCTGTTAATGCATTAATATTCTTTACAATACTGTACATAGTACTCCAGATGTGGTCTCACCAGTACTGAAGCATCACCCCCCCCCTACTTTGGAATCCAATTCCCTAGCAATAATTGGTGACAATCTGTTAACTTCCCTAATTACTTGCTATACCTGTATACTAGTGTGTTTTTAAATGTACTCTTTTTCTTTTCATTGTCTTGTGGAATTGATGTATAATTTATATTTTCAGTGGAGCAGCTGGTAGTCTCTGTGACATTTGTATGTTCTCCCTGTTGGGTTTTCTCTGGGTCCTCCAGTTTCCTTCAGTATCCCAAAGATTTTAGTTTAGTTTAGAGATACAGCTTGGAAACAGGCCCATAGGCCCGCCGAGTCCACGCCGACCAGCGATCCCTTCACACTAACACTATCCTACATACAGTTGGGACCATTTACAATTTTACTGAAGCCAATTAGCCTACAAACTTATACGTCTTTGGAATGTGGGTGGAAACCGGAACTCTTGGAGAAAACCTACGCATGACACGGGGATAAGGTACAAACTCCGTACAAACAGCACCCATAGTGAGGATCGAACACGGGTCTCTGGTGCTGTAAGGCAGCAACTCTACCACTGTGCCATCTGATGTGTGGATTTGTAGATTAATTGGCCTCTGTAGATTGTTGCTAATATATAGGGAGTGGATGCAAAAGTGGGATAACATAGAATGAGTGTGAATGGCTGATGGACGGTCAGTGTGAACTCGGTGGGCCGAAGGGCTTCCAAGCTGTATTTTTAGACTATTCGCCTGCTGCATATATGATGCAGCTGCAAGCATGATTTTCATTATACTGTACCTAACTGTACTTATGCAAATGACAATACACTTAACATAAAAATTGTAACAAGTGTGAGGGCCAATGACTGACTGATAGCTGTGGCACATAATTGTTATATTTTACCAATGAGTGGAAGACATATGTCTACTTTGTTTCTTGTGAACCCACCAATCTTTAATCCATACCAATAGATTATTTTCTGTACTATGAACTTTTAATTTCTCCAATAAATTTATCAGATGCCAGATACTGGCAGTCAGTATATTCACCTGTTCCCTTTTATATACAGTATAAAAGTTGAAGAACTCTGATAAATTTGCCAGAAGTGTTTTACTTTTCACAAATCCGTCTTGACTTCACCTGAATAGTTTGAATTTTTCTAAGTGATTGAATGTAATCTTCTTATAAAAATCTAACACCTGTCCAGGTATTATAGATGTGAGATTTAAATAAATTAGTAAAACTACAATTATTTTCCCATGCTCTGCTGAATATGCAAGCAATTATGGTTATTTAAGCATTAGCAGCCTCTAAAATCTCCTGTGTGGCTAACCTTTAAATCATGAATACCAGCCATCTCTGTGCAGGGATTGAGACAGGCGAGCTCAATGCTACCAAATTATTTTCAGCTTTCCATAGCTGATTAAGGTCGATTATAGGGCTCATGCCTGAGTTGGAACATTCCGGGAATTTAACAGACTCCACCTCGCAATAAACATTATTTAACGATGCACCCTTTAAGAGCTTAATGTATAAACAAACCAGTCATTCTGCATATTCCACACTCACACCACCAATTAATCATCACTATACAAATACGTTCTATATTTTAAAGGTGAAACTTCACTCTTAATTATACCTTTTGTGGTTTCTGATGATGGAATTGTTCAGGTTTATGACTCCTGAGTGGCCAAATTTCATTATAAAATTGTCTTATGCCAGTTAATTGAGGGCTGTTAAATATTTATTCTAATTGAAAAGTTGTTCATCCTTTAATGAAATGCCGAATGTCAGAAATGGAGTGCCACAGTACTTAGAAGCTTGGTACATTCTATGCATATTTAGTTTTGTTTAGAGATACAGCGTGGAAGCAGGCCCTTTGGTCCACTGAGTCCACACCGACCAGCGATCACCCATACACCAGTTCTATCTTACACACTAGGGACAATTTACAGAAGCCAATTAGCCTACAAGTGTGCATGTTTTTCGAATGTGGGAGGAACTGGAACACATGGAAACACATGTGATCACAGAGAGAAGGTACAAATGCCACACAGATAGCAGCTGTAGTCAGGATCAAACCTGCGATTCTGGCGCTGTGGGGCATCAACTCCTCCAAAAAAAATTATGTCTATTCCTGTGTGATTATTTTTGCCAAATGAAACTTTTTTTTGCAGAATATATTGTTCTTAGAGCTCTTCAGGGTCAAATTAATAGATTCTTGGCATGAAAAGGATATAAGGATCAATTAGCAATTGTTCAAGTATATGATCAGCCATGATCTCAATGAGCATGAAGCAGTTCAGATTGAGCAGTATGGTCTACTCCTGCTTCTCTTGTGTTCTTAAAGCTGCACTTAATCAGGAATTAATTATATGGTCTGATCTGTATTTATGTTTCAGATCAATTAGTCGGAGGTTTAATCCATGATTATTTTTTTTAAACAATGTATGGTAAGACGAAATGTGTAAGAAGGAACTGCAGATGCTGGTTTAAACCGAATATATAAACAAAAAGCTGTAGTAACTCAGCGGAACAGGCATCTGGAGAGAAGGAACGGGTGACGGTTCGGGTCGAGACTTCTTCAGAGTCAAAATGTCATCCATTTCTTCTCTCCAGAGATGCTGCCTGTCCCGCAGAGTTACTCAAGCATTTTGTGTCTATCTTCGGTGTAAAAACCAGCAACTACAGATATACAGTGGAATGGCATCTAAGAGATCAGAATACTAGTGATTGAACTCTCATGTATTTTGAGTTGCTTATTTCAGTTGGGACAGGCAGCATCTCTGGAGAGAAGGAATGGGTGAGGTTTTGGGTCGAGACCCTTCAAACTGGTTAGGGACAAGGGAACAGAGAGATATAGACGGTGGAGAGATAAAGAGCAATGAATGAAAGAAATGCAAAAAAGTAACGATGGTAAAGGAAACGGGCCATTGTAAGCTGTTTGCAGGGTGAAAATAAGTTAGTGCGACTTGGGTGGCGGAGGGATAGAGAGAGAGAGGGAATGCCGCGACTACCTGAAGTGAGAGAAATCAACGTTCATACCACTGGGCTGCAAGCTGCCCAAGCGAAATATGAGATGCTGTTCCTCCAATTTGCGTTTAGCCTCACTTTGACAATGGAGGAGACCGAGGACAGAAAGGTCTGTGTAAGAATGGGAAGGAGAATTGAAGTGTCCAGCAACCAGGAGACCAGGTTGGTTCACGCGGGCTGAGCGAAGGTGTTCCACGAAACGATCGTCCAGTCTGCGTTTGGTCTCGCTGATGTATAAGTGTTCACATCGTGAACAATGGATACAGTAGATGAGGTTGGAGGAGGTGCAAGTGAACCTCTACCTAACCTGAAAGGACTGTCGGGGACCCTGGACAGAGTCGAGGGAAGAGGTATAGTGACAAGTGTTGCATCTTCTGTGGTTGCTGGGGAAGGTCCCTGGGGAGGGGGTGGTTTGGGTGAGAAGGGATGAGTTAACCAGGGAGTTGCAGAGGGAACGGTCTCTGCGGAAGGCGTAAAGGGGTGGGGAGGGGAAAATGGCTAATGGTGGGATTCCGTTGGAGGTGGTGGAAATGTCGGAGGATTATGTGTTGTATTCAACGGCTGATGGGGTGGAAGGTAAGCACTAGGGGGACTCTGTCACTGTTGCGACGAGGGGGAGCAAGGTCGGAGCTGCGGGGTACTGAGGAGACATGAGTGTATGGTAAGAGTTCTACTTGCGTCTTGCAAGTACAAAGATACTACAGCTGAAAATCAGCTAGATTTTTCTCTGCACAAGCCTTTCTTGGAAGTTTGTGGTTTATGTTGAACGAGGTTAGGGTGGAGCTTCCTCATGAAGCCCTTGAGTTTTTGAGCCTGCTGATGCCAGCAAAGTTTACAAATTAGTAAAAGCCACTTTGTTGTGCTACTGTCAAGTGATCTGTCCCATGGGACTGTAGCTTAGGCAATGACTAATGACCATCACAAGAAAAGAAGCAGGGGAACTTGCTCAACTAATTGTGATGGCTTATTGTACTGAGGCATTAAGGTACCAAATTATAAATCCCTTAGAGTCCAAATCAGGATGTACTCACAAGAATCATAATTTTCAAGACGAGCTATAACAAGTAAAGTTCGACAACTGATCACTACAAACAACATGATGAATTGGCTAGGTTTCATTTTTTTTAGGAAGGGTCAATTCTGCTGAACTGATTTTGACTATGAGTGACTTACATTCCGAGTGGACATTTACAACGTGACTAGACATAGATGAAACTTTGATTAAAATCTCACACGGGAAGATGCATGAAAGGTTTATAATGGCTTTAGAATCCCAAATAAAATCTTGGTTCTGATAAGTGGCACAGCAGTAGAGTTGCTGCCTTACAACACCAGAAATCCAGATTCGATCCTGACTACAAGTGCTGTTTGCACGGAGTTTGTCCATTCGCTTTGTGACTGCGTATATTTTCTCTGCTCTGGTTTCCCCCCACATTCCAAAGATGTGCAGGTTTGTACATTAATTGGCTTCTGTAAATTGTAAATTGTCCTTCGTGTGTAGGATAGTGTTAGTGAATGGGGTGATCGCTGGTCGGCACCGAATCTGTGGGCCGAAGGGGCTGTTTCCACACTGTAGTCTAAAGTTTTGACATTGGGAAAGCCTCATTTAAGGAAGTTCAAATGGGTTGAGGTGAAGTACAGGTGAACAGTTTTGGTGTCTCTAGCTAATGTACATAACTAGCCTGAAGAAGGGTCTCGACCCGAAACGTCACCCATTCCTTCTCTCCTGAGATGCTGCCTGACCTGCTGAGTTACTCCAGGATTTTGTGAATAAATAACTAACCTTAAATTGGAAATATATTTTATTTGCTCATTTTCTGATTCATGTATTAGCAAATATGCACCAGGGAGCAATGAAATTCCTTATTCACATGAAGTTCACAATGTAATCAAGAATAAATATAGTAATGTACACATTAAATTCAACGAGTGCAAATAGTTTGTAAGATTGTAGTGCATTGAGTGGCACATAATCTGTGTTTGATCTGAGTAGTACAAAAGAATATTAAAGTATAACGGAATAAATAAATGAGGTAGAATTAAGAGTAAAAGTACATGGCAGCACATACGGAAATGGGTAAAAGGGAGACTTGTTCACGAGTCAGATCGCAATGGAGAAGAAACTGTTCTTAAGTCTGGAAATCCAAGCTTTCAATCTCCTGTATCTTATTCCACAAGGCAGTAAAGGGAATGGGCAGCTGGCAGGCATCTTTGATGACACGATCATCCTTTCTGGTGCAACTCGCCATGAAGATGGACTGGATGGAAGGAAGTGACGAGTCTGTGATGGACTGGGCTGTGAACACACTTTCTGCAGGACCAGGGGGTTAAGAGACGAGCAGTTGCCATATGAGGCTGAGAAACATCCAGACAGAATATTTGCTATCGTGTATCTGTAGAAGTTCGAGAGAATGCTCAAGGACGTGTTGAATTTTCACAGATGCCTGAGAAAGTAAATTTGCTGATTCACAGCTGAGGCTTAATTAAAATGGGAAATGGAAGGTTACTTGTCAAGTTAGACATTTAAAGTAAAGGCATTAAATCAATATTTGAGCCATAATCATGACATTAGAAATAGAAGTTGATAAGAGTGAATTATTGCACTTTAGGGGAACATGCTAATGGTTAGCTGGGAAAGAGGATGAACAAAAGCTAAGAGGTTACTCAACAATGATTGCTTCTGTCAATGTGAATAAACAATTACTGATAACATATTTCTAAGTTCCAGCCACAAATCAGTGGAGGACATCTTTTAGGACAAGTGTTGAAGCTATATGTAACTGGCTACATTGAACTCTGACTGTGTTATAGTCAAGGAGGTGCCTTTGAATATGTAAGTGCTGAAAACATTGCTGAAGGCAACAAGACATTTTCTTTACAATTCAAACCCAAGTTATGAGACGAGCTGACTTTTCAGTAGCATTTATAAGACATCATAATAACTATTCAAGTGATATTTCACGGTGAATCGTGAATGAACGAGAAAGAAAAAGAATCGAACCAGTAAAAGCCAAATTCAAATATGAAGTCGAGCATTTCTTCACATGAAGAGTGATTAACAATGGAATGATCTTTCAAGTGGATAATAGATGTAAGTTCTTTGGAATGATTCAGCAAGCTGTTAGTTGCAATGAAGAGGAATCATAGGCTCTTGAAGGAAGGATTTGTATGAACCAAGTGGTCACCGTTACCTATATGTGGAAAGTGACACTGAAGAAAGAAACGTAGAAAAACATAGAAAACAATAAGTACAGGAGCAGGCCCTTCGAGCCAGCACTGCCATTCAATATGATCATAGCTGATCATCTAAAATCAGTAACCCATTCCTGCTTTTTCCCCCACATCCCTTGATTCCGTTAGCCCTAAGAGCTAAATCAAACTCTCTCTTTAAAACATCCAGTGAAATGGCCTCCACTGACTTCTGTGGCAGAGAATTCCACAGATTCACAACTCTCTGGGTGAAGAAATTTTTCCTCATCTCAGTCCTAAATGGCCTACCCCTTATTCTTAAACTGTGACCCCTGGTTCTGGACACCCCCAACATCGGGAACATTTTTCCTGCATCTAGCCTGTCCAATCCTTTAAGAATTTAATGTTTCTATAGGATCCCCTCTCATCTTTCTAAATTCCAGTGAATACAAGCCCAGCTGACCCATCCTTTCATCATATGTCAGTCCCGCCATCCCGGGAATTAACCTGGTGAACCAATGCTGCACTCCCTCAATAGAGATCAGTCATGATCATATTCAATGGCACAGCCAACCTGAGGGGAGGAAAGGCCTACTTTGACTTCTACTGCCTATGCTTTAAACTTTACCTTAATAAAATATAATAGATCTAGTGGATTATACAGCTTAACTCCCATGGAAGCTGATGCACAGTGGTGCAGAAAGAAGAACTGCTACCTTACATTACCAGAGACACACAGTCTTGAACTTGGATGCTATCCATGCAGAGTTGGACATTTTCTCAGTGGCTTTCCGCAGAATGCTTTAATTCCCTTTCACTTCCCAAAAATGTGTAAGTTGGTTGATTAATGAAAATTGTATCAGTGTGTGATTCCTTTAAGTCTCCTTTCAACTCCTTTAAGTCCAGGCTCAAAACCTATTTGTACTCCCTAGCTTTTGGGGCCCTCTGAGGGGACGCTGTGAACTGTTTATGTATGTACTGTTATGTTTGTGTGCCATTGTATGTTCGTTCTTAGTACCTGAACTGATGTACAGCACTTTGGTCAACGTGGGTTGTTTTTAAATGTGCTATACAAATAAAATTGACTTGACTTGAATCAAGGGGGAGAGTTGAAGAAAACGTGGGGAGAAATTAGAAAATGATATTAGTTTGTAGGAGTACTGTAAAATGTGTGGTTGATGGTCGGTGCAAATTTGGTGCCAAATGGCCGGTTTGTCTGCCATAGCTATGACACGACTCTAAGACATTATATCAGTGATTGCATATGGTGACTCTCTGCACTTTAGAACCACCATTCGCATTTATATTGTTGAATTAGCTGAAAGCCAATCTTTTTCAACATTATGTTTCCAACACTGGAGCGGTCGTAGTGACTCCACTATGATGTGCATACTCATCCTCAGCAAGGCATATGTTGCACCAGGATTTGAAGTATGGAATATTAAAATGCCTTGTATGTAAAATTCTTAAAATAATAATGTGGAGTATCTGTTTAGGTTTGCTCAACTTGTGGACAATGAGCTTAGATTTAAACATTAGGAGCAAGGAACACAAAGCATAGGCAATGAGAGCAAGCAAGACACTATAGGTAAGGTGGCAATTTGTAAAAACTGGTGTTCCTGGAGGATGTGGCCACTGTTGGACCAACCTGACCTGGAGGTGGTAGAATCAAGAATCAGGTTTCAACAGGTGAAAGACTAAGCTGGAGATGGCAAATGTTGCATTGCCAGTCTTAATGATGGACAAGATGTGGGGTTCAGAGCTCAGCTCAGCATCATACAAGTCTGGTTCTACCTGAGCAAGAGGTTGAAGAGAACAATGATCCTTTGTCATTTTTTGGAGAGAGTTGTAGTTGCACCTTGGCCACCCCCTCTTCTCCCATCGGGCAAAAGGTGTAGAAGTGTGAAAACGCACACCTCCAGATTCAGGGACTGTTTCTTGCCAACTATTGTCATGCTATGGAACTATCTTACCATAGCCAGAGAGCAGACCTGAACTATTATCTACATCATTGGAGACCCTCGGACTATCTTTGATTGGACTTTACTGGACTTTAAGTTGCACTAAATGTTAGTTCATATTATTCCCTTTATTGTGCATCTCAACGCTGTGAATGGCTCGATTGAAATCATGTAGCTGACTGGTTAGCATGCAACAAAAGCTTTTCACTGTTCTTCAGTACATTGATGATATGATGTCATTATTGATTACACCAAGGCGATCATAGAGTGAAGGTGGTCACAGATTGGAAAGAGGTAATGGTGCATCAGAGCTGATATTTGGGTGAAGTTGGTGGGTATGCTGTTGACTTGCAGCCTGTAGATCGCAAAGAGGAGACTACAGACAAAACTTTGAAGGACTCCTGAGACATCATTACTGTGTTCAGATAAACTTTAGAGCAAGGACAGACCACAGAACTCTGACCACAGAGTTGGTCAAAAGAGACAAGCTGATGAAAAATGCCATGACTCACTCTATCAACTGGTGTGCAGAGGACAAATGGGTATAATGGACAATGGTGATAGTCATAAATTGTATCATTTGTGAACTTGACTGGAGTTGTCTTAATACGGTGACTAGAACAGACTGTAGCAATTCAAATCAGGATAGTTGAGTGAGAGGTCAGAGCACAGTGGTCATAAATTCTTTGAAGATATTCATACAAAGGGCCAACATTTATTCAGTTCATGGAGCAGTGAAATGATGGCACTATGTTAAAAAGAAAGGTGGATGAAGTCCAAGAAAATAATGTTTGGAAAGAAGGTGCATGGAAGGTGGCATCAGTAATTAGGGGAATATTTTTTTATTAATTCAGTTTACTTTAGTTTACTATTGTCACGTGTACCGAGGTACAGTGGAAAGCTTTCATTTGTGTGTTATCCAGTCAAAGAAAAAAAACTACATAATTACAAGCAAGCCATCCACAATGTACAGAATAAAAGATACAACATTCAATGCAAGGTAAAATCCAATAAACTCCGATTAAAGATAGTCCAAAGTTTTCAATGAGGTAGATGGGAGGTCAGGACCTAACCCGAGTTGATGAGAGGACCATTCCTTTGCCTGATAACAGCTGGGAAGAAACTGAATCTAGAGGTATGCATTTTCAGACTTCTGTACCCCTTGCCTGATGGGAGAAGAGGGAGTGACTGGCATGAGACGTGTCTTTGATTATGTTGGTGGCCTTTCTGAGGCAGCGAGAATTGTAAATGAAAGGTAGGTTGGTTTGCATGATGGTCTGGACTACGTCCACAACTCTGTAATTTCTTGTAGTCCTGGATGAAGCTGTTCGCGAACTAGGTTGTGATGCATCCCGATAAAATGCTTTCTACGGCTCCTCTGTAGAAGTTGGTGAAAGTTGTTCGGGACATGCCTAACTTCCTAAGCCTTCTAAGGAAGTAGAGGTGTTGGTGTGCTTTCTTGACCACAGCTTTGATGTGGCTGGTCCAGCGTAAATTGCTGGGTAACTTGAACTTCAAGTTCCTGGGAATTTGTAGCTTTTGACCACCTCTACTTCGACACCATCAATGTTTACCAGGGGGTGTGTACTGCTTTGCTTCTTGAAGTCAATCACAATCTCCTTTGTATTGCTGACATTGGAGAGGTTGTTGTCTTAGCACCAGGTTACAAGGTTCTCAATATGTGGATGTAGATGAAAATACCAAAATTGATTGTTCATCTCTAGGTATTCCAGTACTGTGGGAATAGTTGAGAGTTAGCTGCATTGGTGAGTCTAGAACCATATAAAGGCCTGATCAGTAAATGTTATTCCCTAAATGATATTAGTGAACTAGATGGATTTATGACTTGCTGTAATTACAGATGTACTTAATTACAGTATTTTCAATTAATTTACTCGGTTGTCATATTAGGATTCAAATTTTGCCTCTTGGTAAATAGTATTGACTTCTGGATGATGGATCAGTAACATAAACACAAATCAAATGGGAATGGGATCAAGGGTGCAAGAAGGGTGGGCACATAGTAAAGTTGGTCAAAATAGATGGGAAAAACTCAATCATCACAAAATCTGTCTGGATCAAGTGTTGTAACTTCTTTCTCCAGCCAAAATGGCAGTATTTGATAGATGATCAAAGCTGGTGCACTTGGAGAAGACTGATGGTCAGTACATAAGGGAGAGAAAGAAAAGGCAAAGATATCTGCACAGATAGATTTTAATCTCAGAAGTGAAGAAATCTAAGCATTGTGAGAGTCTAAAAGTGATTAATTTATGAAGAAATTAGTCACTTAAGTGTCCTTTTCCTCAAACATAATCCAACCATATTTGGCTGAAGAGAAACACATTTGTTATCATCCAGCCAAATTTTGTGATAAATCCATAATTTATAAGAGCAGAAGTAGGCGCATCAGGTAACTCAGCAGGTCAGGAGAAAAAGAATGGGTGACATTTTGGGTAAGAACTGAAACGTCACCCATCCTTTTTCTCCAAAGGTGGACAATCAGACTGGATTTCGGGTGATCACCAATGATAATGAGCTTCCACTGATTATCACATAAAACCAGTGAGGGAACATTTATTCAAGTCCACAACAGAAGGATTTCATTTTAAGTTCAAGTGTAAAAGGAGTAGGATTGGTGGTGGGAGTGGATTGGAATGAGATGTGGTGACAAAAGAAGTGGGAATAGTCTGCCACAACTGAGTGGTAATTACAACTCTGGGACTGATAGGTCACCAGGGATATAGATAATAGATAATAGTAAGGATGTGGAAATAATTTGAAAGGAGATGTTATTGAGAAGAGGAAGTGCAAATCAAAGTCTTAAAGAATGATGAAGGATCATTGCAAAAGTTAATTAGAACCTTGGGAGGATGATACACAAGAAGAGTTTTTCAAAGAGCAGGTGAAACTAGCATAAACACACGGTATTAAAGTAGGAGCAAATACAATAAAAAATACACCTTTAATTATAATTTGACTAATTATGTTTACACAAAAAAGTATTGTGTTTATATAGTGCTTTTCATGTCTTTGAAAAATATTTCAATGTACGTCGTAAGTGTATTCACCATTGTATTAGATGAGTATTTAATTTTAGTCAATCGTTCATTTCACATAAGTGATTTTAATAAGGTAAATACAAACAAAATTACATTTAATTATGGATGCGAAAGTAATATTTTCACTTGTATATTTCATTTTTGATGTTATATTTACATTCGTCAGCCTTTTTTCTTTTTTTTTTCTTTACAATCTTAGTTTTCTGAACTTGTCAAAGTTTAACAAGGTAATCCAGGTCGGCTAATGTTTTTTTGCGATTACATGGACACATAAAATGGAAACCAACTACTAGGTTAATTCCCGGAATGGCGGGACTGTCATATGTTGAAAGGCTGGAGCAATTAGGCTTGTATACACTGGAATTTAGAAGGATGAGGGGGGATCTTATTGAAACATATAACGTAATTAGGGGATTGGACACATTAGAGGCAGGAAACATGTTCCCAATGTTGGGAGAGTCCAGAACAAGGGGCCACAGTTTAAGAATAAGGGGTAGGCCATTTAGAACGGAGATGAGGAATAACTTTTTCAGTCAGAGAGTGGTGAAGGTGTGGAATTCTCTGCCTCAGAAGGCAGTGGAGGCCAGTTCGTTGGATGCTTTCAAGAGAGAGCTGGATAGAGCTCTTAAGGATAGCGGAGTGAGGGGGTATGGGGAGAAGGCAGGGACGGGGTACTGATTGAGAGTGATCAGCCATGATCGCATTGAATGGCGGTGCTGGCTCAAAGGGCTGAATGGCCTCCTCCTGCACCTATTGTCTATTGTCTACAGTCTATGGAACTGATGCGCTGCAATGCTGAGATCTATATTCTGCACAATGTATCTTCCCCTTTGCTCTATCTACTGTACTTGAGTTTGATCTGATTGTATTCATGTTTAATATATCTGATCTGTTTGGATAGCATGCAAAACACAGCTTTTTACTGTACCTTACTACACGTAAAAATAATAAACTTAAACCAGTCTGAAGAAGGGTTCTGAGCCGAAACGTCACCCATCCTTTTTCTCCAGCGATGCTGCCTGACTCGCCGAGTTTCTCCAGCACTTTGTGTCTCTCTTCAATTTAAACCAGCTTCTGCAGCTCCTTTCCACGCATAAACCTTCGTACAATGAATCATATGTTCAGAAAATATTGTTTAACATGCCGTAATGGATGACTTGCTATATCACTAACATCCCTGACGCCACCGTGCTAAACAGTCACTTTTCAGGCAGTTTAACCAATACGGTTTTAAAAAAATCAACTTTCCCCATCAGGGGCTCCCCTTGCCATTCCCTCCCTGAGTAGGCGTGTATGTGCACACCCACTTTATGCATGTTTTAGTGATTTAGCTCATTGCATTGTCACGCTGCCTCCCGCCGAGGTCCGTTGGTGAAATTTGCCGATCAATCGCCCTTTCTCTCTGCTTCTCCTGCACTCGGAGAGCCGCCTGCGAGCTGGAGGAGGCAGTGAATGATTGACGGTGCGGGTGCGGGCGCGAGCTCCGGGTTGCCTGCGGCATCGCCATTGCAGCGGCCCCGGGCCGCGGTCGGAGCAGCGACAGCACAGAGAGATAGAGAGAGAGAGAGGCGGTGTCACGGCCACCGCACTCAGCCTGACAGACACGGGGAATGTTCGCCGTTGCTGGAATGACCGGAAGGTAAAACAAAAATTACCACTAAGGAAGAAAAAAAAATGCACTTTTCATTGTACTTGTACGGTGTTTTGAAGTTGTCTTCATTTTAAACGTGTGTGTTAGCGCCACCAGGGCTGCAGCCAAGGCGGCGGCAACTCGATGGCTCAAATTATTGCTTTCTCCTTGTAGGTTTAGTTCTTGTTCAATTCATGCAAAAGAAGATGGAGACGAGGCAAACTGCTCCAGTATTAAATTGCTCGCTCTTCACCCGGCGATCGAAGATTAATTAAAATTTCAATCAATGTGCAAACCCCAAAGTTTTGGGATTATCAGAGATTGACACGAGTTGCTTAGTCGAGAGTCACCACACCCTAAAGTGCCAGATTAGACATGTTAACTTATTTTTTAAAGTTACATTGTATCAAACTGTGTAACCTGCGGCCTAAACTATTGCCTCCCTCGCGTACAATTAACATTGCTGAGGGATAAACGGTCATTTTTTTTTTGTCAAGAAAAAACAATTTCCCCAAGTGCACATTTTAAACTAGGAAGTAAATTCAATAACGGGCTGAGGAAGCAGACTGGAAATAAGGAGGAAAATTTTTACACAATGGAGCCAGAAACTTACTCATCACGATGTGTAATCACTGCGAAGGCAGAAATGGAAAAAATCTTTGATTATAAGTAATATCAGTTTTTATTTCTGGCAAAAAAATTAGGATGTGATCTATTTTGAGTTTTTTTGCGCCTTGATTTTTAAAAAAATCATTGCCTAATCATTTGCTGAGTAGCTTTCAAATGAAGTTAACCAATTTTAGAAGTGACTGTGGAGGAAAATTTATATGAACTTGTACGAGACATTTTCATGATGATTACATAGTGTGAATTTCAGTGTTAATAATTTAAAACTAAATATTTAGTTTTTTTTACAAAACTTGTTTTTGTTTGAAATTCAGTTTCACTGAATGTTGGCCTTTTAAAATAGTAAAACATTTTCGAGTACTTGGAATGATCAAACCAGTGACAAATTGCAGACATACTTTCTTTCTGACATAGAATGTGGCTATTTTGGACAATCACGTCTATGCTGGCTCACAGTGCAATCACATTCCTCACTAAATTTCTCTGTAAACTATTTTTCCCAGATTCCCATCAACTTTTCCCATTTTCTGCATTTCGTTTACATAGTGGCCAGTTAGCTGACCAACCCATAATGTCTGGGATGGTGGGGGAAATCTCATGTGGTCACAGTGGGATTGTGCAAACTCCACACAGACATCACCAGCTGTCAGGATTGAACCAGTTGTCTGGAGCTGTGAGGCTGCAATCTACTAGTTGTGCTGCTAAGTAATGCAGGAGATGTTGCTGCAGGGAGAAAAATCCAGGCATGTCTAGTTAATAGAATGCTCCTGACCCAAAATGTCATCAGTTCATTCCCTCCACAGAAGCTGACTGATCCCAGTTCATTTCAGTTTCACCCGCTGAGTTACTCAAGCACCCTGTGTTTTGTTCGAAAGTAGAAGGCAGTTTGTGAACAGCACAAGGCTACAGAAGTAGAGTAGAAATGAATGATTCCAGATTCATTGTATGGTTGGAGACGTTCTTCATCAGTCAGAGCATTGAGTATTGAAGTTGGGAAGTCATGTTGCAGTTCTATAAGACATTGGTGAGGCTGTATTTAGATCAGCGGTGTCAAACTCATTTTAGGTCACGCGCCGGAATGGGCAAAATGCACTTCATGCGGGCCGGATCAGTTGTGCATGGGCGAACGCACGCACGCGTGCTCCCACAGCTTTCGTTGCCTTCATTTTTTCAACCTGCTCTCATGTGTCTCAGTCTCTGCTATAACTACAAAGTGTTTCACTTTACAAATTTTGTTTCTTATGAAGAAGATTGCCGAGCAAGCATTACTTTTATGATTGGTATCTAGGCCCTAGATAGAGTGGATGTGGAAATAATCTTTCCAGTAATAGGAGAGTCTAGGACCAGAGGTCACAGCATCAGAATAAAAGGTCATACATTCAAAATGGAGATGAGGAGGAATGGGTGGCGAATCTGTAGAATTCATTGCTGCAGACGGTGCTGGAGGCCAAGGCATTGGGTATTTTTGAGGCAGAGATTGATAGGTCTTGATTAGGTTTCAGGGAGAAAGAAAACAATAGAATGTGGTTGAGAGAGAAAATAGATCAGCCATGGTTGAATGGCAAAGTAAACGATGGGCTAAATGGCCTAATTCTGTTCCCCTGTCTTATCGTCTTCCTACAGAGTTTATGTTTTGCCCACAATGGGCTGGCTGGGTGGTGAACAGCCAAACAGCAGCTCCCTGGCATGGTGAAAGATGGTCTGTCCATCATCTCGCCTGAAGCTCCCCATCCTTCTCCTTATGTATTTCTTCTTTCCCCTCACATCTTCTCCCCTCACCTCTCATGTCCTTCTCTACCCTCACCTTCTCCCTCACCTGCCCTCTTCCTTTCCTCAGCCTATCCCTTCTCTCATCCCCACTTCCTTCCTTCCAACTACTCCCCCACTCCCCTCCCTTACTTCATCCTCTCTCTTTCCTTATCCTTAAATCCCTTCCCTCATCTCTGAACACCATTCCTTCCCTCATCTGCTCCATTCCTCACCCCTCCCTCCCTACTTCCTTTCTTAATACCTCCTCCCTCACTCCCCTCCCTCGACACCCTCTCTTCCCTTCCTCATCCCTAAAAATCGTCCCTTCCCTCATCTGCTCCCCCTCCCCTTCCTTTACCACCACCTTCTCCCTTCTCTTCCCAATTCCCGCATAACTACCAGCAGGTCTCCACATCCCACCTAACCTTAACCCAAACCCAGAGCCCCCACCCTGGAGAGCAGCTCAGATTTTCGATCGCTGGCTGCGGCCCCATTCATAGTGCGGCGACTTCCCACCAGCCTCTATCCACGCACTCACCTAGGTCTCAGGTACATGGTGGCGGTCTCTGTGGTGTCAGCCCAGGCACTTCCCGGTGTCCACAACAACGCTGAGACTCCCCACCTTCCCCAGCACCGGCCCCTTCCCACCCTCCCCCGGCGTCACCGCATGACCTGTCCTGGGAGAGAGAGCGGTGAGGGAGAGAGCGCAGCGAGGGGGAGAGAGCGGCAAGGGAGAGAGCGCGGCGAGGGGGAGAGCAGATACATAATGGTCGCGAATATCTTTTTTTTTTGGACCCCTTCGCGGGCCAGTCGTTTGACACCCCTGATTTAGAATATTGTGTTCAGTTTTGGGCACCATGTTGTAGGAAAGATGTCGTCAAGCTGGAAAGGGTGCAGAGAGGATTTACCAGGATGTTGCCAGGACTCGAGGGCCTGGGTTATCGAGGGAGGTGGAACAGGCTTGGACTCTATTCCTTACAGCGCAGGAGGACGAGGGGTGATCTTATAGAGGTTTACAAAATCATGAGAGGAATAGATCAGGTAGATGCACAGAGTCTCTTGTCCAGAGTAGGGGAATCGAGAACCAGCGGACAAAGGTTTAAGGTGAGAGGGGAAAGATTTAATAGGATCCTAAGGGGTAACTTTTTCACACTAAGGGTGGTGGGTGTATGGAATGACCTGCCTGAGGAGGTAGTTGAGGAAGGTAGTATTGTGACGTTTGAGAAATATTTAGACAGGTACATGGATAGGACAGGTTTAGAGGGATATGGACCAAACATAGGCACGTGGGACTAGTGTAGTGATGGCGGTGTGGGCATGTCGGGCCAAAGGGCCTGTTTCTACGCTGTAAGACTCTGACTCATAAGTGAAAAGGAATTTGAAATCATTTAACAATTGTAAAATAAAAACTGGTGAACGGGAAGATCACATAGGACTGTGAGCCGGTTTTCTTTGTTGAACAGGCCATGTCACTCACATGCCCAACACTGGCTCCTTGACCAGATGCTCTATCACAGGAGGAGATTACCAGATGGGCAGAGGAATGGATTTGAGGATGTCCTTGAAGAAGTCCAGCATCTTTACTGATGACTCAAAGTGGGGAAGGGGCTGGTAGTGGGATCACTGAGTCTGTGAGCGAAGATTACAACAAAGCCCTGTGACTGTATCTGAAGGAATGTACCGCCTGTCCATCTGTGGAAGAGTTCCTACATTCGGCTCTGGTCCCCTTAGAATCCAGAAACATGGCAAGAAGCAAGTCATCCTTTCTCCTGAGCGACTGCCCAAGGAGGATATGTAGACAGGATCAACTGAAATATTGGACTTGAGCAGCAGGTTTTTGGATAAACTTAAGCTTGTGAAGGGTGAAAGATGGTGGCTGACCAGAACAATCGGAACGATAACCGAGGCTGAGGTGATGCAGGGGATGGTGATATTATAGAGGTGGAAGTGGGCAGTATTTGTGATGGAGAGGGAAAGGCCTTGAGCGATCAGCAAACGATAAATTAAATTTTAATAATCCTTATAGAAATAAAATCTGCAATGAAGCCAAATGTAGAAACAAGAAGGGTCCCGAACTGAAATTTTCTTTAGGGATGTTGCCTGACCCGCTGAGTTACTCCAACAATTTGTGCAAATCTGTATATGGCGAGGACAGAGCTTGGGTATCCTGCGGTGAGTAATTCACCTCCAGACTCTCAAAGTCGTCTGAGTAAACTAAGGCACAGACACAAAGTGTCAGACACAATGAGCTAATTCACTACAACACTGAAACTGAACTGGAGACGGGGAAACTGATTAATGGAATAATTCGATAATTATTCACAGCCACCTGAAAACAAACAGCTGTTGGAAGGAAAATGGGCGGCACAGTGGTGCAGCGGTAAAGTTACTGCCTTACAGGGCCAGAGACCAGGATTTAATCCTGACTACAGGTGCTGTTTGTATATTTTCCCTGTAACCTGCCTGGGTTTTCTCTGGGAGCACTGGTTTCCTCCCATATTCCAAAAAAGTACAAGTTTGTAGTTTAATTGGCTGGGTAAAATTATAAATTGTCCTTGCTGTTTGTAGGTTAGTGTTAGTGTGCGGGGATCGCTGGTCGACATGGACTCGGTGGGCCGAAGGGCTTGTTTCTGCACTGTATCTCTAAACTAAACTAAACTGGCTTCCAGTTAAGTGTTAATTTCTTAAATTTCAAATCTAAAGATGCACGTTACTATTGTTATTGGTCACACCAAAAAGATTCTTTATTTTCTGTGGGGAGTAATCTTAAGCTGCACTCTCTGAGGAATTGATCCATTCGGAATACCTTAATTTGTTGTTGCCTGGCTCTCTCCTAAACCTATTGATTCGATTTTAGGAAGTGGGCATCTGGTTCCCTCTGGCAGCTAGACAAGTGGGTATTATTTATATTTACGTGGGAATGGTGATGATACTTTTGTCAAGCCCAGACCTGCCCTCATTCACTATGTGATTTCAACAAGGGTAATAGTTGCAATGGAATACTGACAGTTATACCTCTATTGGCATTCTTGGCATGATTTGTCAATTCAACACAAACCATTTAAAGCAAAAGTCCTAGCAATCATTATAACTTGTAGAAAATGCAGATGCTGTGTGTCTGGGGAACATGGATTGGTGATCCATGGAAACATGGTGATGTTTTGGATCAAGACCCTTCTTCATACTGGTAGTGGGAGGAGGTGGTGGGGGGAAAGAAAGCGGAAGAATTGAATGGTGAGGGTGGTTTTTGGTAAGCAGATGGTTAGACAAAGGCCAGAAATGAAAAGGCAGACGGTGTCGGCCAATAAGAATGAAGAGTTGTGAATTATGAAGCTAGAGGAAGGAATGTAGGTGAGAGGGGGTAGCGAGAGTTAGATGCGATTCCAAGATGGATACAGAGATGGGGGAGGGGGAAAGAAGGGTTGTGGGGAAGAAGGGATGATGGGTGTCAATAGTTAACTAAAATTGGAGAATTCAATGTTCATGCCATTGGGTTGTAAGCTACTCGAGTGGAATATGAGGTGTCGCTCCTCCAGTTTTCGTGTGGCCTCACTTTAGCAATGGAGGAGGCCGAGGACGGAAGAGTCAGTATGGGAACAGGAAGAGGAGTTAAAGTAGTTAGCAACTGGGAGAATCAGTAGGCCTTGGTGGACATTAGGCCATCTGTTCGCCAAAACAATCGCTGAGCCCATGCTTGGTCTCGCCGATGTATAGGAGGTCACATCGGGAACACTGGATACAATAGATGAGATTAGAGGAGGTGCCCCTGATCATTTATCCTACATGAAAGGACCACTGGGGTCCCTGGATGGAGGTGAGGGAGGGGGGATAGGGGCAAGTGTTAGGTGGTATAGGAACAGGTGACAACAGAATTGCTGACAAGTTTTTAGGGTGAAAAGGGATGCTCTTAAGTATTTTGATTTTAAAAGATATTGATGATGTCACTTTTTTTTGTCCATTCTTAAAAGAATTTAAGGAGGACCACACTGAGCCTTTTATTTTCTGGATTTTAAGTGAACAATAAGCGATTTGTTAGCAGGAACATTTCCAACATTCCAAGTTGAGAGCTGAATGGTGGCCATTATTATGGTGCCCCAATCACACGGTTGGGATTTAGTTCTTTCATTGTGATTGCTGGTGAACCTTTTTGAGAAGCATTATATCATGGTATTTGTTTATGCAGAATGTAGCGATCGTGATTTTGTTGGTCTTTTAAGCTTGCTTTTAAGCTTTCGCAACAGAGACGTGTGTTTGGGATTACTGCAAGTTTGTGATGACATGTCGAACATGCCTTTCACACTGTAATTTTTGTGATCACGCAGTTCACTTCTGCAAAAACATACATTGTATCCGTGACATGTTCATATGTACCTGTATGGCAAAACACGTTACTATATTTTACCTCAAAACAATGTTAAACTTTTCAAATGACTTAAGTTGTGGCAATCTCTTCTTGTATATTGATTTATGGATGTAGCGAAAAGATTCATCAAGCAAAACATGCTACAATGTTATTTATCTATAGAGAGATCCTGTGATATTGTTAATTTGTTTATGTAATCAAGGAAAGTACGCAGTTGCTAAAGTACAATAACAGTAAAAGGATTGTTAGAAAGGGTATGAGAACGAAAGATCTCAAAAACTTGTTTTGTATACCAATTCTATTCTCCAGTTGTTTGTTGAAGGGATTAGAAACCATCCTGTCTAAGTGAATAAAGAAGCTGTGATGACCTGCGTTCAAAGACCAGTAATAAAGTTCTCAGATGTGAGATTTTGAAAGGTACTCATCCGGCAGAGTGGTACATCAGGTAGAGCTTCTGTCTCTCTGCACCAGAGTCCGAGGTTCAATCCTGACCTCTGGTGCTGTCTGTGTGGAGTTTGCACATTCTTCCTGTGGCCACGGTGTCCTCTGGATGCTTCAAACATCCCAAAGATGTGCGGGTTTGTAGGTTAATTGGTCTCTAATTGTACCCCTAATATCATGTGAAAGTGCGATAACCTAGAACGACTTTGATGGCTGATCTATAGTCCGGGTGGGTCGAAGGGCCTAAATGCACATTGCATCTCTAAACTAAACATCCCATTAAAATAATGTTTGTTATCAGAAGTAAACTGAAAGGTTATTGTACTTTTGAACAAATATGATACAAAAGGAAATATCCCACCTGGCAAAATGTCTGGTTTTCTTTGAGGATTCTGTATCTGAAATTTGACTTTTAAATGCACTGAGATATTGTGTATGTGTAAAAAGCAGTTGGAGTTTTTCATAAAATGCTAAAAGAAGCAATGGTGTCGGGTCAAATGTAAGAACATTGGAAAAATTAGTTGGCCGTTTTCAACTGATCCGGGATTAGAACCTGTTTCTAAATTGCTCCAAGGATTTGATTTCACAAAGTAAGCGGTAATTAGTCACATTTGCTGGATGTCCTTGTGAGGAACAGTTTATTATGAGAAGGATTATATGAAGAGCTGTACAAGATAATTTTTTTTCCAGATGAAGAAGTGGATGATTTTACTTCCACATTCATTCACTGTATGTGCAGGGTTGTTGTATGTACAGTGCCCTCCATAAAGTTTGGAACAAAGACCCATCATTTATTTATTTGGCTCTGTACTCCACAATTTGAGATTTGTAATAGAAAAAATCACGTGGTTAAAGTGCACATTGTCAGATTTTATTAAAGGGTATTTTTGTTTCACCATGTAGGAATTGCAGCTGTGTTTATACATAATCCCCCCATTTCAGGGCACCATATTGTTTGGGCCACATGGCTTCACCTGTGCTTGTAATTGCTCAGATGTGTTTAATTGCCTCCTTAATGCAGGTATAAGAGAGCACTCAGCACCTAGTCTTTCCTCTAGTCTTTACATCATTTTGGAAACTTTCATTGCTTTTTATTAACATGAAGACCAAAGGTGTGCCAATGAAAGTCAAAGAAGCCATTATGAGGCCGAGAAACAAAAATAAAACTGTTCGAGACATCAGCTAAACCTTAGGCTTACCAAAATGAACTGGAACATCATTCAGAAGAAAGGGAGCACTGGTGAGCTTACTTATCGCAAAGGGACTGGCAGGCCAAGGAAGACCTCCACAGCTGATGACAGAAGAATTCTCTCTATAATACAGAAAAATCCCCAAACACCTGTCCGACAGATCAGATTCAGGAGTCAGGTGTGGATTTGTCAATGACCACTGTCCGCAGATGACTTTGTGAACAGAAATACAGAGGCTCTACTGCAAGATGCAAACCACTGGTTAGCCACAAAAATAGGATTGCCAGGTTACAGCTTGCCAAGTACTTAAAAGAGCAACCACAGTTCTGGAAAAAGGTTCTCGTGGGCAGATGAGATGAAGATTAACTTTTATCAGAGTGATGGCAAGAGCAAAGTATGGAGGAGAGAAGGAACTGCCCAAAATCCAAAACGTACCACCTCATTTGTGAAACACGGTGTTGGGGGTGTTATGGCCTGGGCCTGTGTGGCTGCTGAAGGTACTGGCTCACTTATCTTCATTGATGATACAACTGCTGACGGTAGTAGCATAATGAATTCTGAAGTGTATGGACACATCCTATCTGCTCAAGTTTAAACAAATGCCTCAAAACTCATTGGCCAGCGGTTCATTCGACAGCAAGACAATGATTCCAAACATGCGGCAAAAGCAACAAAAGAGTTTTTCAAAGCTAAAAAATGGTCAATTCTTGAATGGCCAAGTCAATCAACCGATCTGAACCCAATTGAACATGCCTTTTATATGCTGAAGAGAAAACTGAAGGGGACGAGCCGCCAAAACAAGCATAAGCTAAAGATGGCTGCATTACAGGCGTGGCAGAGCATCACCAGAGAAGACACCCAGCAACTGGTGATGTCCATGAATGGCAGACTTCAAGCAGTCATTGCATGCAAAGGATATGGTGAAACCAAAATGTATAAAAATGGCCTTTATGAAAATCTGACAATGTGCACTTTAACCACGTGATTTTTTTTCTATTACAAATCTCAAATTGTTGAGTACAGAGGCAAATAAATAAATGATGGGTCTTTGTCCCAAACATTATGGAGGGCACTATACCTAGATATAGTGAAGTGTTTTGTTTCCAACGTGGCAAAACTTGTCCGTTTTAAAATGTGTGTTTATGACTTTGTAGACATGACTCATCGTGCTCTATATAATATTTGATTACTGTGCTGCTGCGTACTTTTAGCAAATTTTCTCAGAATCGATGTCCTACGATCTATGCATACTACATACCAAAGTTACTTTAATAATTTTAGAAGGTTAATATAAACCAGGTTTCAATAATGATATTAGGTAACAATTTAAAACCGAAGTAAGCCAAAATGTCTTTAGAGGATGATAAACTTTTGGAATTCTTCACCTCCCATCTTTCCCTGAATGTAGTCGCTTTACATTCATGACTGAGAATGATGGATTTTTGCACTGAAGGGAATCAAAGGAGTTAATAATGGAAAATGCTGGAAACACTTAGCAGGCCATGAGCGTCTGTAGAGAGAAATAATTAATGTTTCAGGTCATAGACCCCTTGTCAGAACTGGGAATTGGAGGATGTAGGGGAAAGTAAGTAGATGATGCAAAAGATCAACTGAAATCTTGCTGAATGGCAAATCATATGGCCTATTTCTATTTCTTTTTTGTATTTTATTTCTTAACTATTTTGACACGCTGCTGGCTAACTTACTTTGCTCTACCCTCCAAGGCTCTGCTTCGAACTGGCACCATGCTCCTTTCACTTGTAATTCGTGTTTGCTGACCTACAATTAATCAAATAAAGCAGTGGCTTGATTTTGGAATTCTTCGTCATATTTCCAAATCCTCCCCTGGCCTCATCTGTCCCAAGCCTGGGTTAAAGATGAATACTATGATTCTGCCTATTTAACTCATCTTAAATTTAATCATTCTCAATCTTTAACCACAGATGTTGTTTGACCTGCTGGGTTCCCCCAACAGATTTTTTTCCCATCAGAATTCCATCATCTGCAGTCCCTTGTGATTTAGTTTAAGGTCTCCACCATGGTGAATATATCTTTGCAGCTGCCAAGTGATTATCCTTTAGAAGTCCTTCACTTGTTCTCCATCATTGTATCAGATATTCTGGATTTTAAGGGACATTTGTTAAATGTGGCTTGCAATTGCATCTTATTTGATAAACTTTCACTAAAGTGTGCTTGGGCATTTTACTTCAAAGGTGTTACACGAATAAATAATAACAGCATCTTGTATTGAATTGAAAAATATTCAAATCCTTAACCATATGGTGGCTCTGTAATTTAACAAATGTTTGGTGCTTTCTTTATATCATCATATCATCATCATATATATACAGCCGGAAACAGGCCTTTTTGGCCCTCCAAGTCCGTGCCGCCCAGTGATCCCCGTACATTAACACTATCCTACACCCACTAGGGACAATTTAAAAAAAAACATTTACCCAGCCAATTAACCTACATACCTGTACGTCTTTGGAGTGTGGGAATACTGGATTTTAAGATGCATTTGAATGCACTAGAATTGTAAAATGTTAGGTATTTTTTTGAGAAATAAAACGTAGCATTTAAATAGCAATAGCTTCTCAAATAGCCCAAAATCTTTATGAAGCATATCATTTGGAGTTTCTTTAGTCACTGCATTGGCATGCATGACATCCATTTTACAGATAGTGCGATCCCAGAAACAGAATTAGATGAATGACTGGTTATGGTGTTTGTTGAGGAATGTTGGGCAATATCATTTTCAGAAAATCTAAGGATATTTTAACTTTCTGGAAAAGATAGGGGGGAGCTGACTTAACTCTTCTCTGAATGGTAGCTCTATGATATGTTCTGTCATGTTAAAGTGCTTCTTATTAATATTGTACTTTTGTTTTAAAGATCAGTGGTAATATTGTATTTAATTATTGGTTACAAGAAGTTCAAATCATACAACTAAATAGTATCTTTTTTGGGATAGTTGTGTGATATATATTTGGAATTGTTTTTATGACATGCACAATGTGGTTGACATGATTTTGAAAAAGCATGTCAGATTAACACGGGAACAAATCCAAATTCTCGTACCTTCCTCAACAAAGATTCACAATCCTTCCAAGTTATCAAGATCAACCGATGTGATCATCGACACTACGTCTTCCTATTGTTTTCATGTTTTATACTATTGAAAACTGTGAGCAGTTTTGGGCTCCATATGTGCTGGCATTGGAGAGACTCCAGAGGAGGTGTATGAGAATGATCCCAGGGATGATTGGGTTACCGTATGATGAGCGTTTGACGACACTGGGCCTGTACTCACCAGAGTTTAGAAGGATGGGGGGGGGGGGGGGTGGGGGGTGGCGGAACACCTCATTGAAACTTATTAGTGAAAGGTCTGGATAGAGTGAATGTGGAAGGAATGCTTCCACGAGTAGGAGAGTCCAGGACCAGAGGGCATAGCCTCAGAATAAAAGGACGCACCTTAAGGAAGGAAATGAGGACAAATTTCTTTAGTCAGTGTGTGGTGAATCTAAAATTCATTGCAGCTGTGGAGGCCAAATCATTGGGTACTTTTAAGGCATTAGAGATTGACAGATTCTTGTTTGGTATGGGTGTCAAGGGTTATGGGAGAAGGCAGAAGAATGGGGTGGAGAGGGAAAGATAGATTAGCCATGATTGAATGGCAGAGAGAGACTCACTAAGCCTAATGACCTACCTCTGCTCCTGTGACTAATGAACTTGTTAATTTGGCCATCGCCCATTTATTCTATGCCAGCTCAGAGGATCCCCATCAATCTAATTCCCCACACTTATTTCCCAGTAACTGATTCTCCTTCACTGAACTGAGAAAGAATGAGTTAATCATTCTCATAACTGAGCCTTGATCCTCCTCCTACTACTACTACTACTACTACCACCTGGTGGTAAGAGGTGCAGCTGTAGTTTTGCTGCCTTACAGCACCAGAGACCTGGGTTTGAGCCTGAATACGGGTGCCGTTTGTATGGAGTTTGTACATTCTCCCCATGACTGCCCGTAGGGTTTTCTCTGGTTTCTCCCACAATCCAAATATGTGCAGGTTTGTAGGTTAATTGGCTTTGTAAATTGTCCCGGGTGTCTAGGATAGAACATGTGCATGGGTGATCATGGTCGGTATGGACTAATTGGGCTGAAGGGCCTGTTTCCATGCTGTATCGCTATACTAAACGTAATCTAAACTTAAACCAAGAGCAATTTGCAGAAACCAATTTACCTACCAATCAGTTGATTTTGGAGACATGGGGGAAAGCAAAACAATCACAATGAGAACATATAAACCCCACACAGACGTCATCAGAGGTATGATTGAACTAGGGTTGCTGGACTTGAGATGCCAGCAACACCTACTGCACTACTCATTGTTCCATTACTTTTGGCCATCTTTAACAAGATAAGACTGTGGCTTCCACAGTCAGTGCTTGTAGTGCTACGTTACACTAGCTGGCCATCACCTCTGATGGTTCTGCCCTCAAAGAACGTATATGGGGATCGTTTATGTTGGGTATACCTCTTGGTCTTTGACTTCTGGTGTGAAGTTGGATATTCTAGATGATTTTTAAAAAAAATTCCAGGTGCCAAAAATCCAAGCAGAAAATTGCTAGAAATATTCAGCAGGCCATGCAGAAAGAAACAGTTAATGTTTCGTGTTGATCGGAGAGTTCTAGTGAAAGGCAATGAACATGAATGGCAATTAATCCGAATGCATTCAAGAGAGAGCTGGATAGAGCTCGTAAGGATAGTGGAGTCAGGGGGTATGGGGAGAAGGCAGGAACGGGGTACTGATTGAGAATGATCAGCCATGATCACATTGAATGGTGGTGCTGGCTCGAAGGGCCGAATGACCTCCTCCTGCACCTATTGTCTATTGAAACATTCACCTTGACACTCTTCACAGATGCTGCCTAACCTATTGAAAATTTACAGGATTTTTGGTTTTTCTGTTGCATGTAGTAGCTTGATTCAATTCGGGCATGCTAAGGCACCTTGGATATGAGTCAACTATATTGCCATAAAACTATTTCATTCATTGTTAAAGGTACTGTTAATATGAGACAAAAATTGTGTTTGAAAATCGGGTGGGAGGACATGTGCAGAAAAGGCTTGTTATCTGAAGAGAACAGTCAAAAGAGATTGGCTTTGAATACCTTTACATTTTCTAATTCCTTTGTGTATGTGGTGATTTGATTTTTTAATTGGAGCCTCTACCATTTCTCTGGCACTGGTGTTAACAGACTTGTTATTATCTAGATTAATCCTGCATGTGTTTTTCTTTTTTTAAAACACATCTCCAGTTGGCCTCGTTCCAGTCCTTCAGTTGAAAATGTACTCTGCAAGAAGGTTAAAGTGCCACCAACAGGAAATTGTATGTTATTCATAACTGCATTTGAATCTAGCTCCCACTGGTGAAAAGGCTGTTTTTATAATTTACTGTGCCACTGAACAATGATTTATTGAAAGGCAGGTAGCATTACTGCATTAACATTTTTAAACAATTTCCTAACCAGAAGGCACATTTTTCATGCTGCATTAAATACTCAAATTTTCCACAACAAATTGCATAGTTGTTGCTTTCAACGTTTAAAAAAATATATATATATATTACATTGTTTAGGGAATAAGAAATTGTGATTAAAGCCATGAATTGGTTGGAGAAGTGAATAATGCTGATGGAATTCTGCTTTCACGTATATTTTTTTAAATTCTGATGCATCTGCAGCAGGCATATAATTATTAGAGTAGGAAAATTGTAGTTTTTGAAAGGAAAAATATGCCCACAAAATAGCTTTGCATACGCACGGTATAGATTGATTGCTAGATAATGTAAATTGGAGAAAGAGCAAAACAGATTTGTAGTAGCATGGCAAATCCATTTATTTCAAATTTACAGATTACAAAGATAGACACAAAGTAACTTGGTGGGTCAGGCAACATCTCAGGAGAAAATGGATAGGTGATGTTTTGGGTTGTGACCCTACTTCAGGCTTGCTTCCCAACCCGAAACATCACATATCCATTTTTTCCAGAGATGCTGCCTGACCCACTGAGTTACTATCCTTGGTATAAACCACCATCTGCAGTTCTTTCTTATTATATTACAAATTGCAAAATTTAGATTAACAGATTAAAAAGAAAGTTCAATATAATCATGTTGCAGAATCTTCAGCTGAAATTAAAATGTAGCCAATTTAAAGGGGAAACAGATTTCATAAAGTATAGAATCTTCATGTTTGATGCTGCTATGGTCACAGCTACACATAACAGCTAGAAGCAAATAAAACATGGAAATCACGTTATTGAATTGCCATAACTGGGGTATTAGGCACTTGAGATTGCACTATTACGACTTGTGGCCTGCTGCCAGAATTAAGAAATGTAAACATATTAGTCTAAAGATGTGTTTTTCAACCCACCAATAGTACTGTGTAGTTCACACATGTCAGCATTTAAACAGAACTTTGCAAAATTGTCATCTATAAAGCAAAACTATTGAAAGGACTATAGAGTCCCTCAACACAGCCCAACTCGTCCATGCTGGCTAAGATGCCCCATGTAAATTAGTCCCATTTGCCCACTTTCGGCCCATATCCCTCTAAACTCTTCCTATCCATGTACCTGTCCCAAGTGTATTTTAAATGCTTCAAGGAAGTCCTATGGCAGCGCGTTCCATATATCCACCATCCTCTGTGTGAACAAGTTGCCCCTCCGGTTCCTATTAAATTGTCCTTGTTTCACGTTAAACCAATGTTTTCTAGGTTTTGACTCCACTACCCTGGGCAGAGTCTTTTCCCCTCATGATTTTATACACCTCTAAAAAGTCACCTGTCAGCCGGCCGCTCTCCAAGGGGTGAAGTCTTGGCCTGCCTAATCCCTCCCGTTAGCTCAGGCCCTTGAGCCCTGGCAACATCCCAGTAAATCTCTGCACTTTCCACCTTAATGACATTGTTCTTATAGCAGGGTGACCAAAACTGAATATGATACTCCAAATGTGGCCTCGCGATCATCTTGTACAGCTGTAATATAACGTTTCAACTTCTGTATTCAATACCCTGATGGATGGCGGCCAATGTACCAAAGGCCTTTTTGACCACCCCATCATTCTGCACCATCACTTTCAGGGAACTATGTACTTATGGTCCTAGATCCCTTTGCTTTACTAACTCTCCAGGGCCGGACAATTCATCTTTGACTCAGTTAGGCTGTGAATTGCTTGGTAGTTTTGGCAGCATCTGTGGAAGGGAAATGTGGTATTTCGTACGCATAGTTTATTATAAATAGTTATAGCCAAAGTTCTGATCACAGGCGATCAATCCAAATATTGTTTCTTCTTGGGTGCTGCCAACTTGAGTAATTCCAACTTTCTTTTTAGATTTCCTGCAATCCCAGTATAGTGAATTTACATGTTTCAGGTCTTCTGATGCCAAGCTTTCATCACTTGGAATAATAATTCTAATGGACACAAGTTAAACTTTTTCTAAATTTGAATAATGAAATAATAATGTGGAAATGGGAGGCATGATTGTACATGTTAATAACTGAGCAGTTTCTGTGCTGTATTGACAAATGTACATGTTTAGTATCTGCTGTTTTAATAAGAAATCCTGGCTGAATTCCAAGATCACTTGATGCTTGCATGTTATCCATGAAAGGAAAATTTGCTGGCCTTGGCATCTTCAAAACTACTCTGTTGATACAGAGCACACTATTTCAACGTTATTAAGACATCTGTTTTGATTGACCAACATGCCTGCTGATACTGTAAACTACTAGATTTACTTCCGCTCCACAACAATCTGAATATAGATTTGTCAGTGCTCCAAGTTGCTTCATCCCTGGAACTACCAGGATGTAATATCCTTTGCTTTGCTCATGTAACATTCCCTGTCTACGTGTCGGTATGCAGATTTTGTCTCCAGAAATGAGCCCAAGTTTCCTATCTCTTGTTTTCAACCTCTTGGATTTTTTTCCAGCACAAAGAAGGGCCAGTCTCACCCCAGACACACTCTTGACTCCCCTCTCCCATCAGGTAAGAGGTACAGAAGTTTGAAAACACACACCTCCAGATTCAGGGACACTTTCTGCCCAGCTGTTACAGTGCCCTCCAGAATGTTTGGGACAAAGACCTATCATTTATTTATTTTTATTTTTATACATTTTGGTTTCACCATGTAGAAATTACAGCTGTAATTACATAGTTTATACATAGTCTCCCCATTTCAGGGCACCATAATGTTTGGGACACAGCAATATCATGTAAATGAAAGTAGTCAAGTATTTTGTTGCATATCCTTGCCATGCAATGACTGCTTGAAGTCTGCCATTCTTGGACATCACCAGTTGCTGGGTGTCTTCTCTGGTGATGCACTGCCAGGCCTGTATTGCAGCCATCTTTAGCTGATGCTTGTTTTGGGGGCTAGTCCCCTTCAGTTTTCTCTTCAGCATATAAAAGGCATGCTAAATTGGGTTCAGATTGGGTGATTGACTTAGCCACTCAAGAATTGACCATTTTTTAGCTTTGAAAAACTCCTTCGTTGCTTTAGCAGTATGTTTGGGATTATTGTCTTGCTGTAGAATGAACCGCCGGTCAATGAGTTTTGAGGCATTTGTTTGAACTTGAGCAGATAGGATGTGTCTATACACTTCAGAATTCATTGTGCTGCTACCATCAGCAGTTGAATCATCAATGGAGATATGCTACTACCTTCAGCAGCCATACATGTCCAGGCCATAACACCCCACCACCGTGTTTCACAGATGAGGTGGTCTGCTTTGGATCTTGGGCAGTTCCTTCTCTCCTCCATACTTTGTTCTTGCCATCACTCTGATATAAGTTAATCTTCATCTCATCTGTCCACAAGAACTTTTTCCAGAACTGTGGTTGCTCTTTTAAGTACTTGGCAAACTGTAACCTGGCCATCCTCTTTTTGCGGCTAACCAGTGGTTTGCATCTTGCAGTGTAGCCACTGTATTTCTGTTCATGAAGTCATCTGCGGACAGTGCTCATTGACAAATCCACACCTGACTCCTGAAGAGTGTTTCTGATCTGTCGGACAGGTGTTTGGGGGTTTTTCTTTATTATAGAGAGAATTCTTCTGTCATCAGCTGTGGAGGCATCCCTTGGCCTGCTAGTCCCTTTACGATTCGTAAGCTCACCAGTGTTCTTTCTTCTTAATGATGTTCCAAACAGTTGATTTTGGTAAGCCTAAGGTTTAGCTGATGTCTCTAACAGTTTTATTCTTGTTTCTCAGTCCCATAATGGCTTCTTTGACTTTCATTGGCACAACTTTGGTCCTCATGTTGATAAACAGCAATAACATTTTCCAAAGGTGATGGAAAGACTGGAGGAAAGACTAGGTGCTGAGAGCTCTCTTATACCTGCATTGAGGGGGCAATTAAACACACCTGAGCAATTACAAACGCCTGTGAAGCCATGTGTCCCAAACATTATGGTGCCCTGAAATGGGGGGACTATGTATAAACACAGCTGTAATTTCTACATGGTGAAACCAAAATGTATAAAAATACCCTTTAATGAAATCTGACAATGTGCTCTTTAACCACCTGTGATTTTTTTTCTATTACAAATCTCAAATTGTGGAGTACAGAGGCAGATGGGTCTTTGTCCCAAACATTATGGAGGGCACTCTATCTGCTGAGAGGAACGGCCTGTTCATCATTTATAGTGCGAACCTGACCTCCCACCTACCCCATTGCAGACCTGCACACTACCTTTCATCAGACTTTATTTTGCAGTAAATGTTGTACCCTTTATCTGTGCATTGTGGACAGCTTGATTGTAATCATATATATTCTTTGACTGAATAACACGCAAACAAATGTTTTTCACTGTACCTTGGTACATGTGACAATAATAATAATAATACATTTAATTTATATAGCGCTTTTCAGGAAACTCAAAGACGCTTTACAGAGCAAACAAGACATTAAAAACAAACAAACAAACAAAAGATTTGTCCAGACGGATAATCTAAACAAAACTCTCTCTCTCTCTCTCTTTCTTGGCTCTGCAATATGTCAGCTGTAGTTTCTCCCCCCTTAGTATTTTATTTCATTTATCGCAAAATTGGTCTATTGCAACGCCATTATTTTTCTATTCTTTTACAGCCTTGAAAGCTTTGGCCCTATGACTGCACCTTGTATCTCTGGGCGGTGATTGATGAACCTATCAAGGGAATCACTGGTGCTTCCTTATCCGCCCAAGCTCCTCTGCCCCATCCAGCTCCTCTCCAACGTTTTCCATGTCGTACTTGCTCCAGCTGGACGATGGCAAATCTTGCCAACACCCCATACTATTGCTGTCGTATTCTACCAGTAGACAGTGATTCAGCAAGAATCTCCTGCGTTTCTCTTCAGAACGTCTGTTTGCAGGGTCTTGCCACATTAGCCTCTCTATGGATGCTAACATGATACTGTGGCTTTGAGGGAATTGTGGCTCACACCTAGTCTCGCACTAAAGCATCTTGCTCGTTTCGTACTTTCTCTTTCCAAAATGCCACAGAAGGATGGCTCATTGCTACATTGCAATGTCTCGCCCTTACTGGCACTTTAATTTGAACATTATTTATCCTTCCCTCTTCTCGCCACTGCTTTTCTGCTATTATTGTCTGATGTCCACTTTTAGGTGGGCTGTAATTTATCTTTCAGTTGAACATTGGGTAAAGGATGTGCTCTTGCTTATCTCCATTTGTGCCTCAGTTGACCTGCCAATGCTCTTGTCCATGGCTTTGGATCTCTAGAATCCTCTGTAAAAGCATTGATCTAAAACATTAGCTCCCTCCACAATTGCTGCCAGAGTTGAGTATTTCCAACATTTTTGAGAATATAATGTTGGATATTTCTGCATTCTTCCTCTTCTGGACTCTTGCACACTACCAGATTTTGCTCGGCATTGAATTCCATTGATCTACCATCGCTGCCGTCGAATGTCTGGAGTCCTTCCCTTCATCTCCATAATGGCAACTCCTCATTCTGAAGAAGGGCCCTGACTTGAAGTGTTACCTATTCACGTTCTCCTGAGATGCTGCTTAACCTGCTGAATTACTCCAGCACTTTGTGCATTTGCAGTTCCTGGTTTCATCATTTAAGTCTCAGCTTTAATATTTGCAGAAATGGAGGGCTTTAAGATCTTCCTAATGGTGGATAGAGGTGTAGAGTAACTTGATGTTTACTTGAGCCAATAGAGGTCTCTGTGCCACATAATTAATGTTCGTGCTGTTTAACCAGCTTGCCAGCACGCATTTCATGTCCTAGTGTATTACTAGGTGCAGGTTGGTCACCTTCTTATCAAACTCTTGATGAACCAGCAATGGTTTGAAATGTTGGAAAACCACTTACCATGAAAGTGCTTTGCGATTTAAAATGTATTGCTGATTGTCCTTATTGCTGCAGTTTATTACAGATTGTTTATCCTCAATTGAGAGTGGTTTGTTCTAGGATTAACTCCTTGTGTAATATCGATGCTTTGAACTCTAAATTAGAGGTTAAAGGTGGTAATGGATTGATCAGAGAATTTAGGGAATGGACCAAGTGACTACAACCAGTTAAATTGAAGGATTGTGAAATAATCAGTGCCTGGTTAGGAAGGAGAGTGCATTAGAATGGTTGAACTAAAAGGAGAAAGAAGGAAGACTTATTGACATTGTTCAATATTTGTTGAAGTAACAGTAAAACATTAATCTGTAGGCACACATCTAAGACAAAACATTGAACAACCTAGAACAGATGTGAATAAAGTGATCTAATTCTGTGAATGGTTGCAGTCTTTTGATTACATTTGAAAAGAAATGTCCAAGCCACATGATATGAATTCCCATAAATGGAGAGCTTGCAGACAACAAAACCAACAAGTTCAAACACGAGATAATGAAAAAAACATAGTGATCATTGTAATATCATCAGATTAAACCTTCAACAGCTAAATCCAGAAGGAATGAAATTCCAAGCCAATTCTCAATGCTGATTAGTCTTCAATACTGGACAAGATTGTCGGCAGTAATTAACTGTTCATGTTAAAATTTGGGCTCCTGGCATAACTTCTCTAACTTTCCGTGACATGTTTAATTTATGTGTACTAAGAAATTTCCTAGGGAGCTTTCTAGCTTCGGTCCCCAAAGGGCAGGTGTGTAATTCTCAACAGTGGGTGCCTCTACTAAGTCCTTGGCCTTTTTCAACTTCTAGGTGCAGACCTCTAACGAGTTCATATTTCTAACAACAATGGGTCTCTCTGTAGTTTAATCTGATGATACTTCAGTGATCACAGTGCTTTTTCATCCTCATGTATTTGAACTTGTTGCTTTCATATAATGCACGCTTTCTATGGGAATTCATATTGTGTTACATGGACTTTGTAAATTTAATACAAAGACTGCATCATTCACAGAATTAGATTGCTTTATTCACAATATCTGTTCTTTATTCACGACATCTGTACACCGTGGATAGCAAGATTGTAATCATGTATAGTCTTACAGTCAGTCGCTGACTGGTTAGCACACAACAAAAAGATTTTTGCTGTACCTCGGTATACGAGATAATAAACTTAACTAAACATCTGTTCTAGATCATCTAATGTTTTGTGTTAGATGTTTAATTTAGAGCTACGGCGTAGAAACAGGCTCTTCAGCCCATTGTGTACGTGCTGACCAACGATCACCCATATACTAGTTCTATCCTACATTCTAAGGACTATTTACAGAAGCTGTAAGCCAGCAATTCTATCACTAAGCCACGTGTGTCGACAGATTAATGTTTTACTGGTACAGCTTAATTTTTTTTTCTATTGGGAAAGTAAATGAATTTATTTGCTAATTTCAGGGCAGTATTCTCCCAGTTGTCAATAGATAGACTTTCACAAAATGCTGGAGTAACTCAGCAGGTCAGGCAGCATCTCAGGAGAGAAGGAACGGGTGACGTTTCGGGTCGAGACCCTTCTTCAGACTGATGTCAGGGGGGCGGGACAAAGGAAGGATATAGGTGGAGACAGGAAGATAGAGGGAGATCTGGGAAGGAGGAGGGGAAGAGAGGGACAGAGGAACTATCTAAAGTTGGAGAAATCGATGTTCATACCACTTCACAATTGTCAATAATCATGAGTACATGGCTTGGTATTCATTGCCGTTCTAAACGTTTAAACCAAATGAGTGAGAAAAGCAAAGATTTTTCTTTTGAATGTTAGTCGGTTGTTTAATTTTTTATTCTCATCAGGCAGGACTTCCACTGTGCTGAGATTTCTGACCACATATCCCTGGACCATGCTTTTTATTTTGCAGCGTGTAATCATGTTGATTCTCGCTGAAGTCCATTCCATGTACATTAAAGTGGCACACAAAGGCTTCACTCAGCATCAGTAGTTAATTCGCCCACAGAACAGCTTAAACAAACTGGTGAGGTCCACTTCATGCATCTGGCTCTTGATACAACAATTTACATTGAAGAAACGAAGAACTGCAGATGCTGCTTTATACCAAAGATAGACATAAAGTGCTGGATTACCCCCACCCCCTACTTTCAGTGTGAAGAAGGCTCTCGACCCAAAGTGTCACCCATCCTTTTTCTCCAGAGATGCTGCTTCACCCACTGAGTTACTCCAGCCGAATTTGGGTCTTATTTAAATTGAATGTCTGAATATCTTGAATGACTATCGATCAGAGCCTGTATTTTTTAATACTGATATTACAATTATTTAAGTTTTTAAAGTTAATCATGTAATCTGTATACGCTGAGCTTTATACAAACAAAGAGTCTCATTGCACCTTGGTGCACATGATAAACTAAACAAAATTGTGGACAATCTAAAACACTTATACTAACTTTAACACTTTTTGTGTATTTCCTGTCAGCAGTTTCTCATGTTGATTCCTCTGGGCTTGCCGTACTTGTGTCACGTTAACCTAGTGTGGGTTCAGCAGCAGAATTCCTAGCCTGACGACCAAAAAATCTGAGCAAGCTTACATTGCCCCATTGGAGACCAGGAATAATCAATCCACCAGCTGATTGCAGATGTCGCATGGATAGCCTACATTGTAGTCTGCACTTTTCTAGTTTAATTCTTTGAAGAGGCTATGTTTTCCAGTAAACTTGTATAAAAAGGCTGCATTCCTATATTTACTTGAATTTGTACATTCTTGCACAAGACAGACTTGGTTGTCTTTGGTGATTGGGTGTAGCTCTGATGCACCATTGAATTTGATCTGAAGTGTCTGAAGAAGGGTCCCAACCCAAAATGTCACCTATCCATTTTCTCCATAGATGCTGCCTGACCCGCTGAGTTACTCCACATTTTTGTTTCTATCTTTGGTGTAAACCAGCATCTGTAGTTCCTTTTTGTTACATGAAATTTGATCAGTGGATACTCCTCCAGTGAGCCATGGTTTGATCTGGCAGTGGAGTTATTTCAGAAACCACAATGGCCTGGGTTGAGTGCTGATCTGATAGGTTCTGCCTTCTGTTGGAAAATTGATGGGAGAGGCATTTATATATTGATTCAGGTCAACTTAAAGATGGATTTCAAAAGCAATAGTGGACAATTGTTCCATCATGCTCTCCCACATCAAAATATAGTTTTGACAGTGCCTCTTCCTAAATCCAGGTTTCTTACATTATTGAGTTTTCTTCAATTTTGCAGCTTTTCTTGGAACATCTGTGTGTTTCAGAAACTAGCTGAGAAACAAGTCTGCGATTTAAACGTGAATAATGTGAGGACAAGGATTCATGGGTCTCTTTTTAAAAAAGAACTCCCAGTAACTATGTGTAAAAGGCACAGCTGAAGTGACCACAATCAACTTTAACAGGAAGTACAGTATGGATGATTCATCTTTGCCTCGCCCTAAGTACTCTAACATCATCAAATCGATCTTCAGCCAATGTACTTTGCTCCACATGACATCAGGAAATGGCCAAGAGCACTTAGCCCAGCAGCAGGACTGTTCGCCCTGAATACATTTTGTGTTCCATCATCGGCAACAGCTTCAATTCAGTTACAATAGTGATATTTGTCGAATTACCCATTAAATATATTGCATTTTTTTAATAGTTGCTGGATCAAAATCCCAACCCCCCCCCCCCCTACCTAGCACCCTTCTAGAAGCATGTTCACTGCCTTCTCAATTTAACATGTATCATTGGCAGCAATGCCCACATCCTGTGAAAAATCAGGATGCATTCCTAATGGGACAAGTAGTAGGGATTGGTGTTGAAACCTTATGTTTGTGATATGTATTGACGACTTGTGTGTGCATGTAGGACATATGATGAGTAAGTTTGTGGATGACACGAATTGGTGATGTGGGTTGCAAGGAAAGATTGTCTATGACCACATTAGGATCTAGAATCCAATGGAAAGTTGAGTGTAGCATAGGTAGGTGGAATTTAAAGTTGACAAGAAGTGAGTATACCACAAGACATAGGAGCAGAATTAGGCCATTTTGCCCATTGAGTCTGCTCACCCATTCAATCGTGGCTGGTCTATTTTTTCCTCTCGACCCTATATGTATTTTAGGAAATCAAATGGAGGTAGAATATATTTAGTAAATGGTAGGATATCAAAGAGTTTTGATGAACCTTGAGACCCGAGTGTCCCTGAAAGTGACAACTTAGGAGAGTGGACAGGCTGGCTTGCATTCCCTGGACCACAGGAGGCTGAGGGTTGACCTGAAAGAGGTATGTTAAATTCTGAGGCATATGTAGCTAGATTTCTTTTAACTGTAATGCTATAATACTATAAAACAATATTCACTGTATCTCGGTATTTCAAGAAAGTTTTCTCTTTACATTACCTGTTGTACTTCTGTATGGCTTGATTGTACTTGTGTATAGTATGATCTGATTTAATTGGATAGCACGCAAACAAACATTTCACTGTATCTCGGTATTTCACACAAAAGGTGGTGGATGTATGGAACAAGCTGCCGGAGGAGGTAGTTGAGGTGGGGGTGATCCCAACATTTAAGAAGCAGTTAGACAGGCACATGGACAGGACAGGCTTGGAGGGATATGGACCAAATGTGGGCAGGTGGGACTGGTGTAGCTGGGACATGTTGACTGGTGTGGGACTGTTGGGCCGAAGGGCCTGTTTCCACACTGTATCACTCTGACTCTATGTGACAATAGTAAGAAACCAAACTCAATAAGATTATTTTGACATCTGCCTCATCTTTATGATGGCTACCACCAAGGAAAAATGAACATCAATATTCTGGAGATAACATCACGCACAAGTTGCACATGATCCAGACATAGTCATTTTTGGGCAGCTTTTGCTCTAAGCTGTCAAACCTCTAAGTTTTATTAGAGCTTCTAAAAGACACAAGGCAATGGTTGAGTTATGAGTCAGATAAATGGAGTTGCTTCAGAGTGAGCATTAATGGCTCTGTGGATCATTATACTACCAAAGATGGTGTACCACTGACAACCATGACTGTAGATGGCATATTCTGAATGTTAATCCTTTACATGGATGGTGTTAATTTGTACATATTTAACATACAAGGAACCACTTTTAGTTGGATAAATTGCCATTCTCCCAATTGTAACTTAATATTATGCAAAACTAATGCTTTTTTCCATTATTTAAAAAGCTGCATTCAAAAGAATTGAACCAAACAAGCATTTTTCATTCATTGTTCTGCTGATGATCTCTTGCAACTCTGAGCAAGTGATTTAATTTGAATTATGTAGGAAAGAACTGCAGATGCTGGTTTAAATAGAAGGTCGACACAAAATGCTGGAGTAACTAAGCGGGACAGGCAGCATCTCTGGAGAGAAGGAATGGGTGACGTTTCAGGTTCGGCTTCTTCAGACTGATCTAATTTAGTTTGAATTGTCAATATGCAGAATGCTGCTGGTCCAAAAATTAAGAGGTTCACACCAGCTTGTTGCAATGTATTTGTAGGTATTTAATCTGTACAAGTTGCAACTAAAGCTGACATGGTGAAAATGATGGTCGTGATGTGGATGTCCATGAAGCAGATTGCCACCATAAAGAGAAAATGGTGTCTTCATATTTCCGTTTAAGGAATGTAATTGTACAGAACTTGGCCAATCAGCAATACGATGTAAAAACATTTATTAAAAAGCTTTGTAATAATTCTTGCAAATATAAAGCATTTATATGCAGAACAAGAAAAATATGTTGCTGCAGATAAGTACATTTATAGTTAGAAGATGAATCATGCCAGGAAAATTTAACAGAAGTGTTGTCACGTTAGTATGTATTCTTTGGCAGCTGCTATATTTTTAAAATATTCTTGTTCCTCCCAAGTAGCCTCCAATCACCCCTGTTCTGTCTTCAAAAGTAGATAGCAGCTGACGTTTCCCTTATTCGGTGGCAATGTTACCGGATGCAGTGTTCAGCAAAGTAGGAAGTGGTTTAATAACTCAATTTGTCATACTCTTTGCAGATTAGTGGTATGTTGTATTTTAAGACACTGTATAAGTGATCATCTTGTGAAGAACTCTATTGATGAAACTTGAAACTGGCCTTTTGGAGAGTAAGTGTAAAATATTTTCTACACCTTCTTGTCTAGTTAGAACAAGAGTTGTATTAAATTTGCAGCTGTATAAGTATTTCTGATCTTAATGCATTTTGGAAGTACCAGTTAGTCACTTATGTCTTCTCTGGCCCTCCCTAGTCACCAATTTGTTGGAAGGCTTTCGGAATTTTATGGTGATATCCTAGTGAAATGGGAATTCCTGTCTCGCAGTAATTCCAGTTTTAATCAGCAAGAGTAACTGGGATCAAGGGCCAATCCTGCAGGGTGGATGGAACATTTAAGGTTTGAGTCATTGTGGGCCATTTTTCTGAATCTTTTGTTCACGGAAAGCAAGTGGTCTCGAAGGAAATACTTTCCGTGAGTGACTCACAGAACTGATCCTGGACTTAAGAAGGAATGTGTACTGTATTTGAATATTTAAAAGATCTTTTCCAATCATTCTATTGAGCTGGGTGTGTTTTCATTTCTGCTTTTTTCTTATAATGGGAAGTTACATTTTATTTATAATTTTTGAAAGCATGAGGGCTTCAGGGGAAATGGTTTAATTGGAAACAGAATTATTTTTTGTTATAATTTTTAACTAATTAGTTTAGTTTATTAATGTTGCGTGTGTCGAGATACTGAGATCTTCAGTATACCATCTGGAATTCTTTTAGTGATGAGTGATGAAATACTTTTAATGGATGTAGAAAAATGAGTGCATCGTACCTGGAAATGGGAGGATTTAACCCCACAGTATATTTGCAAACCAGATGAGGTCTAATAAGCTGTGTGTTGCCAATATTTTCTATAATTTATAATTATTATTAATACTGTCTATAATAATTTCAATAAGTTCGCTTAAATGGGATCCAGCGTCTTCACAATAAAATACGAAACCCTATGCTCGCAAACACCAAATATCAACACCCATTTCTCAACATCAGATACCAGTGTATATTTTCTCATCGTCACCTATTTTTAAAGCCCTTTTCTATTTCTGCACATCATTTTGTCGTGGATGATTCAGACCATTTTGTCGAAAGCCACAGAGGTTGCATCTCTACTTACTGCCAAAATAGCTTCAAATTAGCTGTTGAAATAAAGGAAACGGAAAAGCAGCAATTGTGCATGACAATTTGGCAGATTATTTTAATGTATTAGTCCCAAGATATCATATATCATATCATATCATATCATATACAGCCGGAAACAGGCCTTTTCGGCCCACCAAGTCCGTGCCGCCCAGCGATCCCCGTACATTAACACTATCCTACACCCACTAGGGACAATTTTTTACATTTACCCAGCCAATTAACCTACATACCTGTACGTCTTTGGAGTGTGGGAGGACACCGAAGATCTCGGAGAAAACCCACGCAGGTCACGGGGAGAACGTACAAACTCCTTACAGTGCAGCACCCGTAGTCAGGATCGAACCTGAGTCTCCGGCGCTGCATTCGCTGTAAAGCAGCAACTCTACCGCTGCGCTACCGTGCTGCCCGTGGTAAACAAAATTTAAATCTAGTGCTAATTTTTTTTGGCATATTTGTCAAAGTTGGGCTGTCATAAAAGAATTAGAACATGTATTGTCTTTTACCAAGCTCACCTAGAAGGAAATAATTCCATTATACGAGGGATAAATATTTGGTTACTAGTATCTTCACTTAAACATAAAACATGATCTAACCTGTATATATATAGACATCAGAAATAGTGCATTTGCCTAATTAATTTTGGACATTGAGGAGATTCTGGAGAGAAGGAAATGTATATAATGTATGTTTAGAATTAATTTTACATTTTTAATGAATAAGACTACATAAGAAACGCCTTGACAGATGCTTTGCAGAACCAAATATATGCTTGCAATTGACTGCAGGGCAGGAAGTAAACATTCATTTTATGGGTAAAAACAAGCAAAATGAAGTTGGTAAAATTCTAAAGAGCTGAGCAAGATTTACTTTTTGTTAGTAATTGGTACTTGCTGAATGAAGCACACATAAAAAGCCACATAATTAAACTATTAAACCAAATACAAAATGTGGGCGGTTTGCAAAGTATCAAGGATCATATCTATATTAGAACAACCCAAATGAAATGCTCTTTTTGCAAATCTTTCCCACAGTCACGCAGCTGGTAGAGCTGCTTTCTTGCAATGCCAGAGACCCGGGTTCGAATCTGACCTCGGACGTTGTCTGTGTGGAGTTTGCACGTTCTCCCTATGACCGCGAGGGCTTCTTCCACGTGTTCCAGTTTCCTCCCACATCCCAAAGACGTGTGGGTTTGTAGGTTAATTGTCCTCTATAAACTCCCCCTAGTGTGTAGATTACTGGATGAGAAAGTAGCATGACACAGGCCGTTGACCTTTCACCGCCCAGCGGCGGCTTCAATATCGGGAGCCCCGACCGCCCCGACGTGGCAAATCCAACAGCCTGACCGCGGGACAAGACGGCAGGGAAGAGAAAAAGACATTTTGGCCTTCCATCACAGTGAGGAGGGACTGGAGGAGACTCACTGTGATGGATGTTTCTTTTTGTTTGGTGTTAGTTGTGATTGTATGTGTTATTGCATTTTTTTTTTTTTTTTTTTTTTTTTTTTTTTTTACTTTATTTTTATTATTTTTTTTTTTTACATACATACAAACACAAACTAAACAAACATAGGAGATGCATATTGAATGTAAATACCCTTACTTTAAGTTCCCAAAAACGGAAGAGACTCGAGTCCCGGCATTGCCTGTATTAATAATGACCATCTTTTATCAAACATGTCTGTTGTCAACTGTAACCTTGCTGTGATTTTTTCCATTATATACACATTTTTTACCCTATCTCTCCATTGCATTATGCTTGGAGGCTGTGGTTTCAACCACGAAGTTGTTATCGTCTTCTTTGCTATCAGCAGCAGGATTGTCAGTAAATGTTTCGAACTCTTATCTGTCATACTGTCAGGAATTATACCCAAAATGTAAAGTGCTGGTTCCAGAGGGAAGTTAATGCCCATAATCTGTTTAATTTCCTTTTGAATATTCTTCCAGAAATCCTGTATTTTTGGGCAATCCCAGAATATATGAGTGGAGTCCCCAACTTCTCCACACTCCCTCCAACATAAATCAGTTGTATTACTATATTTCGATGTAATGAATGGAGTATAAAAGTAACGCATTTTAACTTTCCAGTCAAATTCCCTCCATGTTGGGCTCTTAGTTAGTTTATGTCCCTCTTTAAATGATTCCTCCCACCCTTCTTCTGATATTATGATATTCGCTTCCAGTTCCCATTTTTCTTTGATATGTAAGTTGTTCTCTTTGGATTCATGTTGTAGTGCTTCATAAATTTTTGATATAATCCCTTTTTTTGACTTGTCTTCCGAGAACCCCCACAACACTTCCTCTAATTTAGATGGAGTCTTGCAGATGTTCTCCCATTCCTGATGTTTCTGTAGGTAATCTCTTAGCTGTAAGAATTTGTAAAAGTCATGAGCAGGTAAATTGAATTCTTTTTGAAGTTGTGTGAATATTTTCATTGTTTGTCCCTGAAACATTTGATCTATGTATATTAGCCCTTTGTCAGCCCATCTGTCAAATCCTGAGTCCATGGTAGATGGTACAAAGTCTGGGTTTTTTGCTATTCTAGTAGCCCTGCTTACAGAATTTGACAGCTTCAGCTTCTTTCTTACTGCTGACCAGATTTTCATTGTTACCCTAATCCACTCGTTGCCCATCCTGAGCCTCTTCAGGGCCTTCTCGTTTAAAAATGGGAGTGATTCTAAAGGCAAATTTTTACAAGCGTTTTGCTCCATCTCCACCCACATTGAATCTTTCTCTTTAGTGGTCCACATGATTAAGGCTCTGAGTTGCGTTGCCCAATAATAATTTCTTAAATTAGGCAAGTTCAACCCTCCCTTTTCTTTTTTGCTAAGAAGCGTCTTGTATTTAATTCTTGCTTTTTTACTTTGCCATAAGAATTTCGATATAATTTTATCCAGTTTTTTTAGAAAAGCTCCCGAGATCATAATAGGCAACGATTGGAACAAAAACAACAGTCTTGGCAATATATTCATTCTGACTGTTTCTACTCTTCCCACCAGAGTCAACGGTAAAATCTCCCATCCAGCCAAATCATCCTTTATCTCAGATATCAGTTTCCCATAATTAGCTTCAAATAGCTGTGCTGTATTCGAAGTGATAATTATACCAAGGTATCTAAACCCTTTTTTGGTCCATTTAAAATGGACTTTTTCTTTAAGTTCCACTGGACAATCTCCTGAGAGCATCATTGCTATTGATTTGGCTTCATTTGTCAAATATCCTGATATTTCACCATATTCTTTTAGGTTATCTAGTAGAGCTGGTATAGACGTGGAGGGCTCCACTATGTATGTTAATAAATCGTCCGCAAATAATGACGTCTTGTGTTCTATGCCCCCTTCATCTTTTATTCCTTTAATGTTTTTATTTTGTCTTATTGACTCTGCTAACGGTTCAATACTTGCAGCAAACAGTAGCGGGCTCAGGCAATCTCCTTGCCTGACTCCTCTTTTGAGGTAGAAGAAGTCTGAGCAGCAGCCATTAATTCTGATCCGTGATTTGGGATTTTTATAAACAATTCTTACCCAGTCTATAAACGTTGAGTGAAACCCAAAAACCTTCAATGTTTGATATAAAAAGTTCCATTTCACCCGGTCAAACGCTTTTTGTGCATCTAGGCTAAGCAGCATGGTAGGTCTGGGATTATTTTTAGCACATGATATAAGATTTAGTGTTCTCCTGATATTGTTAGCCCCCTGTCTCCCCGGGATAAACCCCGTTTGATCTGGCTTGATTAATTTAGTTATATGTTGTTGCATTCTCTGTGCTAGTATGCTTGTTAATATTTTTAAATCATTACAGAGCAAGCTGACCGGTCTATATCCCTCACATGAAGTCGGATCTTTGCCCTCCTTATGTAATACGGAAATTATGGCTTCTGACCAAGTATCTGGGCGGTTTCCTGTTGATAGCGCATAATTAAAAACTTTACATAATTCTGGTGTTATGTCTTCTGCAAAACATTTATAATACTCCCCTGAGAAGCCATCTGTACCTGGGGATTTGTTACTTTTAAGGGTTTTTATAGTATCGGCTATTTCTTGTGACGAAATTGGTTTTATCATTTCAGATGCTTCTTCTACCTTTAATGCTGGTAAATGTAGTTTTTTGAAAAATTCTTGTGTTTTGGTCTCAGTGAGATTAGATTCTGAGTCACTGTATAAGTTTTTATAATATTCTGCAAAGGCCTTTGCTATCTCTTTTGGCTTAGCCATAATAAAATTGGAAGTGGGATGTCTTATTTTTGTAACTATTCTATTTGTTTGAGCTTTTCGCAGTTGGAATGCCAGTAACCGGCTTGCTCTGTTACCCATCTCATAATATCTTTGATTTATAAAACGAAGAGCTCCTTCTGCTTTATATGTTAAAAGTTCGTCTAACTCTTGTCTCATTTTTTTTAATTCGACGAGAATAGAGTTGTTTCTTGTTCTTTTATGTTCTAACTCCAACTCTCTGATTTTACTTTCTAGCTTTCCTTGCCTTTCCATTCGGGTTTTTTTCAATCTGGAAGTTATCTCTATTATTTTCCCTCTCATGACTGCTTTTCCTCCCTCCCATAATGTCGATGGTGAGACCTCGCCATTGTCATTTATTTGAAAATATTCCTTTAAGTTTAGTTTTAGTTCTTTGACAACCTTTTCACCTGATAGGATTGACACATTAAGTCTCCAGTACTTAAAGAAGGATTCCCTGCCCAGCTCAATGGATAGTATGACAGGGGCGTGGTCACTTATAGTTATGGATTCTATACTGCAGTCCCTGACTGTATGTATCTGTTGTTTTGACACACAAAAAAAGTCTATTCTCGAATAACTCCCATGTGGGTTAGAATAAAAGGTAAAATCTCTTCCTTTAGGATTATTATGTCTCCATGGATCAACCAGACCTAATTCTTTTATAACATTATTTAGGACTCTGGATTTTTTTGTTTTTGGTCCCCTCTCAGATGGCAACCTGTCTAAGTTACCATTCTGTATGGTATTAAAATCCCCTCCCAAAATTATTAACCCCCGTCCGTTACTGGTAAGTATATTGGCTATGTTTTTAAAGAATGTTTCATTTTCTTCATTTGGGGCATAGATGTTTAATATTGAAATACTCATATCTCCTATTTTGCCAACCACCATGATATATCTTCCCATATCACCTTTAATCACTTTCTCTACAGAAAATGGTAGGGATTTATTAATTAGTATGGCCACCCCCCTTTTCTTGCCATATGAAGCATGGAATACTTGGTTTACCCATTCCCTTTTCAGTTTTTTATGTTCATTTTCACTCAAGTGAGTTTCTTGGATTAGTGCAATGGCACATTGTAGTTTCTTCAACTGACTCAATATTTTCTTTCTCTTAATAGGGTGATTTAGACCGTGCACATTATAAGAAACAAGGTTCAACTTATTCATGACATTTTAAGATGTAGGCCATAAACTCGGTTCCTCCTATAAATCAAAACAACTGTGCAAAACGATACACAGCGAAAAAACAAACAAACAATACACATCTCCCTCTGAACTACTATACAAAAATAACATGTGACTCCCAAAAGTCCCGTCATCAGAGAGTGTGGCAATCTCTCTGGGGAAATAGCACAATGTGCACCTGCAACTTCTCAGAATTAAGTTGCTCCTTGCTCAAATTGAGATCCAGCTTTGCTCCTTCAACCAATTTTGACATTATTCAGTATAAGTGTTACTTAAATCCCATAACTAGCTCCTTTTCAATTCTTTGAACATTAAACATAAATTCAGATTGTCCGCATTATATATACTTCAGGATTGTCATTATTTTTTTACCCTTAGTTCCAGGCTGTTTTTTTTTTTTTTTAGTCCTTACCACTGTGAACCTCAGAGTTCATAGACCGAGGGCTTGTATGTCCGCCTCTGTGATGGGTGGCTGTCTCCTCTTTCCCTTCTGTCCTGTCCCCGTAGTCCAGCTGCCCTCCATCCTCACTCTCTGTAGTTTCTCCCACTCGTCCTCCTCCACATGGATCCCCATGTCCTTCAGCATGGGGGCCGCCTCCATCAGTGTATTGAATGTCTTCGTCTCTGTTCCCAGAAACACCTTCAGTCTTGCAGGATATGGGGACTGTGCCTTTATGTTTTTCTCCTTCAACTTTTTTATTACATCCCGCACTTGTTTCCTCTTCTTCTGTATCTCGGTAGTGTAGTCATGGTTGAAGTAAATGGTCCGTTCCTCATATGTTATTTTTTGTTTCCATGCTTGTTGTATGATGCGGTCTTTCACCTGGTGGTCAATGAAGCGGGCGATGATGGCTCGCGGGGGAGCCGCACTCTCTTTCGGTTTGGTAGTCAGCGAGCGGTGCGCTCTTTCGATACGGATATCGACGGCCGCCGAGATTTGTAATGTTGTTCGGATGAAATCAGTCACAAATCCTATGGTGTCGCCTTTCTCAGCGCCCTCCGGGATCCCATGTATCCGTATGTTATTACGTCTCGCTCTTGCTTCCAAGTCGTCACATTTTGCGGCTAACGCCGCCTCTCTTTGAAGAAGAAAGGCGACTGATCTTTCCAGCCGCGCTGCCCTGTCTTCCGTCTCCCCCAACCTTTCTTCTATGTTCACTGTTCGTCGCTCCAGTGAAGCGGTTCTCTCCAAAAGCTCCTTTAAATTAGTTTCTAGTCTCACCAGAGCTTTTTTGTTGTCATTTACCGCTTCTGTGTGCTCTTGTCTTAACTTGCGTAGCTCCGCCAATATTACGGAGTCTTGTTCCCCACAGCTGGTTCCCTTATCTGGCGTGGCTCTCTTTGCCGAGTCCGTAGCTTTAGTATCCGCATTATCCTTTTTGTTTAACCTTGTCTCCATATTTTTATTTATCGTTAACTTTCGTTGTCGATATAACTTGCGATTGGCCCGCTTCCTGTTGTTACTAATGTTTAAAAGAGCTAGTTTTAATTGGTTTCTTTGAGAGCTAACTTTTTAGATTGTCTAGTCCAACATGGCGCCACCGGAAGTCCGTTATTGCATTTTTATTGATTAATCTTATTGGTCTTATTGTTCAACTGCGGGTAATGTTTCATTTTACTACACATTTATGTGTATGTAACAAATAAACAAATAAACGACTAAATAAACGATAAACGACTATTGAACTATTGTGTACGGATGATATTCGGTCAGCATAGACTCTGAGCCAAAGAGCCTGTTTCTATGCTGTGTCTCTACTCAACTAAATGTTGGGTACGTCCATTAATAAATTTGGGGAAGAAGTATTCGGGCATTGTGTAGTAACAGGTATTTGCTTATTCTGAGGAGTGGGGGTAAAAGAGGCTATAAAAAGGAAGAAAATCTAAAACAGAAAAATGTGAAACTGTTCCTCTACATCTCCTGTGGTAAAATCATTAAGCATTTACTGGTTGAAAATCTTTATCAGTGCAGACTTTGGTGGCTAGATGCTTAACTTTTAGATTTTAGTGAGTTTAAAGCCTTAAGATATCAACATGAGACCACAAGGAACGGGAGTAGGCCATCGGATTCTCTGCAGTGGGGCATGGTCATGGGGAGTCTGCTGTTTAACGTTGATTGTATAAAAGGCAGGCATATTCTTTGTTTTAAATCTTCATTAGAAGCACAAGCAAATGGATCTGTGGAGCATTCACTTTGGAAAAAATCTCTCAAATACTCTTTGGGCAACAATCATGAAGCATGTCTATATGTATTACTATTTCAATATTGAATCTTTCTAGTCTCTAAATACTTCAGGTTTATTTTCTAAACTTATTTTCCTTTCCCTTCTCATCAATAGGTGGTAGTAATTTTCTAATCATTCATTTTCTTAATTTTAAATTTATTGGTATAAAATATTCATTTTGTATTGGCCTTTTTAGAAATAATGCATCCAAAGTGCTTCATATCTAATTATGTCTTGAAGATTGTTTGTTAGTAGTGATTGTAGGTTTGTACAATATATCAGAACAAAACTTGCATTGGGCAATTTCAAAGTCGTGCTGTAGTTGGATTGTTTTTCTTTATCTTTGCACACGGTCCTCTGGGATTACAAGATCATAATGATGTCAACATTGCGGCATCTGGCAGGAACAATGAGATTTAAAGAGATTAAAGTTATGGAATAAAACTGAACATAAAATTGTACTTTCTCTTGGCTATTGGCATCGATTGACATTTCTTTAACAATCACCACATCATTACAATGTCATGTTCTTTTATTTTCAAGACTGGTGCTTTTTCACCATGTTAACCATATTATTATTTTGTGTCATCACATAACTGTTTGCCAATAGCGAGCAAATTTTAGTGCCATGTCGGTCTCTGCAAGATCCTTTACAGTGCATGTGTCATGCAGCATGCTCATATTAAATTAACCATCTTAAAACACCTCATTCTTGCCTTCCTATTTATGCAAAACAAATTGGGGGAATTAAATCCACCAGCTATTTCTGAAGATCTTCAACTTGCTGACGGAATTGTCAATGTGTTCATGTATTTATCCCCAGAAAGGTATAGTGGATTTCATAAGGGAGTTGTAGAATTCCTGTCCTCTGTCAGGTGGTTCAGCCTTGCTCCAAAGAACTGAGCACAAAGTTTAGAGATGCTGCGGGGAAACGGGTCCTCCAGTCCACCAAGTCCACGCCAACCATCGATCACCCGTACACTACTTCTACGCCCTAAGGGGCATTTTGCAGAAGCCAATGAACCTAAAAACCTCCACGTCTTTGAAATGTGTGAGGAAACTGCAACACCCGGAGAAAGCCCATACGGCCACAGGGAGAACATGCACACTCTGTACAGACAGCACCCATAGTCAGGATCAAACCCAGGTATCTGGCACTGTAAGGCAGAAGCTCTACCACTGCGTCACTGTACCAAAAAGTGTGTAGCTGATGGTAATATTTAGTGTGTACAGTATTGTTGGAGATTCATTTGCTTGGACAAAGTGTTAAACGAAGACCATAATGTGTCTCAGGTAGACTTGAGATCTACATTCCTTGAAGAAGAACAGTTGAGTCATTGCATCTTATCCCTGATGGCATTTCCCACTGCTATTTGTTAAAATTCAATCAGTACAAATTGTCTGTCTTGTGTCTACACTATAAATCTACTGCTTTAGTTGTAAAGCAGTTTGGGATGCAATGCAAGTGACCTTTGCCCATATGCAAATAATTTTGTTTTTTGTAAACAATGTTAAACCAGACTATTTAGATTAGAGACCAGTCAAGGACGAGTCTCACCACAGTCACTCCCTCGTCCCCCCCCTCCCTCTCCCATCAGGCAAGAAGTACAGAAGTTTGAAAACTCATACCTCCGGATTCAGGGATAGTTTTTTATTAGCAAGTGAACCGTCCTCTTACCAACTAGAGTGTGGTCCTGACCTCCCATATATCTCATTGGAGACCTTTTGGACTATCTTTTATTGAACTTTGTCTTGCACTAAATATTATTCTCTATCTTACACTGTGGACCTCTTGATTATAATTATGTATAGTTTTTTGTTGACTGGATAGCATGCAACAAATTTTTTTAACTCTACCTCGGTACACATGACAATAATAAACTAAACTAAACTGGAGAATGATCTCTCGTTGAAACTTTTGTCAATTTGGTTCAATCTGTCTGTGCCAAAGAAGAGTAGAAGAATTGGTACAACTTTTCAGTTGGTTAAATTACTGAGTTTCAGTGTCAAATACTTTGTTCAATTTTGAATTAAATGTGGAAGATAAACTAATGTTTCTTGATATGAGAATGTGGTGAATGTTACAGCAGAGGGCGCTGCATCCCAGTTTGTCATGTAGTGGCTGTTGATTAGGTCCAACTTAAATGATAACCAAGATAGACACAAAATGCTGGAGTAACTCAGTGGGAGGGGCAGTATCTCTGGATGGAATGGGTGATGTTTCGGGTCGAGATCCTTCTTCAGACAGAATCGGGAGAGGGAGACATAGAGATATGGAATGTCAAGGTGTGAAAATGAGGGATCAGGGGACGATGATCAAAGAGAATGTAATTGTTATCTGGGGGTGGGGGTGATAACGAGGCATATAATCAGTAAAACTTAATCAGGAGGACAGCGAAACTAGGAGACCTCGGGTAGGGGAGGGATGGAGAGAGAGAGAGAGGGAAAGCAAGGGTTACTTTAAGTTGGAGAAGCCAATATTCATACTGCTGGGTTGTAAGCTGCCCAAGAAATATGGAGCGCAGTTCCTCCAATTTGCACTGAGCCTCACTCTGACAATGGAGGCGACCCATGACAGAAAGGCCCATATGGGAATGGGAGGGGGAATTAAAGTGTTTAACAAACGGGAGATCATGTAGGCCTAGGCGGACTGAATTTATGTGTTCAGCGAAATGATCACCGAGCTTGCGTTTGCTCTCGCCAATATGTAGGAGTCCACACCTGGAGCAGTGGATACAGTAGATTAGGTTGGAGGAGCAAAACAACTTTTCCAGGAGAGGCAGAGAGTCACGTGCATCTCCCACAACCTCGTCTGTTGCATTTGGTGCTCTCTGTGACTTCCCATGTTGGCAGAACCCAGTGTAGGGTAACTCAGCGGTATCACAAAATGCTGGAGTAACTCAGCGGGTCAGGCAGCATCTCTGGAGAGAAGGAATAGGTGACGTTTCGGGTCGAGACCCTTCTTCAGACTCGTGTCAGGGGGTGGCGGGACAAAGAAAGGATGTAGTTGGAGACAGGAAGACAGTGGGAGAACTGGGAAGGGGGAGGGGAAGAGAGGGAAAGAGTAGCTATCTAAAGTTAGAGAAGTCAATGTTCATACCGCTGGGGTGTAAGCTGCCTAAGCGAAATATGAGGTGCTGTTCTTCCAATTTGCGGTGGGCCTCACTATGACACTGGAGGAGGCCCATGACAGAAAGGTCAGACTGGGAGTGGGAGGGGGAGTTGAAATGCTGAGCCATTGGGAGATCAGGTTGGTTAAGGCGGACTGAGCGAAGGTGCGAATCGATCGCCGAGCCTGCGTTTGGTCTCGCCGATGTTGCAAAGTTGACATCTGGAACAGCGGATACAATAGATGAGGTTGGAGGTGGTGCAGGTGCAGGAAGGGACAAGTGGACCAAGGAGTTACGGAGGAAACATTCTCTGCGGAAAGCAGAAAGGGGTGGAGATGGGAAGATGTGGCCAGTAGTGGGATCCCGTTGGAGGTGACGGAAATGTTGGAGGATAATTTGTTGTATATGCTGGCTGATGGGGTGGAGGGCGAGGACAAGGGGGAACTCTATCCTTGTTACGAATGGGGGGAGGGGGAGCAAGAGCGGAGCTGCGGGATATAGAGGAGGCCGAAGTGAGAGCCTCATCTATAATGGAAGAGGGGAAGCCCCGTTTCCTAAAGAATGAGGACATCTCTGATGCCCTAGTGTGAAACACCTCATCCTGGGCACAGAGGTGGTGTAGATGGAGGAAAGAAGGCGTATATGGTGGGAAGAAGTGTAGTCAAGATAGCTGTGGGAGTCAGTGGGTTTGTAGTATATGTCGGTCACTAGTCTGTCTCCTGTGATGGAGATGGTGAGATCCAGAAACAGTAGGGAGATGTCGGAGATAGTTTGGTCCAAGTATATTTAAGAGCAGGACGGAAATTAATGGTGAAATGTATGAAGTCAGTGAGTTCTGCATGGGTACAAGAGGTAGCACCAATGCAGTCGTCAATGTAGCGGAGGTAGTGTTCGGGGATGGGGCCAGTGTATGTCTGGAACAGGGATTGTTCGACGTACCTGACAAAGAGGCAGGCATAGCTAGGGCCCATGCGAGTGCCCATAGCTACGCCTCGGCGTAGTAACAAAAGTAACTCAGCGGACAGGCAGCATCTCTGGAGAGAAGGAATGGGTGACGTTTCGGGTCGAGACCCTTCTTCAGACCCAGTGTAGACCTGGCAACAATTGTGCAGTGTGCCTGTACTCTAAATGCAACAGTCATCTTGAGTTTCTGGTTGCATGACTAGGTTCTGCATGGTTGACTGATGTGGAAGGTTAGATCACATGGGATCCAGGGAGAACTAGCAAACTAGATACAGAATTGGCTTTGTGGAAAGATGCCGAGGATTGTTGTGGAAAGGTGTTTTTTCAGACTGGAGGCCTGTGACTAGTAGTGTGCCTCATGGATCGGTTCTGAGCCCATTGCTGTTCATCATTTGGATGAGAATGTACAAGGCGTGATTAGTAAGTTTGCAGATGGCACTAACGTGGGTAGTATTTTAGACAGTGAAGATGGTTATTAAAAATTACAGTAGGATCTTGATCAGTTGGGCAAGTGGGCTGAGGAAGGGCTCGTGGCATTTAATGCAGATAAGTGTGCAGTGTTACATTTTGGGCAATCCAACCGGGACAGGACCTTCAAAGTGAATGGTAGGGCCCTGGGGAGTGTTGTAGAGCATAGGTATATTCGAATGCAGGTACATAGTTCCCTGAAGTGGCATCACGGGTAAGTAGGATGGTCAAGGCGGCTTTTGGAACATTGGCCTCATCAGTATGGTGTATAGAAGATAGAAACACGAAACTGGAGATGTTGGCTTACAAAAAAAGACACAAAGTGCTGGAGTAACTCAACACGTCAGGCAGTATCTCTGGAGAACATGGATAGGTGATGATTGGGTTTGGGACCCTTTTTCAGATGACTTAAGGAAGGTCCTAACCCGAAACGTCAACGATCAGCATTCTCCAGAGATGCTGCCTGACTCGCTGAATTGCTCTAGCACTTTGTCTTATAGACAACTCCCCTATATTACAGTTGTATAGGAAGATGGTGAGGCCATATTTGGATTACTTATGTTCAGTTTTGCTCAGCTTTGCTAGAGGAGGGATACCATTAAGCTGGGAAGAATGTAGAGAAGATTTACGAGGACATTGCTAGGACTTGAGGGGCTGAGCTATTGGGAGAGATTGGGCAGGCTCGGAATTTATTCCATGGGGTACAGGAAGTTGAAGAGTGATCTTGTGGAGGTGTACAAAATCACAAAGGAAATAAATAGGGTGAATGTACAGAGTTCTTTACCCAGAGTAGGGGAATCAAAAGCAAGAAGACATATGGAATGTAATAGGAATACTTAATTGTCACATGTGACTAGGCAAAATGAAATTCTTTGCTTGTATACCCAATGTATACAAATAGCGGCCACCTACGGCGCTGACAAAGTTACAAAGCACGCTGGATCATCGTTTTGTTCTCCCCCCCCCCCCCACAGCGGTCTCCCCACGCCGGGTCTTCCATTGTTCTTCCCCCTCCTTCACGGCAGTCCCCCAATACTCTCATCGACCGTTGACTGCAGGTCGACCCGCGAGGCATTGCCTCCATGAGGTTTCACCACTGCCGAGGCCCCATTATCGCGAGGCTTCACTGTTGCCGCCTCAATAGACAATAGACAATAGGTGCAGCAGTAGGCCTTCGAGCCCTTCGAGCCAGCACCGCCATTCAATGCGATCATGGCTGATCACTCTCAATCAGTACCCCGTTCCTGCCTTCTCCCCATACCCCCTCACTCCGCTATCCTTAAGAGCTCTATCCAGCTCTCTCTTGAAAGCATCCAACGAACTGGCCTCCACTGCCTTCTGAGGCAGAGAATTCCACACCTTCACCACTCTCTGACTGAAAAAGTTCTTCCTCATCTCCGTTCTAAATGGCCTACCCCTTATTCTTAAACTGTGGCCCTTGTTCTGGACTCCCCTAACATTGGGAACATGTTTCCTGCCTCTAATGTGTCCAATCCCCTAATTATCATATATGTTTCAATAAGATCCCCCCTCATCCTTCTAAATTCCAGTGTATACAAGCCTAATAGCTCCAGCCTTTCAACATACGACAGTCCTGCCATTCCGGGAATTAACCTAGTGAACCTACGCTGCACGCCCTCAATAGCAAGAATATCCTTCCTCAAATTTGGAGACCAAAACTGCACACAGTACTCCAGGTGCGGTCTCACCAGGGTCCGGTACAACTGTAGAAGGACCTCTTTGCTCCTATACTCAACTCCTCTTGTTATGAAGGCCAACATTCCATTGGCTTTCTTCACTGCCTGCTGGACCTGCATGCTTCCTTTCAGTGACTGATGCACTAGGACACCCAGATCTCGTTGAACATCCCCTCTTCCTAACTTGACACCATTCAGATAATAATCTGCCTTTCTATTCTTACTTCCAAAGTGAATAACCTCACACTTATCTACATTAAACTGCATCTGCCATGTATCCGCCCACTCACACAACCTGTCCAAGTCACCCTGCAGCCTTATTGCATCTTCCTCACAATTCACACTACCCCCCAGCTTAGTATCATCTGCAAATTTGCTAATGGTACTTTTAATCCCTTCATCTAAGTCATTAATGTATATCGTAAATAGCTGGGGCCCCAGCACCGAACCTTGCGGTACCCCACTGGTCACTGCCTGCCATTCCGAAAGGGACCCATTTATCCCCACTCTTTGCTTTCTGTCTGTCAACCAATTTTCTATCCATGTCAGAACCCTACCCCCAATACCATGTGCTCTAATTTTGCCCACTAATCTCCTATGTGGGACCTTGTCGAAGGCTTTCTGAAAGTCGAGGTACACCACATCCACTGACTCTCCCCTGTCAATTTTCCTAGTTACATCCTCTTTTCCTAGTTACATCCGCTGCCGCTGAGGCCCCACCACGCCTCTGTGGTGCCACGGGCTCCGTCGGCCACTCCATTGACTCGGACCCACGAGGCGAGGCTCCTCCGTCTGACAGCCCCGACCCGGGCGTCTACGCGGTGATCCGGGAGGCAATTAGACCACAGCGCCTCGATAAAGACCTCTGGCCGCGTTCCCAGTCCACAGTTGCGGCCCGTCAGGAAGACATATGTTTAAGGTGAGAGTCAGTAGCCATGATGGACTGAGCAGTGTCCTCCACTTTATGCAGTCATCTTCCTTCCTGGGCATTTAAATTGCAGAACCAGTCAATATGATCTCTACTGTACACTTGTAGAAGTTCAAGAGCATACTCGTTGACGTACTGAGTCTCCTCAATTCTGTATGATTGCATCAATGTGCTTTATCCGGGACAGATCTTTTAGAGCTATGCACTCCCAGGAATTTGACATTTTTGACACTCTCCAGCACCTTCTCAACGATGAAGACAGGTTTGTGGATCCTCAACCTTCCTCTTCCAGTTCCTTGGTTTTACTGACGTTGAGAGCAAGGATGTTGTAATGGCACCATTTGGTCAGTCAATTGATCTCCCTCCTATACTCTGACTCATCATCATCTGTAATTCGTCCAAAAATAGTGGTGTAGTCGGCAAATTTGAAGACTGATTTTGCACTGTGTCTGTCTATACAGTCATGGGTATAGGGTGAGTAGAGCAGGGGGCTGAGCACGTAACCTTGAGGTGCTCCTGTGCTGGGTTATCAAGGAGGACGTATTGCTGCCAATTAGTCTGTTGATGAGGAAGTAGAGGATCCATTTGCAGAGGGATGTATGGAGACCCAGTTCCGTGAGCTTGGGTAGCCAGTTTGGAAGGGATGATTTTGTTGACGACCAAGCTGCAGATTATGAACAATAACCTGACGTAAGGTAAAGACTTTAAAGATTATTTTTTGATGTGTTGGCAACACATTCCTTGAATTGCAACAATTGGTTTTGAATATTAGAGGAATCTAGAATAAGTTTTAGGATGGTGAACAGGAGAAATGACTGACTGGACAATGCTTTTTTTAATTGAAATAGTTAACTATACTCTGGAGTGGGAAACAGTCTGGGATCTTTTACAAGGTTTTTATTCACTGACATTGGAGAATAAGACCATATCAGAAGGCAGTGGAGGCCAATTCTCTGAATGCATTCAAGAGAGAGCTAGATAGAGCTCTTAAGGATAGCGGAGTCAGGGGGTATGGGGAGAAGGCAGGTACGGGGTACTGATTGAGAATGATCAGCCATGATCACATTGAATGGTGGTGCTGGCTCGAAGGGCCGAATGGCCTCCTCCTGCACCTATTGTCTATTGTCATTATATCTGCTGTGTTGGAGCTACTGTATGTTCCCATATCCTTCCTCGTTAATATCTCCTTATCAGTCTGAAGAAGGACCTCAACCCGAAACGTCACCTATTCCTTTTCTCCAGAGATGCTGCCTGACCCGTTGGGTTACTCCAGTATTTGTGTCTACCTTCGTCATTAATTCAAACCTGTGCTAATTTCAGTCAAGGTTTTCAATGAGATGGCACCTTGTAGTTTAGTTTCATTGAATCGAGAGAAACCATCCCAATTCCCGCTCCCAAATGCTATAAATATCTGAAGAAGGGTCTCGACCCGAAACGTCACCCATTCCTTCTCTCCCGAGATGCTGCCTGACCTGCTGAGTTACTCCAGCATTTTGTGAATAAATCGATTTGTACCAGCATCTGCAGTTATTTTCTTATACCCAAATGCTATAAATTGGCATCAGCTGGAAGTTGGGTGTTATTGGAAACTATTAATCATCCATTAGTCAGTGCTTTCAACACAGGACGAGAGAAAATGTTAATTATCAGTAAAAATCTGTCAATTAACTTGAAATATTGTTTTCAAAGTTCCAATCTTTATTTCAATATAACTTCAACGTATCCTGTTTCACAGCCATATTTTGCACAAAATGTATACCCCTTCCACCTAGCATGTAACATTGCCGACTGCATAAGGGCAGTTAGTTTGTGTGGTATTGGGCAAGTTTTAACAGATAGATGTACATCATGGAATGTACTTTGCATATTTCCACATCCTTGCCCAAGAAAGAAAATGCCTTGCCTGGTATATTCAAAACTTAATTATATTCACAATCATTCTGTTAAAAGCTGTCTTTCTTTAATGCCTAAAGACATTCCACAGCATTAGTAGCTCGTAAATACTTTCTGAAGTATTTACGAGCCATTGTTATAATGTGTGAAATGCTACATCAGCATAGCAGCCTACATTTTTGAATGCTCAGGTTTTTGAAAAGAAACTTGAATTAACAACCTTTGGATTCACCCAGAAATGCTATCGACAAAGACAATAACACATAAGAGCAAAATTAGGCCATTGGGTCCATGAATGCTGCTTTGCCATTCGATCATGGCTGATCTGTTTTTCCTCTCTCCTGCCTTTAAACTGTAAATGTTAACCCCTTACTAATCAAGAACCTATCAATCACCACTTAATAATACCCAAGGACGGCCTCCACAGCCGTCAGTGGCAATGAATTCCGCAGGCAAACCACCCCCTGGTTAAAGAAATTCCTCCTTGTCTCTGTTCTAAAGGGTGGACTTTTTATTCTGAGACTGTGGCCTCTGGTCCTAGACTCTCCCACTACTGGAACCATGCTATCCACATCCACTCTTATTTAATGTAAGAAAATAACTGCAGATGCTGGTACAAATCAAAGGTATTTATTCACAAAATGCTGGAGTAACTCAGCAGATCAGGCAGCATCTCAGGAGAGAAGGAATGGACGACGTTTCGGGTCGAGACCCTTCTTCAGACTTATTTAAGCCTTTTGTGAGGTCATGTTACAATGATATAAGACATAGGTGAAGCACCTTTAAAGTATTGTGTTCTTTTTTGGGCACCATGCTATAGGAAAGTTGTTGTCAAGCTTGAAAAGCTTCAGAGAAGATTTACTAAGATGTTGTCGATGATTCAAGGGACTGAGCTGTAGGAAGAGGTTGAGCAGGCTAGGGCATTATTCCTTGGAGCGCAGGAGGATGAAGGGGTGATCTTATAGAGGTGTAAAATCATGAGTGGAATAGATTGGGTAAACACAGTTTATTCCCAGAGTAGGGGAATTGAGAACCAGAGGATCTAGGTTTAAGGTGAAGGGGGCAAAGATTTAATGAGAACCGAAGGGGTAACTTTATTACACAAAGGGTGGTGGGTGTATGGAACCAGGTACTATCACAATGTTGACGAAACATTTAGGCAGCTACTTGGATAGGGTAGGTTTAGGGGGATATGGGCCAAAAACAGGTAGATGGGACACAGCTGTAGATGGGGCATGTTGGTCGGCATGGGTAAGTTGGGCCGAGTGGTTTGTTTCCAGGCTATATGATTCTATCAACTAAAAATATTGGATTTATAAAGTGAATATCATACATCTTGTAAAGTACAACACAATTTGTAATCTGGTGAGGGCTATATGAATTTGAGTTAACTATGTCTCTGACTTACAAGCAGTTGTGGCTTTTGGAGACTTAATATTTTAAGTTGTTCATTCTGTCACAACAGGGCTGCTCACAATATTTTCAGCCGAGTCCAAAGGTCTTCAGGTAGACACAAAATGCTGGAGTAACTCAGCAGGACAGGCAGCATCTCTGGAGAGAAGGAAAGGCTGACATTTTGGGTCTACCTTCGATATAAATCAGCATCTGCAGTTCTTCCTACACATTTTGTCCAAAGGTCTTCAGCTTTCTAAAGAAACATTGCTTTCTCTACCTGTGTTACCAGTGAATTTAGTAAAGCTTCCTTCGTTGCACTTTTTCCTCTTTTGTATCATGCCACTCGATGATGTCCCACTCAGTGCAAGAATTTGTTGGACAACATTAATTTCTCTTATTTCTTTATGTGTTTTGCAATATTTAGAATTTTTAAATGAAGGGTACTCGGGGTATGATTCAAATCTACTTAAAGTATGGTTATGCTTAAATTGTTTCGAAGGATTTTGCACAGATGACAACATGGGTAGTTTTAAAAATAGTTTAAACACAGTTAAATCAAACACATCTTGGATTAGTTTCATTCAAAAGCAATAAAATGCTCCCGAATCAGAGCCTTTGGATTACAAGTATAACCCATTGGTGGGCACAAAGTGCTGGAGTAACTCAGTGGGTCAGGCAGCTTCCCTGGAGAACATGGATAGGTAACATTTCAGATAGAGACCCAAGCCCATTGATATCTGGTTTGACTACTTTTCAGAAGTAGAGAGCAGTATTAGAAACATAGAAACATAGAAAATAGGTGCAGGAGTAGGCCATTCGGCCCTTCGAGCCTGCATCGCCATTCAATATGATCATGGCTGATCATCCAGCTCAGTAACCTGTACCTGCCTTCTCTCCATACCCCCTGATCCCTTTAGCCACATCTACATCTACATCTAACTTTAGATGTAGAACTTGGGGTATCTGGCAATCACTCGTTGTGTGAAGTGCAGCCTTTTTTTTTGTTGTTGCAAGCTGGATTCACAAACCAGACTGCTTCTGGGAGCCACTGGCGACATGTATCTTATTTTGGCTTCTCTGAATCTTGACTTTTTGCTCTTGGAGAAATAAACTCCATGATTCCTACTCCTTGCCAGCAACTTTCTGTTCTCCTCACCTTCACTCTTGTGACTCCCAGATGCTCCATCTTCCACTCCACATACGGCCACCCAGTTGCTCCAGTCTCCCATTTCACTTGTTACTACTCCACTGATCATGCCCCTTTTCCAGTTTCCCAATTACCTTGATGTCTATCACATTCTTTGGAAAACAAAATCACGAGGTTCCTGCTGGTGAGGAAAGACGTTTTTTTATGTGTGAAGTCCGATCAACAGTAATTTAGATCTGGAGAAACCCCCAAAATTGTTCATATACCGTGCTCCACGGGTTCACGTTTCGACAGCCACCATCTGATTGAACTCTCACTCAAAATTGCACTTGTTGAAATCTTATCAATTGCCCTTTGATCCATTATTCACTGCAACATATCTGCCAATCTGCTCAGCCATTCCCCTGCCCTCATCTTGACTAATTAGGGGTGGCATATCGCTAGGAGTTGCTGCCTTACAACGCCAGAGACCTGGGTTCGATCCTGACTACAGATGCTGTCTGTACAGAGTTTGTATGTTCTCTTGGTGACCACGTGGGCTTTCTCTGGGAGCTCGGGTTTCCTCCCACACTCCAAAGACTTACAGGTTTGCAAGTTAATTGGTATCGGTAAATTGTAAAATTATCCTTGGTCTGTAGGATAGTGTTTGGTGTATGGGGTGATCGCTGATCTGCGTGGAGTTGGTGGGCTGAAGGGTCTGTTCCCGCACTGTATCTCTAAAGTCTAAAGTTTAAAAGTGCTTTAGGCTTCCCAGTAAGCCAGGGGTTAAGTGAAATGTGACCATGCCTTGCAACAGTATGGTTGTGCAAAGCTGAGGATTTGCCTGTTTGGACTTGTGTGGTCAATCCTTGTATTAATTCATTTGGTTACGTAAAATCTGTAAGTGGACTTTTAAAAAAAACGCATAGTTACAAAATAGTCTTGCGCAAAGGTGTTCTTTCATAGACTGTTTACAGATATTGTGCCTAGCAAATTATGACGCATTCAATCCTTTACCTTTCCGCTCAAGAAGGGAGGGGCTGAGATCTTATCGTGAAGGTGGAAACTTAACTTCTTTGGAACTAGAGAGGCTGAGTGAACGAAAGTGGAGAGAATCGCTGGATAGGACCACATCATGATTTGTAATCCCGTTGATTTATTTTGTGCGGATGACAGATTGCTGGGAGACTCGCTCGTTGGTTAGATTGATATCATGCTCGTGCAAGTTGAGGGGGGGAAAAAATCTCCCAGTGCCCTTTTTGAAGGGGTGTGTTCACATGAAAGTTGGAAACCAACGCAATAACGATTGTGTTGTAAAGTGTATCAGCGGTGTTGCAGGTGTGGGCACTGTGACAAATTTCGGCAGCTCAAGAATGGGGCTGGGCTATTAAGTCAGGTGTGTTGTATTTTAAGTGCTCCTGAAGTTTGCCACAGTAGTTCTACGGCCCACACACCACAGACTTAACGATGAATTTGCTACAGTTGAAGGAACTGTCTCAGTCTGATCTGTATCGAAGGCGGCAGGAGCGGCAGGAGCGGCAGGAGCGGCATGACAGCATTGGACCTGTTGGTTTGGAGACGAGGAAGTCAAGGTATGTTTATTATCAGTTGATTATTAACTACACCTGGAAAATAAAGAAAACTTGCGATCATCAATGAAGCCAGTTTGGATTTGGTGGTCTTTTGCCTAATGGGTGGAGGAAGATGTGTAATGTCAAAAGGCACTTAATTGTAAAGCATATGCAGGCTTTTGAACAACTTCTGGATTTTGAAATGCAAGCTGATTGTCACCAAGGGCAGTAGATATAATATCTGATCGTCTCACAGTCAGTAAATTTGCATAGGGATTATTTCGAACAGAGTGTTTCAAACACAATTACTAAAAGACATTACTGAAATATTTTACATTAGCATCAATATGTAAAATTCTACTTGGAAAAATGAGGTTAGATTTTTGTGTGTAGTAGCAATCATTTTGGTGTTGACTAATCATGAACAAAAGCATTTTGGGAGAATGGAGATCTATCTACCTCTCTGAAGGATTGTAGCATTGTGTGAGTTGGAAAGAGAGGGGCAATCTGTATAACAGCAAGAGTGCTTTCAATGAAATTCGAGAACTAGTGAGCCTTTCAGACTTTTTTTTCATTTAGTTTCTATTTATACACGGCAATTGCACGGCTGTTAACAACGGAATGCAATACTTTTGTAGATGTCACTGTTTACGCATGAATTGTGTTTTTGAAAAAAAATTGACTCTTGCACTGGAATGTGCCCGAAGGGGACAATGGTGTTGAGTGCAATTTTCATTTCTGTGCAAAAGTTAAAGGTCACCATATGAATCATCAGCCTAAAGCTAAAACTGGATAGACTTACTCCATATGGAGGTTCAATCTCCAAGAGAGAAGGATATTTATGTTGATATAAAAGTGATTATTTGACTTTTTTTTTAAAAACAGGATGTTTCCACACGTGCGAGTGTCTCAGACTAGAGGTCATAGACTCTAAAGTAAAGGACGTTCCTTTAAGAAGCAGACAAGGAGGAATTTCTTTAGTCAAAATCTTTGGAATTCTTTGCCACAGAAAGCTGTGGAGGTGGTCAATGGATATTTTTAAGGCAGAGATAGATAGATTCTTTTTTAGTACAGGTGTCAGGGGTTATGGGGAAAAGGCAGGAGAATAGGGTTAGGAGGGAGAGATAGATCAGCCATGATTGAATGGCAGAATAGACTGGATGGGCCGAATGGCTTAATCCTGCTCCGATCACATATGACCTTAAGGTACTTCTATGTAGTTGTTATAGGAAATATTAATACGTCGAAGCAAATCTTTTTTGCATTAATCCGTTAGCCATGTCATTGTGATGCTGTTTGGAAAGTTGGAAGAGGCCTGGGGAGGGGGAGGGGGGTGCAGGGGGATGACAAAGCCAGGTAAGTGAGTCGCCTAGTCTACGCTTGATATTGCTGATGTAAAGGAGTTCACATCGGGAGCACCGAATGCAGTAGATTCAGTTGGACGGGGTGAAAGTGAACCTGAGTCTCACAAGGATAGGATGGATATATAAGAATAAGTGATGTATCTCCTGCAGTTGCAGGGGAAAGTTCCTGGGGAGAGGGTGGTTTGGGTGGGAAGGAAGGAATGAGTGAACCAAGGAGTTGTGAAGGGGATAGTGTCTGTGGAAATGGGTAGGAATGGAAAGATGAATTATGTAATTACTATTTTGCCCTGATAATAACAGCAAACAATATTCTTAGATAAGCACTTATCATTCCCACACTTGAAAGTAGATAAAGTTATCTTCAAGATCAATCTTGAATTTCACTTGAAATATAATTGAAGTAAAATGTTTCAACATTTTTGTTGATTTTCCTCTAATGTTATGAACAGTTTGTTAACTTTTAACAAATAAATTGTTACATTTAAAGGATAGTACTAGTGCATGGGGTGATGCTGGTCGATGTGGACCAAAGAGCCAGTTTCCATGCTGTATCTCAAGTGTAATGGGGGGGGGGGTTTGAAAGGAAAATAGTTGGCACATAGTCTCCGACAGACAGTCTGCTTCTACAGATAGACTGCTCCTCATGGCTTCAGTTTTCTTTGTTTTGATTGACTGCATCACTTACGAAATCGATATGACATACTATCATATCATTTTTTCCAAGGGTTAAATAACCATCAATTTCAGTCAATTGAATTGTTCTATTTATTGATTGGCAATTAACTAGGGATTTTGTTGGGCAAACTGGCCATGGAGTTGTAAGACATGTAAATTTCTGGTTACCATATTTTTCTTCTGAGCAAATTGTTCAAAACATATACTTAAAACATTTTATCAGCCCCTTTCCCGTGTAAAATTACGGGTTTAAAAGGTATCACGGGACCACCTTTTGTAGAGTAGGTGAATTTAGTTAATAGTGTTGGAATATTCGTGCTGAACCTGGAAGGGGATGAGAAATCCAAACGTTTTCATTTCTGAATTAAAAAAAAAATCAGAGACCATTTTGTCATGAATCCTTCAATAATGAGGATTTAACATAATAACAGTTATAGGGGCCTTTTAATATATTGGATGAGCAGTGTAGGGGTACACAGAGCAAATCTGGTATTTTAAAGATTCTCTTTCTAGCACTTTTTCCGATTACACTATGCCCATGTATTCAGCATTGAACTTGTTAGTTCATGTTGTTCATAACTCTGTTTCAGTTTTTGCAATTATTCTTAAATGCAGAATAAAGAATGGAATGTAGTCTCTTGGGATTCTCTTAGAATTGTGACTATGCACGTGCAAATGTTGCCATAACCATAAGAGATGAGTTTAGTTTTTGGTTTAGTTCTCTGAGTAAATTGAAAATTATGTGCAGTATCAATGTGAACAAAAACTACCATTTTGTATTAAAATCAAGTAGCAGCTTGTATTTGTGTATGTTTATTAGTTACATAAATACACTGTACACCATCTTTACAAAGCAAATCTCTTGAATTGTGATTACCATACTTTAGCAGTTGGAATGCAGTTGAGATGGGCCATGGAATTTTGCAGCATGAATTGCTTCCATTTCTAAAGGTATTTTGTCAGCAGGAGTCTGGTTATCAGCCAAGGCTGGAGGAACTGTTATACCTCCTCTGTAATGACGAGTCATTGTGGAATGAGGTGGAGTTATTGGGAAATGTATGTGGGATTTGCTCCCATTTCCTTGATCTGGTTTGCATTTTTGACTGCTGTGAAGATGGATATTAAAGCCACATCTACCTCCGAGCGCAAAACTTCAACATTTTAAGTACAGTGCAGATTGCTTGACATTTTGTTCATTGCTGTTTCAGTGGATACAGTACGTTTGCTATCATGCTATAACCAATCTGCAGACTGGAAGGGGTTGATGTTATTAAGTCTCGCCCTAACTTAGAAGGTTGAGCAAAGACTATTATCAGTTAAAATTAGGATAATCATTAACTCCAATCACTTAAAAAGGTGGCGTGAGCAGCAGAGAAAGGACGCCATGCCATTCATTATATTTAATGATCATTTCATTATCTTTCACTGAAACGCGGGATGTTGCGGGGAGACCTGATAGAAATGTATAAAATTTATGAGAGGCTTAGATAGGGTAGATAGTCAGAACCTTTTTCTCAGGATGGAAAAAATGGCACTTGGCTCTGATTAAAGAAAGGTGCTCTGTCGTGAGTTTTATTTCATTTCCTCTCAGAATTGCTGTCAGGCACATTTTGCTGGAGGTCAATAACATCTATTGATCTACGGAGTAGAGGGCACAGCTTTCAGGTGAGAGGCGCAACATTTAAAGGAGATGTGTTACAGAGGATGGCGAGTGCCTGGAATGTGTGGCTGGAGGTGATGGTGGAGCCAGATACGCTAGTGGCATTTAAGAGATGTTTGGATGGGCATGTGGATATGTAGTAAATGGAGGAATATAGATTATGTGCAGACAGATAAGACATGTTCTTGGCATCATTTTTTGGCACAGATATTGTGTTGTTCTATGTTCTAATGTTAATATTGAACAAGTTTATAACCTAACATAAATTCCAGAAAATGCTGGGAATATTTGGCTGGTCAGGCCGCATCTCCAGAAAGAGGAATATAATTAGTACAGGAAAAATGTGGGGGCTTTGGAGAGGGTACAGAGAAGTTGACTAGGATGCTGCTAGGCTTGGAGTGTATTAGCAATATGGAGAGTTTGGACAAACATTGGATTGTTTTCCCTGAAGTGTGGGAGACTGTGAGGGTGACCTGATGGAAGTACTTAAAATTATGGAGCCATAGATATGGTAGATGTTCAGTCATTTTGCTGGGGTGGGAATGCCAAATACCCAAGGGTATAGACTTTGCACTTTAGAGATACAGCACAGAAACAGGCTCTTTGGCCCACCTAGTACACGCAGACCAGCGGTCAACCCATATACTAGCACTACACAGACAGCACCCGTAGTCAGGATCGAACCCAGGTCTCTGGTGCTGTAAGGCAGCAATTTTACTACTGTGCCACCCACAGTTGCTCAGTTTATGTGCAGAACCTCTTGGGTTTAATGGAAAATGTATGCTGATATTGAAATTGCATGGCTTGCTGCCAGGTTTAATTAGACCTTTGATCAAAATACGAAGATCTACAGACACCATGCATCAAGCAGCATCTGTGGAGGCAAAGGATTAGTTCATGTTTTGGGTTGAGAGCCTGCACTTTCCTTTGAGGGAGGAGGTGACCAGAATAAAGAGGTGAGACAAAGGGGTGAGGCAGCGGCTGGCAGGAAATGGGTGGAACTAGATGGGAAGAAGAAGAGGAGGGAGGCAGGTGGGTAGAGACGGATAAATAAAAATGCGAGCAAAGGCCACAGATGGAGCTAGGTTGGGGGATTGTTGGGGGAGGGGTGGGGGGTTGGGTGGGAGAGAGGGTGTAGCTTGGTGTTCTATGGGAATTTTGTCCGAACAGTCTGTCACACATCGTGCTGTGGCCGTAGCATTATGTTTAAAGCCCATAGCGTTACAGCCGACAGCTCGTTGTTTAAATTCCCAAGCACTAAGCAGACAGCGCTCTGTTTACATCTTTGCATGCCAAACCAGCAGTGCTGTGTGTATTACTTTACGCACCAAGTCTGTAGCGCTGTGTATTAGTTTGAGCGCCAAGTCTGTAGTATTGCTTCACGCGCCAGTCTGCGGCTGATAGCGCTTTGTTCCCAAAAGAAGGGGGGGAGGAGGAGGGGGCTCGCTCGGGTGCAGTCCCCTGCCATTGGTTATAGTTTGAATTTGGGAGCAGCGCTATTGGCCAGGACTGACCAGCGGTTATTTCAACGGCTGATTTCTTACCTGTATAAAGGCAGGCGTCAGGAAGCCAGAAGTTAGTTTATGTACGAGAGGGGCTCACCAACGGGCTGAGTCGCGATCAGCGCCGCGGACAGAAACAGAGAGAGAGAGAGAGAGAGGGAGAGGGAGGGAGAGCGTTGTGCTGCGGTAAAACGGACCCCGCGCATACCAAGAAAAGTATTCTTTTTGTTCTCTCTCTTGCCAATAAGTTTGATGTGTTCATGTACGAGAGGAGTTCACCGACAGGCTGAGTCGCGATCAGCACTGCGGACGGAGGCAGAGAAAGAGAGAGAGAGAGGTGTGTGCTGCTGCAAACTGGACCCTGCACATATACCAATTGATTTTGTCCTCTCTTGCCAATAAAACTCATTTGTAACTAAACAGTCGAGTGAGCCTTTTTCTGTTCTACAAGCCAGATCCTTGAACCTGTTCCCTTGTGGACATGGGCTGGAAGGTGATGATTGGTAACAAAATGCTGCAAATGTTGAATGAGAGAACTTTCCTCATCAGATTTCTATTTTATCACCTTCCGGCCTCTGGTGTTTACTTCCTGCCCTGTGCCCCTCCGCCCCCCAATCTGCTGCCTTTTCTCCGTCATGACCTCTTAGCCACTGTCTCTTAATTCCTCCACCCTCCTTCCTCATCTGCCCATCATTTCTATCCTCGCTTGCTTCCACCTTATCGCCTGCCAACCCTTGCCTTGCCCCTCCCTCCCTCCCACCCACCTCTATTTATGCTGGCTATCTCCCATCTGCGCTCAGTCTATATCTTGGGCTCCATAGGTGCTATCTAATCTACTGAGTTTCTCCAGCAGTTTATGCTTTGCTCGGCCTCTGTATTCTCGTGTGTCTTAACTGGAACTTCACATGGATTTGTTAAAAATATGCAGCTGTGGAAAGAATACAGAGCTGTTTTCTTCATGTGTGAGGGATGAATTTCAGGTCTTGAGAAATTTTGGCTCAAGGTGAGCTTCAAGGTGATTTGAAGATCGTGTATAATAAGTATTCAGTTGAGAATTCAATTGTCAGGCAATGAAATGAGATTCCAAACTTTATGTATAATTCCTGTTTGCTGTGAAAGAACATGAACACCGGTGATTAAGACTGATTAACAAACACAATGCCAACTGGTTTGAGGTTTCTACAGATCCTTTTGCACTATTAATTAGAGTAGAACTGGATGTCAGATGAACAGCCTGACCAGAATGGCACTGAAAGAGGAGATAGAGCTTGCTGCAATTGTATTTTTGGAGACCGACACGTATACATGTAGATTCCCTCTCTGAGAAAGTAAGAACAGAATGAGAGTTAGTGATCAGAAACAGATTCCTGGAGTATTCCAGAGATGATAAGGGAAGAGAATTGATCACTGTGTGTTTTGACTATAATTATTCTGTTTTATAATTTGTATATTCTGAACAACCTCAACTAACATTGGTTGGTAATTTTGACAAACAATGATGAAGTCAGAAAGGATGCCCACCTGAAAAGTGATCTGTTCATTCCCTCCACAGATGCTGCCTGACCGGCTGAGTTGTCTTATGATAAAGTTCAGTACTACTAGGTATGAAACAATACACGTGGACAAAGAATTAGTACTACAGTTGATTTTGGACTAACAACCTATTTCCAAATTATGCACTAATGACCAGTGCTGAAGTTTAGTCAGCATCCATCTATTCGTACAAACTTCTTGATTTTAATATTCTATTCATAAAAACTGTTGTCGATAATTTTTTTTAAATGAATGAAAGAGCAGTTACTCTGCTTTATTAGAAGCTGCTGTCATTTATACTTCATCTGCCCTTTAAATAAACTATCGATGCTCATCCCTTCCCACCCAAACCATCCCCTCCCCAGGTACCTTCTCCTGCAACCGCAGGAGATGCAACACTTGTCCCTATACCTCCTTCCTCGATTCTGTCCAGGGACAGTCCTTTCAGGTTAGTTGATCAGGTTCACTTGCACCTCCTCCAACCGTTGTTCAAGATGTAGACTCATATATATCGGTGATACCAAATGTAGACTGGGCAATCGTTTCGCTGAACACCTTCGCTCAGTCCGCCTGGTCCTACCTGATCTCCAGGTTGCTAAACACTTTAATTCCCCTTCCTATTCCCACACTGACCTTTCTGACCTAGGCCTCCTCCTTTGTCGGAGTGAAGCTAAACGCAAATTGGAGGAACAGCATCTCATATTTCGCTTGGGCAGCTTACAATCCAGGGGTATGAGTATTGATTTCTCTAACTTCAAGTAACCCCTGTATTTCCTCTCTCCATCCCTCCCCCACCCAAGTCATGCCAGCTTTTCATTCTCACCTCGCAAACAGCTAACAATGGCCTGTTTCCTTTATCATTGTTACTTTTTTTGTATATCTTTCATTTATTTGTTCGATATCTCTCTACATTGTCCATATTCCTAACCCCAGCATACACCCCACTCAGGAGGAAAGCTCCAGTCACCATAAAGACTGTGAAGACATGGCCTGAAGGAGCTTCCTCGCAGCTGCAGGATTGCTTCGAAAGGACCAACTGGGATATTTTTGAGGATCAGGACTTGGAGGAGTACACATCAACTGTACTTTGCTACATCAAAAACTGCGTTGACAATGTCACCGTCGACAAACGCATCCGGTTGTACCCCAATCAAAAACCCTGGATGACAAAGGATGTCAGGTCTCTCCTCAAGGACCGTAACACCGCCTTCAGGTCTAGTGACAGAGCTCTATACAGTGCTGCTAGAACCAACCTGAAGAGAGGCATCAAGGATGCCAAAGCGTCCTACAAGAGGAAGATTGAGGACCACTTTTCCAACAATGACCCACGGCGGGTATGGCAAGGCATCCAGCACATCACCAATTACAAGACCAGCAACCGCACGACTGCCGACGGCGACGCCTCGTTGGCTGAGGAACTTAACTGTTTCTTTGCTCGTTTCGAGGTGAAAGCTACAGTGGCAGACATTACACCCTCTCCAGCACCTGAGAGCAACACCTTCACTGTGCAGGAGTATGACGTTAAGCGAGTGCTCAGAGCAGTGAATCCCAGGAAAGCTGCAGGCCCCGATGGTGTGACGGGCAGAGTGCTGAGGGAATGTGCAGACCAATTATCTGAGGTCTTCACAAAAATCTTCAACCTGTCCCTTTTAAAATCCACCATCCCTCCCTGCCTGAAGTCCGCCATAATCATCCCACTGCCGAAAAAGCCTGTCATCAGCGGTCTTAACGACTACCGTCCGGTAGCACTCACACCGGTCATCACAAAGTGCTTCGAGAGACTGGTCCTGCAGCACATCAAAGCCAGCCTCCCACCCACCTTCGACCCATACCAGTTTGCCTACAGAGCAAATAGGTCTACAGGGGATGCCATCGACACTGCTCTTCACACTGCACTGACCCACCTTGAACACCAGGGGAGCTATGTGAGGATGCTCTTTCTCGACTTCAGCTCTGCCTTTAACACGGTCATCCCGAGCAGACTGGTCACCAAACTTTCCGACCTTGGATTTTCCCTAACCATCTGCAAATGGATCAAGGACTTCCTGACCAACCGCCCCCAGACAGTCAAAATAGGCCCTCACCTCTCCTCCACCATTACACTGAGCACCGGCTCACCACAGGGCTGTGTGTTGAGCCCCATCCTTTACTCCCTCTACACTCACGACTGCGCCCCCACCCATCCCACCAACACCATCATCAAGTTCGCGGATGACACGACTGTGGTTGGACTTATCTCAGAAGGAGATGAGACAGCCTATAGGGATGAAATCCAAAGGCTGGCAGCATGGTGTTCAGTGAACAATCTGGTCCTGAACTCCTCCAAAACAAAGGAACTTATAATTGACTTTAGAAAAACCAGTGGAGATTACGACCCACTCTACATCAATGGGGTCTGCGTGGAAAGGGTACCAGCTTTCAGGTTCCTGGGTACGCACATCGCAGAGGATCTCACCTGGTCTACCAACACCATCACCACAGTAAAGAAGGCACAGCAGAGACTCCACTTCCTGAGGATCCTCAGGAAAACCAACCTGCAGGAGAAGCTCATGTTGTCCTTCTATCGCTGCTCCATCGAGAGTGTGCTGGCATACTGTATAACCACATGGTATGCCAGCTGCTCAGAAAAGGACAGGAAGGCCCTTCAGAGGGTCATCACGACGGCCCAGAAAATCATCGGCTGCTCACTGCCCTCCCTGGAGCACCTGTTCAGCCTGCGCTGCCTCAGTAGAGCAGGCAAAATAATAAAAGATCCATCCCACCCCGGCCACCGTCTGTTTGTTCATCTGCCCTCTGGTCGACGTTTCAGGTCAATCAAATCCCGAACAAACAGACTTAAGAACAGTTTTTACCCCAGGGCCATACGAGAACTGAACACTACCTGTGCACTAGGCAACACCGTTAAAAAATCTTGTACTTAATTTAATTGTATTTATGTATTTATTTGTTTTTGCATTTATTGCATATATGTTTGTACGCACCGTCAGGATTGGCTGTTTTTTAATTTCGTTGTACTCGTTGCAATGACAATAAATGAATATTATTATTATTATTATTATTATTATTATTATATCTCTCATTTCCCTTTCCCGTGGCTTTCAATCTGAAGAAGGGTCTCGACCCGAAACGTCACCCATTCCTTCCCTCCAGAGATGCTGCCTGTCCCGCTTACTCCAGCATTTTGTGTCTAATTCTGTGAAAGTTGGCTTTGTTGGCCACATCTTCCCCTTGTTTGCCCAACCTTTGTGCTTCTGCACACATCTTCCCCTAACTTGGTTACTTTGATTCTCTAGATGGTATTTAACATCTGTCTTCCATATCAGCAGTGAGCAGGTGCTGTATTGTATTATTATTTTCCTTTGAGTATCTGTAACTTGCCAGGAGCTGGTAGAAAGTGAATAAAATACTGGGATAATGAGGGCAATGTGTGTAAGTTATTTTCTTCAGTCCCATCAATTTATACTGATATAATTAGTTTAGTGTCGAGATACAGAATGGAAACATTCTACTTGGTCTAACAAGTCTATGCTGATCATCGATCACCCAAGTTCTGTGGTATCCCACTTTTTCTCACCCACTCTCTACACATTAGGGGCAATTTACAGAGGCCAATTAACCTACGAACCTTCGTCTTTGGGATGTTGGGAGGAAGCACTTGGAGGAAACCCACACGGTTAGGGAAAATGTACAAGCTCCATGCAGACAGTGCCTGAAGTCAGGATCAAACCCGGCTCTCTGGTTATCAGCAGTTCTACCAGCTGTGCCACTGTGCCTTGGGAAACAGTTCTAAAGGAGGTGCCAGCTGCTCTGAGCCTTTGGCCAACAAATTAGTGGAGAGCTAAACCAAGCTCTGGCTTTCAAATTAAAAGGATCAATTTGTCTGATCTGGATTCGGTATCCAAGAAAAGAAATAGGTCTTTGCAGCACTTCCCCCTGCCCTCCATATGTATTTATCTCGATCTCTTTACCACCCCCTATCACTGCCCTCTCTACCCCATGCAATCCTTTCAATTTCTTTATTGCCTCCACTCCTATCCATCATTCTACATATCATTTCCACAGCAGTTCATCCATATCTTCTCCCAACTTAAGCGCATCCAGCTTTTTAATCATGTGACTGTTGATGGCTGACTGCTCTGCATTATGAAGTCAACCTAAAGTGACCTTTTTCTTGGAAATGGACAATTTTTAAAGGGATTCCAGCCAATGGCTGGGTAGTGGTGTGGGCTTGGAACCTTCTGACGAGCCCATCGCATGGTATTGTGATGCTGATAGTAAGATTAAAATACTTGTGGGTTGGTTCTGTACCTTGTTGCAGAAAGTCATATCCTTCAATTTCTTGATGGGAAAACAGCATTTTGATCTGTGATTGTTAAGATTGCACTCTATTTTCATGATATCTCTTGAATACAGCTAGTCAGACATTGCCAGCACTTTTGTGCCAAATAATTAAAGTTGCTGCTATGCTGTATAATCGTATAAGCACAGTTGCTTTTTTTTTTCTTCCCGTGTGAGTCACAAACTGGTCACACAGTTATGTATGACTAAATATAGGTTGGGCATTATTGAAAAGAATATGTGAAATGCTGGAACATATTCACAACCTCAAGCTCTCCCATAACCCATTTTTTAAGGTCAAATGAAATATATAGACCATCAGGAAATAATAATAATAATAATAATGCATTACATTTGTATAGCGCTTTTCTAAACACTCAAAGACGCTTTACAGGGTTTACTAAAACATAGAAAAAAAAATAAAAAATAAGTAAACGAACAGAAAAAGAAAAATAAGGTGAGGTGACGGTCAGTGGTTGAAGGCAGTGCTGAACAGGTGAGACTTCAGTGATGTTTTGAATGTGGTGAGTGAGGAGGAGTCTCTGATGGTCTGAGGTAGTGAGTTCCAGAGGGTGGGAGCAGCGATGGAGAAACCCCTTTTCCCCCCAGGATCTGAGTTTGGTCCGGATGGGAAGGGACAGGAGGTTAGCAGCAGCAGAGCGGAGGGTACAGGTGGGAGTGTGTCTGTGGAGGAGGTCAGTCAGGTAGGATGGGGCCAGGTTATGGAGGGCTTTGTAGGTCATGAGGAGGATTTTGTACTGGATTCTCTGGGGGATGGGGAGCCAGTGGAGCTTGTAAAGGACGGGGGTGATATGGTCATGGATCGGGGAGTGGGTGAGTAGACGGGCAGCGGAGTTCTGGATGTATTGGAGTTTATTGATGATTTTTGAGGGTGAACCATAGAGGAGGCTGTTACAGTAGTCCAGACGGGAGGTGATGAAGGCGTGGATGAGGGTTTCTGCAGCTGTGGAGGAGAGGGACGGACGGAGACGGGCGATGTTTTTGAGGTGGAAGAAGGCTGTCTTGGTGATGTGTTTGTCGAAGGAGAGGGTTTGATCAAAGATGATTCCAAGATTCCGGATGTGAGGGGAGGAGGATACTGGGAAACCATCAATATTGAGGGTGAAGTTTTGGGTGGATTTGGTGAGCGTTTTTGGTCCAATTATGATGATTTCAGATTTGTCGCAGTTGAGTTTGAGGAAATTGAATTGAAGCCAAGATTTTATTTCAGTGATGCAGTTTGTCAGGGTAGAGTGTGTGGAGGTGGAGATTGACTTGGTGGAGATGAGGAGCTGGATATCATCGGCGAAGCAGTGGAACTTGAGACCATGACGGCGGATTAATTGACCAAGTGGGGACAGGTACAGGATGAAGAGGAGGGGGCCGAGAACTGAACCTTGGGGGACACCTTGGGGGGCGGGAGCGGTGGGGGATTTACAGTTGTTAATGGAGATGAATTGGTGCCTGTCGGAGAGGTATGATTTGATCCAGGATAGGGCAGTGCCGGTGATGTTAAAGGTGGTTTCAAGTCGGGTGAGGAGGATGGAGTGGTTTATGGTGTCAAAGGCGGCACTGAGGTCGAGTAGGATGAGAATGTTAAGGTTGCCAGCGTCAGAGGAGAGGAAAAGGTCGTTTGTGATTTTGAGGAGCGCAGTTTCAGTACTGTGGTTGGAGCGGAATCCAGATTGGAATGTTTCATACAGGTTATTGGTAGAGAGGTGGTGTTTGAGTTGAGAAGCTACAGCGCATTCCAAAACTTTGCACAGAAAGGGTAGGTTGGAGATTGGTCTGAAGTTGTTTGGGGTGTCAGGGTTGAGTCCAGTTTATTTCAGAATAGAGGTGACAGCAGCGATTTTGAGGGATGGTGGGAGTGGACAGGGAGGAGTTTATTGTTGCAGTGATAAGTGGAGAGAGAGCAGGAAGGCAGGCCTTGACAAAGCTGGAGGGGATGGGGTCCAGAGAGCAGGTGGCAGTTTTCATTCCTGTGAAGAGGTCAGAGAGGTCGGTGGTGGAGACTGGAGAGAACTGAGACAGGGGTTGACAGGATAAGGGGGAGCAGGTGGTTTGAGGGGGAGCAGGTGCGTTGGTGGTTAAGGTGCTGTAGATGTTGTCTATTTTGCTTTGGAAGAATTAAAGGAAAGAGGTGCATTTGTCGACTGAATGACTGGGAGATGGTGTCCAGGGGGCTGAGGAGTTTGTTTATTGTAGAGAAGAGTGCTTTTGGGTTTCCGGAGCCAGAGTGAATTATTTGAGAGTAGTAGGTGGAGTGGGCGCGGGAGAGGGCATCTTTGTAGTGCTGCAGGTGGTCTTTGTAGGCTTGGGAGTGAATTGTGAGACCTGTTTTGTTGCGGAGTCTTTCAAGTTGGTGGGCATAGGTTTTCATCATGCGGAGTTCGGGGGTAAACCAGGGAGCAGAGTGGGTGAAGGAAACTTTTGGTTTTTATAGGTGCAAGCTGGTCGAGGCAGGAGGAGAGAGTGTGGTTGTAGTAGTCAGTGAGGTCAGAGGGGCTGTGGAGGTCAACGAAGGGAGAGGCGGACATTTTTTCAGAGAGGGAGGATGAGAGCGAGGTAGGTGAAACAGAGTTCAGCTTACGGAAGTTGATTTTGCGTTTTTGCCTTGGAGCTGGGGTGGGAATGTTGACGGACATGGTGATGGCTAAGTGATCGGAGAGGGTGGGGTCGGAGCCAGAGAGGTGATGTAGATTTAGTCCAGTGGAGCAGACAAGGTCCAGAATGTGCCCACGGTTATGGGTGGGAAAATTGACATGTTGAGTGAGGTTAAAGCAGTTGAGTATTTCAGTGAAGTCAGCGGTTATTGTGGAGTCGGTGGAGTCCATGTGGATGTTGAAATCACCGAGGAGGAGGATTGAGGGGGAGAGAGAACAGAACTGGGTCAGAAAGTCGGAGAAGTCAGAAAGGAATGATGGGTGTGGTTTGGGAGGGCGGTAGACAACTGCCATGACTAATTGTGTGTGACCAGAGAGTTTAAAAGCCAGGTGTTCAAATGAAGGAGCAGATGAGATGGAGATGAGGCTGATCTTGAAGTCCTGTCGGTGTATTACGGCAATCCCACCACCTCGGCCCTCCGAGCGTGGTTTATTGATGTAGGAGTATCCGTTGGGTGTAGTGAGGTTGAGTGAGAGGTAGTCCAGAGGTTGTTGCCAGGTTTCAGTCAGACAGAGGAAATCCAGTTTATTGTCCAGAATGAAGTCATTCAGAAATGAACAGATTCCGAATTTACAGAGGTCAAGGAGTTAATTCTGTCCATTATTTGGTGTAATGCAACAAGAAGCACTTACTCTAGATGTTATTAGACTGCGACTATTTGGTTTTGGAATCGGAGACCACACAAGCAAGGTATTAATCAACACAAGCTTTATTGTGGGAATAGCATCTGTACTTAACAGTTTTTACAGGTCCACCACCGTGTTTTTTCTCTTTGGCACCCTTGGTTCCGGAGCCTTGCTGGATTATCCATTTTGGCAGACCAACAGAGGTCATGGCCTCTGAGAGGAATGGAGCGGTCGGTCTGCCTTGGCTGCTGGGGAGCTGCGATACCGCTCCGCAAAGTCTGCCTCGGACGTCGGCTGTGGGAATGGAGCAGCCTGCTCTGGCCAGGCCGGAGTTCCATGGGGCAAATTCGACCCACTGTTTGGCCACGGAAATCTCGATGAGATGGAGATCTGCCGCCCCACCCGACTAGGCGCCAGATGTTTTGGGGGGACTTCCGGGGAGGATTTCAAGTGTACTTTCATCATTTTGTCCGGATTAAAGGAGGTGCCGGACCACCAGTTGCCAGAAAATCGGTGGTGGACTTGTACTTAACAGCATCGGGTGGACCCCCATTCAGTGGCAGGCAGCTCCATCTGCAGCGTGTTTCGCAGTTTCCCTTGGCACCAGTCACGACCCAGGCCCAGGGTGAAGTCCCAACTCCTGAGCACCCCCCCAGGCTGTGTTATACCCTTTCCTTATTGGCAATGTTTCACGGTTAACAATTCATAGTAAAATACATCAAAATGCATCTGTATGTAAAAGGTACACCAGTTTGCTTTAGAATGTTCACACAAGGTTCCCTTTTGGCTAGAATCCACTGTAGCTTCGTAGCTGTTCTCCAGTTGCCCTCTATTTCCCATGCGATCCCTTTAACCCTCTCCATGCAAGGGATCACAACTCAACATGTTACATCCTAACGCTTTCCTTGCAGTCAGAAAATACACAAGACACTCTCTTGCAACCATACCTCCACAGTATTTTAATGAAAGCATCAAAAACACGCAAGACACAAGAACAATTACTAAAAGTGGAGGAAGAGGCCAGTAGTTCTGCCTTTCAAAGGAATGAATGTGTATGTGTGTGCTGGGCTTTTGAATATAATAATATTACAGGAGCTCGTTCATTTGTAGGGCTGTCCATATGTTGAGCCTGGGGACTAAGTAGTTCTCTAATGTTGGAGTTGATGGCAACAGATTTTCACACAACATGATCTTGCAGATGAGTGCAACAAATGAGCTGTCAGTGATGTGAGCTAAGAGTTAAAAGCATCACATTTTTAACAATGCCATGAATCCCTTGATTGGCAGGTGAGGGTCTCATTTATCAAAGGACGCTTTGACGTTACCTAGGTTTGCACTAAAAATATAACTTGGCTCTTGGAAAAATGAATCTAATGATGCTGGAGTGCATTTCTAAGTATAATTGGTTTGTTGCTACTCGCATATTGAATGTCCGGAGCTATAGTAAGGATAGCATTGATTAACAACAAATTCATAAGAGCAAATCTTTGGATTAGGATTGTCTGGTAATTTGATTCTGGTTAATGTAATAATGACACCATCACTGCAAATATCCTCTTTTAAAGCAGGCCAATAGGCAGTTATTCCAAATTAAACCATTTTAAGCAGCTGCTATCATTGAGCCCCTAGTTTGGAAATGTGACTGCCCTCTGTGCCTATTTGTGGAAGAAGAAGAAATATTCAGAAGGCACTGGAACTAATCTGGCTACAGTTGAATGTTTTCTCAAACAAAACTTGTAAATCTGTAAAAAGACGGTTCTGAGGCAAAATATTGTCAGTTTTAACTGATTTGCATTAAAGCTGGTTGCGTTAAAAGAAACTTTGTGGATACGAAGCATTTTTTGGAATCAAAATATATATGACTGAAAATATTTGTTATTAAGATGTTATTGTTGTCTGATAACGTTCATAAAATTATATATTTTAGTGTTAAATACTAATTTTCTATCAAAGCTTGCACCTGTGACTCGATAGAACCGATTTTATTGCATTCTTTATACGGATTTCTAAATTCTGTCAATCCTAAATTAATATGAGATGTTGAATGTTTCAAAGATGAACTACATTATCTAAGCTTTGAACCATTGTAAATGTGTAGGTATAAGAATAGAGAATGTTTTCTGGAGATTGTGTGCAGAAACATATGGATCATGATCATGTTTAATTCACTGCTCTTTTAGTGCAAGTCAGAATTAGATACATTCATGTACAGAAATGTTGTTTCGGGGCCAGTAGGACGATAAATATAATCAGCCATTTTTTTCTTTGCATTTGCATGATGTCTGAGTGAGTGGGTAAAATGAACTGAACCATCAATTCTCATAAACATGTTAAAACAGTAATACCAAACCAAGTGATGTCATTGCTATGCAATCCCATGCATCACATCAGTTCTATTCTGGCCTTCCTTTTGGCTGAACTCCTAATTTGAAGCTGCAACATCTCCACAGAAGGTTATACTGACTTCTCTCTGAAGGTTGGAAAAAGTTTACGCGGCTTTGGAGAAACATAGTACAACAATTATCAGCCAACTTTTTGTGACTTGTGCAGAATACTTTCTTTGCTCGGATTATCTTTACATTCAGACTGTATTAGGTCTTTGGATCATTTTAATAGCACACTTTTTCTCGGGGAAGAAGCAATGGCCTGCACAATGCGACAGGAAATCCTTCAGACCACTATCAATGGTGGCTCAGAATTTGTTGAAAGCAGTGAGAATGAAAAAGCTGTGTCGAAGCCACAGAGAAGACGGAGTGATATAAAAATATATAAAGAATTCTGTGACTTTTATGCTAGATTGTAAGTGATTTACCTCAGCTTTTTACAGTACTAATATCATTTCAGTATCTTGAAACATCAGTGATCATTTAATTCATACAGTTAATTTTGTACAATCTTGCATGTTATGCCAGCAATGAACCTGATACTTTAATGCAGTCCCAAACTAGAACATGTTGTCAATTGTTCTATTTGACCTGTTGTACTTGCTCTCAACGCGTCTGATTATGGCTGTTCACATTACTTTAAAATGAGCACTATAATCAATTTATTTCCCCCCAAGAGTGTATCTAAGCATAAAAGTCCTGATTCATAGACTGGGTGATAATATTTGATACTGCATGTGGAAGGCTTTTAAGTTTAAGGGAAAGACATTGTGGCCTTCCATCACAGTGAGGAGAGAGAGGACTGGAGGAGACTCACTGTGATGGATGTTTCTTTGATGGATGTTTCTTTTTTTGTGTGTTTTTGGGGTTGGGTAATTCGAATGCCTATTTAATGCTTTTATTGTTGGACTGTGTTTTTGGGGGTTTTGGGGTTGTGTAATTTGAATGCATATTTAATGCTTTTATTGTTGGGCTGTGTTTTGGGGGTTTTGGGGTTGTGTAATTTGAATGCCTATTTAATGCTTTTATTGTTGGACTGTGTTTTGGGAGTTTTTTGGGGTTGTGTAATTTTAATGCTTATTTAATGCTTTTATTGTTGGACTGTGGGTGACTGAATTTCGTCCAATATTGGATGACAAATAAAGCTATCTTGAATCTTGAATCTTGAATTTATATATATGTAAATGAGGATATGTTGGAGGTCGGTATTTTGGATCTTTTCCAAGTATCTCAATTTTGTCGTCAAAATGCTGATTGTAATCACAAAACTGAAGCACTGTAAATTTTGAGCATATTATACAGAGAATAAATTTAATCTTACAGTAGAAAGATTGAATTCGATATTATATAATTGTCTTTTATTGTATTGCAAAATATACTGCAGATTGTGGAAATCTAAATAATCGAATCATTTATTAGACCTCTAATGGATATACTATATTCAAGACATCAAAAAGTCCCTGTACTTTGTCACTTTATCAACTCAGTCAGGTTTTCATCAACTTTGGTGGAATGGTGATCTTCAGACTGTCTTACAGAATCTGCCATTGAAACACTAACATAGCACATTTATCTTGTTTCACTTTCCCTCAGGGATAAACATTGCTGAGGCAGACTGTAGGTTGAGAAATTTGGCAGAGAGCATAATGCACTTGAAGCTTGATCCATCTGAATTTCCTTAAATGAACATTACAAAACAAAAAAATCTGGCAGGTCCTACATGGTCTGTGTAATCATTTTGTAGACCTGGTTCCCGGCACAGGTGGTTAAAAAGTAACCTTCACCTTAGTTATTGGAAAAAGTTTCTATGCTAATGTTTCAATGGCAGATTCTGTAAGACAGTCTGAAAATCACATATTGATAATAAATTAAACTGTCATTTCTATATCTTGCATTGCTTTATTTCAAAAGCAAAATATGAGCATCACATTGAGATGATCTGTTTTAAGACTGTTAGAAGTATTAAGGTCAGGTTATATCATGATATTTTGTTTTATATCCTCGAACCAATGCACAAATAGAACATCCTCTAGTCTCTTGCTGTAATCATCATATTCAAAGCTAAACTCCAAGGAGAGAGAAACTGCCAACTTAGAGAAAATTATCAGTAATTACATTTAGGTTTAAACAGGTGCTCAATATTGAATAGATTCCAAGGTCAATGAATGTCCTTGTTGGAAGATAGATAGCAAGAACTCCAACTGTTTCCAAATATTGTGGTAAATTTGCTTTTCTTTTTCAATTACATTTATATTACACATCGTGTTTGTTAGATTTTGATCAAGCAATATACATGTTGGAGCTCTAAAACTTTGGGTTATATTCTTTGAATGCCAGGATGTCTGGAATTTGTATTTAATCTGGTAAATGATATTTAATAGCAATTCCTTTTAATAGTGTGCAAGGTTTCTGAATTCTTGTTACACTTCACATAAATGGGTAGAAGTTAAAAATCACTTAATCATTCATCTTCAAAGCTAAATCTTTATAGTCGCATGGCTGACTTTTGGGCAGTGCTGAAGCCTTGAAGCCTATAACTTAACATGTTATCTGTTTAACTTTATTTCAGCAACATGGCAAATGCTCTGGCTAATGCCATGTGCGAGCGATGCAAAAGTGGCTTTGCACCGGCGGAGAGGATTGTGAACAGTAATGGAGAGTTGTATCATGAGCAGTGTTTTGTATGTGCTCAATGCTTCCAGCAGTTCCCAGAAGGGCTGTTCTATGAGGTGAGTAGATTGCAGGATGGCTGCTCAGTCCATTAATTCTTGGATTAATGAATTTCCCAACAATGCAGATTGTTTCCTGAGTTGCAAGTATTTCATCGGATAATCATTGGACTTTGGTGAGTCTTTCTTTGCTGGATTGCCCCAGATGGAACAATCTACATGTGGTGACCTGGCCTTTAGATGATAGGCAGAGAAAATCAAACTGTTGTAATTGCTTTAAGAAAAAAAAAGAAAATTACTTAAAGTAAATATTAAACAGTAAGCATCTGTCAATTAAACAGAATGGCACAGCGGTAGAGTTGCTGCCTTACAGTGCCAGAGATGGCACAGAATGGCACAGCGGTAGAGTTGCTGCCTTACAGTGCCAGAGATGGCACAGAATGGCACAGCGGTAGAGTTGCTGCCTTACAGTGCCAGAGATCTGGGTTTGATCCCGACTACGGCCACTGTCTGTACGGTCCATACGTTCTCCGCGTGACCATGTGGGCTTTCGCCGGGTGCTCCAGTTTCCTCCCACACTCCAAAGACGTACAGGTTGGTAGGTGACTTGACTTCAGTAAAGTTGTAAATTGTCCCTCGTGTGTACGATAGTGCTAGTGTATGGGCCTGTTTCCGGGCTGTATCTCTAAACTAAACCAACCACATGTACAATGAAAGAGAGGAAGTACGCTTAGCTAAACTCTTTAATGATGTTTGGCATATGGCTGAGGTGTCATCTGCAACCTGTCTGATTCTCTGCTGAGGTTTGAGAACCTCTCTGGAGATGGTGAAGAATGAAGCTGAAAAGAACTAGCCCGCAGGCATTGTGGCTCTCCAGGCTGAACAAGAATGGATGTGTGTTTATAGGTTCTTCCAATGTTATCAGAACTCGGGAATGGGATGGGATGTGATCAGGTAGTCTAGTTTATTTTATCATTTGGATTTTTTTTTAATACAGCAGACTTTTCAAGTCAATAAATATATATTTTCAGAAAAATGAAGACATTGAACAATTCAAATGACTTTTAAAAGGAAAACCACAAGAGAAAAAGGGGTGTGCTATTGTACAACAGCATTGACTGACTATGGCACAGCTTGCTTACAAACCTATGACTAATAAAAGTCTATTGCTTTTAACACCAATATGTTGTCAAGGCACCACCTACTGAGTGGAACAAACAAAAATGTAGAAACTGTGTAGGAAGGAACTATAGATGTGTTGGAAAGAACTGCAGATGCTGGTTTAAATTGAAGGTAGACACAAAATGCTGGAGTAACTCAGCAGGACAGGCAGCATCTCTGGAGAGAAGGAATGGGTGATATTTCGGGTTGAGACCTTCAGACTGAGAGTCGGGAGAGGGAAACAGATAAAGAAGGGTAATGTGTGAAAACAAGGCATAAAAGAGATAAAGTTCAAGGAAAATGTCACCTTCTACCAGCTAACACTGAACTATTCTACATTTTCCTTGAACAGCATCTCTTTTGATGTCTCGTTTGCACACATTACCCTTCCTTATCTCCCTTGACTCTGTCTGAAGAAGGGTTTCGACCCAATACGTCACCCATTCCTTCTATCCAGCGATGCTGCTTGTCCCAATGTTGAAACTATGATAGGTTTAAGGATTAATATGCTAATAAAACCAAGAGTATGGAGCTTAATTAGTAATGTTGTAAAATTAAATATTTAAATGCCTAGAGTCATACAGCACAGAAACAAGCCTTTCAGCAAATGTCCCCATGCCAAACAGGCTGCTTCATCTCCACCTGTCTGGATTAGGCCCATATTCCTCTAAGCATTTCCTAGCCATGTACCTGTCCAGTGCTTTTTAAAGACCAGTTCTAGAAGGTGTACGTAAAATAAGAAGTTTGAATTGTTTTTGGTTTTTCTAATTTTGAACATCCTTTGGCATCAACTACCCAGTCTATTCCCTTCATAATCGTGTATTATAATTACATTGCTTCCTTTTTGTTGGCTCCCAATGCCACCTTGTATATTTAGTTATTCTCTGCATCATTCTCTCTTGCAACAGTTCTGAGGATCTAGGTATCAATGTGTTAAATATACCTCCAAAACAAATGTATTATTTGATTCAGAGACGGTGCTGCAAACAGTACGTAGATGTGTTCTCACCAAATCGTGCATAATTGAGGAAAGGTTGCCTTGCTGTTATATATCAACTCCATTCCCATTGCAAATAAACAAAAATGTATTGCAAAAAAAAATAATAATCCTGCATTCTTAGTTGACGTGCATGGTCACAACATTTTATCAACCTATAACCAGGATTTAAATCTGAAAAGTTTGCCTTATCAAGTACTTTTCACAATCTCAAAGAAATCTCCATGCATATTGGCATTTATTGGCACTAGGTTAAAATCCTTTGAGGTTTTTTTACCAACAACTACAGGCACTCCCTGACTTGCTTAATAGGTGAGTTATGTAAACTCACACTTACAATTCACAATAGGTTTCCTGAATGACCGGCGTTATTTCAATGGGAGGATGGTGAGGGCTTTCCGTCAGCTTCGTCGATGCACCAACTATGCTCCCCTAGTTTTGGGCACTGTCAATGCTATACTGGGAAAGCGATCGAGAACGAGGGAGGTAGCGGATAGTGACTCTTGGCCGAGTCACCAACATTGTCCACAAGGTGCACCAGTGAGCCCTTCTTCACCAGTTGCCACATGGTCCTGTTGACGTGGCTGTTGTTGTGGCCACTCCGGTTGTAGCCCCTGGACAGCAGCGCTTTCTTCAGGCTGCATCCACTGACAGGATGCACTCGGTCTCCGTGGGGCACCTTCCCCTCTCACCAGCCACTTCTTTCTGTTGGCCATCGCTTTGTCCCTCCCCTCTCCGCCACCTCCTCCTGGTGTCAGCGACTGCGAGAGTGGGGAAAAGGAGGGGGTGGTGGAGGAGGAGTTACGGACTGGACAAAGTGACAGCTGACAGGATGAAGTAGCGGCTGGTGAGAGGGGAGGGAGCCCCATGGTAACCGAGCCTGTCCTATCGGTGGTGGAGGCCTGAAGTAAGAGGTGTCTACAACGTGACCCTCATCAACTGGACCAGCAGCAATGGCGCCTGGTTTTAAGGTGAACAGACGCAAAGTGCTGGAGTAACTCATCAGACGTTTGAAGAAGGGTCCCAACCCGAAATGCCACCTCTCCGTGTGGTCTAGAGATGCTGCCTGACCAGCTGAGTTACTCCAGCACCTTGTGTCATTTTTATGTATTAACCAGCATCTACAGTTCTTTGTTTCTCCCTAGTTTTTAGGTGATTGCAACCTGTGTAAAATCTGACTTGCGTAAGGGTTTTGCGGAACATAATGCTTACTTAAGTCGGGGAGAGTCTGTAGTTGACTTTGAGCCAGAGAAACAAAATACATGAACACAACAGTGGTGAGAATATTTGGAGATTAGAATATAGCTTTCAGCATAAAGTACTTTCTCATTATCACCTGTTAGACTAGTACAATAAAATTTGAAGACCTTATATTAATTTTTAAAAAATACTTTAAAAATTTAAGACAAAATCAACGTAGAACTAGTTTAATAATTACATGTCGTTTGTTACAGTTTGAAGGGCGAAAATACTGCGAACATGATTTTCAGATGCTTTTTGCACCCTGTTGTCATCAGTGTGGTGAGTCAATTAACAAATTTATATATTTTCTTTGCAATAGTTTGAATGCTGCCTACTTGCAATTATTTATTTGCATTAATCTTTGTCATGGTAAATACTTGCAGTCCTATCTGCAATTAGGTGTAGATTTCCAACTGGAAAGTCTTCAGTTTTCATACTGAATTGCACGATCTCGCTGCCTCGCCATTTTCAGGGACATCTGATATGGCTCCAATCCTCTGTTGACCAACGAGTTTGATGATGTCAGATGTGCAATCTTCGTCAGTGAGCCTGAGTATAGTTGGTAAGAACAACCATGCCGTCACACATACACTCATAGAGAGTGGGAGCACAGCAGCATGACTGCGGCAGGCACAGATGCTGAGGCCCTCCTTCATTTGTTATCTGGCTCTGGTGGCTCGCTCCATCACCCGCTTTCGAAGTTGATACAGGTCCGTTTGGTCAAAGCACACCAGCCCTGTCCTGCCTTGGGCAGAAGACCCGGTGCTCTTGCTGGAATGGCACTGTGTTTGTTTGAGGCTCTCATCGATGCAATCCTTGTAATGTTATCTTGGACATCCCTGTTCCAGTGCCCCATGTACAAGAGTTCTATTAACAGATATACAGGCCCACCACAGATTTTTCAGCAACTGGTGGTCTCCTTTAATCTGGACAAAATTACAAGAGCACACTTGAAATCCCCCACAGAAGTCCCCCCTAAGATGTGGTGCCTAGGCCGGGTGCGATGAATGATCTCGACTTCATCGGGACTTCCTCGTTGATCAGTGGGTCGAATTTCCCGCCTGTGGCCGGGGCTCTGGAACTCTGGCTTGGCCAGAGCTGGCAGATCTGTTCCCATAGCCGACCTCTGAGGCCAACTTTGCGGGCTGATATCTCAACTTCTCGACTACCGTTCCATTACCGTAGTAATGGAGGCCGAGACCTCTGTTGGTTCGGCAAAACGGATAATCCAGAAAGGCTCCAACCAAGGGTGCCAGAAATTCGGTGGTGGACCTTTGTTTAGAGTTTCACTACTGTGAATGATCGCTTTACCTTAGCAAAATATTTTGCTTTACGATGCTTATCTGCAGTAGTCTTTCTCTCCAATAAGTACAGGAGGGCAGGGATCCCTGCAGCCGGTTAGAGCATGAACTAATTTCCAACGTTAAAATATTAATCTTATGTGGGCAGGAGTCGTGCAAGTGTACAGAAATTAACAATGCATTGTCCTGCCGTGACTGTGCATCAGGTTCTGATGATCGTGTAGTTTTCCACATTACTGTGGATTTTTATTTTGGGGGCAGAATGGTGTGTCACGGATTCTCCCGAAATAGGATATTTTGATATTTAGTATAACGCCAATTCTCGTTGATTTTTACACTGAAACATACAATATGTGGGAGCTTAGTTTGATATGCATGCGCATATTGCAGCTCAGTAGATGAGGTTGGAGGCATTTGATTCTGTACTGATGCCTCCGCTACCATTGTACATACCTCTATCACTTCCATCACTCTATCACTTCTATCACTTCCATCTACGCCCCCTAGTTTTAAAATCCCCATACCTGGAAAAAGCACTGATCATCCACCTTGCCTATGCCCCTCATGATTTAATAAATGTTATCTGTAAAGGTTACCTCCCAGTCTCCTGCTTGCCAGATAAAAAACAGTTCCAGTCTCTTACAGCTCGAGCCCTCTGCCCTACTGAAATCCTTGTGATTTTTTTCTGCACCCTCTCTAACTTAATCACATCATTCCTGAGCTACAGAGACTAGAATTGCCAATGGTCAATGGCACCTAGGTACAGTGAAATTCCTTTTTTGCATACAATTCAGTAAAAATCACTATACTTTGGCACAATCATGCTCGATTACAAGAGTGTAAAATAGCAGATTACGCTGAAGCCGTACACGAGTCACCACATTTCCAGCACCATCTTGTACCCTTCAAGTTCAATGTTCCTCAACTAAAGGATGTTTTAAAGCTTGCACTTTAAATGTTGTTCACAGTGAAATGGCCATAGACAAATTGCTAAGTTAGTTTTAGTGCTGACATTGAATTTTGAAATCATCTGACACATTATGTGCATCTATTTTCAGTGAGTGAGGCACCATTTATAGTATTGAGTTCAGTTCCGAGCAGCGTGTTATAGGAAAGATGTTGTCAAGCTGGAAAGGGTACAGAGAAGATTTACGGTGAGGTTGAGTAGGCTGGGACTCTATTCCTTGGAATGCCTCTATTCCTTGGTATGAGGGGTGATCTCATAGAGATGATCATGAGAGGAATAGATCATGAGAGGAATAGATCAGGTTGATGCACAGAGTCTCTTGCACAGAGTAGGTGAATTGAGGACCAGAGGACACAGGTTTAAGGGGAAGAGGAAAAGATTTAATAGGGATCTGAGGAGTAACTTTTTCACACATTGGGTTGTGGATGTATGGAACAAGCTGCCAGAGGAGGTAGTTAAGGCAGGAACTATCACAACATTTAAGAAGCAGTTAGACAGGTACATGGATAGGACAAGTTTGGAGGGATATGGACCAAATGCTGGCAGGTAGGACTAGTGTAGCTGGGAACTGTTGGCCGGTGTGGGCGTTGGGCCGACGGGCCTGTTTCCTCACTGTATCACTCTTTGACTCTATATGAACGAGTTCTGGAGAATCAATATTTTGATGTATTTTAGGAATGTGATCACATTTATAATTATAGTGAACATCACTAATTTGAGCCAGCTATATTATTAAAATAATCATGTTTACATCTTGCATTGAAAAGAAGCACATAAATACTTTTGTCATTAACACATAGAATTTACTTTAAATATGTGTGCACCGACCGACACATGTAACTGCTTGCCTGTAATCTTTGAAGAGTCATAAAACATAGTTTTGTAACAACAAAAACAACTGCTATCTATGTACTATGATGGGAGAAAGGAGTCAACCCAATTGTTAAGTACCAAGGGCTGAATGTTGCTTACATATTCACAGCAGGTTGGTAGGAACATTTAGAGCTTGTGAAGACTGATGAAGGTCACAGAGAAACTCAAAAACAGGGATAAGAATTTAAGTACAATTGTATGTATCTATTGGAGATTTAGAACCTCCCTGACTATTGGGCTTTTTCTATGATTGTAGTTACAGCATTAGTTGATATTCAAAATAAACATCATACAACTCAACCCCTGCTCCACAGCAAAGTAGAAAAAATATTCTCCTCTCTTGTCACACGTATACGAAGCATCAATCTTCGCTATCCTCTGAATATTAAGCAACCAAACCTCTTGTCTTCCTAGTTGCTCACCATTTTAACTGTCATTCCTGTTGCCATGCTGAACTTTTTGACCTCTGCCTCCTCCACTGTCAGAGTGAGGCCACCTGCCAACTGAAAGAGCACTTAAGCAGGCTACAATCCAACGGCATGAACATTGAATCATCAATTTTCAAGTACCATCCCCTTCCCTCCCTCAGGCTTTACATTTCACTCCTTCTTCCTTATCTAGCGCCATTTTGTCTCCATTTCACCTGTAGTCTTTGTTACTATGTCTACCCATCTGCCAATCACCCCATCTCACCTGTAGTCTTTGTTACTATGTCTACCCATCTGCCAATCACCCCATCTCACCTGTAACATTTGCCAGTTTTTTCCCCACCCCACTTCTCTTTTACCAGCTTTCTTCCCTCTACTCTCAGTCTGAAGAATGGTCCCAATCCGAAATGTCACCTGTCCATGTCCCTTCACAAATGCTGCCTGACCCACTGAGTTATTCCAGCACTCAGGTTTTCAGTCTCTTGTCTACTGTCCCCCCCCCCACCCCTTCCCCAACTAATCCAGAATTTTTCACTTTCTACTTCTTCTTTCTTGCCTTTTTTTCTCAGCGAGCACACTGCATAATCTACATTTTGTTTCCTGTTTTTTTCTATCTTTTTCCATTTGCTTTTGTACAGTTATCCATATTCCTTTTCTCCTTGCATAACCAGAAAACTGCATTGAGCCGTAATTTAGAACGCACCATCCAGGCCAACTAACTGTTTTGAATGAAATCTATCTTGATTATTAAAAATAATCTATTTTTCCATAACACATAGGAGCAGAATTAGGCCATTCAGCCCATCGAATCTACCACCATTCAATCATGGCTCCCTATATATTTATATTTTTCCTCTCTCAACACCATTCTCCTGCTTTCTCCTTGTAACCTTTGACACCCTTACTAATCATGAATCTATCAATCTCTGTTTTTAAAATATCCAATGACTTGGCTGCCACAGCTATCTGTGGCAATAAGTTCCACAGATTTGCCACCCTCTGGCTAAAGAAATTGCTCCTCATCTCCATTCTGAAGGTATGTCCTTTAGTTCTGAGGTTGTGCCCTCTGGTTCTAGGCTCTCCCATTAGTGGAAACTTCCTCTCCAGATCCACTCTTATCTCGGCTTTTTATTATCCTGTAGATTTCAATGAGATTCCCCCCCCCTCATCCTTCTAAACTCCTATCCCCAGCAAGCCTTAACCTGTTACCCTACTATCCCCACCACATCATCCCTTGTATTACAGTTCTAATTCATTTCCATTACATCTTAATGCATCCAAAATAACAGGATCTCAGATACCCAAGTAACACTGTTGTACCCTTAAACTCAAACCTCCCAGTTGCCAATGTGCTGTTTCATACACTCTACCCAGCTGGGGAATATTGTCTGCATTAACTTTGAGAGCACAGACTGCTAGGTTTTCCAGTTACGTCACCCTCTGAAAGAGATCTGAGGAAGGATATTCTTGCTATTGAGGGCGTGCAGCATAGGTTTACTAGGTTAATTCACAGAATGGTGAGGCTGTCATATGTTGAAAGACTGAAGTGACTAGGCTTGTATACACTGGAATTTAGAAGGATGAGAGAGGATCTTATTGAAACATATAAGGTTATTAAGGGGTTGGACACGTTAGAGGCAGGAAACATGTTTCCAATGTTGGGGGAGTCCAGAACCAGGGGCCACAGTTTAAGAATAAGTGGTAGGCCATTTAGAACGGAGACGAGGAAAAACCTTTTTCAGTCAGAGAGTTGTAAATCTGTGGGATTCTCTGCCTCAGAAGGCAGTGGAGGTCAAGTCTCTGAATGCATTCAAGAGAGAGCTAGATAGAGCTCTTAAGGATAGCGGAGTCAGGGGGTATGGGGAGAAGGCAGGAACGGGGTACTGATTGAGAATGATCAGCCATGATCACATTGAATGGTGGTGCTGGCTCGAAGGGCCGAATGGCCTCCTCCTGCACCTATTGTCTATTGTCTAGATCTCTTAGAAATTCTCATTCATTTAAATTGTGGTATGGTAATGTAATGTTTATGAAGTTGGATTATTATTTTGGAAAATTGAACTAATACAATGGAGACGTGGGTTTGGATCCTGCAACTGAAACTGGGAATTTAAATTTGATTGATTAAATATTCTGGAACAAGTCTGGTGTAGAAACAAGGAACTGCTGATGCTAGTTTACCAAGAAAAGACACAAAGCGCTAGAGTAACTCAGCAGGTCAGGCAGCATCCCTGGAGAACATAGATAAGTGACTTTTCATGTTGGGACCCTTCTTCAGACTGGTCTTCAGATTAGTCTGGTGGCTGTGAAGTTACCAGATTCTAATTTTTTTTTAACTGGTTTACTAATACCCTCTGGGGTGGAGGTGGGGGGAGATGAAATCTGTTATCCAACACATAATATGTGTTATCCAACTCCAGATCTGTTATCCAACTCCAGTGCAAAACATGTTTCATTGAAATCGGTGTTATATTTTTAAAGTTATTCACATTTTAAAGTTTAAATCTATCTCCGGGGGGGAGGGAGGATGGGGGGGGAGGAGGAAGGATGAGGGGGGAGGAGGGAGGATGAGGGGGGTGGAGGGAGGATGAGGGGAGTGAAGGGGAGGAGGGGTGGAGGGGATGGGGGGGAGGGGGGGAAGGAGAGGGTGCTGCACCAAAGCAGGAGAGGTTTGGGCCCAACAGGCCCACTTGGTCTCATGATAATTAAAAGCCATTTCGACAAGTTCATGGGTAGAAAAGGTTTAGAGGGATTTGGACCAAATGCAGGTAAACGGGACTGTCTTGGGAAGGCACTTTGATCAACATTGAAAGTTGGGCCAAAGGGCCTGTTACCCATATAAGCCTGACTTTGTAACCAATGAACAACCAACTTTATAATCTTACTCTTTGAACCAATTCAATAGTGAGTATAATAACATTTGGTGCCACAGAAAATGTGCCTATTTTCAACAAATTTGACCATGCAAAAAAAATGGCCTTGATATTATAAGCCTCAACTTTTTTTTTTAAAGCTGATTTATTCATATACCAAGATATACATAAAAATCACATTTCAAGTTTGGAGTAAGGGAAGGATGGGATGAAAATATTGTCCGAGTATTTTTTTGTAAACTATCGCTGTCTTTTTTTACAGGTGAGTTCATTATTGGCCGAGTGATCAAAGCCATGAACAATAGTTGGCATCCAGAATGTTTTTGCTGTGACCTCTGCCAACAGATTCTTGCAGATATTGGATTTGTAAAGAATGCTGGGAGGTTGGTACCTGTGATGATCTTTCTTTTATTAGTACAAACATGGTACTCGAAACACAAAAATGTATGTTTACAAGAGATTCCATTGTGTATCATGTTGCCTTGCATCTGTTTGCAAAAGAGTCATACAAATTTTCAATTTGGAGTAAAATCAATTGGGATATCTTAATTATACCTAACTTTGAGAGCAATGCCACCCAGCACTTTGATAGACACAGTACTGTGAAGTAACTCAGTGGGTCAAGCAGCATCTCTGGAGAAAAGGACTAGGTGATGTTTCAGGCCGGAACCCTTCTTCGTCTAAAGAAGGGTTCCAACTGAAATGTCACGTACTTTTTCCAGAGATGCTGCCTGACCTGGCTGTTACTTAAGCATTTTGTGTCTATCTTCGGTATCTTCTGCGACACGGTGGCGCAGCGGTAGAGTTGCTGCCTTACAGCGAATGCAGCGCCGGAGACTCAGGTTCGATCCTGACTACGGGCGCCGTCTGTATGGAGTTTGTACGTTCTCACGGTGACCTGTGCGGGTTTTCTCCGAGATCTTCGGTTTCCTCCCACAATCCAAAGACGTATAGGTATGTAGGTTAATTGGCCGGGCAAATGTAAAAATTGTCCCTAGTGTGTGTAGGATAGTGTTAATGTGCGGGGATCGCTGAGCAGTGCGGACCCGGTGGGCCGAAGGGCCTGTTTCCACGCTGCATCTCTAAATCAAAAGCAGCATCTGCAGTTCTTTCCAACACCAAACATGTTTTTTGCTTATAATACAGTAATCCAGTAGTACAATTTTTCAGACTTTTGTGACTCAGTATCCCAATTGATGTTGGAAAATTTTTACTTTTCAGATTTTAGTTCAAAATTTACTTGCATATTACTAAATTGTCCATGCCAATCTGTTTTGTCTCCAGCTTCTTTTTCTGCTTCAATTAAAAATGTTTATTTTCCATTTTTTTTGTCATACCGTTTTTTTGCATCAAACATTTTTGGACTGTGGCTTTGAGCTTGACGAAGCTGAAAAAGCCAATCTCAACACAATTGAAATTTCTAGAATTATTTTCGGAAGTAGATTAGGAAGTGCCACCAAATTATTACTAAATTGTCATGAAATAAATGCCGCTCAAGGTATTTTGAAAGCATTCTCCATATTTAATAAAAACAAGTAATAAAGTTGTTTCTGGTTGTTATCCTAAGCTTTACTGGAAACTTAACATTTTATAAATGGTCTTGCAAATTATAAAGAATATTACTCACACCATCTTTAAAAAATACAAAGATGTTGGAAGCTGTTTCTCCACCAAAGGAGAAAAAACGAAGAGGCTGTTAACGTGTGACTGTTGATTGGTAAATAAGGTTCTGAAACTACAAGGAAAACCATGCGAGGTTTGAAAATATCTATTAATAACATGTAGTAATATGGATCCCTCAAATGCACTGTTCAGCAATTTTATTTTTGACAGGTTGTTCTTAGATAAATCAATACAAAGTAGTCAAAGACTACTTTCTATACTATTTATTTTCGTAGTATAGAAAGTATACTAGGAATGAGAAAAGAAACCCAACAACAATGGCACCAGAGGCATAGAGTGACATAGAGTACAGTTGCAGGCACACAGCAGTGTTCTCTTGTGTCTGGACATTCTGAATTGTTGCAACAAGCTGAATGGTTCCAAGTATAGCAGTTACCCACACCGTCGCACTGTTTATTTTTGCATAGCAATTTTTTCTGGTTAATCAATCTAATGGGTGTACTATCGCCAGGTAGCAATCAACGCTGATGCAGGTATGAAAACAGACACAGCTGTACAAGGTGGAAAAGGAAGCCAGTGATTCGGCAGGCTATCTCCCCAAAAGGCCAGTGGCTTTGCAGATAGGCAATACGCAACGGCAGCTTCAGGATGAGGCAGAGATCTGCTACTGTGAGATTCAGCATGTAGATGCTGCTTATGATCATGGTTTTCATGCGATGGCAGAAGACCCACACTGAGATGCTGTTCTCAATTAGCCCCGCTGCAAAAACAGTGCTATAGATAGCAACGTAAATCAGTCTTTCCACAGATGTTGTGGTCTGGTTCAGATTGGGCTCCTTGTCCAGCTGCAGCTCTGCTGCTGCTGTAATTGCATTCTTCAAGTGCAGTGAATCGCAAACAATGATTGTTTCTAACGGCTGTATACTGGAAGTAATAACAAAGTCATGTTTAGACGAGCAAATTCATAAAATATTTTTTTGTGTTTAAAAGAGTTTCTGTAATTCCTTGCATATGATTATCTACTGTTGCAAATAATGAATGAACATAATAGAAGAACCAAATTCAGATGAACCAATTGTAGACTCACCTATTTTTACATGAAGAGCTCTTAAAATCTGTAGTTTCATGCTGGAGAAACGTGCCCATTGGGAAAACAACAGTTACGTTTAACATGACCAAAATGAAACTGTAACAGGTCTATTTTCCCAGCTACAAAATGTAAGAACTTACGTGGTGTTAAGGTGTAGTCTGCAGCTGTCTGAAGCAGAATCATTTAAATGGCGTACATTTGGTACTCTGTACTGATAGTAACTGCCCGTTTGTGCACCAGTGCCAACGTATATAGCAGTCGTAATCTGTTGTGCAGATAATACACTTTTGCTGTACTAAAGAAAAAGGTGTCTTGTTCGACTTTTTTAAAAGCTGCTTTATAACAGCTGTTGGTTTTCAGGAAACACTTCCTTTGGGAACAGCATCCCATGCAGTGCCTGTGTTTTCCTCTACAGAAATAGACGCTTCCTTTTCCTAACTATGGACCACATCTTTTAGAGCACTTAGCAGTTTGAAAGCATTGTATTTTACAATCTATTTCCTTTTCTATTTTCCACAAAGATTGGGAAGAAAGGAGAGTTTCTATTGATGAATATAGACTGCTAATACCTATTTAAATCAAGATAAATGTTCGGATGGGGAACAAAGCACGAAGATTATAACTAAAACAAAAGATTCAGTTCCATGACACTGTGAACCATGGAATTTCATCTGGTTTGTTAAATTTGGAAAATTAAGCTGATCCCAAATATATTATGGTTATATAAAGAATGCAAAATCTAAACTCTGACTGAAATGCTTCCTATTGGCTAGATTATTAGAATTTCTAAAACAAATTCTGTAACTTGAGTGAATGCTCCTGATAAATTTGTGCCCCAATTATTTTTGTGGTTAAAAGCGATAAAATGGACAAATTCTAAGAACCAAACATTTGCTCAGGGTACAAGGTCTCATCTAAATGAGGCCACTTGGGTGGAACTTTTATCCAAATTAGGGTCATTTTTAAAAAACAGTTGGGAAGCTCTGTATGAGAGGACATTAGGATAAACGAGACACAGGAACTGCAGATGCTGAAATCTTAAGGAAAACACAAACGCTGGAAGAAGGGCGGCACAGTGGTGCAGCGGTGGAGTTGCTGCCTTGCAGCACCAGAGACCTGGGTTCGATCCCGACTACAGGTGCTGTCTGTATGGAGTTTGTACGTTCTCCCCGTGACCGCGTGGGTTTTCTTAGAGGTCTTTGGTTTCCTCCCACACTCCAAAGTACAGGTTTGTAGGTTAATTGGCTTGGGTTTGTATACTTGGTGTAAGTGTAAATTGTCCCTAGTGTGTGCAGGCTTGTGTTAATGTGCGGGGATCCCTGGTCGTTGCGGACCCGGTGGGCCGATGGGCCTGTATTCGCGCTGTATCTCTAAATAAACCTAACCCAGCAGCGTCAGCAACTGTGGAGGGAATGGACAGGTGACTTTTCTTGTCGGGATCCAAGATGGATGCCAACCCGAGAAGTTGCTTGTCCATCCGCTCCACAGATGCGACCTGACCCACTGAGTTTCTCCAGCACTTTGTGACATTAGGATTCGGACATTTTTAAGTTTTGTATTCTGCTCTAAAACATTTTCATTTTCTTCTGCCTTGATCGTAAAGAATGAATAAAATGGTTTGTTAATAGGAATACAACTTTCTACTTTCAGGCATCTTTGCCGCCCATGCCATAACCGTGAAAAGGCCAGGGGTCTGGGGAAATATATCTGTCAGAAGTGTCATGCCATTATCGATGAACAACCACTTATATTCAAGAATGACCCTTATCACCCTGATCATTTCAATTGTGCAAACTGTGGGTAAGCAAAATTCCAATAACTGATGTATTGATTCAGCTGATGTGCATTAGAATATCTATATCACGAATAATTGGCTTGGTGCATGATTCGGCAGAGTCATTCATTGTATAAATGATTTAAGTACTTAAAGGAGGAGAGGATTTACAATTGTTTACAGTGAAAATAATGTTTCCTTTCAGCAATAATTCTCTAACCTTAAATTCACTCTCTCATGCTATCATGTTTTCTTTGTTCTCTTCCCTGCATGTGTGTTTGCTTCTCTAACTTTTCATTCTCCTTTGCACTCCCTCCCTTTTCTCAACAATCCAACAGTAATGCATAGAGCCAGGTTGAAATAAATACCTGTCCTTAAAAGTCATAACCATTAAGGAGAGGCAAGCTATTTTCCCATGAAGTGAGTCTCACTCCAGGTGATCTTTTATTCCTATGTGTCTAGACATGATCAAAGTATTGAGATACATGCGATCATCTTGTATGGAATGATGAGACAATCTAATTGGGACACCTTGAGGATAGTCTAACTGATCCAATAGAATTAACTATGTATCTCAAGCCTATTGGAATTTTTAAATCTAAAGGTGCTGATATAACCATCTTAATGCTTACTCAAATCATTTAATGGAAAGACAAAATAATTTCTGAATTTGTGCATCTGATGTGGTTTGCATTAGAAGCTACACAAAATCAAAATTGTCCTTATTGGAGATATAAATTTAAGAGCACTTGGTTTTCTTGGACAGTGCCCATTTTTATATGTGTAAAATTTTACAGCAACATGTGGGAAGGAGAAAGAAATGAATTAATTAAAATCATTGGTTTATGTCCACAAAGTCTGTATTTTAAGTATCTTGTCTGTGTAAGAGTGCCTATTGTGTATAGCGATCAAATAGTACATGGATACACTTACTACTTACATAATATGGGAATGGTGGAAAATATTTGTTGATATGAGATAATGCAAGGCTAAAAATGAATGCTGCAGGGCCCAAGCTTATTTCAAAACACACACCCTCTTAAAACCTATGGGCCATATAAACCTGTTCTTTGTTCTGGAGAGGATGTTCAGAGGCCAGTTTCAGTCGACGACGTAGTGAATTGTTGCAGCCTTAATCGTGAAACATACAGGGAGTAGCGTGATCGGTGAGCTCCAGTGTAAGGTTGCCTCTCATGTGACTAACATCTCCTTTGCTGTTGTTTACTCTGTGTGCCTCTGTTATTCCCATCTCTTTCTGAACCTATACTGTCTCCATTGTTAAAAAAAAGTCACCATAGTCAATCTCATGGCAACAGGTCGGTTTTTCCCTGCTGACATTTTTCTTAAAAGTGCAGTTAAAACAATATCTCCTCTTAGATTTAATTGAAGTTGGTAGCCATTTAAAGCTTGTGATCTTAACCACTTTTTGATTTGACAAGTCTTAAAGATAACCTACATCTTGCAGCCCTGAGCAATGTTCCCTCTTTATCCTCACAAACATGGTATTTCGAGAAGTATGCACACCTCCTGTTAGCAAGACGTGGAATTTAACATGCAGTTTAAAAGTGGTTGGAACTTTTTGCTTTAGGCTTCGAATTCCTGTGCCATAACCACATTACTCTTTCAAGCTAAACATTGAATTTCTTGCCCACTATTTTCAATTTCCGATAAGTATAGTTGGAGATTTGACTGTATACATTGCGGACATCAGGATTATTTTTTCAGGAATACTTGCAGTAAACAGTAATTGTGTAATGTGGTCATTTTACAAAATGTTAGTGTGCTGTTGAGTTAATTTTAACGAGCCTTCCCTGATTCTGTCATGTTCTGTGCTTGTTTTTATTCAATAAGAGCAAAAGTATAGGAACAGCAGAATGAGATGTGGAAGACTGCCCACAGAATCCTGTCCAGTATTTGATAAACTTGTGGATAATCAGTTAGTTCCTGTATGACAAAATGATCACCTACTCCACTTCTCAAACCCTTAATATTTAGATCAAAATATTTGTGGATTTATTGTACTCATTGATTATGCATCCACAGCTCTCTGGGGTGGAGATTTCTAAAGTAAGTTTGCGACCTCTGAGAGAAGTAATTGATTCTTGGCTTGGTCCTAAATGGCCAGCTAACTCCTTTTCCAGAAACCTGTAACCTCCAGTACTCAATTCTTCAACCATGGAAAGCAGGCTCTCAGAACCCATCCTGCTAAGCCCACTGGGAATTTATCCTATAGTTTAGCGAATACAGGCCCTATTTATTAATCTCTTTACTGTAGACAACCATGATATTGGAATCAATCTAATCTTTGTTACACTATTATCAGTCACCAAAACCGTACATAACTGCAACAAGACATTATTGCTCTTGTATGTCAAGAGTAAAATAAAGACTAACATACCATCAGCTTTTTATATTTGCTTGTTGACCTTATTTTTGGTTGTGATTTGTGAACAAGGATCCCTAAGTCTTTCTAGATATCGGCATTTGCTAGTATTTCACCATCTGTGTATTAAGTGATACCTGGATATTCAACTTTAATGAGCACTGAGATATAGTGACTATTTGAGACGAGCATAGTTTATTGTCACATGTACTGAGGTACAGTGAATTTTTTTTTTGCTGCATGCTATCCAGTCAGCGGAAAGACTATACATGATGACAATCAAGCCGTCCACCGGGTACAGATATAGGATAAAGGGAATAACCTTTAATTACAAGATAATTGCTGAGAAAAAGCAACCAAAGTCAATTTGATTAACTAAGAGGCTTTTGAATAAGCACATGGATATGCAGGGTATGGAGGGATATGGATCACGTGCAGGCAGAGATTAGTTTAACTTGGCATCATGTTCATCATGGATATTTGGAGCCAAAGGGCTTGTTCCTCTGAACTGTTCTCTGATCTATATTTAATAACAATTTCCACTTTCTGGCCAATTTCAGAAATTATTTCAGAAATTATTTGAAAATGTAACAATTGTAAAATTTTCTTCAAAACCTTAGCTTGCTTTTCATTTAATACACTTTATAATCTAAAAACACTTAATAGATTCAAACTTTTTGCATTCAGACAACAAATAATTAATGATCTATTTTTAAATCATTTGGAATAATGCAGATGTGACATAGATTTTGTTTATCCTAAAACAAAAATATTTTTGTAGTGGCTGTATATCACTTTTATACACAAAGCCTCTTCTGTTCAAAGGACATAGCCCTATCTTATCCAATCCCATAGCTACAATTTCCAGTCCTGGTAACATCCTTGTAAATCTCCTTTGCACTTTCCATCTCTCATGATTCCTGCCGTGTAGTGACCAAAACTGTTTGCATTACTTAAGCTATAGGCTAACTAGTGTTTAAACAGTTTCAGCATAAAGTACTTGCTCTTCCATTGTTTGCCTTGGCTAATAAAGAAAATAATCCTGTTGCCACATCCTGCCGCCATCACCGCTAACCATTAGCTGCACTCCAGCCGCCCGCAGGCTGTGACCAATTACTCTGCCGATTCCCGCCTCAACTCACCTGGATTCTATGTCCAGTTCCAGACCAAGAGTCTGAAGAAGATTCTTGACCCAAAACATCACCTATCCATGTTCTCCAGAGATGCTGCCTGACCTGCTTACTCACTCCAGCATTTTGTGTCCTTTTGTGTATTAACCAGCATCTGCGGTTCTTTGTATCTCCTACTTATACAATGATACTCTGTTACTTGGTAATCCCTTACTTGGTTATAGCAGACATTCGGCAATAACGGACACTATCCTCCTTCCACCCCACCCCCCTTGGGATTATATTGAGGGTTGTGCAAGAGGATATATAAATGGATGGGTCTTTCATAAACGATGGTTTATTTTAATCAGAAAAGAGCTGACAGCTGAAGCTCGAGAGCTGAAAGGAGAACTGTATTGCTTGCCTTGCCATGATAAAATGGGTGTTCCCATTTGTGGTGCTTGCCGAAGACCAATTGAAGGACGTGTAGTCAATGCAATGGGCAAACAGTGGCATGTGGAGGTAAACAAATTAATATCCTATTCTATTTATTGCTTTGATTGTTTCTTTCTCAGGGTAAAGTGGTCACTGCAAATGTAAAGAATGTTTGCGTGCTTTAAACTTGTAGCAAGTCTTTCCATATTCTTGATTATCACTGAGTAGTTATACGTTTCATTATCACTGATTGCAGTCATTTTAAACTGTTTTAACTGGATTTGAATCCAACCAAATAGGACCTATTTGTGCTTATTGAATTAATTGACTATGCCTAGATTGACAGTGCTGGCTCGAAGGGCCAAATGGCCTATTCCTGCACCTATTTTCTATGTTTCTATGTTTCTATCTGTTTATTACCAATAAATCTACAACTAATCCAACCATAACTGGGCTGAATCATTTCAGTTGTGTGACAAATGTTTTCAATTCCAACGCTCGGTATCTTTCCAAAATAATTGCTGTCACGGGGGTAACTCGCTTAACTTTTAAAATTGTCATGGGATTTATTTTACATCCACCTGAGAGAGCAAGTCTGTCATTAGTTATGCACCTCGCCAAAAGCCAGCACAAAAGACACTTCATAACTCACTCAGTATAAGATGTCATTGGAGGCTTAGATTTGTCTTCGCATTTCTAGAGTAGAATTTCCACCTTAACCCCTTTGAATGGAGATAAGATTAGAACCTAGTCATACAGCACAAAAACAGGCCCTTCAGTCGAACTCGCCCATGCCGACCAAGATGCCCCTTCTAGGATAGTTCCATATGTTTGCATTTGGCCCATATCCCTCCAAACCTTTTCTATACATGTACCTGTCCAAATGTAAATACTGTTATAGTATCCACCTCAACTACGTCTTCATGGTTGTTCCATGTACCCACTACCCTCTGAGTGGAAAATGTTGCCTCTCAAGATTTTATTCAATCTTGCCCCTCTCGCCTTAAACATATGCCATCTTGTTTTCGATTCTCCGACCCTGGGTAAAAGTCTCTGTGCATTTGCCCTGTCTATTCCCCTCATGATTTTATACACCTTTGTTGGATCATCCCTCATCCTCCTGTGCTCCAAAGAATAAAGTCCTAGCCTGCCTAACCTCTTCCCATAGCTCAGTCCCTCGAGTCCTGGCAACGACCTCATAAATCTTCTCTGCACTCTTTCCAGCTCATTAAGTGATAACAATCAACAGGGTCAGTAAATATTTCCACTTTACTGATCACCATGTGTACACTGCAGAATTTCACTGTGGTGACACATCCAATTAGCTGAGTCCAGTCAAGATTATGTGAGCAACACCTTTGCCTTGTTCTTGCCCCACATACCCACTACACATGTTAAGACAAACAAGGTATGTGTGAAATTTTACAAGTCAAATACTCAAAGAATTCACCAAGTTGAGTAGCATCTGTGGAGGCAATATATTTGATCAAATACTGTTTTTGTATAATACCCTTTCAAACCCTGAGGCATAAGTATTTTCCTACTCATCCATTGTTAGTACAACCCCAGTAGAATCCTCATCATTATGATTGAGAAGACTATTTTGGTTCACTTTCTGTGCTTTCCTTTATGGGTGAAAACATGTTTTATGTTTCATGTTTTATGGTTCCATGTTTACTTACCGTGACACTCCTGACTGCAAAATATCATTTACAAAAATCTGTTTCGTTCAAAAGCTTTCCTTTTCTCAGTTGCTTTTATAGCGTTTTGTTTAGTCAGTGGAATATATTTCCTTGCCTTTGCAGCTGGAGTCATAACAAGCCTGATTTGAGACCCACTATTTTAAGTCTTGTTTTAATTGCAAGCAGATGTGTGGTCTAGTTATGTTGAAATTTAGCAATAATCTGTTTGGAGGAAAACATTTTAAACAAAATCCTGTGTTTGCTGATATTGCTTCACAATTTTTGTCTAGTATTTGACAGATTTGGTCCTTTTTTAGAAAGGAAAATTCCAATAGATGAAAAAATTGTAATTAATTCTTTATAAAAAGTGAAGGACGTGATTATATCTTTACTAATTTAAAGAAAAGATCGACAATTTAAACCCTTGTGGTTTTTGCAGCGACAATGGAGTTTGTGTAACAAATGCTCATTTTAAAAAAAGTGGACCCATACGAATGGTCAAAAAAGTTACATGTAATATATTAGTCCAAAATTACCAACCATAAATTTGATCAGAAACTGGAATGAGCAGGGACTGTTGTCCATTTCTGGCCAGTATTTAACTGTATACAGGAGAATGTACTTGACCCTAAAGATGGCTTGTTATGATGTATGCTGCTGTCTTTGCGTTCTTATTTTCTCTGCTCTCCCAATCCTTTGGGCTATCAAATGTTGGGCAGATGATATTGTACTATTGTATTGTTATCTCTTCATTTGCCTCGTGAATATCGGTCACGATTGATTAACTAGCCAAATCAACTTGGTTTGGATGGTCTACAGAATCTTTCTATTTTCTGTTTCTTGTAAGAACCACTTCTGTGTGCTGTCTTCCATGCTAATGTGGGTTATGCCGAGGGGGGATTGATGTACAATGGATCTCCTGAACACTGCATAGTAATAATCTGGTATTGGGTGGTCCAAACCCCTTTATATGTGGGGCTTTTCCCTTAAATTATGGAGCAAAAATCCATTGACATAATTGGCTGGTGCATAAAAGTCACCGAGCCTGCTGAGTGACCCCATAGCTGTACAACTCTTGTTTGGTGCCGTTTACAAACATTCTTCTGCACAAAGCAGGACTGAGGGAAAAAAAACTTTCAGCAAGCCCTCCTTTTGTGTTTGTTTAAAAAGCAGATCTTAAATATGTAGACTTCTAGTCTTTGATCTGCTTTGAGGTCGGCATGTTGTTTAACTGGCTATTGTTCTTGTATCCCATTCCTCATGTTCCGACCAGCAAGTTACCTCTCAAATTCCTTTGCAGACATCTCAAAAACACCCCCCATTAATCTTTTTGCAAATTCCTACTATGCAATTATCACCCCAACCCTATCCAGCATTTTCCCTCCTCCCTCACTATCCTTTTTTCAACACGACCGACCAAACCTCAATCATACTTTTTCCAACTCACTAATTTGTTTTCAGTTCTTTACAGTGGTAGAAGTAAAGGCCAATCCATCCACACATACTTTGGTAAAATCAGACTCTTCCCTTCAGAAATGGTAGCAGAAAAAAACTGTCCCACTGGCTAAATGTGGTATGTGAGACCCTATCCCAGTCTGTTTGTGGCACCAATGAAATGTGATTATCCTATTCCATTTCAAATTTTAAAGATAGAACATGATAAATCCAAATATAATAAAGATTGCAGGCCATAAAGGGGATCATATTGCTACTGATCTTGAAACTTGCAGGAAGGATGTTTTCTAGCAATTACATTTTCAATCCCAGCACATTCTTTAATATAGCCATAGAAGTTGTGCATAAATGAGAAATTTAATTGTTCTAAATATTCTAATATTTGTTGTGACAGATGCCCTAATAGTAGTGCCTAAGCCTTTGATTTCATTGCTGCTTATCTATCTTGTCTCAAATTGCAGATATTTCAGAGTTATTTCTGAACAGCACTTTGTACAGAACCTCTTAAGTACTCGGTACAAAACTCACCAACAGTTAGTTGGGTCATTGTTATGGTGCAGGATAGTGGACACATGAGTGTTATTTTCTCAGTATTCCTGAGAAGTAAGATAAAATAGCAATAAAAGAAGTAAAAATTTCCAAAGATTATATTATTTTGTATTTATCGGTGTGACTCTGGAAATGAATTTAAGAAGCATTGCAACTTGGCCATTCTATATACTGAATACCCTTCTAACAAGTTATTCGCCAACTTAAAGTGAAGAGATTTTGACCGTGTCTTTTTTGGGGGGGTGGGGGTTTCCAAGTTTTTTTATGTTGGCATGTAAAATTTTAATTGGCAACAATAAGAGAGGAGGATATGATCTGAAATACAGCGTGTAACTTTAATTGCCCCCTGAACAATTCATGTTTGCTTTGGTTCTTGGTCATTCCATTTTGCATTGATTGACTGCTGCAATATTTGATGCTGGTTTATTTCTGAAAGGAAGGATCACTTAAACTGAATATGTTACCATCTATTTCCAGCATTTTGTATGCGCCAAGTGTGAGAAACCTTTTTTGGGTCATCGTCACTATGAAAGGAAGGGATTGGCTTACTGTGAAACACACTATAATCAGGTAAACCAGGAATACATTTAACAATCATTTCATTAACAATAATTTCATTATTGCTTGAGAATTTTAGTCTGCGTTTTGCATTTATACATTTGGTTACCATTTTAAATTCAGGAACAGAGAATTTAAAAAAAAATGAATGTCTAATGTTGTGAGTTTAAGCTTTTCAAAATTATTTGCTTACATTGTGGAAATTGATGGCTTTTTGTGTTCTGAATCCACAGTAGTACTTTTTCAATTTTTTTAACCATACACCATTTAAAAGGAAGGTAACATTTTCATTTCAAGGATCAGCATTATTTTTATTTTATAAGTTAGCAGAAGATATGCACGCTGCAAGCCATGGTGGTATAATTAAATGGTCAATCATCATCCTGATGTCCAGAACCTCCAAAGGAAACCTACAGCTATCAACTGTTTATATCTCATCACTTGGACACTGTACAATGCAGTCAAACGCGCAAGTCTGAGAGGTGCTGACTTCGACCTACTGCTCCATCGTTGGTCATTGCCTCTTCAAGTTACTTTACATAATTCGTATGTTTTTAATTATTCACTGCTTTCGGTTTAATGTGCTTTTAATTTAAACTTTAAAATTATTCCAAATATATTTAAATGCCTCAGACTGTTAAGTCATTAGATGAATGACACAATGGTGCACTGGGACGGCACAGTAGCACAGAGGTAAAGCTGCTGCCTTACAGCACCAGAGACCCGGGTTCGATCCTGACTATGCGTGCTGTCTATACAGAGTTTGAACATTGTCCCTGTGACTGTGTGGGTTTTCTCGTAAATTGTCCCTATTGTGTAGACTAGTGTACACAACTGTGATTGCTGGTCAGCACAGACTCAATGGGCCAAAGGGCCTATTTCCATGCTGTATCTCTAAAGTCTAAAGAACGGTCACAAAGTGCTGGAGTAACTCATGGGGTCAGGCAGCATCCCTGGAGAACATGGATAGGTGGCTTTTCCGGTTGAGACCATTCTTCAGCATTAGATGGCCCGCTTCATTAGATGAGCAGGATTTCACGATACAATGCGAGATTAATCTCCACTCAGCCTGACATGTATCAAGTGCAGTGTGATGTTGGTGGAGGTCAGATTATCAGGAAACTGCTTCCTGAAATAATGTGGTCCAACATGCATTGTGGAATGAATATTGTCCAAGATAGTGGGAGAGTTCTATAAATGACCCTATGGGGTTTTTTGGCTTCACTTTTAGCGTATCTGAAAGAACAACGCCTACAGAAAAGTTACATCTTAAAGTTTGGGAGTATAGGAAAATAACTGCAGATGCTGGTACAAATCGAAGGTATTTATTCACAAAATGCTGGAGTAACTCAGCAGGTCAGGCAGCATCTCAGGAGAGAAGGAATGGGTGACGTTTCAGGGTTGAGACCCTTCTTCTGACTGATCTTAAAGTTTGGGAGATGAGTTTTAACTTGCATCAATGGTTTGGAGTTGAATACTACAACTCAGTCCTAATAATTCCGAAAATAATTTTGATCCTCGCTGAATAGTTCAGTTGAAAAGATTGTCGAAATCGTTTGGTTCTCTTAAGTTTGTATCTTTTGATGTAAGTACACTTTAAATACCGTGCAATTATATTTTCAGCTATTCGGTGATGTTTGCTACCACTGTAACCGTGTGATTGAAGGTGATGGTAAGTTACATGGTACTTTGTAGTTTCCAAATATTTATGATGGTGTGCATGTAACACCTATATATAACATTCCAATAATTGTCTTTGTTTTTTATTCTGATGCAGCTTCAGTAAAATAAGAATACCATCAATAAATAGTGCTTTTGAGATTTTTTTTAATGAAATCAAAATATTCAAATACTTTTTTTGTACAACATAAATTGTTTTGGTCTCTATTTTCCCAGAAGCTCATTCATCCTTCATTGAAAGTTTGACAGTCCAAAAATGTGTACAGTGCTCTAAATTCCTTTCTATGTTAAATGTTAAAACATTGTTCAACTCTGAAATACTCTATCTCTGATCGGCCAAAGGGATAAATGCTCTTGAAGGGAGATGTACCAGCATCGTGGTTAACTGTATACTTTCTTTCCTCCTGTACAGTGGTATCGGCTTTGAATAAAGCTTGGTGTGTTAACTGTTTTGCCTGTTCAACTTGCAACACCAAGTTGACACTTAAGTAAGTACTTTAATTTAGGTTATCAGCCTTTTTATGATCTTCTTTTCTAAAGAAATTACTATTTGAAAAGCAGCTTTCAGGTTTTTGTGTGTAGTTCTATATCTTCATTGTTCGTACATTACTTTCTCTGTTCTATGCTTTCCTATCCTCTCTGTTTGCTGAAGAGACAAATTTGTTGAAATTGATCTGAAACCAGTCTGTAAACACTGTTACGAACGATTGCCTGAAGAGTTAAAACGGCGACTTGCTAAACGGGAAAGGGATGCAAAAGAAAAACAGAAAAAGAAAAAAGTGATGGATATCTGCCTGTAAGGAATGTCTGTCTCTTCTCTTCTATCTTTGGTTAGTATCTTTAATTCACATCTGTCTTGTGTTTCTGTCATCGTTTTTGTGCTGTTGTCCCCTCACTTTTTCTCTGGCCTACTTCTATAACTGTGTCTGTCTCTTCATCTGCTCAAGATCATCTGCTGCTGGAACAATCATCCACACTTCTGTTCTGTGGCCAACAGTCTGAAGCTCATGACTCTACCAAAGTCCACTTTTACATCTTCCTGCTCTTTGAACCACATTTGCTTCCTGTTTATCAAAGCCCAATCTAACCACTCAATAAACTGATTTTCTGATTTTCCCTCTTGCATAGGTTCACAGATTCGCTACTTCTGGGACCTCTCCTCCAACCCTACAATCTTCAATTTTCTGCACTCCTCCAATTCTGGCTTGTGTCTGCAGTATTTGAAATCTCCTCCTTGGGAGCCAGGCCTTCATCTGGTTGAGCTCTAGTCTCTGACATTCCTTTCCTCAAACTCTCTTACATTATTTTCCTTTAAAGCTTTTCTTACGTTTTTTGGTCACCTATCCTAATATTTATTTCAGTACCTTTGTTGACCAGTCCTCTTCAGTAATATTCCTGCGACCTATCTCAAATCAAATTACATTTGTTTAAAACCTTTCTATTTCAAACATTCCAGTACTCCAGACCATAATTCTAACAAATGCTCTCATTGCAACATCCTCTCTCGCTGCTCCCCCTCTGTGATTCCTCCTACTCATTCATTTGTTCTATTCCTGCATATCAATGTTACCTACTTTTTTTTAAATAAGAAAATAACTGCAGATGCTGGTACAAATCGATTTATTCACAAAATGCTGGAGTAACTCAGCAGGTCAGGCAGCATCTCGGGAGAGAAGGAATGGGTGACGTTTCGGGTCGAGACCCTTCTTCAGACTGATGTCGGGGGTGGGACAAAGGAAGGATATAGGTGGAGACAGGAAGATAGAGGGAGATCTGGGAAGGAGGAGGGGAAGGGAGGGACAGAGGAGCTATCTGAAGTTGGAGAAGTCGACGTTCATACCACCGGGCTGCAAACTGCCCAGGCGAAATATGAGGTGCTGCTCCTCCAATTTCCGGCGGGCCTCACTATGGCACTGGAGGAGGCCCATGACAGAGAGGTCAGACTGGGAATGGGAGGGGGAGTTAAAGTGCTGGGCCACCGGGAGATCAGTTGCGTTAATGCGGACCGAGCGCAGGTGTTCAGCGAAGCGATCGCCGAGCCTGCGCTTGTTTTCGCCGATATAAATAAGTTGACATCTAGAGCAGCGGATGCAATAGATGAGGTTGGAGGAGGTGCAGGTGAACCTCTGTCTCACCTGGAAAGACTGTTTGGGTCCTTTGATGGAGTTGAGGGGGGAGGTAAAGGGACAGGTGTTGCATCTCGTGCGGTTGCAAGGGAAAGTGCCCGGGGTTGGGGTGGTTTGGGTAGGAAATGTTACCTACTTGATGCTTTTGAAGGACAGGAAATCTTATGTCAGAAGCATGTCAGCACCTGGGTGAGCTTGAAAGTTGAGTTTGACAAGCCACAAACAAAACTGTGCCTACATGTTACCGTGGTAGTCTTTATCTCCAACTTGATTAATTTTAGTCATATTGCAGTATGCTGAAAAATAATAGAATGTTTTCTGATATCAAGGATTCCTTATTATCTACTAGACAAGTTGCTTTCATCATAATGTTCGTCACTGCTTTTGTGTTAATGTGAATAGAAACACGTGGCCCAGGAGCCACATCAACAATCTGAATTATTAACCACGTTCAAGGGACATATTTTATATTGGATCAAAATCTACCAAGTGGAATACTTTGGTGTGGCTTAGTGGCGCAACGATAGTGCTGCTGCCTTACAGCGTAAGAGACCCAGGTTCAATCTAGACTATGGGTGCTGTCTGTACGGAGTTTGTACATTCTCCCTGTGACAGTGTGGGTTTTCTCTGGGCGCTCTGGTTTCCTCCCACACTCAACGTGCAGGTTTGTAGGTTAATTGGCCTCTGTCAATTGCCCCTAGTGTGTAGGATTGTGCTAATGTGTGGGATGAGTGCTGGGCACTCACTTTGGTGGGCCGAAAGGCCTGTTTCCTCGCAGTATCTCTAAAAGTCTTTGGATTATACAAGAAGTTTAAAAAGGTTTAAGATAGGTTTATTTTGATCACATGCTCAGAGGTAAAGTGAAAAGTTTTGTTTTGTTGGCTTTCCAAACAGATCATTTTTCAATGTTTTATGGACTCTGGATCAGTTCCTGTGGACTGGACGGTAGCTAATGTAATCCCACTTTTTAAGAAAGGAGGTAGAGAGAAATCGGGGAATTATAGACCAGTTAGCCTTAGTGGGGAAGATGCTTGAGTCGATTATTAAAGATGTTATAGCAGCGCATTTGGAAAGCAGTGGTGACTGGATCGGTCAAAGTCAGCATGGATTTATAAAGGGAAAATCATGCTTGACTAATGGAATCAATGGATATGGAGAAAAAGTAGGAAATGGGTACTGAATTTGGATGATCAGCCATGATCATATTGAATGGCCTATTCCTGCAACTATTTTTTCTATGTTTCTATGTACTTTACAGAAATACAATCAAGTCAAACTCAAGTACAATAGATAGAGCAAAGAGGGAGATACAGAGAGCAGAATATAGTTTTCAGCATTGTAGTGCATTAGTTTCTTAGACAAAGTCCAATGTTCACAATGGGGTTGAGGTCAAGTCAAGTCAAGTCAAATTTATTTGTCACATACACATACTGTGCAGTGAAATGAAAGTGGCAATGCCTGCGGGTTGTGCACAAAAAAGAATTACAGTTACAGCATATAATAAAGTTAATAAGTTACTATTAGTGTCGACAAAAATTTAGTCTCTGGGGTTATAAAAGTTGACAGTCCTGATGGCCTGTGGGAAGAAGCTCCGTCTCATCCTCTCCGTTTTCGCAGCGTGACAGCGGAGGCGTTTGCCTGATCGTAGCATCTGGAACAGTCCGTTACTGGGGTGGCAGGGGTCCCTCATGATCTTGCTTGCTCTGGATCTGCACCTCCTGATGTATAGGTCCTGCAGGGGGATGAGTGTAGTTCCCATGGTGCGTTCTGCCGAACGCACTACTCTCTGCAGGGCCATCCTGTCCTGGGCAGAGCTGTTCCCAAACCAGACTGTAATGTTGCCGGACAGGATGCTCTCTACAGCCCCAGAGTAGAAGCAATGAAGGATCCTCAGAGACACTCTGAATTTCCTCAATTGTCTAAGGTGGTAAAGGCGCTGCTTAGCCTTACCCACCAGTGCGGCAATGTGCGTTACCCACGTCAGATCCTCTATGATGCGGACTCCCAAGTATTTAAAACTGCTCACCCTGTCCACAGTAGACCCATTTATCTCCAGTGGCGTGTACGTCCTTGGATGTTTAGCCTTTCTGAAGTCCACAATCAGCTCCTTTGTTTTAGTGACATTCAAGAGGAGGCTATTGTCCTGACACCAGAGTGCCAGATCAGCCACCTCCTCCCGGTAGGCCTTCTCATCGTTGTTGGAGATCCGGCCCACCACCACAGTGTCATCAGCAAACTTGATGATGGAGTTTGAGCTGAACCTGGCCCCACAGTCATGTGTGTACAGGGAGTACAGTAGGGGGCTAATGACGCAGCCCTGGGGGGATCCTATGTTCTGGGTGAGGGAGCTAGATGTGTGTTCCCCCATCCTGACCACTTGGGGCCTGGCAGTGAGAAAGTCCAGGACCCAGGCACACAGAGGGGTGCTAAGCCCCAGTTCCAGCAGCTTCTCAACCAGTCTGCTGGGGACTATTGTGTTGAATGCTGAACTAAAGTCAATGAACAGCATCCTCACATAGCCCCCCTGGCTGTCCAGATGAGAGAGAGCAGTGTGTAGAACCTGGGAGACCGCATCATCCGTGGACCTGTTCGGACGGTATGCGAACTGTAGTGGGTCCATGTTGCGAGGAAGGAGGACGCAGATGTGCTTCTTGACTAGTCTCTCAAAGCATTTCATGACAACCGAGGTGAGGGCCACCGGTCGGTAGTCATTTAAACACGCTGGAGAGGCATTCTTTGGCACCGGTACAATGATGGATCTTTTGAAGCATGCAGGGACCACGGACTTTGCCAAGGAGAGGTTGAATATTGTGGTGAGCACTGGAGCAAGCTGAGTAGCACAAGACTTTAGTACTCGCCCAGATATACCATCTGGGCCTCCAGCTTTCCTCGTGTTCACATGCGTCAGAGCCCACCTCACCTCATGCTCGGACACCGAGAATGTGTGCACATCCCCGGGGGTGGATCCCCCTCCAGCCTCGCTAGCCAGCGCCCCTTCGGTGCTGTTTTTAGACGGCGAGCTGGTGGTGTTACCAGTCTCAAACCGTGCATAAAAGTGCATATCCTAGTTCATGGAATAAGTGTTCATCAGCCTGATAACAGAGGGGCAAAAGCTGGTCCAGAGTCTGCTGGGGACACCTTCAAGCTCCTGGAGCTTCTGCTGGAAGGGAGTTGGAAGAAGGAGGAAGAAATGGGGTGGACAAGTCTTTGATTTGTATTAGCTGGTTTTGTGAGGCAGTGTATATGTAGGTGGGAAGTCTCATCTGTGTGATGGACTGGTCAACATCAATGACACTCTGCAATTTCTTGCAATCTTGGGCAGGGCTGTTCTCAAACTAAGAGATATTCACCTGACTCTGTTAATTTAACCTCAAATTTATCTTGCACAATAGGAACTAAATTAAGAATATAATAAATGTCATCATGATTATCTTTTACCATGTTGAGGTACATTTCATGTGGATTTTTTTTGCTTTGGAATGTATTTCTATTTTTCTTTAACTAGCAATTTAAAATGTCCTGGGGTTTTATTCATATTTAAAACAAATTATTTGATTACATTTATTACATTTGCATTTGAAAACTAAGGTTGGATAAACAGAGCACATTATATTTATCTGAGTTGTTCATTTTTGTTCCACAGAAACAAGTTTGTGGAGTTTGATATGAAGCCTGTTTGTAAGAAATGTTATGAGAAATTTCCTCTGGAGTTGAAGAAAAGACTGAAGAAACTGGCTGAAAGTGCTGGGCACAAATAAGAAGACCAATGAGTAACAGCCAATTTCCAGAAGACATTGTTTCAGATTCAAAATTATTTCCAAATAGGGTAAAACTCCAATAATCCACTAATTGACAGTTTGGAAATCCTGGTGGTTTGGTATCTGGCTCAGTGGAACCCCGGATCCTGTGCACCCTTTAAACTCACAGGGACCTACATTCCTGTGCTGGCTTTAAACTCTCTGGGACCTAAGTTCCTGTGCCGGCTTTAAACTCGCCAGGTGAACATGAAGATGCATTATTCTGCTGTGTAGCATCTTAAAAGTAAATCAAGTTAAATTTTTGGAGTATTAACGGCAATGTCATCCAATATTCTGAAAAATCTATCAGTTCGGCACAACCAGTCCTGAGCTTGTTGGATTAAGGAGTATTACTGTATTTACCTGCCATTAAATTAATCTCCTAAATTCAACCAATTTTGAAGTTTACCACAGAAGAATAGTTTTAACTTTGCAGAGCCATATCCTTTTGTTCAATTTAAATAATCGATAATCAATTTTAAAATAATCAATATTTGAAGGCACAAGAGCCAGCAGATGCTGGAAACTTGAAAAAAAATAACTTGATGGAGGGACTCAACGGGTCAGGCAAAATCCATATTTTAAAGTTGTTTCCTCCATAGTGTTGTGATGCTGCCCAAGTATAACCAGGTTGGTTAATTAATTGGCCTATTTAAATATAATCTTGATCCCTGATTGTCCAGAAATCACAAAACCAATATTGTCAGACTATGTGATCCATCCTCTTTTTTTTGGTATATTATACCCTCCCCTTCCTTATTAGTTGTGAGATTGAGTATGTGAATATATTGGGGGAACCCAGATTTCACATTTCTGACATAACATCCTAAACTTAACACATTGCACCATGTTGCCATCTCCAAAAATGGTGAATTGGATTTTTTTTTTCAAAAATGGTACTAGTTATATGGTACATGTTGTTAAACCTCCGAATGCATGCCCAGCAATTGAAAATAGTGGAAAACTAACAGTAGAGGGATTTAATATATAATCTGTTCACGCATGTAGAAACACAGCTTATAATTCAGCAATCCAAAACAACTTGACGCTATTTGAAATGCTTCGATTAGCAGCATGTAACAATGTAGTTTACTTTATATATTTCACACTGTGCTTACACTACACCAAATCAATGCCTCTTTCACTCCACTAAAGTAAATGAATTTATGGATTTATGGACATGCGATCAAATTAAAGAGAAGCACAGTTCCACATTCCTTCATTGTGTGCTGTCAGATGTATTGACCAGTATATTTCAAAGTATATTCAAATGATATATGCATATAAACCTTCACTATTTTTGTACAGTTTATAATCATTTAAGATATTGATCGTAAGACTATGCATTATTCAGAAATAACTGGAATATCTTGTGCATGAGAACTGCTTGTCAAGATCAATGAGCAACATCAAAACATGCAAGGATTATGCACTTGGTAGGATTTAATTTTGAAAACTACTACAAGATTAAAAAAAACACCTAAATAATTCAAGGTGGTAATTACACCAACTGTCATCGAGTGGCCTCCTTGTACATTTATGACTGATATCTCGCACATTAATATTTCAAGTAAAAAGGCACTGTAACAATAACTGCAGTACTCATTTTTGACAGAAAATAGTTCTGTTTGCATGCTTTTAAATTGTACAATTTGTTTATTGCTTAATGTATTTAGCATGATAGATAACTGTAATACAACAAAGGAATAAATCCAATGGTTTCCCTACATATACTTGAAAGCAAAACTGGTCAACTGCTACATTTATATTTTTTAATGTTCTGCAAAAAATATTTTAAACTCTCCAGGGAAACTTGATTGCTAAAATAAAGTGGACTAGTATATCTACAGTATATTTGTTCTTGCTCCTTTATAGTTTGAGGTGCTTTACAAACTATCATCAAAGCAAAATTTGTACTTTTTTTATAAGGTTTAATTTAATGCAAGTATCAAAACTATTGGACATGCTAACAGTATGCAGTAACTTTTTTGGGGGATATTTCAACATATTAATTGAAATGCTGGTGCTACAGAATGAGATGACCTGAAAACGAGTTCATCTCAAATTTTAGTTTTCTAATTAGTCACTGATACATTCTAGTGGAAGTTATTATGAAATGCCATCAGTATATTAATTTCTTAAACTAAATATATATGTCCGGTTGAGTGGGGAAGCGCAACTGAATTTATTTTCTTATTAAAGAATGTATTTTTTTGTGTATCACCCATACAGTGTCCTAGTATTCAGTATTATGTAATAAAAGATATATATTGTGAATTGTTGCACTTGGTCATCTTTACAGCTTTGTACTTAAAAACATTCTTTAAAATCAGCATAGCATACTTTAATATACAGAAGTTATGGAACAGTAATAATGGTTGCTTCAGGTCCGAGCCTTTCTATTATTTTTCGAACATCCTTTGACATGGAGAACAGGTAATACTCCAGAGAAGAGTTTCAACTCGCTTACAATTATATTGGGAAGTTGGGAGTGCTTCAGGAATCCTTTACCTGGCTTGTCTTCCAGCATTTTGTGCATGTGGTTCTGTTGAATGCGATTTTGTCTGCGCCTTTCTATCAACATTTTAAACGGATTGCAGATCAGTGACTTGCATTTATGCATACAGAGCAGAAGGGTGGTGAATCTGTGGAATTCATTGCCACAGACATCTTTGGAGGCCAGGTCGTCAGGTATTTTTAAGGTGGAGATTGACAGCTTCTTGATTAGTAAGGGTGTCAAGGGTTATAGAGAGAAGGCAGGAGAATGGGGTTGAGAGTGAAAAAATCAGCCATGATTGAATAGTAGACTCTATTGGCCGAATGGTCTACTTCTGCTATGACTTATGAATGACGGTAACTCTACAGTGAGTTTTAAATTGTGGAAATATTTATACACAGTTTCTTCATTGTCTGTGTGACCTTTCATTACACTGACTTGACAGTGGTAAAGAAGTCATCAGGAGGACAATCCCTAGATTTTCTATTATTTTGAAGTAAATGAGAAAGTTTTGAATTTAGACCAAATGGACATAAGCTGACCTCTGAAATTTGCCACTTGCAATTTACACCATTAAATCAGAATTTTAACTAATTTTAAGATTTATTGTGTTAATAGCAGATGAGGCACATTTCAGTGTCAACACATATAATTAAATTCTCTCGCTTTCTTTCCGGGCATATATATATTTACTTTGAAATGACACATCGATAGATTTACTTTGAAATGACACAAAAATAACTCATATTGACAAGTTTTCTGGTGCAAATAAAGTTAAAAAATAACTCAAATTACTAATATAAAATTTTAATATGCAAAGCCTGGAGGGGAATGAAAACCAATGGCACAGTTCACAGCTACTGGCTATGCTCCTATCATGTTACTACCTGCATACCTGCACTCATTACACATTGCGCTTCAGCTGCAGAGCTGGCCCCATTCCTGGCCAAGCTTCTCTTACATTACAGGAGTGTGGGCAGGTGTGTGAGTGTGAGCCAGAGTAAGGCTGCAAGCCCGGGCAGGTGTGCTGGAGGGGGTAAAGGAGATGAAGGTTGGGAGGGGGTGGGGATAAAGCTGAGTCTGGGTCAGGAAGAACTGAGCAAATGATGAGCATACGAGTTAAACAAAATTGTGGGGTGGGGGGGGGTGGGAGAGGATTGCGAAGAGGAGGCACATTGGTAAAATTGCTACCATACAGCGCCAGAGACCCGGGTTCGATCCTGACTATGGGAGCTGTCTACTGAGTTTGCACGTTCTCCCTGTGAACGCGTGAGTTTTCTCCGGGTGCTCCGGTTTCATCCCACATTCTAAAGACGTGCAGGTTTGTAGGTTAATTGGCTTCTGTAAAATTGTCCCGAGTTTGTAGGATAGTGTTAGTGTACAGAGTGATCGCTAGTCGGCATGGGCTGAAGGGCCTGTTTCCGCACTATTACGAAAATCTAAAGCATGGAGGGGGGCGGGCTGGTGAAGGTACCTGTGGCATCCAGTGTGTGTGTGTGTGTGTGTGAGAGAGAAAGTTATTGTGTATGGGCCAAGGCACATGCCTGTGCCAACCAAAGTGTAAGCATTAACGTGGCAGGATCGGGTCTTGTACCCTAGGATCTTCGTATCACCAGCTGAAAGCCTCATTTTGATAGACCACAAAGTAGTGGTGTATGATGGCACATTTGAAACAATACACCCAAACAACTTCAACTCCACGATGCTATGTTCTCATTAATATTTCTCCAATCTCTGGGTTCAGCTTTGACCTTTTTGCAGTGGAGAATCATTGAATTAAATAACTTTCAATTTCTACTTTTTCAATTTCAATTTTAAAAGCCCCATTGTCTCATCTTTACCATGGACGTCTAATACCTTTACTCCATCCTCCACCAGGAAGGTCTTTTGGGACCCTCCTGTTCTTCCTTGAACCGACACCCAATCAGTTTCCCTCTACAAACATTCTCATCTGCCTGGTGGAACACCTTTTTTCACGTTAAAGATGCATCCATGGGCACTCACGTGGGCCCCAGCTACGCCTACCATTTTGTTGGTTATGTCAAACAATGTTTGTTCCATCTGTACGGTGGCACCATTCCCCAACTCTCTGCTACATCGACGACTAGATCGGGGCTGCCTCCTGCACCCGTGCAAAACTTGTTGATTTCATTAACTTTACCACTAACTTATATGCTGTTCTCAAATTCACTTGGACTATCTCTGACACACTTCTCCCCTCTCTTGATCTTTGTCTCCATCACAGGGACAGACTTTCGACTGATGTCTACTACAAACCTACTGACTCCCAGTTGCCCTGACCACACATCCTCTGCTCTACCTCTTGTACAGACACTATCCCCTACACTCAATTTCTCCGTCTCTGATTCCAAGATTAGGCATTCCATTCTAGGTTAACTGAGTTATTTTTCTTTAGTAAATGTCGTTTCCCCCTGCTGTCATAGATAGATAGATCCCTCTCCACTGTCCCATAATTCTTCTCTCGCTCCCTCTCTCCCCAGATGGAACAAGGATAGAATTCCTCTGGTCCTTGCCTTTCATGCCACCAGCCTCTACATCTTACACATCAACCTCTGACATATCTGTCACCTCCATCGTGATCCCACCGTCATATCTTTGCGTCTCCACCCCTTTCCGCCTTCCCCAAAGATCGCTACCTCCGCAACTGCTTGGTTCACTCATCCCTTCCTATACTTCAGTATGTCTACAGACAGGGATCACAGTACTTTATGTACTTTAACATCCTGATGCTGGATGGAACTTCCTAAACCATGCTGCGATGCATCCCGATAAGATTCATTCTATGGCGCCTCTGTAGCACAAGAATCTAAGTGCTTTAGTGTCTAGCACAAGTGTCTCCGCTCTTGCTCCCCCTCTCCCCATTCGTAACAAGGATAGAGCCTCCCTTGTCCTCACCTTCCACCCCATCAGCCGTCGCATTCAACAAATTATCCTCCAACATTTCCACCACCTCCAACGGGATCCCACGACTGACCACATCTTCCCATCTCCACCCCTTTCTGCATTCCGCAGAGACCATTCCCTCCGTAACTCCCTGGTCCACTCGTCCCATCCCACCGAAACCACCCCCTCCCCAGATACATTCCCCTGCAACCGCTGGAGATGCAACACTTGTCCCTTTACCTCCCCCCCTCAACTCCATCCAAGGACCCAAACAGTCTTTCCAGGTGAGGCAGAGGTTCACCTGCACCTCGACCAACCTTATCTATTGTATCCACTGTTCCAGATGTCAACTTCTCTACATCGGCGAGACCAAGCGCAGGGTCGGCGATCGTTTCGCTCAACACCGCCACTCAGTGCACCTTAACCAACCTGATCTCCCGGTGGCTGAGCACCTCAACTCCCCCTCCCATTCCTAATCTGATCTTTCTGTCCTGGGCCTCCTCCATTGTCAGAGTGAGGCCCAGCGCAAATTGGAGGAATAGCATTTCACATTTCGCTTGGGCAGTTTGCACCCCAGCGGTATGAACATTGACTTCTCTAACTTTAGATAGTTCCTCTGTCCCTCTTTCCCCTCCCCCTTCCCAGTTCTCCCACTGTCTTCCTGTCTCTTACTATATCCTATCTTTGTCCCGCCCCCTCCCCAGACATCAGTCTGAAGAAGGGTCTCGACCCGAAATGTCACCCATTCCTTTTCTCCAGAGATGTTGCCTGGCCCGCTGAGATACTCCAGCATTTTGTGTCTACCTTCGATTTAAACCATGATCTGCAGTTTTCTTTCCCCGCACTAGAATCTGAGTGCTTTCATGTACCTAGCACAAGAAACTTAATGGTTTAGTGTATCTAGGACAAGAAACAATGGTTTAGTGTATCTAGGCAAAGAAACTATGGTTCAGTGTCTAAGCACTGGAATCACCAACTATTCCACGTACAGTCAATGGAGGTTAAAAGGAATCTGAGGGGTACCTTTTTCACACAAAGAGTGGTGGGTGTATGGAACAAGCTGCCAGAGGAGGTAGACACAAAATGTTGAAGTAACTCAGCGGGACAGGCAGCATCTCTGGATAGAAGGAGTGGGTGACGTTACGGGTCAAGACCCTTCTTCAGACTAAGTGTCAGGGAAGAGAGTTACAGAGATAAGGAAGTGTAAGAGATCAAAAGAGATGCAGTTCAAGGAAAATGTAGAATAGACCAGTTAGCTAGAAGGTGACAAAAAAGCAGACAGATACAATGTAATCAGAGGGACAGTTAGACTGGTTGGAGAACTGGGAAGGGATGGAGAGGGGGAAAACATTCATACCACTGAGGTGCAAGCTACCCAAGCAAAATATGAGATGCTGTTCCTCCAATTTGTGCTGGGCCTCACTCTGACAATGGAGGAGGCCCGGGGCAGAAAGGTCAGTGTCCAGTTCAATTCATTTTACCAGAAAATGACACAAGAGAGGTTACACAAGGACAGAATGGCCAGTGTGGGAATGGTTCTGGTTGATTACTGCACAAACACCTCATGAGTGGTTATCTCAGCAGGCCTGGGAGGGGGAGTTAAAGAGTTTAGCAAACGGGAAATCAGGTAGGTTTAGGCAGATTGAGTGGTGTTAACTTCAGCGAAAACGATCGCCAATGTTCTATAGATTCAGGATCAGTTCCTGTGGATTGGAGGATAGCAAATGTTATCCCACTTTTTAAGAAAGGAGGGAGAGAGAAAACGGGTAATTATAGACCAGTTAGTCTGACATCAGTGGTGGGGAAGATGCTGGAGTCAATTATAAAAGACGAAATTGCTGAGCATTTGGATAGCAGTAACAGGGTCATTCCGAGTCAGCATGGATTTACGAAGGGGAAATCATGCTTGACAAATCTACTGGAATTTTTTGAGGATGTAACTAGGAAAATTGACAGGGGAGAGTCAGTGGATGTGGTGTACCTCGACTTTCAGAAAGCCTTCGACAAGGTCCCACATAGGAGATTAGTGGGCAAAATTAGAGCACATGGTATTGGGGGTAGGGTACTGACATGGATAGAAAATTGGTTGACAGACAGAAAGCAAAGAGTGGGGATAAATGGGTCCCTTTCGGAATGGCAGGCAGTGACCAGTGGGGTACCGCAAGGTTCGGTGCTGGGACCCCAGCTATTTACGATATACATTAATGACTTAGACGAAGGGATTAAAAGTACCATTAGCAAATTTGCAGATGATACTAAGCTGGGGGGTAGTGTGAATTGTGAGGAAGATGCAATAAGGCTGCAGGGTGACTTGGATAGGTTGTGTGAGTGGGCGGATACATGGCAGATGCAGTTTAATGTAGATAAGTGTGAGGTTATTCACTTTGGAAGTAAGAATAGAAAGGCAGATTATTATCTGAATGGTGTCAAGTTAGGAAGAGGGGATGTTCAACGAGATCTGGGTGTCCTAGTGCATCAGTCACTGAAAGGAAGCATGCAGGTACAGCAGGCAGTGAAGAAAGCCAATGGAATGTTGGCCTTCATAACAAGAGGAGTTGAGTATAGGAGCAAAGAGGTCCTTCTACAGTTGTACCGGGCCCTGGTGAGACCGCACCTGGAGTACTGTGTGCAGTTTTGGTCTCCAAATTTGAGGAAGGATATTCTTGCTATTGAGGGCGTGCAACGTAGGTTCACTAGGTTAATTCCCGGAATGGCGGGACTGTCGTATGTTGAAAGGCTGGAGCAATTAGGCTTGTATACACTGGAATTTAGAAGGATGAGGGGGGATCTTATTGAAACATATAAGATAATTAGGGGATTGGACACATTAGAGGCAGGAAACATGTTCCCAATGTTGGGGGAGTCCAGAACAAGGGGCCACAGTTTAAGAATAAGGGGTAGGCCATTTAGAACGGAGATGAGGAAGAACTTTTTCAGTCAGAGAGTGGTGAAGGTGTGGAATTCTCTGCCTCAGAAGGCAGTGGAGGCCAGTTCGTTGGATGCTTTCAAGAGAGAGCTGGATAGAGCTCTTAAGGATAGCGGAGTGAGGGGGTATGGGGAGAAGGCAGGAACGGGGTACTGATTGAGAGTGATCAGCCATGATCGCATTGAATGGCGGTGCTGGCTCGAAGGGCTGAATGGCCTACTCCTGCACCTATTGTCTATTGTCTATTGCCAAGGTAGAGATCACGTAAAAGGGTAGTGGGTGCATGGAACAAGCTGCCAGAGGAGGTAGTTGAGGCTGGGACTACCCCAGGTACATGGATAGGACAGGTTTGGAGGGATATGGACCAAACGTGGGCAGGTGGGACGAGTGTAGCTGGGACATTGTTGGCCGGTGTGGGCACGTTGGGCCGAAGGGCCTGTTTCCACTCTGTGAGTCACTGCGGTCCTGTTCGTGAAGCCTCGCGAGAGCTTTGAATGGAAGCCCCGCCACGGCGCTGACGTCAGGGCTCCTTATGACGTCAGCTTGGGAACGACGGGGGTCATCTGTGCGCACGCGCGGAGGGGCGGCAGACGGGACGAGCCGTTGGGTCTCGCGCTGATCGGCCGAACGGGCCCTCGCGATCGTGCGCGCTGCGAGGGCGGAGGGAAGAGGGAAGAGGGAAGAGGGAAGAGGAGGGGGCGGCGGCGGCGGCGCTGCTGCTGACGACTGGGCGGGCGGCCGACTGACCGGTGGATTACGTACGCGGCGCCCGAAGTTGCCCCGCAAACATGATACGCAGCAAGGAGGAGGTGGAGAAGTACATCGCCTCAGTGCAGGGCGCCAAGCCGCACTCGCCCCGCGAGGTGAGTGTCCGGGGAGCCGCCATCGGGCTGCCGCCCTTTCGCTCAGGCAGCAGCGGCGGGGCAGCGGCAGCGGGCAATGCTGACTCTGGCTGAGGCGGGGACTGGTGGGCCTTGCCAGGCTGGGGCTCCCAGGCCGGAGCTGGGCCGTGCTTTCAGCACCACGCTTTCATTAAACTGCAATAGGCAGTGTGGTAATTAGGTTAGACGTCGGATTTACTGTAGGTCAGAGCAGTACTGAAGGCTACGACTGTATCAGTGTTTTTGTATGATTATGGACTTTTTTAAACAGTAGTGATTTACTTCCAAGTATAGTTAGTTTCGATTTGTTTCCCCAAGACTTCCTTATTCCCAGAACTGTTTTACCTTTATATACTTGAACTACTTGGCTGCAGTACATCTACTTTTAGGGCTTAATTTGCAGTGCATTATGTGTGCAATTTAATTTTTTGTTGAGATGTTTTGTGACCAGAACTTTGGATGAATGGATTCTTATATATAAAAAAAACATTTGGCTGAAATTTATTTTACTTTGCTTTAGAAATCACTCAAAGGATTTTTGTTTGCAAAACTCTACTACGAAGCCAAAGAATATGAACTTGCAAAGAGGTAAAGTATTTCTCATCTTTTACAGTCCACTTTTCATTGGGAAAGTCCTAATGACTCGTAAAATTGTCATGTTGCACAGAAGACTATTTAGCTTAATGTTAATGTCAGCCCAAACAGGCTATGATACCTGCTGTATTGATCCATCAAAGCCCTTACAGACACTTTTAAAACGTATTTGAGTGTTTCAGTGATTTGTTTGATAGCCTGGTTTACTGGTTATTAACCATGAAGGAGAAATCACAAATATATATTCTGCCATTATCTGGCTTCAACATCCAAGTGTTAAATTATCACTTTGGCTCTACAGAGACCAGCCTGACTGTCCCTCTGTTTGCTTTGATGTTACCTTCTAGCTAACAGTGATTGTTCTTTAGGTAGGAAAATAACTGCAGATGCTGGTACAAATCGAAGGTATCACAAAATGCTGGAGTAACTCAACAGGTCAGGCAGCATCTAGGAGAGAAGGAATGGGTGACATTTTGTGTCGAGACCCTTCTTCAGACTGATGTCAGGGGGGCGGGACAAAGAAAGGATATAGGTGGAGACAGGAAGACAGTGGGAGAACTGGGAAGGGGGAGGGGAAGAGAGGGACAGAGGAACTATCTAAAGTTAGAGAAGTCAATGTTCATACCGCTTGGCTGTAAGCTGCCCAGGCAAAATATGAGGTGCTGTTCCTCCAATTTCCGGTGGGCCTCACTATGGCAATGGAGGAGGCCCATGATAGAAAGGTCAGACTGGGAGTGGGAGGAGGGGTTGAAGTGCTCAGCCACCGGGAGATCAGGTTGGTTAAGGCGGACTGAGCGAAGGTTTTGAGGGAAACAATCGCGGAGCCTCCGTTTAGTCTCGCCGATGTAGAGAAGTTGACACCTGGAGCAGCAGATACAATAGATGAGGTTGTAGGAGGTGCAGGGGAACCTCTGTCTCCCCTGAAAAGACTGTTTGGGTCCTTGGATGGAGTCGAGGGGGGAGGTAAAGGGACAGGTGTTGCATCTCCTGCAGTTGCTGGGGAAAGTGCCTGACCTGCTGAGTTACTCCAGCATTTTGTGATACCTTCGATTTGTACCAGCATCTGCAGTTATTTTCCTACACTAACTTCCTTGCTGCTAGTCGGAACCCATCATTCAGTCCCGTGTGCCCGTACGGCAAATCATGGCTCATAGACAGATAGGTATTTGTCCATTCTACTTGGGCCATGGTTAGGACCGTCAGCATAACGAGCAACATTCGTGTCATTCTTGCATCCAATCTTCTTGCAGTCGGAGAGATTTATCGAACGCGGGTGGTTTTCAACCTTCACTGCTGTCGGTGTAGTCAGCAGCACCTGGTATGGTCTGTCCCAACGGGGGTCGAGCTTCTTGCGATCCCGGTTTCTTATATGTACGTAGTTCCCTGGTTGGATTATTTTGATCTGGTCACTGTCAGGTAGCGGCCTCTGGGACTCCTTTACCTGTAGATGTAATGCTGACAAAATATGGATAAGCCGCTGAGCATAGGTTATCATTTCACCATTTAATGCGCGTAAATCTAAGGTTCCTGCATAGGTGATGCTTGCTCCCCAGGGGCTTAGTAGAGGTTTACCGTAGATAATTTCTGCCGGGGATAGCTTTGTAGCACTGGGGTGTTACCCTCATTTCAAATAATGCTAAGGGTAATACTTTAATCCACGTCTGTCCCATTTCTCCCATTAGCTTGGTAATCTTGTTTTTCAACACCCCATTGGCTCTTTCCACCATCCCGGATGCCTGTGGGTGGTGTACACAGTGAAATTGCTGTCGGATATTAAAATGTGCACATGGTTCCTTATTAATAGTGGTAATAAAATGGGGACCATTGTCCGAGCTTATGACAGTAGGTAGGCCGAACCTGGGAATAACCTCTTAACAACAATGTTACTGTAGTTTCAGCAGTATTATTAGTGGTTGGTAGAGCTTCAATCCACCTGCTAAATAAATCTAAAATCACTAAGCAATATTTATAGAAATGGGCCCTTGGCATTTCAATGAAATCAATCTGTATGCATTCAAATGGTCATGATGGCATTGGTGTTACCCCTGAGGGTACCTTAATTGGTTTGTCTGGATTACTTTGTTGGCAAATTTTACATTCAGACGCCTGGTTCAGAGCCTGTTGCCGAATTTTCGGGTGCCACCACATTTCCTTCGTCATCCTAATAATTCCCTCCTTACCAGCATGGGTAAGGGAGTGAGTATATGTTAGTAAGGCAGGTAAAAATGCATCAGGTACACAAACTTGTCCGAGAGGGCGGCACGGTAGCGCAGCGGTAGAGTTGCCGCTTTACAGCGAATGCAGTGCCTGAGACTCAGGTTCGATCCTGACTACGGGTGCTGTACTGTAAGGAGTTTGTACGTTCTCCCCGTGACCTGCGTGGGTTTTCTCCGAGATCTTCGGTTTCCTCCCACACTCCAAAGACGTACAGGTATGTAGGTTAATTGACTGGGTAAATGTAAAAATTGTCCCTAGTGTGAATAGGATAGTGTTAATGTGCGGGGATCACTGGGCAGTGCGGACTTGGTGGGCCGAAAAGGCCTGTTTCCGCGCTGTATCTAAAATATGAAAAATAGGGGTGAGCCAGAATCCCGTGGTGGAATCAATGACACAGCCTTCTCGTTTCATAGTTGTTTTTGGCCATCAGAGGCGTCCTTCTGTAAGATACCTCCCCCATGTCTGGCAAGACTGTTCTGGTTGCTAGGACTGCGTTACCCTGCGGCACTGGTGAGGGAGAACTGAGTGGCATTTCTAGCAATCCGATCGGCGCATTGCCTTTAGAAATTGGGTCGTCTTTTCTCGTGTGAGCTTTACATTTGACGATGGCGAGTTGGAGCTTGAGAGCAGATAAAAGGTTACTAACATAGACTGCGTTTTTAATAGTTGTACCAGCAGAGGTGAAAAAGCCTCGATGTTGCTATAATGCACCAAAGTTGTGTGCTACTCTGAAAGCATAGCGAGAGTCAGTGTAAATGTTAATGCACCTATCTTGTGCCAAAATGCAGGCTCTGGTGAGGGCGAACTGTTCTGCCTGCTGAGCAGACACAGAGTTTTGGAATCGTCCTTCCTCCAACACTGTTGTAGTTTGGCTAAGAACGGAGTAGCCGGAAGCTCGCTGGCCCGTTTCAGGGATTATGGAAGAGCCGTCCACAAACCAGGTTGACTGCATTTTTCAGAGGAACATCCGAGAAATCCTCCCTCGGGTTGATCAGAATTGCATTGGCTTGGGCACAGTCATGTGGAGGATCAGTACATGGTTCGGGTGGCTGTGTCAGAAATGCTAAAGGATTAATCGTAGAGCAGTGCTGAAATGTCAAATTGGGGTTATTCAAAAGAGTTAATTAATAACGGCCCAATCATGCCTGTGTCAGGTATTTGGTTTGTCCCGCATTCATTAATGCTGCAACACAATGAGTCGTGAAGATAATTACTGGTTGATGCGTGGTAATGTTTGCTGCAGCAACAGCAGCATCGTGGATACCAGGCAAGATTTGCGTGCACAGTGGGTATCCGTGTTTCCGGCACCATCAGCCCAAAACGCGGTTACTGCATGTCTCATTTGGGTTATGTCGTTGTCTGACCAGTTTGTTTGTTTTAATCATTGCCTGCACCTTGAGTGGGAGACAGCTCATAAATATAGCATTAAAAGCTGGGGACCTGTTTCCAGTGTTATACACCGGTCCCCTGCATGGGTTCCACAGGTACTAGTGAAGCGATCTTAATACGACTGGGGGTCTTCTTTTGGACTGGGCTTACAATCGAGGACCACCGACATGTTAATTGGTTTTTTTGTTAACCATTCAAATAGGTTAGCCATCATAAAGTTTATACAACCTGCCTGGTCTGCATGCCATTGTGCTGCCTTTAGTGCCTGCCATGTCTGATGTTCCATTGTATTCTTCCACTTCTGTTGTTCGGCTGGTGACAGAAGCGACATAGTCATCGACCAAATATCACGGTCCTTAGCCTGATAATATTTTACCGTACTGCGGAGGTAGTCTACAAGGTCCTGAGGGGTCTTGTGGCAATTTGGGGCTTTATCTCGTATCATACACTGTTCATGTGGTTTCCAGAGTCCGTACATCTGCATGGTATCTTCCTGATTGTCTTGTCCTGCCCTAGGGTTTGTCACAGCTCTCATAGGGAGGTTCTGCACAGCCCTTTTTCTAGGTTTGGTTCTTACTCCCCGATTGATCCCTCTGGGTCAATCACTAAGTTTTGTGCACTTTCTATTACCTTGCTCATTTCCTCCTCTGGTTCCTCCCATCTGAGTGTTTTTTGCCCTGCTCCAAATTCTGGGGAGCTTCATGGCGGCGGAACGTCGGGGTATATGGGTGTTACCACCGGAGCTGCTACAGGCAAGGGTGCCATCGCTGCCGGTGGGGCATAGGGAGGTGGGCGCCTCCCGGGATCATCTGAATCCTCATCTTCACTATCAAACAGCGTCGCTGTGCCAGACATAGGGTCTCCTCCGGGGGACTTTCCAGTACTATTTTTCTTATAATTAATAACCATCACTTGTGTTTTACCTCCCGCCTGTCCCTTAGTTCTTTTCTCTTGTTCCTCTGCCCACTGGCATTCCAGCTGCAACACTTTCCATCCTTAATTCTGTTTTTCCATTTCTTTCCTGCGTCTCTTTCCCATATCAACATCTCTGCTTTTTTAATGGTCTCGACATTCCAAGTTCCTCCTCCTGGCCAGGATTCATCATCTTAGGCGGCACGGTAGCGCAGCGGTAGAGTTGCTGCTTTACAGCGAATGCAGCACCGGAGACTCGGGTTCGATCCTGACTACGGGTGCTGCACTGTAAGCACTGACAACGGGTGCTACACGTTCTCCCCGTGACCTGCGTGGGTTTTCTCCGAGATCTTCGGTTTCCTCCCACACTCCAAAGACGTACAGGTATGTAGGTTAATTGGCTGGGTAAATGTAAAAATTGTCCCTAGTGGGTGTAGGATAGTGTTAATGTGCGGGGATCGTTGGGCGGCACGGACTTGGAGGGCCGAAAAGGCCTGTTTCCGGCTGTATATATATGATATGATATGATATCTAAACTTTTTAATAACTTAACACTCTATAATCGTTATTACTTTTAGGATTCAAATTACACATATGTTGTACAGGCGTTTCCCCCGTCACTTTTGTCCAAATTGTTACCCATTATTGCAGTGTCTTTTAGCACTTACTTAATTTTGCACGACAGACTTTTTACCTGCGGAGCCGATCTGTTACCATCCTTCTGACGGTCTATAACCCTTGTCGGCTTTTTAACTCTATTATCCAATTGCCGACTACTTAGTAGCAAAAACCTCTTAATTTACGTCAAACCTTTTTAGCTTGCTTTATCCATTTGCTGACTACTTACTCGGTAGCAAAAACCTCTTAATTTACAACAAACATTTTTAGCTTGCTCTATCCAATTGCTGACTACATAGTAGCATAAACCTTCACAATGGGTCTTACCTTAGTTGTCTGCATTAAGGATCTCGGCAGGAACCAGATCAACCTCTGACGGGGGGCCACATATGTTCCCTGGAGCTTCTTCGGGAGGTCAGTCTCAAAGGGTCTGACTAGAGCTCAGTTTTCTCCCCGTCTGGTCAAGGTCACTCTGCAGCCTCTTACTCAGTTGTTGGTTGACAGTTCCAGCGAGATCCTGCCGACTATGCCAATGTTAAAGTTCGCTTCTTCTTAAAACAGACAACACACAATGGGTTAGGTAAACCAACACAAGCTTTACTATATCAGCTGGCGGCAATGTCAGGACCGCAGCAAGGATATCACTATACTTGTCTGCCCCGAGTGCCCACTCCAAAGAACAACGACTAGACCGGATGTTTTATGCTCTATAGATCAAAAAGACACATTCCTAAAGGCATTAGTCCTGGTTCCAATATGCTGTAGTCAGCATCTTCCCGACAGAGATACAATGAAAAATGGTTTTCTATGTGCTCTTCTGGCAATGAATACAGTCATATTGCACATGAGTATAATAGGTAGTGAAAAAGAATAAGTAAACCAAGTGAAGAATATAGTGTGTAGGAAGGAAGTGCAGATGCAGGTTTGCACTGAAGATAGACACAAAATGTTGGTGTGACTCAGCAGGACGGGCAGCATCTCTGGAGAGAAGGAATGGGTGACGTTTTGGGTTGAGACATCTGAAGAAGGGTTGAGACCCAAAACATCACCCATTCCATGTCTCAAGAGATGCTGCCTCGCCTGCTGAGTTACTCCGAACATTTTGTGGCTTGTCGAAGAAATAGCATTGCAGCTTCAGAGAAAGTGCAGAAGGAAAAATAATATGTGGCGCAATGAGGTAGATTGGGACTTGGGGAATTCAATCTTAACATGCAAAAGCTCCATTCAAAAGTTAATAACAGTATTGAGGAGACTGTTCTTGAATCTGGTGTTACATGCTTCTACCCAATAGGAAAGGGGAGAACAAAGTATGACTGGGAGTGGTCCTTGATTGTGTTGGCTGCAGTAACAACACTGCGGCACAGTGGTAGAGTGTACGAGTGATCGTTGGTCAATACGGATTCAGTGCGCCGAAGTGAACACGATCACATGGGCCAGAAGGGCAGTGTTAAATGAGCTGTTCTTCGATCGATTGATTTTAGTTCTTGATTTTTAACTAGTATTTTCGTGAATGTGGTGCCATACATTATTGTCATTGTTAGTTTGCAACAATTGTCCAGGCACATGCAAAGGAACGTCAACAAAATGCTTTAACGAAGCCATTTTGCAAAAGAAATGCAACATATCCAAAATTTGGATAAGGGGTAGCATCTCGGGTAAATAAAAAATGCTATTTGCTGTTCTGCTATAATTTCTAGTGATGTCAAGGGCATTCTTGGGGCACAGTGGCTCATCGATAGAGTTGCTGCCCGACAACACCAGAGACCTGGGTTATCATATCATATATATACAGCCGGAAACAGGCCTTTTCGGCCCTCCAAGTCCGTGCCGCCCAGTGATCCCCGTACATTAACACTATCCTACACCCACTAGGGACAATTTTTACATTTACCCAGCCAATTAACCTACTTCAATCCTGACTATGGGTGCTGCCAGTACATTCTCTCTGTGACTGCCTGGGTTTTCTCCGGGTCCTCCCGATTTCCTCCCACACTCCAAAGACATATAGGTTTGGTTTGTAGGTTAATTGGCTTCTGTAAAATTGTAAATTGCCCTGAGTGTGTAGGATAATGCCAGTGTTGGTTGGTGTGGATTCGGTCGGCTGAAGGGCCTGTTTCCGCTCTGTCTAAAGTAAAGTCTAAAGTCAATTTCAGCAAAGTAAATTATAAATATGCCCTCCATTTCATTGGACAGAATTATTATAAAGTTAAAATGCAGATGGCCTAATTGAATTTTGGAACAAGCTCAAAGAGTTGAGGAGATTATATTCTAATGATAGACACAAAAAGCTAGAGTAACTCAGTGGGTCAGACAGCATACCTGGAGAAAAGTAATAGGTGACGTTTTGGGTCGAGGCCCCTTTTCCGACACTCTGGGGAAAGGGAAACGAGAGATATAGATTGTGATGTAGAGAGAAATAGAACAAATGAATGAAAGATATGCAGAAAAGTAACGATGATAAAGGAAACGGGCCATTGTAGCTGTGTGTTAGATGAAAACGAGTAACAGACAATGAGACTCAACAAGACGACTTTGAAGCTGGTACAACTTGACTGGGGGAGGGATGGAGGGAATGCAAGAGTTACTTGAAGTTAGAGAAATCAATATTCATACCACTGGGTTGTAAGAAAATAACTGCAGATGCTGGTACAAATTGAAGGTATTTATTCACAAAATGCTGGAGTTACTCAGCAGGTCAGGCAGTATCTCAGGAGAGAAGGAATGGGTGACGTTTCGGGTCGAGACCCTTCTTCAGACTGATGTCAGGGGGCGGGACAAAGGAAGGATATAGGTGGAGACAGGAAGATAGAGGGAGAACTGGGAAGGGGGAGGGGAAGAGAGGGACAGAGGAACTATCTAAAGTTGGAGAAGTCAATGTTCATACCGCTGGGCTGCAAGCTGCCCAAGCGAAATATGAGGTGCTGTTCCTCCAATTTCCGGTGGGCATCACTATGGCACTGCAGGAGGCCCATGACAGAAAGGTCAGACTGGGAATGGGAGGGGGAGTTGAAGTGCTCAGCCACCGAGATTCCACTGTCCTTCTCTTCCCCTCCCCCTTCCCAGTTCTCCCTCTATCTTCCTGTCTCCACCTATATCCTTCCTTTGTCCCGCCCCCCTGATATCAGTCTGAAGAAGACATTTTCGCCACTTCCAATGGGATCCCACTACTAGCCACATCTTCCCATCTCCACGCCTTTCTGCTTTTTGCAGAGACCGTTCCCTCTGCAACTCCCTGGTCAACTCGTCCCTTCCCACCCAAACCACCCCCTCCCCAGCTACTTTCCCTAGCAACCGTAAGAGATGCAACACCTGTCCCTTTAACTCCCCCCTCGACTCCATCTAAGGACTCCGTCAGTCTTTTCACGTGAGGCAGAGGTTCACTTGCACCTCCTCCAACCTCATCTACTGTATCCGTTGCTCCAGGTGTGGACTCCTATATATCGGCGGGACGAAGCCCAGCCTCGGCTATCTTTTCGCTGAACACCTCCACTTGGTTCGCCTAAACACCTGATATCCCGGTTGCTCAACACTTTAACTCCCATTCCCACACTGACCTTTCTGTCCTGGACCTCGATTGTCAGCACAAATTGGAGGAACAGCACCTCATATTTTGCTTGGGTAGCTTGCACCCCAGTGGTATGAACATTGACTTCTCTAACTTCAAGCAGCCCTTGCTTTCCCTCTCTCATCCCTCCCCCTTTCCAGTTCTCCTACCAGGCTTACTGTCTCGGACTACGTTTTATCTCTGTACTCTGCACTCCCCTGACATTAGTCTGAAGAAGGGTCTCGACCCGAAATGTCACCCACTCCTTCTCTCCAGAGATGCTCCCGCAGAGTTACACCAGCATTTTGTCTACCTTCGATTTAAACCAGCATCTGCAGTTCTTTCCTGCACCATTTACAAGTTATGTTTGCTGCTTTCCCTTCGCAAGAGCTGTCCAATTAGTCCCACACCCCTGCTCTTTGTGTCTCGGCCTATTGTTTTACAATTGTACATGTACTTCAGTTTTTATATCTACTTTGGAATTTTAAATTGTAGATTATTATCTTCATGATTGCTCAGTTTAATAAATAATTTGTTTCCAAAATGTTCCTGCAGGCAGGTATCGGCATACATAAAAGAACAGGAAAGGGATCCAAAAGCACACAAGCTTCTTGGTCAGATTTATGAATCTGAAGGTGACATTGAAAAAGCCATTGGTTGTTATAAGGTATGGTTTAATATGCAAATAGTCAATGTATTCATTTGTTTGTTAGTTGTTAGAAATATAAAAACGAGTCATTGGTTGATTACCCCTTAACTGTAGATGTTAATTGTGGGAATGTTCTTGGCAAGTGACCTGGGAATTTTAAACATCAGTTTAATAGTTTGCCTTATTGTACAATTTTTCAGTCGGTATTAATAATTCATAAAATAAATACTGTGTTTATAGCTGGTCAAAAATCATCCACTGGTGAATAGGGCCATTGATCATGTTTTTGATTGCATAAATAGACTAAGTATTTAAAAGGCAGTGGCACCCAAATATATCCTGTTATATTTTTGTCTTTAATATCTAAGACTTGGGATTAACTGTCTTCATATGACCAAATCATTGCTGTATATGTATAGTTTGTCCTATGTGGTACGCTACAGGCATGGCAAGGGTAAAAAGGATTCCATTTCATTGGATGCTGGCACCATTTTTAGGAAAGAAAGGAACAGGACTATTGGAATGCACATATTAACCAGTGTTGGCAGAAAGGATAGTACAAAGCCTAGTAAGGGAATATAACCAGAGAAGTTGTTATTAATAGTACAAGTACAAATGTAAGGCAAGAAAGTAGTTGAGTCAAAAATTGTACTGGCAATGGGAAAACTGAAATTAAAATAATTCATATTTGAGAAGTGGGCAAGTAAAACATGAGAAATGCAGGTTGGGATTCATAGCACAAGTAACAATTGTGTGTAGGAATGAATTGCAGTCAAATTCATCTTGAAGGATTTGATTTGTAGGTCTTTAGCTAAACATGGCCACAAGATAGTTATAACTGGCAGCTGAAAGTACCAGGTGTAGAGTTAAAGGAAAAATAACAACATGTAATTATTCGCCGTGATGTTTGAGGATGGGGAAATAGAGAGGTAAGTAGCCATGGAGACAGAATTAAGGACGAGTAGAATTAAAGATTCTCTGAAAATTACGCATAGGGCTTTTGGTTGCAGGCCATATTTGATAGGAATAAGTGATAAGCTAGTGTTGGGTTGAATAGAAACAAATTGAGCATATTTTAGTGCTGGATGGAAATTGTGCAAAACAGCAAGCAAGATTCCAGATTTAAATATACATTCAGTGAGACAAAATGTTTGTGGTAACTGGATAACCTAGTGAATAATGGTGTTCAAAAATTAGATTAATGTAATTCAGAACCAATTATTGCCTCAAAACGGTGGCAATGAAACTTGCCAATAAAACTGAAGATGGTTGGCACAGCATAAAACTAACACAAAATACTTTTTTTTTAAAAGCACATCGTGAGAAACTGACACAGACAAATATGACAAGATGACAAAAGAGGAATTTAAAGGGGTATCTGTTTTTTGCAATTATTAGGAAGTTATAAGAATTGTGGGTGCTTTCAAAAGCTGAATATTATGATATTCTAAATGAAAGTAACATGATGCAAGTTGGGATTTATGATGATATTATAAATAAAACAACAGTGAATTTATTCCTAAACTAACTCTACAAGATCTCAAATGTCCTGCTACATGTCCAAAGTTTCAACATGAATATTGGCATTTGGCTGCTGTTCTCTCTGCATTCCAATGCTCTTGGTCTCAGAAACATAGAAAATAGGTGCAGGAGGAGGCTATATGGCCCTCAAGCCTGCACCGCCATTCGTTATGATCATGGCTGATCATCCACACTCAGTAACCTGTGCCTGCCTTAACATATAACATATAACATATAACAACTACAGCATGGAAACAGGCCTGTCCGGCCCTACCAGTCCACGCCGACCATTCTCCCTGACCTAGTCTCATCTACCTGCACTCAGACCATAACCCTCCAATCCCCTCCTATCCATATACCTATCCAATTTACTCTTAAATAATAAAATCGAGCCAGCCTCCACCACTTCCACCGGAAGCCCATTCCATACAGCCACAACCCTCTGAGTAAAGAAGTTCCCCCTCATGTTACCCCTAAACCTTTGTCCCTCAATTCTGAAGCTATGTCCCCTTGTTGGAATCTTCCCCACTCTCAAAGGGAAAAGCCTACCCACGTCAACTCTGTCCGTCCCTCTCATAATTTTAAAAACCTCTATCAAGTCCCCCCTCAACCTTCTACGCTCCAAAGAATAAAGACCCAACCTGTTCAACCTCTCTCTGTAGCCTAAGTGCTGAAACCCAGGCAACATTCTAGTAAATCTCCTCTGCACCCTCTCCATTTTGTCGACATCCTTCCTATAATTTGGCGACCAGAACTGCACACCATACTCCAGATTCGGCCTCACCAATGCCCTGTACAATTTCAACATTACATCCCAACTTCTATACTCGATGCTCTGATTTATAAAGGCAAGCATACCAAACGCCTTCTTCACCACCCTATCCACATGAGATTCCACCTTCAGGGAACAATGCACAGTTATTCCCAGATCCCTCTGTTCCACTGCATTCCTCAATTCCCTACCATTTACCCTGTACGTCCTATTTTGATTTGTCCTACCAAAATGCAGCACCTCTACTTATCAGCATTAAACTCCATCTGCCATCTTTCAGCCCACCCTTCCAAAAGGCCCAAGTCTCTCTGTAGACTTTGAAAATCTACCTCACTATCAACTACTCCACCTATCTTAGTATCATCTGCATATTTACTAATCCAATTTGCCACACCATCATCCAGATCATTAATGTAAATGACAAACAACAGTGGACCCAACACAGATCCTTGGGGCACTCCACTAGACACTGGCCTCCAACCTGACATACAATTGTCAACCGTTACCCTCTGGTATCTCCCATTCAGCCATTGTTGAATCCATCTTGCAACCTCACTATTAATACCCAACGATTTAACCTTCTTAATCAACCTTCCATGTGGAACCTTGTCAAATGCCTTACTGAAGTCCATATAGACAACATCCACAGCCTTGCCCTTATCAATTTCCCTGGTAACCTCTTCAAAAAATTCAAGAAGATTAGTCAAACATGACCTTCCAGGCACAAATCCATGTTGACTGTTTCTAATCAGGCCTTGATTATCCAAATAATTATATATATTGTCCCTAAGTATCTTTTCCATTAATTTTCCCACCACAGACGTCAAACTAATAGGTCTATAATTGCTAGGTTTACTTTTAGAACCTTTTTTAAACAAAGGCACAACATGCGCAATGCGCCAATCTTCCGGCACCATCCCTGTTTCTAATGACGTTTGAAATATTTCCGTCATAGCCCCTGCTATTTCTGCACTAACTTCCCTCAATGTCCTAGGGAATATCCTATCAGGACCTGGAGACTTATCCACTTTTATATTCTTCAAAAGTGTCCGTACCTCCTCTTCTTTAATCCTCCTAATTTCCATCACTACTCTACTTGTTTCGCTTACCTCACATAATTCAATATCCTTCTCCTCGGTAAATACCGAAGAAAAGAAATTGTTTAATATCTCCCCCATTTCTTCCGGCTCAGCACATAGCTGTCCACTCTGACTCTCTAATGGACCAATTTTATCCCTCACTATCCTTTTGCTATTGACATATCTGTAGAACCCCTTGGGGTTTACTTTTACATTACTTGCCAAAGCAGCCTCATATCTTTTTTTCGCTTTTCTAATTTCCTTTTTAAGATTCCTTTTACATTCTTTATATTCCTCAAGAACCTCATTTACTCCCTGCCGCTTATATTTATTGTATATCTCCCTCTTTTTCCGAACCAAGTGTCCAATTTCCCTGGAAAACCACGGCTCTTTCAAATTATTATTCTTTCCTTTCCACCGAACAGGGACATAAAGACTCTGTACTCTCAAAATTTCACCTTTAAATATCCTCCATTTCTCTATTATATCCTTTTCATAAAACAACAATTTCCATTTCACTCCTTTTAAATCCTTTCTCATCTCCTCAAAATTAGCCTTTCTCCAATCCAAAATCTCAACCCTTGGTCCAGATTTGACCTTCTCCATAATGATATTGAAACTAATGGCATTATGATCACTAGACCCAAAGTGCTCCTCAACACATACCTCCGTCACCTGACCCATCTCATTTCCTAACAGGAGGTCCAACACTGCCCCTTCTCTGGTAGGCACCTCTACGTATTGCTGCAAAAAACTATCCTGCACACATTTTACAAACTCCAAACCATCCAGCCCTTTAACAGAATGTGATTCCCAGTCTATATACGGAAAATTGAAATCACCCACAATCACCACTCTGTGCTTACTACTAATATCTGCTATCTCCTTACATATTTGCTCTTCCAATTCTCGTTCCCTATTTGGCGGTCTATAATACACCCCTATAAGTGTTGCTAAACCTTTCTCATTTCTGAGTTCCACCCAAACAGCCTCCTTAATCGAGCCTTCTAGTCTGTCCTGCCAAAGCACTGCTGTGATATCCTCCCTGACAAGCAATGCAACACCCCCACCTCTTGCCCCTCCGATTCTATCACATCTGAAACAATGAAATCCTGGAATATTTAATTGCCAATCGCAACCCTCCTGCAACCATGTTTCACTGATCGCCACAACATCATACTTCCAGATGTCAATCCAGGCTCTAAGCTCATCCACCTTTCTTACAATGCTCCTAGCATTAAAATATACACATTTAAGGGACCCATCATTTCTTATTCTCAGTTTATTTCTTTTCCCTTCTTTCTCTCCTACATATTGGGTCTGAGTGTTTCCCTTTTCTGCCTCCTGCCTCACACACTGCCTATTAGCTATCTGTGTTTGAGTCCCTCCCCCCAACCGTACTAGTTTAAAGTCTCCGCAGTTATTTTAGCAAATCTCCCCGCCAGGATATTGGTTCCCCTCGGGTTCAGATGCAACCCGTCCTTTTTGTACAGGTCATACTTCCCCCAGAAGAGGTCCCAATGATCCAGAAACTTGAAACCCTGCTCCCTGCACCAGTTCCTCAGCCACGTATTTATCCTCCACCTCACTCCATTCCTATTCTCACTATCGCGTGGCACAGGCAGTAAGCCTGAGATTATTACTTTGGAAGTCCTTTTTTTAAAACTCTCTTCCTAGCCCCCTGAATTCTCTTTTCAGGACCTCTTCCCTTATCCTACCTATATTGTTGGTACCTATATGTACCACGACCTCTGGCTCCTCTCCCTCCCCTTTCAGGATATCCTGGACACGCTCAGACACATCCCGGACACCGGCACCAGGGAGGCAAACCACCATCCGGGTCTCCCGACTGCGTCCACAGAAACGCCTATCTGACCCCCTCACTATAGAGTCCCCTATTACTACTGCTCTCCTCTTCCTTTCCCTACCCTTCTGAGCAACAGGGCCGGACTCCTTGCCGGAGGCCCGGGCACCGTCGTTGCCCCCAGGTAGGCTGTCCCCCCCAACAGTACTTAAACAGGAGTACTTATTTCCAAGGGGTACAGCCACCGGGGTACTCCCTAGTCCCTGCCTCTGTTCCTTGCCCCCCCTAACAGTGACCCACTTGTCTACCTCCCGTGGTCTAGGAGTGACCACCTCCCTGTAACTCCTATCTATAACCTCCTCACTCTCCCTGATCAGTCGGAGGTCATCAATCTGCCGCTCCAGGTTCCTAATACGGTCCCTTAGGAGCCCCATCTTGTCACACCTGGCGCAGATGTGGATGTCTGGAAGACTATCAGACTCCCAGATTCCCCACATCTGACACCCAGAACAAAAAACTGCCCTGGCAGTCATACTCTCCAAACAAAGCCCCGCGCTCGGTTACTAAACCTACCGCCCGGCCGCTACTCCAACCGCTCCAACCGCCCACCCAAAAGAACTGAGTGATCTCCTGGGAGAGGCGAACAACCGGATAAAAAACCCAGGCCAATTTGGGAAAAAATCCGGGAAATTCCTCTCCGACCCCAAGCTAGGCGATCGAAACTAGTCCGGGAGATCACACAGGTCTTACTCCTTACTATCCCCGCACAATCCCCACACACTACTTCCCAAGCAACACAGCTTGCTGCTGCTTGCTACTGCTGCTGCTTGCTGCTTGCTGCTACTGCTGCTTGCTGCTGCTGCTTGCTACCTCTGCCTTCTCCCCATATCCCTTGATTCCACTAGCCCCTAGAGCTCTATCTAACTCTCGTTTAAATTCACCCAGTGAATTGACCTCCATTGCCTTCTGTGGCAGAGAATTCCACAAATTCACAACTCTGGGTGAAAAAGTTTTTTTCTCACCTCAGTTTTAAATGGCCTCCCCTTTATTCTTAGGATGTTAACTTCCCTGGTTCTGGACTACCCTAACATTGGGAACATTTTTCCTGTATCTAGCTTGTCCAGTCCTTTCATAATTTTATATGTCTCTATAAGATCCCCTCTCATCCTTCTACACTCCAGTGAATACACGCCCAGTCTTTCCAATCTTTCCTCACATGACAGTCCCGCCATCCCGGGGATTAACCTCGTGACCCTTTGCTGCACTGCCTCAATAGCAAGGACGTGCTTCCTCAAAATAGGAGACCAAAACTGCACAATACTCCAGATGTGGTCTCACCAGGGCCCTATACAACTGCAGAAGGACCTCTTTACTCCTATACTCAAATCCTCTTGTTCTGAAGGCCAACATGCCATTAGCTTTCTTCACTGCCTGCTGTACCTGCATGCCTACTTTCAGTGACTGGTGTACAAGGCCTTGTACGGTATATTATTTGGAACCAATAGTTGTAACTGCTGGAATGACTTCCTACTTGTCACATTCAGAGTTGAAGTTCTCATATAAAGAATAATAGATTAAAAATAGCTTTGTGTTTTAAAGTTCTACTTGTTTCTTTCCCTCCTGATTTAAACCTGTTGCAAGGTTTATTTATCTGAATTTAAGGATTTGCACCTGTGCTTTCAAAAATGCTGACATCAGCAGTTTCTAACATTTTATTTATAAAGCATGGGTTGTTTTTGATTCATTTTCTTTATATTCTCGTGTCCCTTATCAGCGAGTTGTTGAACTGAACCCAGTACAGAAGGATATTATCCTGAAAGTGGCTGATTTGCTGTGCAATAATGGAAACCTTGTTGATGGAAGAGCTGACTACTGGTTGGAGAGGGCAACCAAGCATTTTCCTGGTAATAGGATAATTTATAAACTGAAGGTAAGCATTGTGCTTCTCTAAACAATGAAAGAGAATCAGAATTCAGGGGCTTTGATCCATATTTTTTTGCGGATCTCATTTGGGTGATATTTGCTTTGTTTTGTCTTCAATTATGAGTTGCTGGGTTATTCAGTATATACACATTTAAGAGGATTTATGGACAACATAGCACTCGCCATTGAGTTGGATCGGTGATCTTCCAGCAAAGAATCGATTGTCCTTTACAAAAAACAACAAAGTTTTATGTTTTATCTTTTAAGAGAAATATTTTATAACTAACTTTTCATAGTAATAGTTTTCAGATTTTCAAGTAATTTCTAGATGAAATGACTGAGTGGACAATAGTTTCACAATTTTGTGTTAACAATTATTTAATCAGTCTTAATTCTTTATAGCAGTATGGCCTTGCTTGACTGATAAGTTTTCATTGTCTTGTGTATTATTGACATTATAGGCAGCCAATTTAAAATTTCTTAAATTACTGACGATGAAGGCAATGCAATTAGTCATCTATTTTATAACCCGTAATGTATCCCCAGGCAGAATGTACACTTGATATATTTGAATGTAATTCTTCATCTTATTCCATTCTAACTAATACTGGTTTTAGATTGTGAACTCTTCTTTGTATTTATAAAAAAAACTGCACAGATAATTAGCATCTGCAATCATTTGCCTTATTTTGTTTTGTTTTTCCTGAAGGAAAAGTTACTGAGCTCAAGGGGACAATTGGACCATTCTCAACTGTTTGATCTTATTCAGTCTGAACTACATTCCAGACCAGATGATCCACATGCTAATATACGTTTGGTAGAATTCTACTGTTCTTTTGGGAACCTTGAAGAGGCAGTAAATTTCTGCATGAATACGGAGAAAAGAAGAGTTCTCTCCAGAAGTCTGGAATGGAACACTTGTCTGGTACAAACATTGAAGGTATCCTTAATGTTCTCATTTTTTCGGGAGATCATCCAGACAGTATTTTTTCTGTGTGATATAAATCTTTTTCTCAATTTTGACATTTTTAATGAAAGCCTTTAAAAATTATTGATGGTTCAAAAATTGGCCACGGTAGCTGACGATACTATACCAAATGCTTTCCCTTTGTAAACATTAGTGAATAGAAAACTCAGGAAAGCAACAAAAATCCTGAGATCCTTTCTTCTGTTCCATCTGAATGTTGGTATGCAATACAGTATTAGAAAATGTAATGTTTTTGCATTACAGACTTTGTATTTGTCTAAATCTTTTTTTTTGTATTCTGCAGAGATATCTGAGTTCATCAAATGGCGCAGGAGTTGATAAAAATAGATGGCGATCAATACAGAGGGAGTTGCTCCTAGCTTCCTCTAATCTTATGTTTTTGACATTATCAAACAGAGATGTACAAGATTCTATAGATGCTCTAATAAGGTAATCTTTTATAAGTTTCGCACGAAAATTCATTCGAGAATGATTTCATGAGTAATCACCAAAGCGATAAGTTTCATCAGCTTTTGACTGGAGCACTTTCTGGTCTTGCTGTTTTTTCCCCCACTGGGAATTTACAAGCTATAGTGTAGCAAAGTGTGGAGTCATGCATTTTGGTAGTAGGAATAGACTATTTTCTAAATGGGGTGAGAATCCAGAAATCAGAGGTGCAAAGGGACTTGGGAGTGCTGGTGCAGGATTCCCCAAAAGTTAATCTGCAAGTCAAATCGGTAGTAAAGAAAGCAAATGCTAGAGTAGGAGCCATTTATGTTTAGACTAGCTAACTACTGTTGGCATATTATATTATTTTGTCTAGATATATCTTGCCATTTTATTTTGAACACTAGGGGGCGGTCATTAGATGCACAGGGTGGTGTGTATATATATGGACATAAAGGACGGAGTGCCTGACACAGGGAGTGAGAGCATACAGTTCTCACCAGACCTGGACAAACCAACGACTGGACAGACCTGGGACCAGACCAGGGACAGAGCAGCCAGCTAAGACTTGTATGCAAAATAAATAAAGCCTGCTATGTTCCTCTCCTTGTTTGTACAACTACTTCAATAAAAAACTAATTAAACTGGAACTAACGACTGGAAGATCCGTTCTGTTGGGTCTGCGTAAGATCACTCCTACTCCCTGTGTAGTAATGTCAATTGGAAAATAAGTTATTGGAAAAGTCGGAAAGTTGCCATTACAGCATAGCATTTTTTTCAAGCGGGCTTGTATACAAAAGCAGGCATGTAATGGCGAGTATAAGGCGCTGGTAAGGCTGCATTTGGAATGTTGTGAGCAATTTTGGGCGCCATATCTGAGGATGGATGTGCTGGCTCTGGAGAATATCCAAAAGAGGTTTACAAGAAAGATCCCAGGAAGGAGTAGGTTAACCTATGGTGAGCCTTTGCTGGCACTGGGCCTGTACTCGATGGAGTTTAGAAGAATGAGGGGGGGACCTCATTGAAACATACAGAATAGTGAAAGGCTTGGATGGAGTGGATGTGGAGAGGATGTTTCCACGAGTGGGAGAGTCTAGGACGAGAGGTCATAGCCTCAAAATTAAAAGATGTTCTTTTAGGAAGGAGGAGGAGAAATTTCTTTAGTCAGAGGGTGGTGAATCTGTGGATTTTTTTGTCACAGAAAGCTGTGGAGGCCAAGTCAGTGGATATTTTTAAGGCAGAGATAGATAGATTCTTGATTAGTACGGGTGTCAGGTTATGGGGAGAAGGCAGGAGAATGGGGTTAGGAGGGAGAGATAGATCAGCCATAATTGAATGGCAGAGTAGACACGGGCTGAATGGCCTAATTCTACTGCTATTCCTTATGCCAAACTCTTCCGTAAAGGGCAGGAGAGGCAGATGCATGATAGCATATTGCCCTGCTGAGTTTAAATTAGTATTTGAACCTTGGATTTTGCTCATGCTTCCACAAAGGATCTTGCACATTTATAATTCTTTTAACATAGAAAAATGCCTGAGTTGCTTTGAGTGGGATTGATTAGGCACTGATTAGAAATTTGGAAAAGGTTAAAAGCAGCCAAAAATTTAAAAGAGACACTGAGTATAGGAGAGGTTTTCGAGAAATAATTAATACAGCAAATTAATCTTAGTTAATTATTGTTCTTTATTTAGTTCTCTCGGGTAATTTCATAATGAAATTACTTTAGGCTGTGTTTTTGTCAAATTACTTCAATCATTAGCAATACATGTGTAATCATGAAGTTAATAAACTGCAATTTGTGCAAATATATTTTTTGATCCAGTGAGAAAGGAGTTAAATGCATTCATTCAGTAGTGTGGGTATCCCAATGGAGATGGTTAAAGTTAATGTATTTCATCTGATCTGGATGAGATAATACAATTTGGGGAGCCAAGCCTGGGATTGTTTATGCCGATTTCAAGCCCAAGCTGTTTATTGATTTATGAGTCGGGATTTGAGGGTCTCAATTGTAGAAACTGTTTATCATGTTACCCGTTGAGGAAAACATGCCAACTCCATGCTCTCTATATATTTTATTTCAGTTTTGATCATACAATGCACATTACAAAATCGTACATTACCACAACTATGGATGACCTTTCTGCTGCTTTCACGGAAATAAGAGGACATCTCTATTTGCATGCTGGAACGCTACTTCTTAAGATGGCTCAACAGAATGAGATCCAGTGGAAAGCAATTGTAGATCTTGCTGCACTGTGCTATCTGATTGCCTATCAGGTAGATTTCTCCAGAGTTTGAAAGGGCTTGAACCATTGACTTAAAGGTTCTGTTACTGCCTATCTTTATAATATTGCTGTAATATGAATGTATGTATATTAAATTGCAGGTTCCAAGACCCAAGATGAAATCTATGAAAGCACAAGAGATAAGCAACGATTTGCTGAACTGGTTAGCGTCAGACAGGCAAAGTCAATCAGGTAATCCACTTCAAGAAATGTTTTGTATGGTGCCATTTGCAACCTTTTGGATATTCCAAATCTGCAGGCAATGATGACTTTATGAAAAGTAGTTGCTGTTTGTCTTGGATACTGAACTACCAACCAGTATACAGAAAATAAAAATGACCATGTAATCTCATCGTTGCTTGTTGGTTTAATAATAGCTAAGGCATGGATTAATTCCTGCAATCTTAAAATCTTGTCGGACTTTACAATAAATATTACATTCAGTTCCATCACATATACCATTGGTGTTTAGAGTGCCCATGCACTACAATAATTTGGGTAATGGAAATCTGCCCTCAAAACACATCATATATTTTGCACTCACTGATTTTGCTTTTTAACACTTTGGCTTTGATAATAACCCTCTATCTTGAGATATTTTTCCCTTGCCAGGTCTTATTTGTTGGTGCACTCTTTTTATACACTGTCCATTCCTGTTAAAATTAGATGTTCTTGTCCCATCCTTTTCCTTCATTGGCTCTGTAGATGGCTTTGTTCTCTGTAGTGTCTTTACATTCTAGATTTTCTTCCACATGACCCCCCACTTCTCTCCCCACCACTATTTTCTTTCTCCTGTTTATGCAATTTGCCTGAACTCTGTGATTCTAATGTAGTCCAACAGCTTTTTTCCCAGCACCGATGCCCTTGCCCTTCACCTTTTCCACTCACCAATCTGAGCCATGTTAATCTCCCTGACCGTGTCAACATTTCGCAAAATTGCCTGTGTCTCAGGTAATAGCCATACACAACAGAAACTGGCCCAATTACCCAATTTGCACTTGCCAACCCATGTGCCCCATGTGCACTCGTTCCACCTGACCTCATTTGGCCCATATATCCCTGTACACCTTTCCTATCCATGTAACTGTCCAAATGTATTTTAAATGCCGCTATAGTACCTGCCTCCTCTGGCAGCTCATTTTGTTTATACCTACCACCCTCTGTGTGGAAAACCCCAGGTTCCTATTAAATCTTCCCCCTCTTACCTTAAACCAGTGTCCCCACATTCTTGGTTCTCCTAGTCTGGGTAAGACTGTGCCCAAGCTGTTCCCCTCATGATCTTATACACCTCTACACGATCGCCCTTCAACCTCGTGGTTCATGGAATAAAGTCTTAGCCTGCCCAACCACTCCCTATAGCTCAGGCCCTTGGGTCCTGGCAACATCCTTGTAAATCTTCTCTGCACACTTTCCAGCTTAATAACATCCTTCCTACAGTAGGGTGACCAAAACTGAACACACTACTCCAAATGCGGGCTAACCAAAACCCTGTAACATAACATCCCAACTTCTATGCTCAATAGCCCCTTACTGATGAAGGCCAATGTGAGTTTCAGGACACTACGTACCTGCACTCCTAGATCGCTCCACTCCACAACACTTCCCAAGGCAATGTCATTTACAGTGAAGGTCCTGCTCGGATTTGACTTCCCAAAATGCAACACCTCGCACTTATCTGCATTAAACTCCATTAACCCAACTGATCAAGATCTTGCTGAAGTTTTCGATAACTATCTTTTCTATCTACAGTACTTTAGTGTCATCTGCAAATTTACTAACCATGTTTTCTGCATTCTCATCCATGGCTTCCAGCTGAATTCCAAGTGGCAAGCTATCTTTGCTCATCCCAAGGGGATACTGAATCACTGGCAATCCAAGCACATTGAAAATTGTGTGAGAATTGAAAGATTGGTGTGTAATTCTGTTTCTTCATTTAGTGCCTGGCTGCTCAAATACTGAGTAGAAACATTTATGTAATCTTGGGGATATCTGTTGGGTCCATGGCAACTGGAATCCGTGCCCTATTTTGAAGCACTGCCATCACATCTCATTTTCAAACTCTCGGTCTGTTTCAGCTCTTTTAAAACTGAACGCTAAAGGATAGTATAGCACACTCTCAGTACTCGGCTATGTTAGTTAATTATTATATTCCAGTCTGGCGGAACCTTGATTTTACAGCTATTGATCAAGCAAAAATAGTATCAATTGAGCCAGAGTCGATGTTAATGCTGTTTTCCTTGATTTTATTTTCAGTACAACCTGGTGTTCTTTGTACATAAGTTTATTGCTATTTTTTACTTCACATTCTTGTAACTTCTTAACAAAACAATATTCCTTTTGTGCAGGTCACATGTTAATTAACTTAATGAAGGGAAAGCCTAACTTTCACAAAGAAGTGGTGGAAACCTTTGCAAACAAAAGTGGCCAAACTGCATTGATTGAAACATTGTTTGGAAGTCTGATGAATTCTGAAAGGTCTTTTCTGGTCAATGATGACATACGAGATGTTGCAGGAAAACAACCAGATGCAAATGATCTTGCAATATGGGATGATGGTAAGAAACGTTCTAAGATTTGAAATGTTGCAGCACTTTATCTACAGTAATGACCAGTGTTGTTTGCCTATCCAATTTTGATTTTACCGATTAGTTGCAAAGAACCTGGTGGCTGGGGTAGTTGTCATGATTTTTTTTCCCCTTTCTGAAATAAAGGAGTTGCAAAATAAATTACACACGTATGATGGGGGGAAACTTTCTCTAGTATGGGTGGCACGGCGCCAGAGACCTGGGTTTGATCCTGACTAGAGGTGCTGTCTGTACGGAGTTTGTGTATTCTCCCTGTGATCGCGTGGGTTTCTCCGGGTGCTCCGGTTTCCTCCCACATTCCAAAGACGTGCAGGTTTGTAGGTTAATTGGCTTTGGGAAGAATTCGTAAATTGTCCCTCGTGTGTAGGACAGTGCTCATGGACGAGGATCTCTGGTCGGCGTGGACTCGGACCGAAGGCCCTATTTCTGCACTGTTTCTAAACTAAAGCTAAAAACTAAAGTCAATGCTACATCAGGCTTTGCAGACGATAAATTACAGTTTGGGTTAGCACATAATTAGGGTGTATTTTTGTTATGTCTAAATCATAGAGTACATTAATGTAATTCTCAGTTAAAACTAGTTTTGTAATCTACCCTTTTTAGGTTGCGTTAAGTTCCATGGTGGAAATTTTCAGCACCTTGTCTGGCTTGGTTTGCAGCAGTTTTCAACACCACAGTTGCCTGTAGTCCGGAATTGGCTAAAGCAGCTATTTCCTAGATTGCCCCAGGAAACATCACGGCTTGACACAAATGCTCCTGAGACCATTTGCATTTTGGATCTTGAGGTATGATTTTAAAAAACGATGCTCATTTTTAAGGTGTTACTAAAAATGGATGTCACTGATGTAATAAAATATTTTCAGGTTTTTCTTCTTGGAGTGATATATTCAAGTCATACACAGTTACAAGATAAATCAGCTCATCACTACAATCTACACCAACCAAAGTACCTGCCACTATCAATTAGTAAACTGCTCTATACAGAGCGACAAAGGGCCTGGTGGGATGCCGTTTACAGCCTTATCTACAAAAAAGCACAGTAAATATTCCATTCCTTTTATAATTAATTGAAGATTTTTGTTTGAACAATTATTTTGCGTTATTGAGACAAATTTTATTGTATTATCTTTCTTTTTAGACCAGGTACATCAGTTAAACTAAGACTCTTAATCCAGCGTGAGCTTGGTACCCTGAGAGCATTAGAAAAACATGGTCTTCAACCTGCCCTAATTATACACTGGGCACAAAGCTTAGTCAACACCGTAAGTCTTAATTGGTGTACTTTTTGTAAAATGTTAATTCGGATTTTGTTGTACCGTTATATGGAATGATGAATGTAATGCATTTAATTCTGTTAAAATAGAAACATTACATTTATTTACTACCCTCAACATAGTTATAAAACCTAAAGCTTTTCAAAAGAAAAAGACATTTATGAATTGTTGTCACCTTGATCTGCCAAACCGCTTACTGCTCCCAGCTCATCTTCTTTCAAGCAAATAAATCTAGTGGTTTTGTTTTTCATTGATGGTCAACTAATGAGAATAACTCCTTGTCTCCACCAAAAGTGTATTCAGCACTTGGACTTCAATATCACTGAGGTTGAGTCTGTGGCGGTCCCTGGATATTAGGCCACTCCTAGGGTCAGTCCCCTCGGCACTTGACGGACAGGGACGTTGGACTGCCCACAGGCTACGGGGTTTCTACCCAGGGCTTTTTGGGGAGTGTTCATCCCTTTGGTGGAACTCGTGAGTGGATGCTCACAACCTGCATTAAAGAACTTTCTAAACCTGCCTGGCGTCCAGCCTATTTCTGGCCACGTCCAGTCCACTATATTGGTGACCCCGATGTTCATCGCGCGTCGTGATGGACCAGAACAATGCACAACCCGGTCCCGCCGACCTCAAAGCCGTCGCGCTAAAGCTCCCGACTTTGTGGACCGAAGAGCCTGATGTCTGGTTCCAGCAGGCAGAGGCACAGTTTGCTGTGCGGGGCATGACGGTGAATGAAACCAAATATTTCTACATCGTCGGCGCTCAGGACCAGGTGACAGCGAGGCGAGTTAAACCTTACCTCCGTGCCCCCCCCCCCCGGCAGATAACAAATATGCGGGCCTCAAGGCCCTGCTCATCAGGAGGTTTGGCCTTAGCGACTCCAAGCAGGCAACTCGGATTCTGCGTATGGAGGGCCTCGGTGACCGCCGGCCGTTGGCCCTCCTGGAGGACATGCTTGCCCTTATGGGCGACCATGAGCCCTGTTTCTCATTCAAACATGCTTGCCATCGGCAGCTCCCAGCCGACATCCGCCTGCAGCTCGCCAGCGATCCCTTCAACGCGGAGGCGCTGGGCGAGCACGCTGACCAGCTGTGGATGGCCCGTCAGGAGGAGCTGGAAGCGCTGGCTGTTCTCTCCATGGCGTTGGCAGGCGCACCGCAGGTCGGGGCTCCGACCGCGTCTCAGGGCGACCTCCGCGGCGAAATCCGGCCACCTTCAGATACTCCGGTGCAGGCATGTCGTCCCCGCACTGCCCACCGGCAGTTCCTTCCGACGCCAGCAGAGGTCGCTGGTAGTCGGCCCAGTCAGCACCACCTCCTATAACGCTGGAGGCCACCAGAGGTCACTGGTGGTCGGCCCAGTCAGCGCCATCGCCTATACCACCAGCAGAGGGGGCTGGTGTTATTATCACCGCCACTGGGGACCAGCAACCAAGCAATGTCACCCGCCTTGTGCCTTCCCGGGAAACGTAGGGGCTGGCCGTCAGTGATTCCTTCGGCGGCCGGCCAGATCCATCGCGTATTCGCTCGGGATCGTCGCACTGGGGGTGGGTTCCTCGTGGACACCGGAGCGTCCTGCCTCCTTCCATCGCCGACATCCGTGCGGGCAAATGCGGCCCCCTCCTCACTGCGGTGAACAGGTGCCCTATCAGTACTTACGGGGTCCGCACGCTTGCCCTCAACTTCGGCCAGAGCTGGTTTTCGTGAGGGTTTGTCATTGCCTGGTGCACACCAGCACGCTCCACGTTGGACCCCTGTCGTCCATGGATGCGACTTACGCGCGCATCCTGGCGGATTTCCCGGACATCTTCGAACCCCACTTCCGCTCCTCCGCCCCAAGCATGGGGTGGAGCACCACATTCCTACGACCGGGCGTCTTGCACCGGACAAGCTCCGTCAATGATCTCCTCCGAGGAGTTCCGCCGGATGGGGTCGATGGGCATCGTGTGCCCCTCCGATAGCCCATGGGCTATGTCACTGCTCCACATGGTCCCCAAGGCGGACGGGGGTGGTGCCCGTGTGGGGACTACCGTCGCCTGAATGATGCGACTGTCGCCGACAGGTACCCGGTCCCGCACATCCAGGACTTCAATGCCCACCTGGCCGGAGCATCGGTGTTCTCCAAGGTGGACCTTGTATGTGGGTACAATCAAATTCCGGTCCACCCTGACGACATCCCCAAGACATCCATTATTACACCGTTCGGGCTGTTTGAATTCTTGAGGATGCCGTTCGGGTTGAAGAACGTCGCAAAGGCCTTCCAACGGCTTATGGACAGTGTGTGCCATGGCCTGGACTTTGTATTCGTGTATTTGGACGACGTACTCGTGGCCAGCCGCTCGTGGCAGGAGCACTGCACTCACCTCCGCCAACTGTGTCAGCGCCTCAGCACATATGGGTTGTCTGTTAACATGTCCAAGTGCCGTTTCGAGGTGACGGCCATCGACTTCCTCGGCCACCGCGTGACCCCACAAGGGGTGGTACCTCTGCCAGCCAGGGTGGATGCTGTCCGCCGCTTCCCCGACCACCGTTAGGGCCTCCAAGAATTCGTAGGGATGGTCTCTTTTTATCACTGCTTCTTGCCGGCAGTACCAGGAATCATGCGCCCGCTTTTCCACCTGATGACTGGTCGTCACAAGGAGGTCGAGTGATCCAACGAAGCAGTAGCTGCGTTCGAGCATGCCAAGGAGGCCCTGGCCGGGGCCACGATGCTCGTCCATCCAAGGGAGGATGCCCCAACCGCCCTCTCAGTGGACGCTTCCAGTGGCGGTCGGGGCGGTGCTGGAGCAGATCATTGACGGGTGCTGGCGGCCGCTCACCTTTTTCATCAGGCACCCCAGTGGCACTCAACGACGTCACAGCACTTTTGATCCTGAGCTCCTCACCCTCTACCTCGCTGTATGCCACTTTCAGTACTTCCTGGAGGGGAGGCTCTTCCCTGCCTTCACGGATCACAAGCCGCTTACCTTTGCATTACCTTCGCCAAGGTTTCAGATTCGTGGTCTGCGCGGCAGCAGAGACAGTTGGCGTACGTGTCGGAGTACACCACCTCAATCCGTTTCGTGGAGGGTAAATACAACAGAGTGGCCGACACCTTATCTAGACCTGTGGTCCACGCCGTTCTCCAAGCGGCCGGCGGTATTGATTATTCCGCCCTGGCAGCTGCACAGCTGGTAGATGAGGAAAGGGCGACCTATCGCACGGCAGGTTCGGACCTGCAACTGGACGTTGTCTGTGGGCGCAACGCTGCTGTGCAACACCTCCACTGGCCTGCTGCGGCCCATCGTTCCCGTTGCCTGGCGGTGCAGGGTGTTCGAGGTGCTCCACGGGCTTGCCCATCCCTCCATTCGGGCGACGTCGGCCCTCGTAGCCTGCCGCTTCATTTGGCACGGGCTGCGCAAGCAGGTTGCACATTGGGCACGCACCTGCATCTCATGCCAGACCGCCAATGTCCAGCGGTACGTGCGTCTGCCGCTGTAGGGGTTCGGCGACCCTCGGCAGTGGTTCGACCACATTCACGTGGACATCGTGGGGCCGCTGCCGCCATCCCGGGGCATGACCCACCTCTTCACCGTGGTCGACCGCTTCACACGGTGGCCTGAGGCTATTCCGCTGGCAGACACCTCGACAGCCACCTGCTCGGGCCTTGGCGGCGCACTGGATCGCCCGGTTCTGGGTGCCGCTGGACATAACGTCCGACCGAGGGCCTCAGTGTACGTCGGAACTGTGGTCGGCCACGGCACGCCTCCTGGGAGTCCGCCTACACCACACTACGGCGTATCATCCATAGGCAAACGGCCTGGTGGAACGGTTTCACCGCTGGCTGAAGGCTGCCCTGAAGGCACGGCTCACTGACCCAGACTGGGTGAACGCCCTGCCGTGGGTTTTGCTTGGCATCCGCACCGCACCCAAAGTGGACTTGGCCGCCTCCTCCGCCGAGTTGGTGTATGGGGCCCCGTTAACGGTTCCCGGGGAGTTCATCCCACCGGCACAGGGCACAGGGAGCAGCCTTCGGACGCCCTGCAACGTCTTCGGCAGACGGTGGGCAGGCTGGCACCTGTGCCCACGTCTCGTCATGGGACCTTCCAACCACACGTTTCTCCTGCTCTGGAGGACTGCCAGTTCGTTTTCCTGCGCAGGGACGCTTATCGGACACCTCTCCAGCGGCCGTACGAGGGCCCCTTCCGGGTCCTGCAACACGGCTCGTCCACATTCTTCCTGGACATGCGGGGTCGAAGTGAGACCGTTTCGGTTGCGCGGCTGAAGCCAGCGCATGTTGACATTGATCGGCCGGTGCTGGTTGCCCGGCCCCGCCTGCGAGGTCGCCCTCCGTCTAGGTTACCTCCTTCAGTGTCTGCTCTGTCCCCTCCACCTGTCGGTTGGCCAGTTCCTGCAGCGGGCATGCTGCGCACCCGGGCTGGTCGCCTCGTGCGCCCTCCTGTCTATTTCTTACCTCCGGTTCTTGGGGGGGGGGGGGGGGGGTTGTCCTGTGGCAGTCCCTGGATATTAGGCCACTCCTAGGGTCAGTCCCTTTGGCACGTGACGGAGAGGGACGAGGGACTGCCCACAGGCCACGGGGTTTCTACCCATGGCTTTTGGGGGAGTGTTCATCCCTTCGGTGGAACTCGTTGTGAGTGGATGCTCACAACGTGCATTAAAAAAACTTTCTAAACCTGCCTGGCGTCCAGCCTATTTCTGGCCACATCCAGGCCACTTCAAGTCCATCATTTAACCGTTTTACTGCTTTTCTTTACATGTGCTCATTAACTGCATCCGCACTCTGCATAGCCATCCTGTCCTCAAAATAAACTTATATCTCTCCTTGGCTGGATCTTTCTAGATTCCCCTCAAGGCCTCTCTATCTTTATCCTATCCATAATATGTCTGTGGCTTTTTTAGTTATAAAACGTTCCTTTTCTCGTGCCTGCAGATCAATGTTATAAATGGCTTTCAACTTAAAAAAAATATTATCCTTGCCCCTTTAACATGAGTGTAATGGTACAAACCGGGTCTTGAGGTATTGTGTCAATAGTGCAGAAAGAATACTTTGATATTGTAAAGATAAAAATGATACATTTTATGAAAGCATCAATAAAAGTAACAATTTTCACGCGCTTCTGCCTGCTGGAGATTTGTATACAAGTGCAGTTGCGTCACAGGATGTATTTACATAATCAATAAGTCAGTGCCTCTTTCGAAATCTGAATGCAGTCAGTTATATTTAAATGTCAGCTATACTCCTTGATACTGAAAACCAGGATGATTCATTACATCAGGCACAGAGGTAGTCTCGATTTGTCTCTGGGCAGAACACGTTTACTATATCTTATTGTGTTCTTGTCGCTGTTTGTTTTCCCAAATGAGCTAACTCGTCTATCATGGGAGTTATCATATCATCATATCATATATATACAGCCGGAAACAGGCCTTTTCGGCCCTCCAAGTCCGTGCCGCCCAGCGATCCCCGTACATTAACACTATCCTACACCCACTAGGGACAATTTTTACATTTTACCCAGCCAATTAACCTACATACCTGTACGTCTTTGGAGTGTGGGAGGAAACCGAAGATCTCGGAGAAAACCCACGCAGGTCACGGGGAGAACGTACAAACTCCTTACAGTGTAGCACCCGTAGTCAGGAGCGAACCTGAGTCTCCGGCGCTTCATTCGCTGTAAAGCAGCAACTCTACCGCTGCGCCACCGTGCCGCCCTTTTGTTAGCAGATAACACGATTTTTGCTCTAAAGTATGTTTTTAACCTTTACAATGGTTGACTCTTGTCTCGCCAATAAACCTGACCTGAACCCCTCCAATTTCAAACAGCAGTGCCTGATAGCCCTCTACCCTCATGTTTATTATATTGTTGCTCTGAAATGCACAGCAATTTTCTGTTTGACTACTCATTCTTTTTCCCCTCGCCCTTCCCCACTACTAGAAGCCTTAATCAAAATTACATGCATCAGACTGTAATTATGATGGAAAGACCGAAAACATACCTCTCCCCTGAGGCACTCGCGATCCATTCCATTGGTCATGACAATTGTATTCTCTTTCAACCAGACTGCCTGAAATCTGTTTTTTTTGTTTGCTAACGCATTTAGTGCTTTGTTTGGTAAGTCATTAACTCTTTGGGAATACTACTACACAACCTAAAGCTTTTTATTTTTTTTGTACAGGGAAATCGATTGAATTCATATTATGACCAGAAGGAATACATTGGACGGAGTGTATTCTATTGGAAGAAAGTTCAGCCATTACTACAGAGCATCAGGAAGAAAAGGAGCATTCATGAACCTATTGACCCATTGTTTATGCATTTCCATAGTAAGGAAATTAAGGTATACATCCAGATTCTTACTTCATCTCAGAATTGAAATGTCTCAGATAACTTGTGATGTAACTTGACAATTTCTTAAATGTAGAAGCTTTGATTAAGTTTGGAAATGAGGTAATCACTGTGGCCCCACATCATCAAGTATACAACATTCTATTGCTCTTTTGCTTCACTGAGATTCTCCTATCTTTTCCTAACAATTATGTATTGAGTTGAGAGTCAATGGCGTTTTGTTTTCATTGCTCCCGAAATAGGAGAATGAAATTCCAACGATAGACACAAAAAGCTGGAGTAACTCAGCGGGCCAGGCAGCATCACTGGAGAAAGGGAATAGGTGGCGTTTCGGGTCGAGACCCATCTTCAGACTGCTTTTATAAAAGTGGTGGGAGTTGAAGGAGAAGTTGTTGAGAGTGAGGACCAGCTCTGTTAGGCAGAGGAGAGTGTTAGTAGAGGCAAATTGCTGGTTCTGTGTTCGAGGAAGAAACAGAGGGCTTCAAATCCTTCCAGGTGGGGGATGGAGGTGTTTCTGATATTAATGCCTCAAAAGACAGGTCTCAAATGAAGAAACCTGTTAAAGCTATGTTTATATGATTTGTTTTATTTGCTTGATTCTATTTCTATTGGGGGGGGGTTGAAATTCCACTTCGGTTTAGATTATATCAATCATCACGTTTCCTCTGAAACATCTTTTTGTGGAAGATTTAGTTACGGATTAAATATTGATACCTTGCTCCTGAAATACTTGGATATGATCTTCCCTTTTGCAGCTGTTATTTTAAATGTTTTTGAAACAGGGTGGTGAGTTCCTGCAATGTAATCTGGATTTCAGTTACAATGATGGACATTCATAAAGGAAATTTTAATGTAAAAATTAAACTGTGATGGAGTGTTAGATACTGTCATAGCTATTGGCAATGTGTAAATTAAGGCTGTATGTTTATTCTAGGTTGATGACGTTAACAATTATGAAAGGCAAGCAGAAATTGCATTTGCCTTGCTTAATGTAGTTGATGGAAAAACTGATGAGGCGATTGTTGCTTTTGAGTCCATCAATAACATCACTGCACATTGGCATCTTGCTATGGTAAGTGATGGATTTATCTATTTTATTTATAAATATGACTGCAAGTGCTGGTATAATTAGGATTTTACTGTTTTTTAGATATTTCACCGAAGATCTGAAGAGTATGAAAATGGTGATGGGATGACACCAGATGAACAAGAAGAATGTAAAAATTGTTTAATTAGGAGCAAAGAATATCTGGAAAAGGTCCTGAACGAAACCGAAACTAACATAGCGGCTATTGACAGTGTAAGTATCCATTGATTAAGATAATTATTTTTATTACATTTCAGAGATGAACGATCACATTATATAGGGTTTTGTATTGTGCTAACGAACAAGGAGATTCACTCTCTGCTAAAGTCAACTTTGAGACTTTCAAGAAAGATGACTCTGTAGTGGGTGCGGTCACCGCAGTAATCAGGCCAGACGCCAGGTGAGTAATTAATAACTTTATTACTTGTGGTATCAAACACCGCACTCAAGAAGAACGTGAGTCGACACACCCAAACCCTTTATAGTCCCAGACCACCTGACCCAAGGGGACTGACCCAGGAAGTGACCTAATCCCTCCCGTCCACTGAGTGCCGAGTGGAATGACCAAGGGAGTGGCCTAGCCCCCGGGTGCCGCCACAGGACCCCCCCCCAAGAACCGAAGGCACGAAACGGACAGGGGGACGGACGAAACGGCCATCCCGTGTGCGCGCCACGGCGGGCGCAGGAAGCAGAACCACCCCGCCAGGGGAAGGCACTCGCGGGAACTTCGGGGGTAAGGGCCGGGACGCGGGACGACCCCGAGGGCGAGGCTGCGCCAGTAGCACCGGCTGGCTAATGTCCACATGCGCCGGCTTCAGCCGTGAAAGAGAGACCGTCTCAGGACGACCCCCCATGTCCAACACGAAGGTGGCAGAGCCCCGCTCAAGCACTTTGAACGGTCCCTCATAAGGCCGCTGAAGGGTTGGCCGGTGGGCATCCCGACGCAGGAACACAAAAGGACAGTCCTGCAGGGCGGAAGGGACATGTGACCGCACCGAACCGTGGCGAGACGTCGGCACTGGCGCCAGCGAGCCCACCGTCTCCCGAAGGCGTTGCAGGGCGGCTGAGGGCTGTTCTGCCTGACCCTGGGCGGAGGGAACGAACTCTCCGGGCACCGTCAACGGAGCCCCGTAAACCAATTCCGCCGAGGAGGTGGCCAAGTCCTCCTTGGGGGCGGTGCGGACACCCAGTAAAACCCACGGCAACGCGTCAACCCAGTCCGGGCCAACGAGCCGGGCCTTCAGAGCGGCCTTGAGCTGGCAGTGGAAACGCTCCACCAGGCCGTTCGCCTGCGGATGGTACGCTGTGGTGCGGTGCAGGTTAACCCCCAGCAGTTGGGCCATGGATGACCACAGCTCGGAGGTGAATTGTGGCCCCCTGTCGGACGTGATATCGAGCGGAACCCCAAATCTGGCAATCCAATTTGCTGCCAAGGCACGGGCACAAGTAGAGGCACACGTGTCCGGCAGTGGAACTGCCTCCGGCCACCGCGTGAAACGGTCCACCATTGTCAGGAGGTAGGTGAAACCCCGAGAAGGCGGCAGCGGCCCCACGATGTCCACGTGGATGTGGTCAAAACGGTGGCGAGGGACGGGGAACTCCTGGAGCGGCGCACGCACATGCCGCTGTACCTTTGAGGTTTGGCACGGGATGCAGGTGCGCACCCAATGCCCAACCTGCTTGCGTAACCCGTGCCAAACGAAACGGGAAGCCACGAGGGTCGTCGTCGCCCGAATGGAAGGGTGGGACAGCCCGTGGAGCACCTCGAACACCCGGCATCGCCAGGCAACAGGCACGATTGGGCGTGGCTGCCCGGTGGACACATCGCAAAGCAGCGTCGCGACCCCAGTGCCACAGGGAACGTCCTCCAACCTGAGGCCCGAAACGGCGGTACGGTAGGCGGACATCTCGTTATCGGACAGCTGGGCCGCCGCCAGGGCTGAGTAGTCGATTCCATCAGCCACTTGCAGGACGGCGTGGACCGCGGGTCGAGACAAGGCGTCGGCCACCCGGTTGTCTTTACCCCCGATGAAACGGATGGAGGTAGTAAATTCCGAGATGTCAGCCAGCTGCCGCTGCTGGCGAGCTGACCACGGGTCGGACACCTTGGCGAAAGCGAAAGTAAGGGGCTTGTGGTCCGTGTACACGGTGAAAGTCCGCCCCTCGAGAAAATAGCGGAAGTGGCGGACCGCAAGGTAAAGGGCAAGGAGCTCGCGGTCAAAAGCACTGTAGTTCCGCTGTGCGCCGCTGAGGTGCCTACTGAAGAAGGCAAGAGGCTTCCAACACCCATCCGTGTGCTGTTCGAGCACCGCCCCAACCGCTACTTCTGAAGCGTCGACCGTCAGGCTGGTTGGTGCATCAACCCGTGGATGCACGAGCATCGTGGCCGCAGCCAGGGCTTCCTTGGCGTGTTGGAACGCCGCCACCGCCTCGTCGGTCCATTCGACCTCCCTGCGCTTGCCCGCCATGAGGTGGAAAAGCGGGCGCATCCGAGCTGCAGATGGCACAAATCGGTGGTAAAAGGCCACCATTCCCACGAACTCCTGGAGGCCCTTCACGGTGGTCGGGCGTGGAAACTGGCGCACCGCGTCCACCTTGTTGGGGAGCGGCAGCGCACCGTGCGAGGTCACGTGGTGGCCCAGGAATTCGATGGATGCCACCCCGAAACGGCATTTGGTGATGTTGATGGCCAGCCCATGATCGCTAAGGCGTTGGCATAGCTGGCGGAGATGGGCAATAGGCTCCTGTCTCGAGCGGCTCGCCACCAATATGTCGTCCAGGTATACGAATACGAATTCCAAGCCACGGCACACGCAGTCCATAAGTCGCTGAAAGGCTTGAGCAGCGTTCTTGAGTCCGAACGGCATGCGGAGGAATTCAAATAGGCCAAATGGCGTCACGATTGCCGTCTTGGGGACGTCGTCGGGGTGGACTGGAATTTGGTTATAGCCACGCACCAGGTCGACCTTGGAAAATACCGTGGCCCCAGCCACGTGGGCATTAAAATCCTGGATGTGAGGGACCGGATACCTGTCGGCGATTGTGGCATCGTTAAGCCGGCGGTAATCTCCGCAAGGACGCCAACCACCGTCTGCCTTGGGGACCATATGTAGCGGGGACGCCCACGGGCTGTCTGAACGGCGCACGATCCCCAGTGACTCCATAAGGCGGAACTCCTCCCGAGCGAGACGGAGCTTGTCCGGTGGAAGACGCCGTGCCCGGGCGTACAAGGGCGGGCCAGTAGTCGTTATATGGTGCACCACCCCATGCTTCGGGGCGGCGGAGTGGAACTGGGGGTCCAGAATATCGGGGAATTCGGCCAGAATTCGTGAGAACACAGCGTCCACGGACGACAGGGGCCCATCAGGACGCACGACCGGGTCGCCCAAGCGGAGGAAAATGGGCTGCAGAGTGACGGAGTGCACTAAACGCTGCCGCTTAACGTCCACGAGCAGGGAATGTGCCCGTAGGAAATCCGCACCCAACAGTGGCTGGGACACATCCGCGATCACAAATGGCCACGAGAAGCTGCTCGCCCCGAAGTTGAGGGTGATCGTGCGCACACCATATGACCGGATTGTGGTCCCGTTGGCTGCGGCGAGGAGGGGACCGCGGTTACCACTACGGAGGTCAGCCTGCGAAGGGGGAACAACACTCACCTCCGCCCCGGTGCCTACGAGGAAACGGGCCCCGGAGCGGCGGTCCCACGCAAACACACGATGAATCTGGCCGGCCGCCGAAGCAATCAGTGACGGCCAGCCTCTGCGTTTCCCGGGAACGAACAGGGCTACCGGCATTGACGGGCCGAAGGGCCCCACCGCCGATGGAAGTAGCACCAGCCCCCTCTGCTGGGTTCCGTGAAAACGGGCGGCTGTGCGGGCCGATCTGACCACCAGCGACCTCCGGTGGCGTATGGAGGAACTGCCGGCAGGCTGCGCGCGACCCCTGGGTTTCGACCACCAGCGACCTCCGGTGGCGGGTGGGGGAACTGCAGGCGGGCCGTGCGAAAAAGACGCACCGCCGGCTGGGTGAGCTGCTGAAGCCGGATACCGTCGGGAAGGCTGTCGGGGAGCGGTAGTAATGCGGGCGATCGAGGCTCCTACCTGCGGGTAGTCGTCGGCCGTCGGGTGGACTTCCAACGCGTCGAGGGCCAGGTGACGGGCCATCATGAGCTCATCGGCGCGCCTGCCCAACGCCTGCATGTTGGGGAACGGGGCGTCGAGGAGCTGCTGGCGGAGGTCGGACGGCAGCAGCATCAGGTAAACATGCTTAAAAAGGAACCCGGGCTCGTCGCCTAGCAGTGCCTGCATGTCGGCCAGTAGTACCGACGGGCGGCGGTCACCCAGGGGCGGCATTCGGAGGATCCGGGTTGCCCACTCAGCCTCGCAGAGGCCGAACTGCTGACGGAGGAAGGCTTTAAGGGCCACGTATTTATCGGTTGCCGGGGGGTCGCGGAGGAAGGGTCGGACCAGGCGCGCGGTGGCCGGGTCGAGGGCGCTGACCACGTGAAAGTATTTAGTGGCGTCGGCAGTTATGCCCCGCAGGGCGAACTGTGCCTCGGCCTGGTCAAACCAGAAGTCGGGGTCCTCGGTCCACAATGGAGGCAGCCACACCGACACGGCGTGGATAGCGGCGCGGGCGGCAGGGTCCGCGGGAAGGTCCAAAAGCGGTTGTGGTTGTGGTTGACTGGAAGAGTCGGGTAGGTTCTGGTCCATCGCGACTTGCGAGGGAAAGTCGGGGTCACCAGTGTAGTGGGTGCGGTCACCGCAGTAATCAGGCCAGACGCCAGGTGAGTAATTAATAACTTTATTACTTGTGGTATCAAACACCGCACTCAAGAAGAACGTGAGTCGACACACCCAAACCCTTCATAGTCCCAGACCACCTGACCCAAGGGGACTGACCCAGGAAGTGACCTAATCCCTCCCGTCCACTGAGTGCCGAGTGGAATGACCAAGGGAGTGGCCTAGCCCCCGGGTGCCGCCACAACTCCCTATTATATATGATGGCAAAGTATGATCTCCGTCAGGCCATCAGGGGTGCCAAGAGAATGCCAGAACAATCTAGAGGCTCAATTCAATAACGTGGATGCCCTGTGATTGTGGTAGTGGCTGAAGAGCATCGAGAGCAATCTCTCATAACAGCGCATCTCTACCGGATAAGCTTAATACATTTTACGCTTGTTTTGAACCTCCTTTCGCAGTCCCCTCAATTACATGTTGGTTCTGCCCCTTTCATCTCAGAAGTCACTCTTAGGAAGTTACTGGTCTTGATGGAGACCCTGGACAGGTTTTGAAATTGTGTCTTAATCAACTAGCCGCAGCGTATTAAACATCTTTAATCCCTCAATTAAGCTGACCATTGTTCCCATCTGCTTCAAGAAAATCTCCATCATTCCAGACCCCAAGAAAAGTAAAGTGACCTCCAAAGTACCACCCAGCAGCTGCAATAAAGACTTTAAAGAAGTACTTTGAAAGACTGGTGATGGCCCCCATCTGCAAGACTCCAAACCCCTTGCAATTTATGTACAGGAAAGATATGTCTATGGAGAATGCCACCTCTCCTGCACTACATTCAGTCCTGGATCACAGTAAGAACGTTTATGTCGGGAGATTGTTCATTGAATAAAGCTCTGCCTTCAACACCTTAATACCAAGTAAGCTCATCTCTAAACTCCTTGGGTCTTCCATCTGCTGGGTGCAATCTCTAATCTACATGTAGTCCAGTCTCCAATTATTGGTTTTATAATTCCCAGCTCTTCACAGGTTGTCTAAATTCCATCTGTTGCTGGGGAAATGTTTTTCATCCATATCACCCCTTGTAATTCTCACCTTGTTGCAGCCAACCTTGTCCTTTGGTTCAATTATTTCAGTTTAATTATTTATTTTTACTAGTTGCCTGTACCAGTAGATGCAGTAAAAGAAATGCTGGAATCAGTAAATCAGCATCTTCACGAATACAATGATGACGAGCTTGATCATGGAGAAGAAATAAATGAATTATCTGAGACAGCTGAAAATGGCACTTCTCCAGAGATGATACCAGTAAACCATTCTACCGTATCTCCAATAAAACTTAGTCCGTCGCCAAGCAAAAGTTATAAGGTAAGCCGTATTTTCGAATTGTTTTAAACCTGCTGTAAGCTATAAATGCTATAAGCTTCCACTTAGATTTAGTAGGAAAATAATTTTGAGACTTGTCTGGTAAGTGTAATGCTGTTTTTCTGTTCTTTTTCACTCCTGCTCCCCAGTCATTTCTGGTTACGTACTTGCTCCCAGATTAATTATGTCTATTTCAGTTTTGGGCTTGTACTCAAAAACATAGGCTATCACATTGATTGTTTTCCACTAGTTTGATAAGGCGTCAAAGCAGAGTTCCTTGCTCATTGATGCTTTGCCTTAAAATAGATATGTAAATGATACAATTATTAATGATATTTGCAGTTTCATTGAGTAGCACAGTAACATAGCAGATAGTGCTGCTGCCAAACAGCTCCAGCCATCTGTGTTTCATACTGACCGTCAATGCAGTCTGTGGAATTAGCACCTCCCAGAACTGCATGGGGTTTCTCTGTGTGCTTTTGTTTTTCTCCTACATCCCAGAAATGTGCTTGTTAGTATGTTAATTGCCTACTGTAAATTGCCCAGGTATAGGTAGCGAAGACTGATGGATTAGATACAGTATGCTAGTGAGCATGAAGGTGACTAAATTACAGAGAAGTGGGGTTGAGGGAATGGTGGGCTTGTTCTGAGAGGGGCATAAGCTTCATGGGCAAATGGCCATCTTCATTTGTCATAGGAAATATGAAATAGTACACTTCTAGGGACAATATTTTGCTACATGGGAGGACATGGGTATTGGTTTGAACAGGATTTCCCTAAATGCCTAAAATAAATTCCTGTTGAAGTATGAACTACACCGTAAATGGGATAGCAAAATAAATTGGTGTGACTTAATTGGTGATCTTTCTTCAGTGGTCTCCAAAGACTCCACCTCGCTGGGCTGAAGATCAAAAACATTTGCTACAGATGCTTTGCCGACAAGTGGAACAACTGAAGGTATGTAAGCTTCCGAAATATAGAAATTCAAGTAGAATGCGTAATGTAGAAAAATGGGGAAAAGGCTTTCTTTGTAAATGGCACTCTAGTGGGCACTAAGTAACATTTTTCAGCATTAAAATATTTTCAATTAATATTTTTTTTCATAAAATTCAGTTAACTTGAGCTTTCATAATGAATTAATGTTTCTAGGCAAATCTATTTAGTATGAGTTTGCACATTTTCCCTGTGACCGTGAGTTTCCTACGGGGGTTCCAGTTTCCTCCCACATCCCAAAGACATGCGTAGGTTAATTGGCCACTGTAAAAAGGTCCCATATGTGTAGGGAGTGGATACGAAAGTGGGGTAACATAGAACTAGTGTGGAGTGGTGATTGATGTTCGATATGGACTCATTCTGCTGAGGAGCTTGTTTGCATACTGTTTCTCTAAATTAAATTGTGATCTGCTAAGTGGCAGGCAAATTTGGAAGTTTCCCTACTGTATGTGAAATTTGAATATTTAGTTCATTTATGCAAGTGGCATTCTGAAGATTGTCAGTGTCAAATTAAATCATGTTGTCGCAAATGGAGACCGATGGAATGCATGTCATTCCAGTTAGGATGTTTTTATGATCGGAAAGAAACTACTTCTGGTAGAAGATTCATGTGAATTTAGAGTAGCACATCTCTTTCCGAATTAATGAGAATACATTGCATAATTTATATTGAATGAAATTGAAGAAAATTTTAGTCTCCCTTTTAGGAAATGCACTTTGAATCATTAACATTAATCTGTTCTTCATCAATCTTTTTGGCTATGTACTAAAATTATGTATATTTTAAAGTAACGAGGGAAGATGCACACAATTTTCTCTTTATTCAAAATGTTCCAGGGTGAAGTGCATGAGCTTAAAATGAACAGTTCAAATACAACGGAATCCCCACACTCCCAATGGCACAGGGATAATTATGATTCATGTGCTGAAAATTATCAAGGAGTACAAAGTTTTCAGGGTGCACCCTTAACAGGTAAATATAAAGCTGATTAATAAAAGAATGCCATGTAATACAGGGATGAAATCTAAGTTTTGCTTTTAAGGGGAGCAGGGGAACTTTCATTCCATGCCAGAATAAAGTTGACTGTGTTTGTCTATCTTGATTTAAAATTGGTTATTGAAGCAGAACTTTATTCATCTACAGTTGTATATATTTAGCAATTAGCTATGTAGCTTAGAAGAGATAATTAATTAAATTGTGACAAATTCTGCTATCCCTTAAATTAAATGTAATTAGCAAGTTTTACATTTTGATAATGTGCAATTGCTTTTTACCAAAGTAAACTGTTGTAAAAGAAAATAACTGCAGATGCTGGTACAAATCGATTTATTCACAAAATGCTGGAGTAACTCAGCAGGTCAGGCAGCATCTCGGGAGAGAAGGAATGGGTGACGTTTCGGGTCGAGACCCTTCTTCAGACTGATGTCGGGGGTGGGACAAAGGAAGGAAATAGGTGGAGACAGGAAGATAGAGGGAGATCTGGGAAGGAGGAGGGGAAGGGAGGGACAAAGGAGCTATCTGAAGTTGGAGAAGTCGACGTTCATACCACCGGGCCGCAAACTGCCCAGGCGAAATATGAGGTGCTGCTCCTCCAATTTCCGGCGGGCCTCACTATGGCACTGGAGGAGGCCCATGACAGAGCGGTCAGACTGGGAATGGGAGGGGGAGTTAAAGTGCTGGGCCACCGGGAGATCAGTTGCGTTAATGCGGACCGAGCGCAGGTGTTCAGCGAAGCGATCGCCAAGCCTGCGCTTGGTCTCGCCGATATAGATAAGTTGACATCTAGAGCAGCGGATGCAATAGATGAGGTTGGAGGAGGTGCAGGTGAACCTCTGTCTCACCTGGAAAGAATGTTTGGGTCCTTTGACGGAGTTGAGGGGGGAGGTAAAGGGACAGGTGTTGCATCTCGTGCGGTTGCAAGGGAAAGTGCCCGGGGTTAGGGTGGTTTGGGTAGGAAGGAACGAGTGGACCAGGGAGTTGCGGAGGGAACGGTCTCTGCGGAACGCAGAGAGGGGAGGGGATGGGAAGATATGGCCAGCGGTGGGGTCCTGTTGTAGGTGACGGAAATGTTGGTGGATAATATGTTGGATCCGCTGGCTGGTGGGGTGGAAGGTGAGAACGAGGGGGATCCTGTCCTTGTTGCGAGTGTGGGGATGGGGAGCAAGAGCGGAGCTGCGGGATGTAGAAGAGACCCTAGTGAGAGCCTCATCTATAATGGAGGAGGGGAAGCCCCGTTTTCTGAAAAACGAGGACATCTCGGAAGCCGTAGTGTGAAACACCTCATCCCGGGCGCAGATGCGGCGTAGACGGAGGAATTGGGAGTAGGGGATAGACTTTTTGCAGGGGACCGGGTGGGAAGAAGTGTAGTCCAGATAGCTGTGCGAGTCGGTGGGCTTGTAATAAATGTCCGTCACTAGTTTTTCTCCTGTGATGGAGATGGTGAGGTCCAGAAACGGGAGGGAGATGTCAGAGATAGAGATAAACTGTTGTAATTCAGTTTTGATCATTTTAGATCAATTAAGAATTGTTACTAAATTAAAACTGATTAAATGTTAAGTTACGCTGTAATGGTAACACTTGTGTTTTCATATCGTTTAAACTGATAGTAACATAAATATCCTTTAAAAGAATGAGTCATATGAATATCTTATTTGCTAGAAAGACATTTAGATAAATGGTACAAACTAATATAATCTTAGTTGCTACCTCAGGATCAACGGTTTTCTACAATCAATCTCCTGCATACAATTCCCAATATCTTCTGAGAGCAGCTACCAACGTGGCTCCAACTAAGGTACCCAGAGTAATTTTCTTAGTTTGGATGTGTATATGTATTGGCAGTTTAACATTATTTTTTTCATTTAAAACAGCCTCCTGCATATGGAATTGGTCGGATTCCCCCGCAGCAGTCTATGTATGGATACGAACAACAAGCTCATACACCCCCTATTCAAACTAATTCGGCATCTATTTATTCGCAAGACGTGTATGGGCCACAGCTGCGTTTCGAATCTCCTGCAACTGGGCTGCTTTCACCATTTGGTGAAGACTTCTACAATCACGGCGTTCCACAAACAAATACAAATCCACCTTTGCCAGAGCCCGGTTACTTCACCAAGCCACCTGCGGGAATGCATCTAATGAAACCTACAGAAGCTAAAGGAAGGCTTGGAACACCTAATCAACAGATGCAAAATGAAGCTACAAAGAATTCATTGGTTTCTGGACCATTGCACTCAACACCCACAACAACATTTAAATTTAACTCAAATTTCAAGAATAATGAGGGAGATTTTACATTTTCCTCGCCACAGATGAAAACCCAGACACCCCCATCGTCTGCCAGTGATAGCCTCCTAGGAATTTTAACTGCAGGTAGAGGTGTAAAAAATGATTTGCATCTTGGTCAAATGTCTGCACAGGGAATGCACAGTCAAGGGAACTCCTTTTCCCAGGGAGAGCAGGACTCTTTTAATGGCTTTCTGGCTCAAAAACAAAACAAAAATACATTCAACAATGTATTGAGTAACCAGGTATTTTCTTGTAAGGATACTGGTAAGGTGGCAACTTCTGGCAATAATGCAGAAGACAAAGATGGTCGAAATGAACAAAACAGTGTACCCGATGAAGAAGATGGACCACATTTTGACCCAGTTGTACCCCTTCCTGATAAAGTAGATGTAAAAACTGGAGAAGAAGATGAGGAATCACTGTTTTCCAACAGAGCTAAACTCTTCCGTTTTGACACAGAGACCAAAGAATGGAAGGAACGAGGCATTGGGCTCATAAAACTGCTACAACATAGGACATCTGGCAAAATCCGGCTCCTAATGAGACGAGATCAGGTTCTTAAGATCTGTGCAAATCATTACATAACAGCCGATATGAAGTTAAAACCAAATGCAGGTTCTGATAAGTCATGGGTCTGGTGTGCGTTAGATTATTCTGACGAAAAGCCAGTACCTGAGCAACTTGCTGTTCGTTTTAAAACAACCGATGAGGCTGCATTGTTTAAAACCAAATTTGAAGAAGCACAAAATTTGGTTAAAGGTCAGAAATTAAAATCAAGCAGTCTGTTGGGTCAAGAACAGAAAATAGGAATCAAAATAAAGTCTGATGAGGTTAACTTGGGTACTGTTAAGTCTACTAAAGGTTCTGGATTTGGTGCTCAGTTCTTAAAGAAACATGGTGAATGGGACTGTAATTCCTGTCTTGTACGAAACACAGCTGATGCTTCTGTGTGTATATCCTGTCGAAGTACAAATGCTACTAATCGAAAACAGAGCCTGCCCTTTACTTCACAAACTTCGCAAAATGGAAATGCAGTTGAAGGAACAGAGAAGATTACAGCTTTTTCCAAACCAATAGGTTTTGGTGACAAATTTCCTAATAATGACACCAAATCTGCATGTTTTCAGACACCCAAAGCTAATGGCAAAGTTCCTATTGTTACTTCATTTGGTCCGTCAGCCTTCAGTGAGAGAACACCCACGTTGACACAAGGCACATTAGAAGGATTATTTGCCAAAAAAGGACAGTGGGATTGTGAAGCTTGTTATGTGAGAAATGAAATGGAAGTGACAAAATGTGTATGCTGCTCTACACTCAAACCTAATAGCAAAATTCCGGTTGTTACTTCAGCTGTCCAGTCAGTTTTCATTGAAAAGCCTTGCGCATCCACACGGGGATCATTTGATGGATTATTTTCCAAAAAGGACGGACAGTGGGATTGTGCCAATTGTTATGTGAGAAATAATCCAACAGTGACAAACTGTATTTCCTGTCAGGCACCCAACTCAAACAATAAAACTGCAGGAATTTCAACAACTGCTACTGTTCTTGGTGGTATTTGTCCTAAATCAGATGCACCTGAAATGGGGTTCAAAGTAAACTTTCCTGCAAGTGGCATTAAATTTGGCCATGATGTTAACGACTCTACAGCCTTCAGTGAGAAAGCCCCTACTTCGACACAAGGCACATTAGAAGGATTATTTGCCAAAAAAGGACATTGGGATTGTGAAGCTTGTTATGTGAGAAATGAAATGGAAGTGACAAAATGTGTATGCTGCCAAACACTCAAACCTAATAGCAAAATTCCAGTTGTTACTTCAGCTTGCCAGTCAGCCTTCAGTGAGAAAGCCCCTACTTCGACACAGACATTTACAGGAATATTTTCCAGAAAGGAAGGCGAATGGGATTGTGACACTTGTTCTACAAGAAATGTTGCAGAAATTACAAAGTGCATTGTCTGTCAGGAACCTAAGCCAAATGCCACGGTCCCGGTTGTTACTTCAGCTGTCCAGTCAGTTTTCATTGAAAAACCACGCACATCCACACAGGAATCATTTGATGGAGTATTTTCCAAAAAGGACGGACAGTGGGATTGTGCAGATTGTTGTGTGAGAAATAATCCAACAGTGACAAACTGTATTTCCTGTCAGGCACCCAACTCAAACAATAAAACTGCTACTGTTCTTGGTGGTATTTGTCCTAAATCAGATGCACCTGAAATGGGGTTCAAAGTAAACTTTCCTGCAAGTGGCATTAAATTTGGCCATGATGTTAACGACTCTACAGCCTTTAAGGTTGGGACATCGTCTCAGTCTTCAAAACCATTTTCCAGTTCTGCATTTACATTTTCTTCATCGAGTTCAGGTGGTGGCTTCACATTTGGGTTGCCAGATACATGCAAAGATTCTACTAATAAAGGTAGTCAGCAAGGATCAGCCGCACTCTTTTTAAAAGCCTTCGCTGAGCAAAAAGAGAGGGAGAGAATTACTTCAACATCTGACGGAGACCAAGTTCCAGCATCTGATATTTCAAACCAAAGTCAAGATTTTATTATTGGTATAGATACGAGTACCTCCACCTTTGCTGATTTAGCAAAAACTGCAGATAATGGATTTAAATTTGGCCATAAAGATCCTCATTTCAAAGGTTTTGAAGGAGTGGGTCGGCAGCTGTTTTCAGCAAGAAGTACAAAGGCCGCTTCTGTAGATGACGATGATGAACTGTACAGAACTGATGAGGGAGATAATATTCATTTTGACCCTGTGGTTCTCATGCCTGAGAAAGTAGATCTTATTACTGGTGAAGAAGATGAAACAGACCTTTATTCACAGAGAGTTAAGCTATTTAGATTTGATACAGAAAGCAGCCAGTGGAAAGAACGGGGTGTTGGAAACCTCAAAGTTCTCCAAAACAAAGCCAATGGCCGGCTTCGAATAATAATGCGTCGGGAGCAGGTTTTCAAAGTGTGTGCAAATCATTGGATCACTACCACTATGAATCTCAAACCCTTAATGGGCTCTGATAGGGCATGGATGTGGTTGGCTAGTGACTTCTCAGATGGTGAGGCAAAGCCAGAGCAGCTAGCTGCAAAGTTTAAGACTCCAGAGCTGGCTGAAGAGTTTAAGGACAAATTTGAAGAATTCCAAAGATTACTATTAGATATACCACTACAAACTCCTCATAAACTATTGGACAATGGCAAGACTGCTCGACTAATACAAAAAGCTGAAGAAATGAAAAGTGGTTTAAAAGACCTGAAACACTTTTTGAAAGATGAGAAAGGAAGCTTGAAAGATGAAGGGAATCTAATGTTGAGTTCCATATCTGAAAGCAGCAGCATCTCCGCCTTAGTAATTAAACCTCATTCTGAAAGTACTGGACCTACGTTAGAATGGGATAATTATGATCTACGTGAGGAAGCTTTGGATACGAGTGTATCTAGCACTGCATATGGGTCTCCTGACACTATCAGTCCTGTGAAGAAAAATCTTTTTCGCTTTGGTGATACAGCATCTGGATTTAACTTTAATTTCCAGCCAAGCTTGAGTCCATTAAAATCTCCTAAACTGAACCAGAGTGGGTTGTCTCTAGGTACAGATGAAGATTCAGAATTTGGGCCAGAGGAGGAGAAGGATGTTCAGCATTTTGAGCCAGTTATTCCATTGCCTGATTTGATTGATGTATCAACAGGAGAGGAAAATGAGCAAGTCGTCTTTTGTCACAGAGCTAAACTTTACCGCTATGACAAAGAAGTGGGCCAGTGGAAAGAAAGAGGAATAGGGGACCTGAAAATCTTACAAAATTATGATTCCAAAAAAGTTCGGATAGTTATGAGAAGGGATCAGGTGTTAAAAATTTGTGCCAATCACTGGCTAACACCCGACATAAAAATGGAACCTATGAAAGGAACTGAAAAAGCCTTTATTTGGAGTGTAATGGATTTTGCAGATGATGTTGCAAAGGTGGAACAATTAGCTGTTCGTTTCAAGCAGCAAGAAGTTGCTAGCTCTTTCAGAGACCTCTTTGAAGAAGCCAAGAAGGCTCAAGAACAAGGAACATTAGTCACACCATTATCTTCAAGAGAAACTACACCAAGAGAATCTCCTTGTTGTAAGATTTCAGTGTCAATGCTGGAAGAGACTATTAAGGAAACAACAGAGCAAACAAGTACTTGTGTTTCAAGTCCCAGTACTGCAGTCAAGTCAGCAAATACCAGCTTGACAGAATCACCTCCAGTAAAATTTCTATTTGGATCTGATTTGAAATCCATCTTTAGCAATGAGAAAGAGAGGCCTTTCACCTTTGGTAATTCAGCAACTGGATCCTTGTTTGGTTTCAGTTTTAAAAGCACAGAATCTGCCTCAAGAGACCAAGTACAAAGTGACCCGTCTGCTGTTAAGAATAAACTGCAGGATATCACTAGTGGCGGATTTGATTTTCGTAAAGCAGCTGCATCTCTGTCGAAGTCTTCAATGGCCAGCTTGTTGTCTTCAAACTCAACAGAATGCTTGGAAACTGCTTTTGCAACCGGGGATAAATCCAAACACACTACATTTAACAGACCACAAACTGGTAAGTTGCTCTGCTAGCACAAATAATGTTTTACTTGTCAGCATAGCTTTTGAATATAGTCTAGTGTGAGCACCAAAAGATGTGTTCCTATTTCCAAAACTGTCCTTGATTATGTTTTATCCTCTGTAGACACATCATATTTCTTGCTACTTGTTATTGTACAATCATCCTGTGCTCTAGGAAGGAAATCTTTGTATTCCCTTCTTGTCAACGTCACACACTTGGCCTCATGAGCCTCCAAGTAATCAAATGCTTGTCTCTACTTTTTTTAAATGCTATCATCCACTTCATGTCACAAAGTCTTCCCAATTTCACTATTCTTTTGTATAAGAAAATCCCTAAATTATTTTATCCTAAATGTTTGGAGGTTATCGTGTTCTACATGGTCGTGTGCATAAAGTTTCCCCATGTCCACTCTTGGATTATAAAAACAATTTATTTTTATAACCCCATTAAAAAGAGGCTCAATGTGCTCAATCCCTTGTGGTGGTTGCTCTCGATCATTCATTGTCAATCGATGTTTCTCCATAAATTCAGTGTTCTTTTGGTACTATAGACAAGGATTGCACACTATTTCCAACGCAATCAAATTCAGGTTCTCAATGGTGCTACCTTTCTTGCATTTCTTCTGATATTGAGTATTTGGTGCAGGCTTTATGATTGCATAAACTTGTGTTGTCAAATAGAAGGATTACATTAACATTTCCTCGGACATCTGGTAGGATGAGAGAACAGGGATTTGAACATTGTGAATCGAAGCATTTTCCTTTTACCATTCAGAAATATTGGTATTCTGCTGTATATTCCAGTTTGAGTTTTAACTGATTAATTTTGGTTATTAATGTTTCTATTTTGTTAATTTATAGGGTTTAACAACATTCTAAATTATTTAAAGCATTATGGAAATTAGCATATGACTTTTTATTTTAATGTTTTTTAAGTATATTAAGTGTGAGGAGAATAATAGGGTTTTGAAAAAGATTCTTCGTTTTCTTGTTATCTAATTGCATCTAGGCACTTATGCACCGATTCTTATTTTTAGGGTTTAACTTTAGTCTTTTCAAATCTAATCCGTCTGCCTTTTGGACCAGTCCATCTGTCCCACGGTGTGAAAATAAAGGTATTTCTGGTATCTTGCATCAGAATTGCAGAATGATACTGCAGTGGTAATTAAAAAACAATAATATACTGCACAGTCTAACTTCTGCATGCCATTTTCTTGTTTGGCTTTTTGTGAAAAACATTGAGCATGTTTTTTAGGGTGGCAAGTGGGTTGAAATGGCTCGAGTGAGATATCCTGGCTCCTTAGCTCCCTATGTTTGAACTTTCCCAAAGTAACACAAAACCTCTTTTTCATTGTGCTGGTACTTTTGGTTCATCCCTGTATACCATTGTAAGATCTGATATTACCATGATCTTTGTGTTGTTACATATTCATTGTCGATTACTACCACATTGATACATTGTTTGCTAAACTATCTTCATCTACATGTGTTCTTTAGAGCTCCATCTGTTTTATGTTTTTCTCACTTTCAATTCCTTATATTATATTTGCCTGCTTCTAGTGTTCCTTCTCATTATACTCTAGAAGACTGTGTCATTGGCATTTAACTGACTATTTATCTGCATTATAATTCTCATTTTGCCCATCACTGCTCTTCGGTTGTCATCCCTTCCATTTGATGTCCATTAGGACGTTCACTTCAATCGAGGCATTATCTGCCTTGTATCTTACAGTCCCATGGTTGTTCTAAAAGCAGCCTTTAGTTTGCTTTAGTTTGTACAATCCAAGCCCATTACTCTACCGTCACCTTTTGGCATTTTGATCATTCTTTGTCAGTAAATCTATTGCCATCCTGGTCACATTTCAAACTATGGTAGCTGCCATCTTATTAACCCATCATATTAACATTGTTCTGACTATTTCTTCCACACTTTCTACTTTAACAGCCAACCGTATGGCACAGGGGGCTAGCCTATTTTGTATATTTCCCAACTTTTGTCATGTTGACGTATTATCCATTGTCATTTCAAATAAAATAGATCTCCAACCAAATGCACGTAATATGACAGTTTTGATTACTATTTCAGTCTTGTACATGGATCGGGCACCCCATCAGTTTTCTGCAATTCTATCATCAATGCCAGCATTTTCATTTTCAACACCTTATCCATCAAATCCTCTTAAACTTAAGCACATGAAGCATAACTATTAAAATTTCTAATACATGTCTATCTTATGTATTTACTATTTTGATGGCAACATTTTTGTCTGCATCTTCTGTAATGCCGTAAAAATGTATTAAATCGCCGTCTCAAGGGATATAGACCAACTTTATGCAACCTATTCTCATTGCTTTTCATAAAAGATAATGTAAGTGTGGAATTACAGGGAGCTTTAAGATGGGAAAATACTGGCTTGGGCTTGACTTACTTGGCTTGAGAAAAGTTGGAAATGACAAAGTATGCAGTTTTTTTAGAAATTATGTCAATAGCGAGTTGGGTGTTTGAGTTAAATTATGGCAGATAAATTTAGTGCCAAAAAATAGATGTATTTTTTACAAAATGTAGACGGTGCAGTGAAAAAATTGTTTAAAGAAAGTTCATGGGACTGCTGGGCAACACAGCTGTTTACTTTTTAGGAAAAAAAGCAGAAATTCTAGGTTTTATCACAAGATAACGATGATCCTATATACAGTGCAGTTCTGAAGAAGTCCCCACTGTTAAAAGTGCAAAGGCTTTTAGAATACAACTCGACCGGCGTGGACCCATTGGGTCTAAATCTCTCCTGCGGACGCGGCAACCTCCATTGGGTGCAAACCTCTCATGCTGGACCGGCAACCCTCCCCCAAATGACCCAAAACTCCTGCGGGCCTGGCAACCCTACGTACAAAGCTCACCTGCGGGCGCAGCAACCCTCGTTGGGTGCGAGCCTCTCCTGCGGGCCTGGCAACCCTCCCCAACTAATGATCCGTGGACCCATTGGCGGCCAGAGAGTGTTCCCCGGGGCGGTGGGCTGGTTAGGGGTGACAGGAAAGGGGAGAGAGAGCCACTCAACACAGCCCTGGGCGGTCATCGAGTCGGCCAGAGCGAGCCGTGGACCTGTTGGGTGGAAACCTCTCCTGCAGTGGCAGCTCGGCGGCCACGGCCATCTTGTTTGGCCCTCTGCCGCCGCGCTGCACCATGGGAGGAAGGTCAGATGTGGAGCACGCCGGGACGGGAGCCGATCCTCCCGGCGGTGAGGTGTATTTATTAAAGTTTCAGCTCGACAGCTCAGCAACAGCGGCAGCTCGACGGCTCAGCAGCCCCACCACCCCCATCTTTGGCCACCATTCTCGTCACTCTGGCAGGTCCCGCTACTGGCGGCCATCGTGCCCCCACCCCCCTCATTGGCCGTCACTTGGGCGGGTCCCATTGTGACGTCGAACGCGGCTGACGGCCAGGTTCTGAAATAAAATTGTACAGTCAAAGAATTTGTGTCTATTGTTTGTAATTCAGTCAAAAAATAGATAAATTAGAGGGGGCAAGTATCTGTCAACTGTGATTGAGAGAAGTAATGCCATAAAAATGCCATTTTAATGGTTCCGATGAAGAGAATGAAGTCAAAAAGTGATATTGAAGAGTGATATTTTTAAGAAATCTAATCTTGGATGTTCTGGATGGGATTTGGAAGAATAATGAACAATTTTAAGGTTAAGAAAAACAAAAGCAGCATCAGCCATCACCTCTGCAGCAGAGGTGGCAAATGGTGTGATTGACAGCAGCGCTCATCACCTAGAGCTTCCCAGCGACATTTTAATGCAGAAAATGTTAATACTGTGAGTTCAGAATGGAGAAACCAGTTAGGATGAGGAAAAATATCAATTACAATCCTAGAGAAAAGCAGTCAACCTGGAGACCATGAGCATTTGGTAAAGATGGCAGTCGATTGTGGAATAGATGTACAGTGCCCTCCATAATGTTTGGGACAAAGACCCATCATTTATTTATTTGCCTCTGTACTCCACAATTTGAGATTTGTAATAGAAAAAATCACATGTGGTTAAAGTGCACATTGTCAGATTTTATTAAAGGGTATTTTTAAACATTTTGGTTTTGCCATGTAGAAATTACAGCTGTGTTTATACATAGTCCCCCCATTTCAGGGCACCATAATGTTTGGGACACATGACCACAGGTGTTTGTAATTGCTCAGGTGTGTTTAAATGCCTCCTTAATGCAGGTATAAGAGATATCTCAGGACCTAGTCTTTCCTCTAGTCTTTCCATCACCTTTGGAAACCTTTGTTGCTGTTTATCAACATGAGGACCAAAGTTGTGCCAATGAAAGTCAAAGAAGCCATTATGAGACTGAGAAACAAGAATAGAACTGTTGGAGACATCAGCCAAACCTTAGGCTGACAGAAGAATTCTCTCTATAATAAAGAAAAATCCTTGAAAACTTGTTCCACAGACCAGAAACACTCTTCAGGAGTCAGGTGTGGATTTGTCAATGACCACTGTCTGCAGAAGATCTCATGAACAGAAATATAGAGGCTATATTGCAAGATGCAAACCACTGGTTAGCCCCAAAAATAGGATGGCCAGGTTACAGTTTGCCAAGCAGTACTTAAAAGAGCAACCACAGTTCTGGAAAAATGTCTTGTGGACAGATGAGACGAAGATTAACTTGTATCAGAGTGATGGCAAGAGCAAAGTATGGAGGAGAGAAGGAACTGCCCAAGATCCAAAGCATACCACCTCATCTGTGAAACACAGTGGTGGGGGCATTATAGCCTGGGCATGAATAATTGCTGCAGATACTGGCTCACTTATCTTTGATGATACAACTGCTGATGGTCGTAGCATAATAAATTCTGATGTGTATAGACACATCCTATCTGCTCAAGTTCAAACAAATGCCTCAAAACCCATTGGCCGGCGGTTCATTCTGCAGCAAGATAATAATCCCAAACATACTGCTCAAGCAACGAAGGAGTTTTTCAAAGCTAAAAAATAGTCAATTCTTGAGTGGCCAAGAATTCAATCACCCGATCTGAACCCAATTGAGCACCCTTTTTATGTGCTGAAGAGAAAACTGAAGGGGACTAGCCCCCAAAACAAGCATTAAGATGTTTGCAATGCAGGCCTGGTAGAGCATCACCAGAGAAGACACCCAGCAACTTGTGATGTCCATGAATCGCAGACTGCAAGCAGTCATTGCATGCAAAGGATATGCAACAAAATACTAAACATGACTACTTTCATTTACATGACATTGCTGCGTCCCAAACATTATGGTGCCCTGAAATGGGTGAACTATGTATAAGCACTGCTGTAATTTTACACGGTGAAAAAATATATAAATATGAAACCAAAATGTATAAAAATGGCAATGTGCACTTTAACCACATGTGATTTTTTTTCCATTGCAAATCTCAAATTGTGGAGTACAGAGGCAAATAAATAAATGATAGGTCTTTGTCCCAAACATTATGGAGGGCACTGTAATTGGCAAGCATCAGATGAGTTGTGGAAGTATATGGGTGTTGGAGCAAGGTTGGGCAGATGGATGTGAACAGGAATGAAGTTGTACGAGGAAATTAATTTGTATCAATCTGTTTCACAGGATGTTTTTATGTATTTTGCAAAAAACGTAGCAATAATCTGAGTTTGGACAACTGAGAAGGGAGAACATTGCTGTTCTTAGTGAAGTTACAGTTCAGAATAAATAGTAGGAAAGGTAATGTCAGTATGCACAACTTTCTTCATGCAGGTCGAATGGGGTTTAAATATAGGTCTGCACATGTTGATTTTCATTCATAAAATTAAATAGCTTAAGACTATAAAACGCATTGTGCAGATGTTCAGACATGAGGTTTTGTCGATGAAATTATTTTTGCATGAATGCCCATGATGCTTGCCTAAGCATAAACTTTCATACTTTATCTTTTTTTTCAACAAATTAATTTTAAAGTATTTTCTGAGAGATTGGAACATTTTCTGCCTTTGGAAACGCATGTACAACAAGCATGATCTGATTTAGAGTTAATATTCTCAATTCTAACATAATGTGAATGTAATTTGACAGTGCAAAGATTTCTATAATTGTTAATCTAGTTAAGATGGATTGGTATTCTGTTTTGCTGCAGTATGGCTTCCAGCTTCCTGATTGGTGCTTACTAGACATGGCAGCATTAAAATGCATACTTTAAATTACTAATTTATTTTTGGACCATGCAATGCAGAAATTTAGCACTAATGTTTATAACACCGCAGAGCTGTAAAATTGTAAAAATAATATGGTTTTAATTTGAGGCGTGCTAATGGTTTAAATTTACTGCATTCGAGTTGGTTTACTTTAATTAATGGAACTCGGAGAGAAGATGGAAAATGGAGCCTTTGAAAACGGAGTATGTGTTGTTACCAAAGCTTTGGTAACAACAAATATAGAGCAAGTAGGGAAGGATGGCAGAGGAGGGATGGTTAGAACAAAGTATACCTTCTATAGGGCAAGACCATAGGAGTAAATGTGCCAAAAACATTTGTTCCAATGATGAGAGATGTAGTAGTAGAGCACCAGAGACTGGGGTTCGATTCTCACTACGCATGTTGCCTGTACGGAGTTTGTACATTCTCCCAGTGACCTGCGTGCGTTTTCTTTTAGATCTTCGGTTTCTTCCCACACTCCAAAGAAGTACAGGTTTGTAGGGTAATTGGCTTGGTGTTAATGTAAATTGTCCCTCGTGTGTGTAATGTCAGTGTGCTGGGATCATGGGTCAGTGCGAACTTGGTGGGCCAAAGGGCCTGATTCCACGCTGTATCTCTCTAAACTAAACTAGACTGTTTGCCCACATGCCTCAAAGATGTCTTCCTTTTTACTGAATCATGGCTTCCCTTCTATATTAGTGCCAGAGCCCTTGACTGCATCTTATTTATTTCCTGCACCTCACTCTCTCTCTCTCTCTCTCTCCTGGACAAGGTAAGAACATCCACCAGCCTCTGCCTTTAATAAATCATCCTTTGTGTTTTCTGTCAACTCCCACAATATTATATCACTGTTCTCACATTCCCCTCACATTCCAAGATTTTGAAAGGATTGCTCCCTTCACGAGTCCTTGGTCCTCTCTTCCCTCCCCACCAGAACTTTCTTCCATTTGTCACTTTTCCATGTGTCTGTCAGGCACACAACACCTCTTGTTTCATCTCTTCTCTACGTACCATCCTGGATACATTCTTTGCAAACTTTTTCTACATTCTTTTCCAAACATACTTTGCAGGTGAAGCAGTGATTCACTTGCACTTCCAATTAAGTGCAAAGCATTTGGTGTTCATGGTGTGGTCTTCTTGACATTGAAGAAACCAAATTTAGATTTAGTATTTGCATAGTACCTGATTTCCATGCTCTGAGTAACCTTGGCTTTTCGAATGCTGCTGCTTTAATTCTCCATCCCTCTCTAATTGCTCTGTCTCTAGTCTACAACCTGTTATGAGGCCCAATGCAGCCTCCAGCCTGGACATGTTACAGCCTCCAAACTTTCTCTACTTTCCGTTACCTTGCTCATCTGTGCTGGTTACTTTTGCCAGTTATTCAGCTGCTGTTTTCTTTTTTTGTCCCACAGCCATGCAATTTGCAACAGTTATTCCAGTCATGAAGCAGAGTTGACCTAAATTTAAAAATATATATTTTCAATCTCAGTGTCCCCTGTTTTAAGTATAACGTTGCAATTGTGAATTGGAATAAGAACATATGGGCTATCTTGTTAACATTTCTATTGACTTCCAATTTAACATTCAACTGGCTTGTAATATTGGGATATTATGAGTATGAGGGAAGTTTAACTTGTAACTAACGACTGTGTATTTACAAATTTATCCCCTTGTTCCAAATGCTTATTGGCATTAAAAGATTTTTGTCTGTTCTAGAAATTTATTTCAGAGATGTGAAATCACTAAGAGGGTGAATGCACAGTTTTTTTTCCCTCCCAGAGTTAAGGAATCGAACACGAGAAGACGGAAGAAGCACTGGAAGAGAAAATTTAATAGGAACCTGATGGGCAATTTTGTCGCACAGGTGGTACCACATATATGGAATGAGCTGCCAGAGGAAGTAGTTAGGGCAGGTTCAATAAAAACATTTAAAAATACATTTAGACATGTATTTGTATAGCAAAGGGTTGGATCAAACATGGTCAAATGGGTATCGTGGTCAGCATGGTTGAGTTGGGCCAGTGGGCCTGTTTTTGTGCAGTCTGACGAATAAGAAAGAACTGTTACTAAAAGTGGAGAGAGAAAAAAACTAGTTCTGCCATTTGTGGGAATGAGTGTTTGTACGTATGTTGGACTTTTAAATTGGATAATATGGGAGCTAGTTCATATGTACAGATGTCCATAAATCGGGCAATCATAACCTGAGACCACCATACATTTTCTTTTGCGATAGTGTTGCCCTGTTTTGGAGAGATGGAGTACCAAACCCCATTCAGCTGAACCTGGGTTTTATGCTCGAGACTCTGAGGTTGAAAGTTCCAGCAGAATTTTGTCTTGGAGTCTGACGCCATGCCTAACATAATATGCGACAATAGTTTCTTAGTTGCACTTCCACTGAAACATTGCTCTTCTGTCCCATTTTATATCTTAAACTTTCTTAAATTTGAACTTCATAGAAACATAGAAAATAGGTGCAGGAGTAGGCCATTCGGCCCTTCGAGCCTGCACCGCCATTCAATATGATCATGGCTGCTCATCCAACTCAGTATCCTGTACCTGCCTTCTCTCCATACCCCTTGATCCCTTTGGCCACAAGGGCCACATCTAACTCCCTCTTAAATATAACCAATGAACTGGCCTCAACTACCTTCTGTGGCAGAGAATTCCACAGATTCACCACTCTGTGAAAAAAAACTTTCTCATCTCGGTCCTAAAAGACTTCCCCCTTATCCTTAAACTGTGACCCCTTGTTCTGGACTTCCCCAACATCGGGAACAATCTTCCTGCATCTAGCCTGTCCAACCCCTTAAGAATTTTGTAAGTTTCTATAAGATCCCCCTCAATCTTCTAAATTCCAGCGAGTACAAGCTGAGTTTATCCAGTCTTCATATGAAAGTCCTGCCATCCCAGGAATCACTCTGGTGAACCTTCTCTGTACTCCCTCTATGGCAAGAATGTCTTTCCTCAGATTAGGAGAATAAAACAACGCAATACTCCAGGGGTGGTCTCACCAATGCCCTGTACAACTGCAGCAGAACCTCCCTGCTCCTATACTCAAATCCCCTCGCTATGAATGCCAACATACCATTCGCTTTCTTCACTGCCTGCTGCAGCTGCATGCCTACTTTCAATGACTGGTGTCCCACGACACCCAGGTCTCGTTGCATCTCCCCTTTTCCTAATCGGCCACCATTCAGATAATAGTCTGCTTTCCTGTTCTTGCCACCAAAGTGGATAACCTCACATTTATCCACATTATACTGCATCTGCCATGCATTTGCCCACTCGCCTAACCTATCCAAGTCACGTTGCAGCCTCCTAGCATCCTCCTCATAGCTAACACTGCCCCCCAGCTTCGTGTCATCCGCAAACTTGGAGATGTTGCATTCAATTCTCTCGTCCAAATCATTAATATATATTGTAAATAGCTGGCGTCCCAGCACTGAGCCTTGCGGTACCCCACTAGTCACTGCCTGCCATTCTGAAAAGGACTCGTTTATTCCTACTCTTTGCTTCCTGTCTGCCAGCCATTTCTCTATCATCAATTACTATTACTCTTAAAACACAAAGTACTTGTGCTACAGCACCAGGATAAGCGCTCAACCAAGAAAACCAAGCCCAAAGCTGAAGTAGTATCTAAACTGCTTGTACAAACTTATACTATAGGACAATAACTAACTCCATATGCAATAATAAGCTATCTTCATGTTAGCAAGCACATAAAGACTGATGGTGTAGTTGCCAGTACATTATTTAGGGTTATCAAATGGGCCTTCACTGTTGTTTTGGTGAGTTAGGCTGACGACACTTCAAGGGAACTCAACAGTTAGTTCTGGGGTCCCAGAACCACCCCCTTCAATACCTGCTCTCACCACCTCTGCTGCCAGTATCGAGTAATTAAAGGAAACAACAGATGATTAATTCACTCAAACAAGTGCTAAACACTCACATTCTGTCATGCACTTATCCTAACCCATCATTAAACAATCATAATGCCACAAAATATCAACCTCGCATACAAAACCAGGATACACTTGCATGGAATACACTTACAAAGGAATACACACATCGCACATAATACATTTCCTTTCTGCCCCCAACTGACGCTGTTTCTTCTCCACTAAATCCACCTGCAGCCTTGCTCTGCTGCCTAACATCTCTTTGGAAATGTAATTTTGTTCGGTATCTCGGTATCGAATGACAATAAAGCTCTGTATTGTATTGTATTGTATTGTATTTACGGCCTGACGCAAACGCTGTCCGCAAATTCCTTGTTCTCCAAATAGGGACATAGTAGATCGCACTATGAAACCTCTGCAACCCACCTCTACCGGACTTACTCTTGCTTTCCATCTTCGCTGCTCAACATCTGCTGCCAAATCTACATTAAACTTTTTCCTTTCATAAGCCTCATCTGCTAAATTATCTTCCTTTTTATTCTTCTATTGGACAATTATCATACTACACATTGGTTATTATTGCAAGGTATATTGAGATAATTATTAACTTTCATGTATTGCTGTGCATCTGCTGTTATTGTAAGAGATGTGAGTTTTGTATCATAATTATTTGGATTGTGTCCTCTTACAGATTTTGTTTACTAATGCAATTAATTCCTCCTTTAGTTGGAGATGAAGAAGTACAAATTGTTTTTGTATTAACACCTACACCTGAACAAGAAATTCTTGCGAAAGAACTGAAGCTTCCTCCAATGTTTTTTTGCTACAAGAACAAACCTGGCTATGTTAGTGATGATGATGAAGATGGTGAGATCTGCACACTTTTCTGTCCATTATGGAATATACCTAGTTCAAAACTAAATACTCAAAATTTGCTTAGTATCTTTTTTTTTCATTTGCATCCTCCCATGTTGATCTCACTTTTAATCATCTTTACATTTGTTCTTTTCTTTCATACTTGCCCCTTCCTTCCCAATACCTTCTGACCTGTATCAGTAGTGTTCTAGTAGAGTGTTATCTAAACTGAACACTTTCATTCTTGGTTCTAAATCTGTCCGTAACTTATTCCCTTGCCTATTCTCTAACCTCCTTCCTGTTTATGTCCCCTTTTTCATGCTACAATTATTTGTTCTGCGATTGGTGGTTGCCTTTATTTGCTGCCTGGGATAAATATTGGAATTCTCTGCACAAATGGTCTCTGCCGTAGCACATTTCACCATCTGTTTCTTATTTCCTGTGTAGACCTTTGTCATATTCAGTTTGCGTATAATTTGCTGTGCAGAAATGTATTGCTGTATGTCTGAATTTGTGTATGGTAATGCGGAGGGCCGTCCAGCCAACATAATTTCTGCTGCACCATGTAGATTAGATAAATTATGAAACTGCTTTAATGCATTTACTAATGACTATTGGTGTAATTGTATTATGTGGTTATTTATGGAAATCAGTTTAGATCAGATCGTAACAATTTTTTTTCATTAAAAAAGATTCCAGCAGGTTTGCCTGGCATATTTGATAATTAGATTTAATTTGGTCTTAAATTTCAATTAATGTTGAATTACATCAATTATTTCTCTTTAAGATGAAGACTACGAAGCCGCAGTTAAAAAGCTAAATGGAAAACTGTATCCGGATAAGCCACAAAAGGAAAAAACATCTGTAGCAGGTACAAATAAAAAATGTTGCAAGGCATCTTGTAGATTAAAAGTACAGATTAAATGATGCTAGAATTCTCTAAACCTAGGTGAAACCTTGGAAGCTGGTGGAAAGCTTGATCCAGATGAGCCAAGGGATCCAGAATGTGTGCCTGCAGCAGGTAGAAACATTTCTTAATCCTAACTCTCCTTTGAAAGTAAAATAACTTATCTAATTATGGTTTTTATACTTAAAATGTCAGCTGATAGTAGTCTTGGTGGAAATCTGTACCCGGATCAGCATGATGAATGGTTCCATCCAGATGCATCTCAGCAACAAGTTTCCACTGAAGCAGGTACAAATTTTCTAGAGAAAGATACTTTGTTATTTTGAGGATGGCAGAAGTTTAGCTCATAGCATTTTTTCTATTCAAGGCACATTCTTGGAAATTACTGATAGCAAGTTATGGGCTGATGACCAGAAGGAGCAAAAGTCCTGTGCAATAGGTATGAAATATTCCTAGAGTTTTGAATTGTCCACTTGGATTCCTGATACCAAATTTTTGGCATTTGTTGTCAGTGTTAGCAATAAAAAGATATTGATGTTTAAATAACTAGCTAAAAGCTTGTGACACAGATGTTTCATTAATTCTTGATGTGTGTGTAAATTGATCAACTGACGGGTTTTGAAAATAGATTGTGAGATGATACAAAACAACTCATAACGCATGACACTCATGATAATTCTGTCCAGTCTTAGAAACTCGTAGAGGCATGGGTAAATTTTCTGGCTCAAGTATCGAGTGTTCAAATTCTGCACTCAGGATCATTTTCAGATTGAAAGCAGAGTGAAATTGTTGCTGTCTGCTTCCAATCTGAAAATGATTTGATGCATGAATGCTGTTGGCCACGGTGCATGAATTGATACATGAATGCTGTTGGCACAGTATCATCAAACATGTGGATTTATGGAACATAAATGAAGGCTAAGGATGGTATGGAGTTTGAACATGAAACTGGCCTTGAAGATTGAGATCAATTTCAGCATTAAAAGCCTCTGCTCCACTGGGATCATTGGCAGAATTTGTCCACCTCTAGTTTGGTGTCAACTTTAATATTTTGTAACTGATTAGCCCCAAATTTACCATTTCACTTTATCCTTCGCTAATAGCCACCCACACAATTGTTGCCGGATGTGCAATCTTCACGTCATCTACAACAATGAAAGATCATGTTAGGAAGATCCATTCTCTAGCAGATACTAAGTGAAGCACTGTAGAATGATGGGGGCCCTATCGAGATCTAAGAATAAGCATAGGCAAAGTTGACTTGTGAACAGCTGGTTAAACTGAAAATAAAATAAAAAAACAACGCTGAAAATGTTCAACCGGTCTGGCAACATCTGTGGGGAAAGAAAAACAGTAAAGCGAATCCGAAACCAAAAGGAGTACAAGTGACCATTGCTTCACGCTTCAATTCTATCCGCATGAGTGATCCTGAAGTTTTAATTGTTTCTCATTTCTCCAATCTACATCTAGCCCAACTCCTTTTTTGGCCATCTATACTTGTATTCCAATGGTGATTCAATATTGAATTCAACAATTCCAGATAAACAGCATTTGTATCAGAACTGACTAGTTCTTATGCAAGTTTGTCAATCTGTAACTATTTGTCTCCCCAGATACCACTCGTCTAGCTGGGATTCCAGCTATCTTTGATTTCTATAAGGTTCTATGTCTTGCTTTTCACCATTCAAATGCAATTTTTCACCTCTGCTCTCATTTATCGGCAGCTACTTACACATCCTCCAGACAGATCGGCAACATTCAACCAGCGTGCACCCACATTATCATTTAGATTCTCCTTTCCTCCACCCTAGTACCCTCCCAATCATTTCCGCAGTTTCAATTTTTCCAGTGCTGATGAAACGTCATCGACTTGAAATCTTAACTTTTTTTCCCTCCACAGATGCCACTGAACAGCTGAGTATCTCTCGTGTCTGTTATTTCAGATTTCCAATTACTGTTTGTTTGCTTTTGGACTGGTGAAGTTGGCCTGATTAAATGTTGCAAATATGAAGTTCAGTTCTTAGCTTCCCAAGCTTTGGGCAAAACAATAGGATGCAACGAAATGTGTATCGTGTCGTGGAATAGCATCCTTTAGAAGGAAACACCCTGACAAATTAAGAATTTGGTTAATTAAATGTTAAGTAATGCTGAATGTTTTTGTTTCTAAGATTAGGAGTAATTTTTCCTCATTTTGTGACCATCTGCTATTTTTGTAGGCTCCAGTGGGAATACTCTGGAAGACAGTGATAAAGATTGTATCCTTGTGTGGGAGAAGTTGCCAACTCCTGAAGAGAGGTCGAAAGCTGAAAATTTGTTGCTACCTTTGACCTTCTTTTGTGGTTTAAGCAGTGATGCAGAAGGAGAGAAGGAAGATGACAACTTTGAGACTGAAATTAGAAAGATCAGGGAATTTCAGGTGAAATAAAAAGTCTCGCTTGTAATCCGTGAATAATTTCTACAGTGTTGCATGTATTTGAACTTCCATTGTTAAATAGCCCTATTAAAATATTGGCTCCTTATTTCACAAATTGCCTCTTGTATAAATGGATATTATTGTCAGCTCGCAGAAATGGGGCTATATATTTTCAGTGACGTTAACTTTTTTCATATTTGATATTTAATATTACTGGAGTTCCATTTTCTAACTGAATGGTGTTACTTTGGACAGATTATTTAATGTTGTAATATTTGGTTTAAAATAGACTGCATGTCATTGTTTGCTTTAATGTTCAAGTGAATCTGTTAATCTAGTACTATATAGTGAGTTTAATTAGAGCAATAGCATGTTTAATTCACATACTAATAATCAATGCTTGTGGACCTTCCATAAATAAAATGTGATTTTTGTTTTTGTACAGAGAGCACAAGAAGGGCTGATCAGCAGCTCCACTGATGTTGTTTCCACAACACAGTTGAATGACAACATAATACAGACAATGGTTACACCAGTTACTGCTTCTGTGATGGGACAAGCTGAACCAGACTCCACAACACATTTTGAACTAAAGGCCGAATTTCCAGCATCAGATGATGGCAGGCCCATTGATTTATCGACTAGAAAAGCTATGGAACCTGATTCTACCACAGCGGGTACAAAAAGGGAAAATTGAATGAATTAATATGGAATTATTCTCTTTGTTGAATGTGACAGAATTTTAGTGCACTTCCAGAAAGCATTAGAGGAGCAGTAAATGAGGAGGTGCTTGAATTTGTGGGGAACCCTCAGTTGATGGGTATTGTGGATTGGAATCACTAGGTCTAAAGACGCAATATTAGAATGGACAAACAATGCATGTTGGTGACAATTTCAAAGGGAGGGAAAAAAAGTGATTGAGAAGTTTTATGCAGCACTGCAGGGTCATCATTATTTTAAACTTTTGTTATAAAAAAATCTCTGCTTTTATAGTTAATTATTGGGGAGCAGGACGTTTTTGGATATTAACAAACATTTTAATGGCAGAAGGAACTAACTGCTGTTCCGTCGCTGTTGTGTGGTATTACCATACAACGTTCTAAATAGACAATAGGTGCAGGAGGAGGCCATTCGGACCTTCGAGCCAACACCGCCATTCAATGTGATCATGGCTGATCATTCTCAATCAGTACCCCGTTCCTGCCTTCTCCCCATACCCCCTGACTCCGCTATCCTTAAGAGCTCTATCCAGCTCTCTCTTGAATGCATTCAGAGAATTGGCCTCCACTGCCTTCTGAGGCAGAGAATTCCACAGATTCACAACTCTTGACTGAAAAAGTTTTTCCTCATCTCAGTTCTAAATGGCCTACCCCTTATTCTGAAACTGTGGCCCCTTATTCTGGACTCCCCCAACATTGGGAACATGTTTCCTGCCTCTAACGTGTCCAACCCCCTAATAATCTTATACGTTTCGATAAGATCTCCTCTCATACTTCTAAATTCCAGTGTATACAAGCCCAGTCGCTCCAGTCTTTCAACATATGATAGTTCCGTCATTCCAGGAATTAACCTAGTAAACCTACGTTGCACACCCTCAATAGCAAGAATATCCTTCCTCAAATTTGGAGACCAAAACTGCACATGGTACTCCAGGTGCTGTCTCACTAAGGCCCTGTACAACTGCAGAAGGACCTCTTTGCTCCTATACTCAACTCCTCTTGTTATGAAGGCCAACATTCCATTGGCTTTCTTCATTGCCAAATAACGGACAAAATCCGCTTTACTGTTTTCTCCGATGTAATTTTTGTGTAGTGCTGTGGCAAATCTATATTTAAAAATTTATCTGTGTATTTGATAACTTTTGGTCATTTTTGAGATTAGCATTCGTTAACTTTTAAGGGCTCTGCTTTTATCTGCGAAGCACAACTCCGAGGGGATCCATGTTACCATCTACACCGTTAGAAGTCAATTAACTTTGAAAATATGCTCGTGGGGGGTTGCATGCATCAATCCTACCCAAAGTAGCATTGAAACGAGCGAATTAGAAATGTCATTGAACGGACAGAAAATTCTTGCATTTTTTTCCCATTGGCACATTTCCTCTGTTTTACAAGAACATTAAGAGGGCTTGATTATAAAGAACAGTTAGATAGGCTGATTGTAAAGAGCGGCTAAATGGGCTGGTACTCTTTTCCCTGGAGTATAGAGATGGAGAAGTGACTTGATAGAGGTATAGATTTAAAGTGGGAAAAAATAATTTAAGAGACTTGAGCAGCAACTTGTTCACACAGCTTGGTGCATTCATGGAATGAACCGCCATCGAAGGTGGTTGAGACAGGTACAATAGTGATGTTTAAAAGACATTTCAACAGTTACATGGATAGGAAAGGCTTAGAGGGATATGGAGCAAACACAGGCATATCAGACTAGCCCAGTTATGAAATCTGGTCGATATATTACTGGATTACTATGATTACTATGATTCTAACGGAATGCATTGAAATAAATTGTGCAATTTAGCTGTTTAAAATGACAGTAAAATACAATGCCAATTTCAAACTAAAATGACTGAATGCTGTTTAGTGGCATCCCCAGTCAATATTTAGTGATCAGTTATGTTTTTAGGTTGCAACCTTTTTACTAATGAATTTGTCACATTTGTTCTTGAAATATTTTTCTTTTTATTTTACAGAGAATGGCATATTTACGTTTAACTCGATAGGATTTTCCTTTGCAGAATTGGCGGCAAAGAATGAAGCATACACATTTGCACAGAAAGGTAATTTCTGAATACTTTAATAATTTGCCTGAAAACAGCAGTCATTTGGAACAATAACAGCAGTCATTTGGAACAATAACAGCAGTCATTAAGGAAACAAAGTAAAATAGTGGTTTATTAAATGAAAAACGAAGCATTTCCATGCCTTTTAAATCGCATATTCTTTTTATAAAACCAGTTGATCTGATTGAGCTGCTGCCTATCTAGCTGGTCTGACCTTCACAAGACACGACAAAGAAACCCGGATTATTGTCACCTCACTTTTTTTAGAAATTGAATCTACTATTTCATGCCCCAATACATTGTTCCAATCTTCAATCCTTTTGTTTCACACCTTCTGCCTTTTCATCTCTGGCCTTTGTCCAACAATCTGCCTATCAAAAACCGCCCCCCTCTATATCAACCTACTACCTGCCAGGCTTGGTCCTGCTTCTCTTTTTAGTTTAGTTTATCATTATTAAGGTACAGTTAAAATCTTTTTTGTTGGGTGCTATCCAGGGTCAGCGTAATGACAATACATGATTACAATCAAGTGGCCTAAGGTGTACAGAGGAAAAAGTGTGTAATGTTTAGTGCAAGATAAAAGTCTAGTAAAGTCTGATTAATGATAGTTTAAAGGTCTCCAATGAGCTAGATTGGAGGTTAGGACCACTCTAGTTGGTGAGAGGATGGTTCAGTTGCCTGATACCAGCTAGGAAGAAATTGTCCCTAAAACTGGAGGTATACATTTTCAAACTTCTGTACCTCTTGTCTGATGGGAGAGAGAAGAGGGAGTGTCCAGGGTGAGACTCGTCCTTGATTATGCTGGTGGCCTTGACGAGGCAGCGTGAAGTGTAGATGGAGCCAATGGAAGGAGGTTGGTTTCTGAGATGGACTGGACTGCGTCCACAGCTTTCTTCAATTTCTTGTAGTCTTGGATAGAGCTGTTCCCAAACCATACGGCATAGCATCCCGATAAAATGCTTTCTATGGCGCATCTGTAGAGGTTGTGAAGGTTGTTGGGGGCATGCTGAACTCCTAAGCCTTCGAAGGAAGTAGAGGTATTGGTGTGCTTTCTTGACCATTATTTTGATATGGCTGTTCCAGGACGAATTGCTGCTGATATTTATTTCTAAGAACGTGAAGCTATCAACCATCTCTGTTGTTGTCTTAGAGAACTGCGTAGCCTGGTGCTATCTCCTTCCTGTACTCCGTCATGTCATTATTTAATATCTGGACCTCTAAAGTGGTGTCGTCTGCAAATTTGTAAATTAAGTTGGATTGATATTTGGCTGCACAGTCATAAGGAGTATAGATGGGGAACACATTCTTGCAGGGCACCAGTATTGCAGATCATCATAGAGGATGATTTGTCACCAAAACTCACTGATTGTGGTCTGTTGGTCAGGAAGTTGAGGATTCAGTTGCAGGGGTGAGTGCTGACTCTAAGTTCCATGAGTTTGGAGATGAGCTTGGATGGAAAATGATATTGAAAGCGGAGATGTAGTCTATGAATAGACTGTTCCAGCTTTCCATCTCCCCACCACCACCACCATCAATCTGAAGAAGGGCGCTGACCCGAAATGTTACCTGAAAATGTTCTCCAGAGATGCTGCCTCACCCACTGAGTTACTTCAGCACATTGTGTCGTTTTTTTCTGTCTCAATTAATTGCTAATCTACTTTCATTGCCAGTGTAGGTGTGTTTAACTTTTCTTTGTGGTATGTTCATAAATGGGCTAAGAAGAATAAGTAAATTAGATGTCGTATTTTATTGTGTTATGCCCTTGATAATGCATCTTTTTTTTCTCATGAAAGAAACCAATTTTGTGTGGGAAAATGCAGGCATTCCTGTTTTTAAATCTGCGGTGACTCGAACTCCAGGTGATAATGAAGATGATGGTACTGATGTAGTATCTAGTGAAGAGATCCACTTTGAACCAATAGTTTCTTTACCAGAGGTAAACAGTAAACATTATGCATTATTGGAGGCAGTGTCTGTAGCATTATTCAAGAACAAATACATTATTTTAATTAATTAATTATGTCACCTTGGGTTTGTGTCATCGGTTTGTGAAAGCATTTGGCATTTGAAGTAACATTGATTTATCATAATCCATTTTCTAACATTAGTAAATTATTTAATGGTCATATTTCCATAATTTGTTTTCTTCTATGACATGATTTAAAAAGTTGCAGCTTGTCTTCAACTGGCTGCACTGAGGTATTTGATATCAACTTGGATAGAGTGCTGTAATTAAAGTTTATTATGCTGAGCTGAAGTGACCTCCTTCATTGGTGTGTGTGTGTGTTTTCAAAGTAAAACAAGCAGATGCTCTAGCACATGGCTTATCAGTAGAGTTTTTTTCAGTGCCCCTGGCTTGTTCGAGCAATCAACAACAATCTTGGAAAAAAGATTAGAACGGAAAATGCAAGAATTTTGAATTTGACCTACACACAGAATTCCACTGTGTGGAAATCATTTATTGATGATGGATTGAGTTATCATGGTCATTCCTTAAAGATGGTGCACAGATTTGCCATTTGGTGCAATCAGCAATTTTCTTGTTACTTGAACATGGTTTTTTTTAGATGTGCTTATTCTGAAAGTGATTTAAGTTAAGTTAGTAATTTGCATTGAGATCATTACATGCAAATTAATAAGCGAGATGAGGTTGGGGAAATGAAAGTGGTGACAGCAAAATTTAACAGGATGGATCAAAATGAGTTAAGGGACAATGAATCCAAATGATTTTGCCCCACCTAGTGGATAGAATGACATATCTAAATGGTGTCTACATCGATTAAATGTGGGAAATTGTACCTGTAATCTCTGGTTTTAATTTTGCATTGGGCATATTTGGATACAGATGACCCCTGCATTGTGACCATTCAGGTAATGGAAATTCACCATTGCAGAATTGATAATCATTACCCAAAATTTTTAGATCTGCATTAATATTTGCTCATGAAATTTATGTGCAGAAGGTGAGATAAATATAAATATTTTTTTTAATCACATGAAGCATCAGAAGCTGAGGGGAGACCTGACAGAAGCATATCAAATTATAGGAGACACAGATGTGGTGTCTCATGGTGGAAATATCAAAGACTAGATTGCTGTTTTAAAGTGAGAGGGCAACATTTAATGGAGATGTGCCGGACAAGTTGTTTTACACGCTGCCAGGGTTGGTGGAGACAGATATGATATGAAGGTTTTGGATATGGATATAGATATTGTGGGATATGGATCACATGCAGATAGAGGAATTTAGATTAATTTGGCATCATGTTCTGCACAGACATTGTAGGCCAAGAGGCCTGGTGCTGTGCTGTACTGTTCTAAGTTATTGAAACATTGAACTGAAGCAACATAATTAACCAATTTGCTTTCCCCTTGCTTGCCCTGAAATCTTCAATGAAATCAGTGGAGTCGGGCAACAGAGCAAACTGACTGATTCAGCATCTGTGTGTTTGGAAACTTGCTCATTATGCAACACATGTTTTGGATCACTAAATTATTGTCAACCAATGATCTATCACCCCTCTTTGCTTTTGACAATTATTTTCCTTTGAGTAAATTAAGACATCAAGATTAGGCATATACTACCTGCTTTGTTTCTGTTTCCAAATTCTAAAGTTATTCAACTGGTTATAAAACCTGCATTTTCTAGTCAATACAACCAATATCCAATTTGTTAATCTGCTGAGTCATCTGATTGTGTAATGATTGTGTAATGATAATTAAAGTAACATTTTTAACTACTATCTGTCAGCTCTAAATAAATGCCACAAATTTAACTGCAATTATAATTTTGGTTGTTTAATTGCTTTTAAATATAAATATATGTATGTGTGTGTGTGTGTTAAATCCTAGAATTGGGTCAGTAACTAATATAATGCAATTACTGGCTGTCATTGTCCCTTTAATTTTAGGAGTCTTGAATTTGCTATTAAATATCCATATTGTGAAAATATTGAGAATAACAAATGTTTTTGTGATGATAGGTTGAAACAAAATCTGGCGAAGAGGATGAGGAAATTATATTTAAGGAAAGATGTAAATTGTACCGATGGGACAGAGATGTTTCACAGTGGAAAGAACGAGGAGTTGGAGATCTTAAAATTCTCTCTAACCCCCTAAAGCAATGTTACCGTGTTCTTATGAGGAGAGAACAGGTTTTGAAAGTCTGTGCAAATCATGTTATCACTGATGAAATGGAGCTCAAATTAATGAATACATCAAGTAATTCTTATGTCTGGACTGCAGCAGATTACACTGGTAAGTTTTTCTCCTGCATTAATCAAACAGTGTGAATTATTTTTTTAATTGTGCTATTAGTTATGATTACTTTCTATGGGCACTTCAGTAACAAACTTTAGAATTCACCGGTCTAAATATTTAAAATCTCTGGGAAAACACATTTTTAGAATTAAATGATTTACTTCATTATTATGTCAAAATAATATAAATTATCTTTTAATATTAGATAGGAATGTAATATACCTTTTTACAATTTTTCAGATGGCGAAGCAAAAATAGAACAACTTGCTGTCCGATTCAAAACTCCAGAGTTGGCTGCTGTTTTCAAAAATAAATTTGAAGAATGTCAAAAAGCACTTTCACAGCTACAGAAATCTGATGAATGCCAGGTTATGTCCCAATCAGATGACAATAATCCTGCTGTTTATTTTGATGTATCAGCTGGTGAGGAGATGTTGGGAAGGATTACCATGGAACTGCTGGCAAATAAGGTTCCACGAACAGCTGAAAACTTCAGAGCCCTCTGCACTGCGGAGAAGGGTTATGGATTTAAAAAATCGATATTTCACAGGGTTATTCCAGGATTTGTTTGCCAGGTATTTATTAAACCTTTTATTTTTGGGAACTTGTTTTGATTTTGTCCAAATCTAGATTATTTGTACCAATATCTAATTTTAAAAGTCCCCATCAATGGTTTCCAATAAAGCCCCGCTCTTCCTACTGCCACCTGTTCCAAGTTATTTAACATGCACCAATTTTGCTTCATTGAGTGAATAACTAGTATTCAAATATGCTTTAAATAAATATTAGAGGTGTACTGGAATTCTATTTACGTATTGTGACCAGTTATTGATGATCTTGTGCTCAAACTATATAGGTTGAAAGATTTCAAAAGAATTGAAACTAGAAGAGCCAGAATGTTCTAAATCTAAGACACTGATTTACTCCTAGGGATAAATTCTCAGCAATTTCTCCAGCTAAATTGCAAATGTTCTTTGTGGTTCCTGATTTTTGAGCTTATTTTCTAAATTATTTGCGTTTTAAATATTGCAAAGGGGTGGGCTGTAACTTCCTATCAGCAGAAGGCAGTGTAAAAATGGATGGATCAACGCATAAATATGCAGCAATTGAGAGGAAATATTAACAGCATGAGGTTTCAAACTTTAGATGGAATGTAGGTTTGCAACGTTTGTTACCTAATCAAATTGCATTCTGTTTCAGGGTGGTGATATCACCAATTCCAATGGATCTGGTGGAAAATCTATTTATGGTGGTAAATTTGAAGATGAAAACTTTATTTTGCGACACACCTGTCCTGGTTTGTTGTCTATGGCAAATAGTGGCCCAGACACCAATACCTCGCAGTTCTTCATCACGCTGAAAGAAGCCCCACATTTAGATATGAGACATGTAATTTTTGGCTATGTAAAAGAAGGCATGGATGTTGTGAAACAAATTGAAACGTTTGGTTCAAAAGATGGCCACACAAGTAACACCATTATGATCACTGATTGTGGACAAATATCTTAAACAGAATACCTGGTTTCACTCCGTGCTTATGCACGCTTATGTAAAAATCTTAACATTAAGGATTCAGAATGGTGTAATGCTGGATATTGCGATGGCGTAAAACTGTACTGGTCTAAACTTTGGATGTCATTTTTTCATTGGATATTGCATGTATCAGAATAAAATTTTTGACAAACATTAACAAGCAGTGGCATCAATCTGAAGCGTACACAACATGGTTTTATAACACTTGCAGTTTTAGTCAAACTGTAAAAGGAGCAGTGCTTTTAAACCTGGCAATTGGCATGGAAAGAATATTGTCGTATTTACAACCTTTTTGAGAATATAATATTTGAGAATTATTGAGATGCAACTTGGTAATTGCATTCCAGTTCTAAAAGTGAATATTGGGAGCAGAATTATGAGATTTTTGCCTAATTTTGCATATTTTGGTGCTGTTAAAATTTTAGTGCAACATTACACCGGGATATTTTTCATTTCTAATCCTTGAATTTTCTGATTCACTGTCTTGCTGTCAAGAATTACGTTCTGCTGTCAACATTGCAAATACTGATTTAATTGTAAAATGTAAAATTTAACAGATTCTCTAGTATTTGCGAATGTTTGTGATTGGCTCTGTAATTTTAAATTGGTAAATTTAAATTGTTAAAACCATAAGTTTATACATATTTATAATAAAGGAATAATTCTGTATCAACTTTAAGCAGTTTCTTCTTTTAGGTTCAAATTCATGCAAACTTTAAGTGTGGGGATATAAACTTTAAATTTTATATTTTCTCAATGCTTTTCAATTGGGTATCGGAGCACCGGAGACCCGGGTTTGATACCGACTAAGGGTGCCGTCTGTACGGAGTTTGTACATTCCCCCCGTGATCGCGTGGGTTTTCTCCGAGATCGTCGGTTCCCTCCCACACTCCAAAGACGTACAGATATGTAGGTTAATTGGCTTGGTGTATGTGTAAATTGTGGGGATCGCTGTTCGGTGCGGACTCAGTGGGCCGATGGGTGTTTTTCCATGCTGTATCTCTAAAACTAAAAAAAAAAAGCACAATACCATGACATTTGGAAGCATTTAATATTTATATTTTACTCAATGTTGCTGCACAGATCTCTCACGAGAACTAAGTTTTCCTTATTTTGCGTAGGCTGTTGATTTCCCAGTCCATCTGACTGTATTGCTACATCTAGAGCAGGGGTGTCAAACTACCAGCCCGTAGGCCGCATTCGGCCCGCAAAGGGGTCCAATCCGGCCTGCGAGATGATTTTGGGGAAAATAGTATATTTGCAACCATTTATGTATCTGTACACCAGCTGCTCTCTCCCCCTCGCCCCGCCGCTCCCCCCCCTCCCCTGTCGCTCCTCCCCTGCCGCTCTCTCCCCCCTCGCCCTCCCTCTCTCGTCGCTCTCATGGGACAGGCCATGTGGTAACGTGGGCGGGAAGGGGCCGCCGCTGGGGAAGGTGGGGAGTCTCAGCGTTGTTGTGGACAATGGGAAGTCAAGTCAAGTCAAGTCAATTTATTTGTATAGCACATATAAAAACAACCCACGTTGACCAAAGTGCTGCACATCTGACCAGGAAAAAAAAGAAACATACAGTGGCAGGCAGCCAAACACAACGGCGCGGCCATCTTGAACAAAATGTTAATTCAATCACCCACAGTCCAACAATAAAAGCACTAAACAGGCACCCAAAATTACCCAACCCCAAAAACCCCCCAAAACACAGTCCAACAATAAAAGCATTAAATAGGCATTCAAATCACACACCCCAAAACCCCCCAAAACACAGTCCAACAATAAAAGCATCAAACAGGCACTCAAACCACCCAACCCCAAAAACACACAAAAAAAGAAACATCCATCAAAGAAACATCCATCACAGTGAGTCTCCTCCAGTCCTCTCTCTCCTCACTGTGATGGAAGGCCACAGTGCCTGGGCTGCCGCCACAGAGACCACCACCATGTACCTGAGACCTAGGTGAGTGCGTGGATGGAGGCTGGTGGGAAGCCGCTGCACTGAAGCCAGCGATCCAAAATCTGAGCTGCTCTCCAGGGGTGGGGGCTCTGCGTTTGGGTTAAGGTTAGGTGGGATGCGAAGACGTATGGTTAGGTGGGATGCGAAGGGCTGGTAGTTATGTGGGAATAGGGGAGAGAAGGGAGAAGGTGGTGGTAAACGAAGGGGAAGGGGAGCAGACGAGGGAAGGGAAGGTTTTAGGGATGAGGGAAGAGGGTGTCAATGGAAGGGAGTGGGGGAGGAGGTGGTAAAGAAAGAAGTAGGGCGGGACGGGGTGAGGAAGGGAGCAGATGAGAGAAGGAATGGTGTTTAGGGAGGAGGTAAGGAAAGAGGATGAAGTAAGGGAGGGGAGTAGATGGAAGGAAGGAAGTGGGGATGAGAGAAGGGATAGGCTGAGGAAAGGGAGAGGGCAACCGAGGGTAGAGAAGGACGAGAGGTGGGGAAGGTAGAAGGATGGGGAGCGGGGCCTTCAGGTGAGATGATGGACAGACCATCTTTCCCCCTGCCAGGTACCTGCTGTTTGGCTGTTCACCGCCCAGCCAGCCCAAACATAAACATTGTAGGAAGACTATAAGACTGGGGAACAGAATTCGTCCATTTAGCCCTAAGTCTACTTTGGCTTTCAACCATGGATGATCTATTTTCTCTTTCAACCACATTCTATTGTCTTCTTTCTCCCTGTAACCTAATCAAGACCTGTCAATCTCTGCCTCAAAAATACCCAATGTCTTGGCCTCCACCGCTGTCTGTAGCAATGAATTCCACAGATTCACCACCCATTCCTCCTCATCTCCATTTTGAATGTGTGACCTTTTATACTGGTGCTGTGAGGTCTGGTCCTAGACTCTCCTATTACTGGAAACATTTTCACATCCACTCTATCTAGGCTGGGGCCTAGATACCAATCAAAAGTAATGCTTGCTAGGCAATCTTCTTCATAAGAAACGAAATTTGTAAAGTGAAACACTTTGTAGTTATAGCAGAGACTGAGACATATGGGAGCAGGTTGAAAAAAACGAAGGAAACGAAAGCTGTGGGAGCACGTGCACGTGAACAACTGATCCGGCCCGCATGAAGTCGCATTTTGCCCATTCCAGCCCGTGACCTAAAATGAGTTTGACACCCTGATCTAGAGTGAACAAATGGGAAAGATCAATTCAGTTGCATTCATTGGAGTACCAAGGCCATCTCAATTTCAGTTGAGCTGAGGTACAGAGAATATACTTGTATGTGTACCTGTCATGCCCTAATGGATTTTTTAATGTATTTGATTTTTTTGATTGGCACAGACAAGTTAGGCTGAAGGGCCTGTTTTCGTATTGTATGATAACAGTATAACAGTATAACAGAGCTTTATTTGTCATTCGGTACCGAGGTACCGAACGAAACTACATAGCAGTCATACAAAAAAAGAACACAAGACACATAACCCCAACACAAATGTCCATCACAGTGACTCCAAACACCCCCTCACTGTGATGGAGGCAACAAAACTTCCACTCTCTTCCCCACGCCCACGGACAGACAGCTCGTCCCCGACCGACCCGCACAGTCCCCGCAAGGGGATGGACGTCCCCGCGGCCGAATCGCACCGGGTGTTGAAACGTCTCGCGGCCGAGCCGGGCGATGAAAGGCCCCGCGACCAAGCCTTGCGCAGCTAAGTCCCGTGGCCGAGCCGCACCGGGCGATGTTAAGTCCCGCGGCCGAGCCGCACCAGCGATGAAAAGTCCCGCGGCCGAGCTGCACCGGGCGATGTAAAGTCCCGCGGCCGAGCCGCACCGGGCGATGTTAGGCCCCGCAGCCGAGCTGCACCAGGCACTGTTAAGTCCAGCGGCCGAGCCGCACCAGTGACACCAGTGACACCCTGTTTATTACTTTCGTGGAAGATAGACACAAAATGCTGGAGTAGCTCAGTAGGACAGGCAGCATCACTGGAGAAAAGGAATGGGTGACGTTTCGGGTTGAGGCCCTTCAGACTGATGTCAGGGGAGACAGATACATTGATGGGGTCGTGTAAGGTGTGAAAATAGAGCAAAGGGAATGTAGATCAAGGAAAATGTATAGATCATTGTTAGCTGGGAGAAAGTAACAACAAAGCAGATAAAATGTAGTTGGAGACAGTAAGAATGGTCGGAGAACTGGGAAGAGGGAGGGATGGAGAGAGGTTACTTGAAGTTAGAGAAGTCAATGTTCATACCGGAGATGTGAGCTGCCAAGCTAAATATGAGGTGCTGTTCCTCCAATTTGCGCTGGGTCTCACTGACAATGGAGGAGGCCCAGGACAGAAAGGTTAGTGTGGGAATAGAGGGGGAGTTAAAGTATTTAGCAATCGGAAGATCAGGTAGGTTAAGGCGGATATACATATACATGCATATACATATATATATATATATATATATATATAGTTTCTTGTGATTTCCTCTAATTATTTGTTTAGCAACCTTCTTTCAATCTCTCTCTCTCTCTATATATATATATATATATATTCATATTCATTCTCATGTATAATCTCACACTTCTCAGCACATGGTTCTCCCACTGGTCTCACAAAATGCTGGAGTAACTCAGCAGGTCAGGCAGCATCTCAGGAGAGAAGGAAGGGGTGACATTTCGGTTTGAGACCCTTCTTCAGACTCATGTCAGGGGGGCGGGACAAAGGAAGGATATAGGTGGAGACAGGAAGATAGAGGGAGAACTGGGAAGGGGGAGGGGAAGAGAGGGACAGGAACTATCTAAAGTTGGAGGTCAATGTTCATACCACTGGGCTGCAGGCTGCCCAAGCGAAATATGAGGTGCTGTTCGTCCAATTTCCGGTGGGCCTCACTATGGCACTGGAGGAGGCCCATGACAGAAAGGTCAGACTGGGAGTGGGAGGGGGAGTTGAAGTGTTCAGCCACCGGGAGATCAGGTTGGTTAAGGCGGACTGAGCGAAGGTGTGGAGCGAAACGATCGTCGAGCCTGCGTTTGGTTTCGCCGATGTAAATGTGATATCTTGAGCTCAGACACAGAACAACAAGTTAACTCCCAAGGCTGCACAGCGCCACTGTGGTTTATTCAAACATTTACAATCCTTCACCAAAGGTGGTGCTATTACAACTCCTTCCACCCTAATTTAAAAAAAAAAAAAAAAAAAAAATTCCTGGTGGACATTTTGTTTTGACTATAACCGACGGTATGAAATTATTACAATCTTGTCTATTAGTTTATTTTTATACAACCGGAATAAAATGAGGGCATCATGCCTCTATGTGGTATATACAATGATATGTACATTTCAGGCAATAACTTTACAAATTTAACCTTAGCACTGGGTTTCTCCTTCTTTCTGGATATCTTCCCTGACCAAAAGTCTCTGACTGTTTACTACCACTTGGACTCATTGTTAATCCAGTCAAAGCCTTCCTTTTGACCTACATTCATAGATTCCAGTCCATCAGTCAATTTTGTTTGACTGTCAACCCCACTTGAACCTCCAATTTCAGGCTGATTCAAGCTCTCCCTAACTTGTGTACCTTCTTGTACCATTTCGGGTTCATCTGGTACCTGTACTTGAGGGGTAAGCCAATTATCTGACTCGTCTACTTTGTCTGATTTCAAGATTCAAGATTCAAGATAGCTTTATTTGTCATCCAATATTGGACGAAATTCAGTCACCCACAGTCCAACAATAAAAGCATTAAATAGGCATTAAAATTACACAACCCCAAAACACACAAAAAAAGAAACATCCATCAAAAAAACATCCATCACAGTGAGTCTCCTCCAGTCCTCTCCTCACTGTGATGGAAGGCCACAATGTCTTTCCCTTCTCCTGCCATCTTCTCCCGCGGCCAGGTTGTTGTGGTTGGAGGCCGCGCCGGACGGTCCGCAGCGGCCCGAGCCTAAGGCGAGTCGCAGCAGCTCCCGCAGCCTCCGAAGACGGCCGGCTCCGCCGATGATAAATCCGATCCGGGGCGGGCGAACACGCTGCTACTGTTGCTGCACGTCGGGGCGGTCGTGGCTCCCGACATTGAAGCCCCCGCCCAGCAGAGAAAAATCCCGCGGCATATTTTAGGCCGCGCCGGATGGTGAAATGTCCGCGGCCCAAGCCCCGCGATCCGGGGCGGGCGAACACGCTGCCGCTGCCGGAGCTCCCGATGTCGGCATCCACGCGGCCTGAGCCTAAGGCGAGTCGCAGCCGCTCCCGCAGCCTCCGAAGACGGCCGGCTCCGCTGATGGTAAGTCCGATCCGCGGGCTCTGCGAACCAGAGCCCTGGAGGCCGACAGCTCCAGGAGTTGGGCCGATGGTTGGGCCGCAGCAGGAACGGAGACAACACCCAGAAAATAAAGGTCGGGTCTCCGTTCGGAAGGGACACCTATTTACAATTTTACAGTTCCCCCCCTCCCCCCCACATACACACACAGTACACAAACACAAAAACACCACATCACAACTACAATTAAGACAAAAAAACAACAAAAACACAAAGACATATGGACTGCAGGTAAGCCGCAGCTGCTATGGCAGCGCCGCCATTTCAACCTGTGCTTGCATAGGCATGACATGGTCAATGTGTACTTTTCTCACATTACCATTTCCAAACATCTTGACCAAATATGTCCATGGTCCGCACTTTTTTACTACTCTTCCAGGTAACCACTTCACCCACTTGTGATGATGGTTTTTCACCTTTACCTTCTGATTTAACTCAACACTCCTTTCCTTTACTCTACTTCCATCATGATATGCTTTTTGTTTCTCCTGTTTCTCTTCTACTGTTTGAGCCAAGTTTGGTTTCAACAGTGAAAACCTTGTTCTGGGTTTTCTTTTCAAGAACAGTTCAGCTGGTGTTTGACCAGTAGTGGTGTGAGGTGTGTTTCGGTATGTAATCAGAAAGTTAGCCAGTTTGTGAAACAACGACAACTGTCTTTTCTTTGGATTTGGATCCAGCAGTTGTTTGACTAATGTCCGCTTCACAATTTGCACTGTGCGTTCTGCTGCTCCATTGGACGCGGGATGGTATGGAGCTACTCTAGTGTGTTTTACACCATTCCCTTTCATGAATTGTGCAAACTCTTGTGAACAGAATTGTGGTCCGTTATCAGACACAATTTCCTCTGGAAATCCATAGGACGCAAATAACCCTTGCAAAATATCTATCGTTTTGCTGGATGTCGTTTTGTTCATCGGAAACACCTCAACCCACTTGGAGTGACTATCAATCACAATGAACAATTGTTGTCCATCCAACTCTGCAAAGTCAATGTGTAATCTTTGCCACACTCTAACCGGCCATTTCCATGGCTGTAGCGGTACTGTGGGTGGATTCTTTCCAACTGCTTGACATGTGCTACACTCTTTCACCCTTTGTTCTATGTCCTTATCTAGACCCGGCCACCATAGATAGCTTCTAGCTAGACTCTTTGTTAGACACATTCCCAAATGCTGATCATGAAGATCTTCTAGCAATTTTACTTCATATTTTTCAGGTATTACCACTCTCGCTCCCCGCATGACACAACCTTGGTCTACTGAGAGTTCGTTCCTGCGAACAAAGAATGGTGTCAGTTCTGCCTCTGAATTTGGCAATTTGTTTGGCCATACATTAGTAATATATTCCTGCACTTTTGACAAAACTCTGTCAGTGCAAGTAGCCTTCCGAATGTCTCCTGAGGTGATAGGCAACTCATCTATATGAGAGAAATAAAACAAGTCCTCTGTTTGGTGTAACCTCTGATTCCAAAGGTAATCTCGACATGGCATCAGCATTGCTGTGCTCTTCTGCCTTACGATACTGAATGTCATACTGGTATGCAGACAATATCAATGCCCATCTTTGCATTCTAGCTGCTGCCAGAGTTGGAATGTGTGCTTTTGGATTTAGGATCACTATCAACGGCTGGTGATCTGTCTCGATTACAAACCTTCTGCCATACAAGTATTTGTGAAACCTCCTAACGCCAAAAATCAATGCAAGAGCCTCTCGCTCTATTTGCACATAATTCCTCTCACTGGCATTGAGTGTTCTAGACGCAAATGCTATTGGCCTTTCCTCTCCATTTTCTAACACATGAGAGATCACAGCACCAACACCGTATGGTGAAGCATCACATGCTAACTTCATCGGCTTATGACATCGTAATGAACAAGCATCGAACTCTCTGCCAACTGAGCTTTACATGACTTGAAAGCTTGATCACATTTACGTGTCCACGTCCATGGTACATCTTTCCTCAAAAGCTCATTCAAGGGATGTAAACAGGTGGACAGATTTGGCACAAACTTCCCATAGTAATGCACTAATCCTAAAAAGGATCGGATCTCAGATATGTTTCTGGGAGTGGGTGCATTTTTGATCGCATCAACCTTACCCTTGGTGGGGTGTAGACCATCCTTGTCTACCTTATGACCCAAGTACTCTACCGAGTTCTGAAAGAACTCACACTTCTGTGCCTTTACTCTTACACTGTGTGTTTCAAGTTTGAGTACCACCTCCAACCTTTCATCATGTGTCTGCCTGTCAGGGGCTGAGATGAGGATGTCATCCAAGTAACACACCACACCTTCAATTCCCTATAGAATTTGTGTCATTACCCCTTGAAAAATCCCTGGGGCTGATGATATACCAAATGGAAGCCTATTGAACTGAAACAATCTCAAATGCATGTTAATAGTTAGCTTGGATTTCGATTCATCATCTACACCCAACTGCAAGTAGGCATTTGTCAAGTCCATTTTTGTGAAAACTTGGCCGCCTGTGAGGGTGCTAAACAAATCCTCTGCCGTTGGTAGGGTATCTGGTCTGCTATCTTCAAGTACCCGGTTTACGGTCACCTTATAATCCCCACACAGTCTAACACTACCATCAGATTTAGGTACAACTACAATGGGTGTTGCCCATTCACTATTTTCTACCTTACTGATAATGTTCTCAGCTTCAAGTCTTTTCAGTTCTTTCTCGACCTTGTCCTTAAGAGCATACGGCACAACCCATGGTTTGCAATGCACTGGTGTTGCATCCTTCTTCACACGTACTTTCGCCTTGTACCCCTTAATTGGCTCTCCCTGGTCGCTAAACACCTTCGGATGTTTCTTGATTACGTCCTCCGGACACTTTAATTCTTCACGAATGAGGAATATCTCGTTCCAGTTGAGCTTCAAGATCTGCAGCCAATTCTGACCTAGCAACGCAGGTTTATTCCCCTTTACAACTACGAGGGGCAACTCCACCTGTTGCTCCTTATACCTAACTGGTACATGTACGCATCCTAACACAGGAATCTTCTCTCCAGAGTAACCACGTAGCTCGATTTTCTTCTCTTCCAATGGAATTTGACTCAGCTTCTCCCGATACACCAATTCTGGAATCACACTCACAGATGCTCCTGTGTCGACTTCCATGCTGACATGAGCTCCATTCAACTGGACTTGTATGGACACATTCTTTGTCTTCCGGTTTACTAGCTCATTGCTGCAGATGGTGTATATCTCGAGTAGCTCTTCCTCTGTCTGCAGTTGCTCCACAGAATGCAGCTTACTTGAACCTATTTTCAGCTTAGCCTTTCGACAAGCCTTCGCTAGGTGTCCCATCTTGTGACACGAGTAACACTCTGCCGTGCCACTGTAGAATTCCTTATCTACACAGACAAGTAAAGCTGGGGAGTCGACGAACCCACGCTCGTCGCCAATTTGTGATATCTTGAGCTCAGACACAGAACAACAAGTCAACTCCCAAGGCTGCACAGCGGCACTGTGGTTTATTCAAACATTTACAATCCTTCACCAAAGGTGGTGCTATTACAGTAAAGAAGTTGACATCTGGAGCAGCGGATGCCATAGATGAGGTTGGAGGAGGTGCAGGTGAACCTTTGTCTCACCTGAAAAGACTGTTTGGGTCCTTGGATGGAGTTGAGAGGGGAGGTAAAGGGACAGGTGTTGCATCTCCTGCGGTTGCAGGGGAAAGTACCCGGGGGTGGGGTGGTTTGGGTAGGAAGTGTGAGAGAGAGGTAAAAAGGGATAATTGATTTAAACTAAGGACCATGAGAAATAGCTGACCCAACTGTGCTCGGCTAGATAAGAACCGCAAGAACAAATGGTGACATTCCAAGGATAAGGGCAAGATATCCAAAGAACTAGCAGAGAGAGCACAAGATAACCAGAGAACTAGGGGAGAGGGCAAGATAACCAGAGCACTAGGAGAGAGGGCAAGATATCCAAAGAACTAGGAGAGAGGGCATGAACTACTCTGTACTGCGCCTGCCTAATAAGATAAATGAATATTGCAAAAACGCCCCGCATGACAAGATGCCTCATTTAAATGCACATGCGATGTATGATGTGGGAGGCAACAGGGGCGGTGTCGTTAGATTGTGCACCTCAGTGCTCCGATTGGAAGGAGTCCAGAGGGGAGGAATTAAAGGTGTGACAATTGTAAATTGATGTGAATAAAAAGAAGGGATTTTCCCGACCTCGGTGTGTCTTGAGAGGGAAGGCACCCAACTCTGCAGACTTGCAAATAAAATACTTGTTTCTCTAGATTGTCTCGAGCATCGTGATTGTGAGCACTCACATTTGCATCTCACAGAAGGGACGTTAGAGAGCATTGGTCATTTTAGTGGCTGTCAAGGGTTTAACTAATCAATTCACCAATTCAAATTTTCTTAGCTCCCAGTATAAAGTTAAATGTCTTTTCGATTCTCTTGTGGATGCAGTAAAGTTCTATTGTTTGCAAATGCCTAATCTCTGACTTTTTTAAATAAAACAAAAAGAGATATAGCTTGTGGAGTTGAAATTAAAATTAACAGAGAAAGCAAAGAAGAACAGTTCATTAAATTGGCCTGATACAGAGTGGATCGAGTGCAAATATTCAATCAGTAACATCCAAAGTTTAAAGATCATGAAGCAGCAACTCTTCAAGAAATAGTTATAAATGTCAACTATCAACTTATCCAAGAAGTTGAACAAAAATAATTGTTTGCAAATATTATATATACGAAGACATCGCAGAGTTGTGAACGCTGCCAGTCTAGCACACAGAATCTGCTTACTAAGATGGCGCTGAAATGTACCCATGACCTACTACGGTTTGTAGGGCCGAGTGGTCTATCTTGCTCCTCTAGTATCTTTGGTGCGCACCGAGGCGCCGTCGCCATGGCGCCCAGCCTGCCCTTTCACCCCGCACAAGCGGAAGTTCTGGCCCGACCCGAGCGGCTCCAGATTCAAACGGTCGCCGGGCGGCACGGTGGCGCAGCGGTAGAGTTGCTGCTTTACAGCGAATGCAGCGCCGGAGACTCAGGTTCGATCCTGACTACGGGTGCTGCACTGTAAGGAGTTTGTATGTTCTCCCCGTGACCTGCATGGGTTTTCTCCGAGATCTTCGGTTTTGTTGGCGTTTGCATCTCAAGGGCAGGATAGTCGGTATTATGCTTTTATTCTTCGGAGGAATAAACACACATGCTCTCATACGTCGGTGTTGCTTTAACCGGAAGTGAAGACTTTTATTTTGTTTTCACATGCATTTTATATCTGGTACACCGGAAGTGACGTCAGTATAAGAGCACAGTTAAACAGTTTCAGTTTAACATCCAACACCCCCACTTGCTCTTATGCTGTGCATTACATTTAACAACATATACAACATAACTTAATCTGATTACATTCTCTGTATCACCACATTTTACACATTTACAGTGTTCAACCTTTCAACAAAAATTTTTTTTGTTGTTATGATTTTACACTCCAAACATATAATCCCTAAATTTCTCAGTTTTAAACTTTGTTGCAGGCTTAGTTAAGATATCTGCAACCATGTCTGCTGTTGGACAATACTCAATGATTACTTTCTTATCACTGAGTGCAGACCGAATGAAATGATACCTAATGTCGATATGTTTGCATCTTTGTCGGTTCACTGGGTTCTTTGATAATGCAATCGCACCTTGATTGTCCTCAAAGATTTTCACTGGCTCGTACTGGCAATCTTTGTCCATTCCTTTCAATAGCTGCACAAGATACAAGCTCTCTTGTGTAGTAGCCGTCATTGCCATATATTCGGCTTCACATGTGGATAAGGCTACTGTCTGCTGTTTCTTGGATTTCCATGAAATAACAGGCCCATTTTCAGACAAACTAAAACAATATCCTGTTGTGCTTCGCCTGTCATTTTGATCTGCCGCCCAGTCAGCGTCACTGTATGCAACAAGTTTGAGTTTTTCCTCTCTTTTCTTGTAACACAGCTCCTGGTTTATAGTACCCTTTAAGTACCTCAACACATGTTTGGTAGTTATCCTATGTTGTTCTTTAGGCTCTGCTAGATATTGTGACAGTTTACTGACAATCCAGCTTAAATCAGGCCTTGTACATGTCATTACATATATCAAGCTGCCTACCACTTCCCTGTATTGTGTTGGATAAACAGGCTCATCATCATCATAAAAGTTTTGTTTCTGTTCACATAGAGTTGACCTTGTTTTACAGTCAGACATTCCAAACTTCTCCAGTATTTTTGCTATGTACCTCTTTTGGTTCATTTTTATTTCTCCCTCTGTCTGTGAAAAATCAATGCCTAGAAAATGTCTAAGTTTCCCAAGATCTTTCATCTTAAACTTTGCACTTAGCATTTCTTTCACACCATTGAGAGATTCTTTATCACTGGCAGCAATAATTAGGTCTTCAACCCACATGATCAGAATTATTCTCTCATTTTCAGTCTCTTTACTGTACACGCAGTGATCTGCTGGATTTTGTGCGAAACCATTTTTACTGAGATGATCATGCAGCATCTTGTTCCAGTTCCGTCCTGACTGTTTCAGTCCATACAGTGATTTGTTAAGTTTGCAGACCAGCTTTATACCTGTGTCTGTTTTCACTTCAAATCCTTCAGGTTGTTCAATATACAGCTCACAATCAATTGGAGCATGTAGATAAGCTGTTTTCACATCCATCTGGTGTAATTCCAAATCGTACTGAGCTGCTAGCTGCATCAGACTGCGCACTGATGTCATGTTAGCTGTTGGGGAAAACGTCTCCTTGTAATCTATTCCTACTACTTGACTATACCCCTTTGCAACATACCTGGCTTTGTATGTCTCAGTCTTATCTGAAGATTCTTTTACTGCAAACACCCACTTCCCCCCCCCACTGCATTTTTGCCCTGTGGTATTGTGGTTAGAGTGTATGTGTCATTTTCTTTGAGAGATTCGATTTCCTCCTTCATAGCTTTAGCCCAAATGTCAGATTTTGATGAGCTCATAGCTTCTTTGAAGGTTTGTGGAACATTATACATCACTCTGTAGCAGTAGTCTACGTTTACATTTATCTGGTCATCCTCTTCTCCTTTACACTCATAGTCTCGTAAGTACTGTGGGCTTTTCCTTTCTCTCTTAGGATAGCGTGTGCTCTGACTATTTTCACCCTGTCCAGTTTGAGTGTTGCTATCACTCTCAGTAGTATCCGTGTGTGACTTCAGTGTCACTTCTGGACTCTGATCAGTCACCTCTGCGTTTGGTCTGGGGGATGTTAATCTCTTCCCAGGATAGTCATCATCACTCATCTCCATATCTGTCTGAGTTTGGCATTCAGTTACACTTTTTATTATGAACTTCACTAGTCTGTTTTTGAGAACTCGCCCTGTCTCTGGGTAGTAGACTAAATATGCAGGGCTGTTTTTGTCATAACCTACAAAAATCCCTTTTTCACATCTTGAGTCTAACTTCTTTTTGACTTGTTTGTATGAGAAACAGACTGATCCAAACTTCTTCATTTTTGAAAGATTAGGCTTTCTGCCTGTCACCATGTAGTGTGGAGTCTGACCAACACGTTTGTTGTAGCATCTGTTGTGGATTACTGCAGCAGTCATTACAGCATATGTCCACAATTCTTTCGGTAGGTTACTCTCGAGTAGCATGCACCTTGCCATTTCAAATAGCGTTCTCCAGTTTCTCTCAGCTGTCCCATTTTGATGGGGGGAGTAAGGTGCGGAGGTTTCATGCCTTATGGCATTTCTACTGAGCAATGATTGGAAATCTGCTGCTGTGAACTGTGCCATTATCAGACCTTATGCACTTAATTTTTCCATAGGGGGCCACGTCCGCTATGAACTTTTCTGTAGCTTTTATAGTGTCACGTTTTGTTTTCAAGAAGTAAACAAACACTGCTCCTGAGTAGTCATCTGTGAAAGTTTGTATGTATTTGTATCCATCTTTTGCTTCTGGCTCTATAGGGCCAGCCAAATCAGTATGCACTAACTCAAGTGCTTCTTTAGCCCTTACATCTGGCTCTCTGTTCCTGCTCTGTGCAAATTTGCCTTTTATACAGACCTCACAGTTGAGTTTGGACTTATCAACTTTACCTTTGATTTTCATGCCCTCTGTTACCCTCTCTAACTGTGATACATCATCATAGTTACAGTGACCAAGTATCTCGTGCCATGTTTGAATATCATAACACCCGTGACATCCGTCATTAGTTTTATGACTTACAGTGTTTAGATAGTATAGTCTGTCGTACTCCTTAATGTCGAACTTGGTACCGTTCTTGTGGATGAGCTCGTTGCTGCCTTGGCGAAAGATCACTGAAGCTCCGGTGGTCGTTGCTGCCTTGACAGAGAAGATGTCCTGAGGGAATGATGGGATGTACAACGCCTTTCTCAGCGTCGTCCTCACACGACGGCCCTCGCTGTCTCTCAGGTACACCTCTGCTTCGCCTTTCCTCCGTGCGACACCGCTCGTCCTTGTCCCGTCAGCCAACTCGATGAAGTGTTTGGCGGGCTGGAAAGTCTCATCAAAGTTCTTAAACTTTTCAATGTCTGTGATTATGTGTGACGTTGCACCCGTGTCGACCATAAGCCCTTTACGAGTCTCTTCACTTGCCTGGCAGTCATTTATTTTGAATGCAAATGTGTGGTCGTTGGAGTCGGATGCTTGTTTCACGTTGTCTCGCTTTTTCTTTCTGCAGTTTGCCTCCTTATGAGTGGGGCTCTTGCAAAAACTGCACCACTGTCTCTGTTCTTTACCGCTGCGCTCTCCGCTGCATTCCCACGCTTTGTGGCCCGTCTGACCGCAGTTGTAGCAGGTGAATGTCTTCTCTGAGCCTTTAGTCCTTTCTTTCACCCAGCCTCTTGCTTTCATTACGTTGTCGTCACTCATATGGCCGCTAAATCTTTCAGTGCTCTCGTAGCTTCTCAACTTGGTCTTAAACTCACCAAAAGTTGTCTTCTCATCACCCTGTGTTATGTGGATGGCAAATGGCTTCAATGTCTCTGGCAAGCCTTTCAGAATCATGGCAATCAGCAGCCCGTCACTAAGAGTTTCTCCGGCTTTTCTTAGTGCTGTAATCGTCGTTTCTGCACGAATAATGTATTCTGTTACACTTTCGTTTATGGCCTTTTTCAGCGACGTCAGCTCGGTGTAGAGGCCGATCACTCGCGGCTTCCCTGTGTCCGCGTAATGGCTCCTCAGTAGCTGCAACGCTTTTCTCCCGTCGTCTGCCGCTTCTCTCATAATGAGCGACAAACTTTTGTCGTCTAGCACTTGTATCAGCTCGGCGTAGGCTTTTTCGTTTTTCTCGGCTTCCTCGTCGTCTTCTTCGTCGGTAGCCGGCTCGTTCAGAATTGTTGACTTTAAGCCTTGTAGCCGCAGGTGGCCTAAAAACTTTGTTTCCCATAATTCGTGATTCTTTTCATCTCCGTCGAAGCATAATCTGTTCCATCGGCTTCCACCATCCCTCCTGGGCCCATAACCTGTTGGCGTTTGCATCTCAAGGGCAGGATAGTCGGTATTATGCTTTTATTCTTCGGAGGAATAAACACACATGCTCTCATACGTCGGTGTTGCTTTAACCGGAAGTGAAGACTTTTATTTTGTTTTCATATGCATTTTATATCTGGTACACCGGAAGTGACGTCAGTATAAGAGCACAGTTAAACAGTTTCGGTTTAACATCCAACAGGTTTCCTCTCACACTCCAAAGATGTGCAGGTATGTAGGTTAATTGGCAGAGAGTGATGTGTGTGTGGGGGGGAGGGGGGCAGAGAGTGGTGTGTGTGTGTGGGGGGCAAAGAGTGATGTGTGTGTGGGGGGAGGCAGCCAGAGAGTGATATGTGTGTGTGTGTGGGGGGGGGGGGGGGGGCAGAGAGTGATGTGTGTGTGTGTGTGTGGGGGGGGGGGCAGAGAGTGATGTGTGTGTGTCAATCAAGTCTACTTTATTTGTCACATACACATACAAGATGTGCAGTGAAATGAAAGTGGCAATGCCTACCGATTGTGCTAAAATTACAAAACAGAATAGAATTTTTTTTTTTAAGACACAACACAAAAAATAAATTAATACTGTAAATTAGTCCCTGGTGATATAAGAGTTAACAGTCCTGATGGCCTGTGGGAAGAAACTCCGTCTCATCCTCTCCGTTTTCACAGCGTGACAGCAGAGGCGTTTGCCTGACCGTAGCAGCTGCTACAATCTGTTGCTGGGGTGGTAGGGGGGACGACAGAGAGTGATGTGTGTGTGTGTGGGGAGGGGGGGGGGGTTGTAGAGAGTGATGTGTGTGTGGGGGGGGAGAGAGTGATTTGTGTATGTGGAGGGGGGCAGAGAGATGTGTGTGTGGGGGGGGGCGCAGAGAGTGATGTGGAGGAAGGAACAGGGATTGATGATGGGGGCAGAGAACGATGAGGGGGGGGGCATTGTGTGATGTGGGGGGAGCAGAGAATGATGGGGGGGCAGAGAGATGTGATGTGGGGCGGAAGCAGAGAGTGATGTGACAATGGCCCACCTACTGACTTGTGGCAGAGAGGCATGCACTGTGGACGATCTCTGCAGAGGCACAGTTGTGGCAAAGCGATGGCAGAGCGTTGTCTGTCACGACGAGTGGCACAGCTGGTAGAACTGCTACCTTGCAGCACCAGAGACCCGGGTTCAATCCTGAACTTGGGTGCTGTCTGTGTGGTGTTTGCATATTCTCCCTGTAACCACATGGGTTTCTTCCGGGTGCTCCAATTCTTCCCACTTCCCAAAGACGTGCAGGTTTGCAGGTTACGCCCTTCTAAATTGCCCCTCGTGCGGAGGGAGTGGGTGCAAAAGTGTGATAATGTAGAACTAATGTGAACGGGTGATCTATGGTCAGCATGGACTTTGTGAGCTGAAAGGCCTGTTTCCGTGCTACATTTATCAAACAGTTCAATCAATAAAAGAGAGAAATGAATTTAATGATGGGATGATAAGGAACAAAATGAAAAACACTAAATCTGTAAAGGTTACTTTGCTGTATCAGAAATAGAATGCATCTGTTCTTTTTTCCATTACTTGTTCTTGTGGTCCAAACCAGGGCAAGATTGTATTTGTTGTCCTGAGAAGTAGGCCATTCTGACTAGTCCTGTTCTTGTGAGGATGCTACCACAGTTTAAGAATAAGGGGCAGGCCATTTAGAACGGAGATGAGGAAATACTTTTTCAGTCAGAGAGTTGTAAATCTGTGGAATTCACTGCCTCAGAAGGCAGTGGAGGCCAAGTCTCTGAATGCATTCAAGAGAGAACTAGATAGAGCTCTTAAGGATAGCAGAGTCAAGGGGTATGGGGAGAAGGCAGGAACGGGGTACTGATTGAGAATGATCAGCCATGATCACATTGAATGGTGGTGCTGGCTCGAAGGTCCGAATGGCCTACTCCTGCACCTATTGTCTATGGAAAAGCAGAACAGGTTATTACTGAGAGAAGTGACCTGGGGCTTAACCAAGCATATTGTTGCACCCTTGAGTGTATTTTGGCCTCCTCTAGGAAATGTTGAGCATTTTGACACACTATAATGGGCTTTAAAGTGTTCGGAAAAAGTTTCCCATCTCAGAATATCTTACTTCTGTGCTTTTAACCATTGCCTTAATTGGCTACTCCATGTGGCATAGGACATGTCATTATATTGCGAGCCTTGTATTGTTTGGTTTTCTTTCATTGTGTTAATAGACTGCTTAGGTGTGAGCTTGAATGTAACCTATGCAAATTGAAGGTTCGCCTTGCTATCAACCATTAATATTTTGTTCAAATATTGTCATTACAATAATTTCTCATGACTGTTACTGAAGTATAATAGCTAAAGTGTCAGCAAATGACCATGCATTGCAAAAGCAAAACATAGAAAAATATCTATACTTAATTTAAAATGTTTGGCTAATATTTGGAACAATGCAAGGCCAAATCACGAAAAATAAACAAGGTTGGTTCAAATATGGCATAAATACCTTGAACATGTGGAAAATGGTAGCGAGCACACAGACTTAACAAGATGGTGGCATCGGCACATCATACTTTATATCCAGATGGAGATGCGAGATTCTTTTTGCAGTTGGTTGTCATTGTGAACTTGTCTGGTGTTTAAACTTAGGACTTAAGTGTAAGCAATATTAAACACAATTTAATGAGCCGTGATGTTGGTGACAAATTGAAATTGGGGCATTAGCAAAAGCCAAAGCTGGGTACACTCTTTATCCTTCTTATCAAATCAAACTCTACTCTCCTTTCAAAACGAACAATATTTACCTGAGAGCCTACTTGAGACAACCAGACTTCTACATTGACAATTTTTCAGTAATATACACTGCTGCACACCCCTCCCAGGTATGGATGGTAAAGTTTATGTGCCATCACTGTACAACATTTTACAAGTCATTAGTTAAAGAGTTCAAGCCTAGCCGAGTCAGTGCTAGAGAGTCCAAGTCACGTTTCTTTCTCCAAGTATGTGCCACCTTTTATTCCCCCCCGCCAAATTCTTCCTGGCTGTATGCTTCACTCCCACTGGATCATTTGGCCAAATCTCTTCCATTTATTTTCCTGATATTTTTTCCAACTTCTCAATCATCTGTCCCTCTCCTTTCTTTTAACCTAATGATTCGCAGCCCCTGTCAGACTAGGGGATATTGAATAAATATTTTCTTTGGCACAAAACTTGGATTTTCATGCAGCTACACCTTATGAATATTTAAACAATACTTAACATCATTGCAAAGTCTAGGCATGAATCTTCACAAAGTTGGTGGAACATAGTGATTTACAGTCTCAATGGTTCAGTTGTACTTTATTGTCACATGTACAGTGAAACTCTTTTTCCACATAGAATTCAGTAAAATTTTACTACATATAAACACAATCATACCCAAGTACATGAGTGCAATGATTGTGGTGTAGGAATGGTAGATTATACCGAGGCAATACACAAAGAGTTGTCATGATCCTGGCACCATCTTGTATCCTTCAAGTTTCAAGTTCTTAAAAACATATTTTCTTGGCCTTGAAGGTCCGTTGTCCTGGAGGCAACACTGGGTTGGTGTTGCAGGTGTCAGCCTGGCCTGGCAATGCTGTTGATGTCCTTCACTGCTGCTATGGCACTGCAGGCAGCATCCAATCTGCATATTTGGCCTCTGTGGGGCCTCCAGCAGTGCTTGATCAATGCAATCCCCCCCCATCTACTGCAGGGCCAAAGGCGGCTCACTCTGCCACCACCTCAACCCGTAATGCACCATTCCCTTGCCTCCTACAGCCATAGTTTAACCTCTGTGCACTGGGGCATCTGCTACAGCCAACTTCAGAATATCTAGTACCTTTGAGGACACTGGAGATGAGCCCACAGCCCACTCACTGGCACCGATCCACTCCTTCATCCACTGCTGCTACCATCTTGAAGGATGTTGGCTGGGAACTCTGCATTTCCAGTGGCTGCCTCTGAGATCTAGAAAACCTCTGTACATTAGATCAACAATGTGATGAACTGGTTTTATCTGCAAGCCTACTTTATCTAAACAGTACTTTTCTTTCATTTATTTATATAATTTACTTTCTCGTGTGTAACCTTTCTCCAGAAATTCCAAGTCTCATCTATCCTTGCCTATTAATCCTTTCCTCATTGCACTTTCTCTGTGAATTCCATTTTGTATTCTTACTCTCCACTGCCCTTGACATTAAAGTACCATTTGACCAAGTTTGACCATCAAGCAGTCCTTGTAAAACAGAAGCTGATGGACATCAAGAGGAAAATCTTCCATGGTTGGTCATTTTTATATTAAGGAAAGCAGTTGCAATTATTAGAGGTGTCTCATTCTGGCACAAGACTGTCACTGCAGAAGTTCCTGGGGACAGTGCCCAATTATCTGCAGTTACCTCTTCATTAGCCTCTGTTGCAAGGGAACAGGTTCAAGGATCTGACTAGTAAAACAGAAAAAGGCTCACCCATCCGTTTAGTTACAGATCAGATTTATTGGTAAGAGAGAGAACAAAAACAATACTTGTCTCGGTATGCACGGGGCCCATTTTACAGCAGCACACCTCTCTCTGCCTCGTCCGGGGTGCTGATTGCGACCCAGCCCATCGGTTAACCCCTCTTGTAAAAGAACTAACTCATGGCTTACCGGCGCCTGCCTTTATACCGGCAGAAATCAGCCGTTTAAATAACCGCCGTTAAGTCCTGGCCAATAGCGCAGCTTCCAAATTCAATCTAAAACCAATGGCAGAAAACAGTGCTACCGGCGACAGCGCTATCAGCCTTTAAATATAGTGCTACCGGCCAAAGGGCTATCAGCCACGGACTGTTCGGGCAAAACTCTTCTTACAGCCTCCTTTCAGCAAAAGATCAGAAGTAAGGATGTTTGCTAATGATCGGATAGCATTTGTAATTCTTCAGAAAATCGTCGCAGCTCATGTCAGAAAGACCTACATAACATTCAAGTACGGGCTGATACTCGTCAAGCAACATTCACAGCACAGAAGTGCTGGTAATGACCCACATTTATAGGAGTGACTTGAATCATATAATGTGGACACCGTCAACATTTTTGGGGCACTGCTACTTTCCTCCAACTATGAGGTTCTTGAAGCAACCCTCACTCTACTTCAATAAAAAAGAACACAACGGGTCGCCTTTTGCAAGACCTTGGACTTGTTTTATTGTGTGCTAGTATCTTTTGTCTTGCAGTATTTTTGCTTTTAAATGTCTTGCTTAATTGATGTGTAACTTATGTATAATTTGTGTGCAGTTTATATGCCGCAGCACGCAGGATTTTCATTGTTCCTGTAACTCACTGCACTTGTGCGTATCACAATAAACTTAACTTGGGTTGCCTTTGATCCGTCTAGTCAACGGAATCAGGTACACAGATCCTGTGGCTAGAAAAGCAGTCCAAAGGCTGGTATCCTGCGACGTGACTCAACTCAAAGATTCCATAAGGCATAATCTAGGATTAAGATGGAATACTCTCATCATGCCTGAATGTGCGTAACTAAACAGCACTCAAGAAGCTCAACCATCCAGAACAAAACTGACCACTTATTGATGTCCAATCACCATTCTATGCATTACACCCCTCCTCAACAGTGCACTGTGATTTATCTGTTCAAAATGCTCTGTTATTATTTACATTGGCTAGTCCAATAGCACTGCCCAATCCAGCAGGCTGTGTTGCCATTTTCTGGTTCCCACTCTGCATCTCCAAGTTGCACACGATCTTGATTTGTAAATGTATCATGATTCCTTCATTGTCGCTGGGTTTATATCCCAAGAATTCCCTATGGGTGTAATTTCACCAGACATAATGTAGTGATTTAATAAGATGGCTTACCGCCACCCGCATTTAAGGTGTGCTGTGGCTCTTGCCAAAGATGCCCATCTCCTTAAATGGTTTTATTTAGTTTGTAGACATTATAGAAATTATAGGTAGTTAGGGCTGGGACTAAAGGTAGTTGAGGCTGGGACTATCCCAACATTTAAGCAACAGTTAGACAGGTACAGGGATAGGACAGGTTTGGAGGGATATGGACCAAATGTAGGCAGGTGGGACTAGTGTGGCTGGGACATGTTGGCCGGTGTGGACAAGTTGTGGGTGTGGACATAATATTTTACTAAACTTTGACTGTGATATTGGAGAGTTATGGACTGCGACAGGTACAGCCTGTTCAACATATTGTCAGGAATGCCCAGGAAAATTCTGCTGTTGTCAAGAATTTGGTTGAACTGCAGCTGCAATATCCAGATCTTTGGGCTACGTGTTCAAGACAGTATTTCTAAACTTGATTCATGGATGAACAGATACTTGTTTTTGAGATTTTTGAATCTTCATAAAACTAAACAATATGGTGACAATATTTAGTGAATCTTAAATATTTTGAAGTAGATTTATATTAGCATGCTCACTTATTGGTATCCTTAACTACCTTATGAATGAGACAACTTTTAACCTATTTAGTGAATCAACATGAACTCGGTGATTTAAATAAATTATGTTGCCCTACTGATGTCTATTTGGAATGTGATGCTGTTGATGTAATTCCAGAGTTCGAAATATGAGGACAGCTCATTTAAGAATGTGGTGTTAACACTGTTAGTTATGTTTTTTTGACAAAAATAAATGTGTAGCATATTTTTTATGTTTAGCCTGTTCTAACCATTGAAATACTTATGAACCTTGGTTTCATTTTGCAGAAAGAAACAACTTTGACCACCAAATGTAAACCAATTTATTAATTCTTTAAGCATAATAGTAATATTTGCCACCAGGTGCTGTAGAAAAATGAAAGATTGTCTATATATTTTGACTTTTAAACAATATGATATTTATAATTTCATAAAATCAACAGTGTTGATGATGCTAATGAATATCCTCCATACTCAACTGAAGAATTACAGGAATATCTGAATGAGGAAGAATTTGCAGCATGCAAGAAACAGGATAGTGGAACACAATTTTACACTGAAACAGGTTGGTATTAATGATGCTTTTATAGTGGAATTTATATTTTATTCAGTACCTAATATGGTAATATGTTCCTAGCTAAGAGGAAAATGAGTTACAATAAATTAGTGTTGTGATTTTTATTTTCCTCCTGTGGTTGAAAGTTTACATGATGTGCTCAATCTTTGGCTGATAAAGTTTTCTACTGACTGCCAATGACTATGTATGGGGTCTGAAACGAGTCCAATCATCCAACAACAATTTTGCCATGATTCTATTTCCAAAAGAAAATCTATTTTGCAAACACACTGTGGACTGATACTTGGAAATTCAACTCCAAACTATTTTTCCAGTATTAAGCAAATAGGGGACAGCACAGTGGTGCAGTTGGTAGATCTGCTGCATCAGAGCACCAGAGACCCGGGTTTGATCCAGATCTACAGTGCTGTCTCTGTGGAGTTTGCACGTGGCTGCGTGGGTTTCCAGGTGCTCAGATTTCCTTCGACCGTCCCGATCGCGGGAGCTTCAATCGCTGGCTGCGGGAGCTTCGATCACCCCGACACGGGAGCTTCGATCACCCCGACTGCGGATGGTTCGACTGCCCCGAGAACGGGAGAAAAGGAAGGAAGAAAATAATACGTTACTGCCTTCCATCACAGTGCGCTGCTGTTGATGTTTATGTTAATTTTTATGTAGGTGTGTGACTTGTTGCTTTTTTGGTATGGCTATGGCAAATCAAATTCCTTGCATGGTTTTACATACTTGGCGAATAAATTAATTACAATTACAATGGTCGGTGTGGACTCGGTAGCTCGAAGGTCCCATTTCCATGCTTATCTCTGAATCATTCAACAAAATATTTTGTTTTTTTTAATGGATTAAAATGAGAAAATGCCACTTCCAATTTTTTTGAGTATTGTTATTTTCAAAATTGTCAAATAATCCTATAGGCATATTCATTTTAGAGCATTAGAGGGGCACTTTAATTATGTTTCACTGTGAGTGCCTCTCCTTGTGTACTGCAACAGTCATGTCTTTCCAGTACAATGCCTATCTGGGAAGTCTGCACATTAGTCATTGCTTATCTTTCATTCTTCAGTCTCTTTGAACGTTCATTTCAGCCAAATTGAAAAGGTTATTTTTCAGAAGTCAACTTCAGAACTAGTGAAAAAAAAGAGGACTCTGATTTAGGTAGACTTTCCAAACTACTTTTAAGCAAATTGAATGTTGTGTAGGAAACTCAGTAATCATCCAGTTTCAAAAGTCCCCAATTATATTACTTGGTGATTATTTGTTCTTATCATCAAGCATGTGACTTGGTGGAGATAGACTGGGTCATTGTATACTAGCCTTTTATTCTTTTGTATGATTATACATTTGGCCAACCCATAATTTATTATCCATCATTGTTTTTATAAAGCTATCACTAAGAGGCTTACCTGAACTTTAGCACCAATGTTCCATGCTATAACAGGGATTTCTAAATGTTGATCTCGTGCCAATGAAAAATGAATGAGATATCTTCAGACCAGTGGGTGTGTGCCTTGGTGGGGTAATGTCTTATATTAATCATGGCAAGAATTAAATTTTTGTTTCCTTGGAGTGAAATTAATGTTTTGTTGAAAACTTGGAATGAGCTTTATTAAATCATTAGCTCATTTAACATTTTCATTACAGTCAATGGAAAATAAACTAAGAGAGTGCGTGGAATTTTCAACAAGCTTTCAGTGGCAATGATGTCCAAAAAACTCATGGAACGTCATTAATAACATGTCTGGTTCTCCAAAATCTTTCAAATTGAAGTTCGCATCCTTGTCCATTGTGGCCTTTATGTTATCAGGGACCAATACCAATATGCCATGAAATGGCCAAGCAAGTCAATCAGTTCATGGACAATAATAGGTTTTCAATGAGTACCAGCTCTGCCAGTAATGCTTGCATTGTGTGGATAAATTAATAAAACAAGCTACCAATTTGTAATTGGCCATTTTGAACCAGTGACCAAATCACTTATTATCTCATTATCCCAGCCTTTAATTTTTTTTAGTTTAGATTATATATTCCCAGAAATGTGTTGCCTTTATCCTTTAAGGTGGCAGAGGATATTGCCTCTCATTTACTTTCAGCTTGAGGCATAGAAACATTGGCAAGGACATGCTTTCTAGAAACTGAAGATGAATGAGGTTGCTTGTGTCGACAGAAAAATTAGTTTGTATGGAGGTGCCATATTTATGGGTATGTTATAAGAAAAAATGTGTTTTCGCTGTTTCCTGCCTGATCAAATGTTTCTAACCTTGTTTTTTGTCTTTAGATGTTACTTTGCCCTCTGGCTTAGCTTCTACCAATTTCACTTCAGCTAAAAGTCATACAGATGACAGTATTACAGAATTAAAGAATGGAAGCCTTTCAGAATCTTGGGAAAATCCTTCTCTTTTACCAGTTGAAATAATGCAAATTCATAATGAGTTAACATCCATATGGCAACACTTGCAGGTAGGTTTGCAAAATGTCAATAGCACAACTTACAATAGTTAAAATTAGTATGATGGTCAATTTAAGGGCCTGTCCCACTTAGGCGATTTTTTAGGCGACTGCTGGCGACTGTCAAAGTCGTAGCAGATCGCCAACATTTTCTTTTATCCTACGACAATGACCACGACAATGCCGAGTCAGGTCGATACAAGTTACTTGTTTGTGAAACTAGCACCTGGCTAAGAGATTACACAGTCTTTGGAAACATCGCGAAATTCCCACGCTATCAATGCTTCTCCGGGGTCCTAATTTTCACTGAAATCACTGAGAAGTCTAATTACTTGAGGGTTTTGAAATATAACATCTTGCCTGGGTTACTTGAAAACCAAGCTTCACGGTAACAAGGCATAAACTGGAATGACTTACAGATTACTAAAGCAGTATTAAGAAATTTAATTTTAAATGTGGTTAAATGGATTTTTGTGCGAGTGTGGGCATTCTATGAAAATGTACGGGAGATGCATATCTGGTTTCTGGGTTGCATATCTGGGTTGGGAGCCTACTTTAAAAATAATCGCTGATGGCCATAAACATTGCAAAATTCCCACACTTACCTGACCGTCAAACTGTCGCCTCCAATCTATCTGTCAAATGTCCTGACGGTAAACAAATTGGTTAAACACAAGTATTTTATGGTATCTTCAAATGACTTTACTTAATTTAATATTACGTGCTTCTAAATGCATCTGCGACAACCTAGCAAACCTGGGGACAGCATGCAACAGCGCCCGCAATAAGCAACGATACCTGGCGGCAAGCCAACTGTCGCCGAGAAATTGCAATCCGGTTCATTTCTCAGCAACGCGCCGAGATCCACTACGATTCTTTGAAGACTCCTCACGATCATGCCCACAACACCCCAGTGAGCTGACGGCGACAGCCTAGTCGCCGGCAGTCGCCTTAAAATCGCCTAAATGGGACAGGCCCTTTAATGGTTATAACTGCAATAAATGTATGACTAAATATTTCCTGATTAAGCACAAAACTATTTCCTGATTAAGCCAATTTATTTTTTCATTTCTCTGCTTATAATTCACTTTTATAATATTGATTAACCCACTGTATAATACTGATGAACCCACTGAAACTGTGTTTCTATGTGATTTTGATTGACTGCAATGAATGTTTTAAAAAAATAGGGAAATCATGGTAAATACTACTGTCTGCAAATTGAGTTTTGAAATAAGTTGTGAAGCAACATGCATTACTAAACCATTACTATTGTGTAATAATTCCCATGTCAATGAGAACTAGTGGCAGTAAATGTGTTTGTGGAAACTGCTTGAAGTACAAAATTAGGGAATAATGTTCAAATTAAATCAAAATGTCTCAATTGACATCTCTCAAGATTGGCTGGTGGGTCTGTATTTTATCAGAGTACTAGAAGTGAAGGGAGCCTCGAGCCACCATTCAGTAAAAATATTGTTGTTACTCCAATCAATTTCCTGTTGAATTCCTATATCCCTTTATTCCAAAATCAATTTTGGCTATTGGTATGCTCAACCACCGAACATCAACATCAATCTGGAGTAAAGAATTTCAAAGATTTAGAACTATTGAGTTGAGTGTTTTTACCTAGTTTGGTTTAAAATGGCTAATCCCTCGCTCTGAGATTATCCATCTTAAATCTAAATTCCACAGCAATGGAATAGGCCTGTTCACAATCTTACACATTTCAAAGACCATTCTCAACATTAAATCCAGCTCCATTCAGCTTAATGAGTCAAGTGTGTTTTATTGTCATATGTCCCAAAATGGAACAATTAAATTCCTGCTTGCAGCAGCAGCAGCAGCACAACAGGTTTGTAAATACAGTACCCATAGATAATTAATATAATAACCAAACAAAAAAAAACCCATAAAAAATAATGTAGTGCAAAAACAAAACAAAGCCCAAAGTCCCTAGTCCCAGGTATTCCGTAGTTCAGAGTTTAGTTGGAGTTTGTAATGTTCAATAGCCTGATGGTTGTTGGGAAGAAGCTGTTGTTGACCCTGGAATTTACAGTTTTCAGGCTCGTACTTCCTGATGGCAGGAGTGAAATGAGAGCATTGCCAGTCAGTATAGTGTGGGTCCTTGATAATGCCAGCTGCCTTTTTGAAACAGTGCCTCTTATGGTGGGTGGGGAGGTCAGTAACTCTGCTGGATGGGCAGTGTTCACCACTCTTTGTAATCTTATTCCTGGGCATTTTAAGCTGCCGAACCAGGCTGTGATGCAAGGAGTAAAAATGCTCTTTAATGTACACCCATAGAGTTTCCAGAGAGCATTTGCGATGTCTCGAATTTCTTCAACCTTCTAAGGAAGTAGAGACGTTGATGAGCTTTCTTTATGATTGCATTAAAGTGCTAGGTGCAGGATATGACTGTTGATAAAGGCAGGTTTGTGGATCCTTTGTCTTTTGGTAACCTTTTGGATTTCTGTTTCCAAAATATCATAATATTGAAAAGCATGTCTAATAATAAAATTGAGTGATTAATGTAATTGCATTTTTGGTCACAGACAAGGGTTTTAAAATACAAAAAAATAAATTTGGAAGCATAACATTAATAATGGCAGAAAACTCTGGAAAAACTTAAACTCGTGCCAGATCTTTGCATTCCCCACCCCCACTCTGCTTGCATGCTCCTCATTCCTAATGGATTTCAGGAATCATTTACTAGACCAAATCCTATATTTCATTCCATAGCCTTGCCAAATGTCAGATTCTTTCTCTGACGTGGTCCTAACCATGTTCATTCAGCCAAACCTCTATCTATTCCCATAGTTCAGCCAAACCTTTTGGTATGTCACATTTGTTCTGCCGAATCCAGTAAATATTCACCAGTGTCATTTTATCCTTATTTCTGTCAGCCAAGCCCTACGGACTCCAAAGTTCTGATTACTTGCTTCCATTTGTTATATATTGTGAACCAACTGTCCATCTTTGGTTTTCTAATCATTAGGACTAATTCTTAAATACATAATCTAAATAAATGTGGCTCGTATTACTATTTTAAACAATGGACATTTTCAGAATTTGTTCTTTCATCTTGCAGATAATCAGTAGAGGTTTTATCCTTCTGGTTATGAGTATGTTTACAAAATAAATCAATAAACCTTCCAATTCATGTTCCACAGTTTGAACAGAAATTTTATCAAGCTTAAATTATGGATAGATTATATAAAATAGGCACATATTCCTTTGCATTACACCAGGCCAAGGGAGAATTTGGTAGACTTTTATGGGATTTTACAAGAATTGGATGTGAATAGAATCAGTTTTCAACTACTTGGATTCCAGAATTAGCTGATTTAACAGATTTGGATTCAGGGCATTACAGAAAATGTTAGGAAATACATTTATATGAAAGACAGTGGAGCTCCCCCAAGATGCAGTTAACTGTAGATGGTTAATCAGTAGGTTATTGCTAGCCAAGAACATTAAAAGATTTGTAAGAAGACTGGAATAGAATACAAATCACCTACTATCTCTTTGAATCAAGAAATGAGTAATCTCCAGCTCCAATATTGCTCTCTTTAAGTCTATTAGCCTGAGGGCAAACTAAATGCCCGAGAGTCGGTGGAAACTTTCTAAGTGGGTTTTGTTGACATCGGTGATGAGCATTTTTCCTTTGCCTCTTGCTGCAGAATCTGGGGCATGATTATAAAAGTATGCATTGAATTCTTGTGGAGGAATATAACTGTTATATTGATTTAGGTTTAATAATGTAGTGATTCCACATATATGCCTAATAGGTAAATGTTCTGATTTTGATGTAATGTAGAAAGAAAATGTAGCGCTGCAGGAGTACAGATGTCAGTTACAATCACGTGAACAACATCTAGCCAACAGAGAGGCTTTGCTCATCAAACATCAAGATGCATTAACAAAGTTGAGAGGAGTAGAAGAAGAAGTTCATGCCAAGTTTGAGATCACGAAAGAGGTATAGTTATTTACGTTAAATTACTCATATGCACTGTCTAAGGAATTAAACGAATCTCAGATGTATAACATATTAGTGATTCTGGTGATTTTCTGTAACATCAGAAATGTGGAACATTCTGCATTATTTGAACACCAACAATGTTATAGTTAGCAAGTGAAGACATGTTTCTTCAAATTTTCACCACAGTTATACATTGAGGAACTGGAAGAGTTGGATTCTAGATTGATTTGTAATTTTGTTGAACTCAAACATGTTAGAATCTCAATGTGTGGGAAGAGAATTGTCAGCAGGTGTTCCTCCTCCTGATCTTTATTCAGAATTTCTGCTGTAGATACGTGAGAATACTGAGTAATGACTCAAAGGGTCACACAGCAGGGAATGGGGTCCTCTAGTCCATGTCCTAGCCAACTTCCAAACTCCTGTTTTCACTAATCACATTTTATTCTCTCCACTCTTATTAACTTGCCCCATATTTTACTACTAATCAACATATTGACTTCCCTGTGCTGAAAATGAAGTTTGCATGTTCTCTTTCTGACTACATGTTTCATCTGGGTACTCCCCTTTCCTCTCACTTTCCAGAGATGTTTGGGTTGATTGGCCTTTGTAAATTGCATCTAGTGTGGAAGTCATTTTAGAATCTGAAGAGAGTTTATGGGAATGTGGGCAGAATAGGTTACCAGGAAAATTAGTGGGGAATTGGATTGCTCTGTGAGCCACCATGAACTCAATGCGCTGAAATAGCTTCCCTTTATGGAAATATGGAATTCAATTCCTGCTTTGCATCCAGAAGCCATTTTGGGTTTGAACTAAATCCAAACTGAGAAGGTGCAAGTCTCTTGCCTTGAACTGTGCATGAGTCAAACATTTTCCATGAAATATGAGCGTGGTACCAAAGCGCCTCTAATTTGTTGATGATTGGCAGTCCAGTATCAGGAGATTAGGGGATGTTCAAAGATTATGAACATTGTTTGGGCACTTTGTAGAAAGATATACGGATGATTGACCGGGTCGGCATGAACACGATGGGCCGAAGGGCCTGTTTTCATGTGGTGTCGATCAATTCAATCAGTATATAGTACCGAACTATGCTGTAGCTATTACTTTGTTACTCAAAATGGAAACTAAAAAAACCTCTTATTGACACATTGAATATGCACTAAGTAGTATACTTTCACCAAATAACATTTTATAAATTGCATCATTCAGCATTAAAAAGTGCCAATGGAATGTCAATGGAAGGTTTGTAATTGTTAATGTAGACACAAAATGCTGGAGTAACTCAGCGGGTCAGGCAGCATCTCGGGAGAGAAATGGGTGATGTTTTGGGTCGAGACCCTTCTTCAGACTGATGTCAGGGGAGGGGACGGGACAAAGATAGGATGTAGTTGGAGACAGGAAGAATGGTGGGAGAACTGGGATGGGGAGGTGATAGAGAGGGGAAGCAGAGACGAACTGAAGTGGGAGAAGTCAACGTTCATACCGCTGGGGTGTAAACTGCCCAAGCGAAATATGAGGTGCTGTTCCTCCAATTAGTGCTGGGCCTCACTCTGACACTGGAGGAGGCCCAGGACAGAAAGGTCAGATTGGGAATAGGAGGGGGAGTTGAAGTGCTGAGCCACCGGGAGATCAGGTTGGTTGAGTCGGACAGAGCTGAGGTGTTCAGCGAAATGATCGCCGAGCCTGCGCTTGGTCTCGCTGATGTAGAGAAGCTGACATCTGGAGCATCTGTAATCATTTGCCTTTTTTTTTTTTTTTCCTGAAGGAAAAGTTACTGAGCACAAATGGACAATTGGACCATTCTCAACTGTTTGATCTTATTCAGTCTGAACTACATTCCAGGCCAGATGATCCACATGCTAATATACGTTTGGTAGAATTCTACTGTTCTTTTGGGAACCTTGAAGAAGCAGTAAATTTCTGCATGAATACGGAGAAAAGAAGAGTTCTCTCCAGAAGTCTGGAATGGAACACTTGTCTGGTACAAACATTGAAGGTATCCTTAATGTTCTCATTATTTCAGGAGATCACCCAGACAGTATTTTTTCTGTGTGATACAAATCTTTTTCTCAATTTTGACATTTTTAATGAAAGCCTTTAAAAATTATTGATGGTTCAAAAATTGGCCACGGTAGCTGACAATACTATACCAAATGCTTTCCCTTTGTAAACATTAGTGAATAGAAAACTCAGGAAAGCAGCAAAAATCCTGAGATCCTTTCTTCTGTTCCATCTGAATGTTGGTATGCAATACAGTATTAGAAAATGTAATGTTTTTGCATTATAGACTTTGTATTTGTCTAAATCTTTTTTTTTGTATTCTGCAGAGATATCTGAGTTCATCAAATGGCGCAGGAGTTGATAAAAATAGATGGCGATTAATACAGAGGGAGTTGCTCCTAGCTTCCTCTAATCTTATGTTTTTGACATTATCAAACAGAGATGTACAAGATTCTATAGATGCTCTAATAAGGTAATCTTTTATAAGTTTCGCAAGAAAATTCATTCGAGAATGATTTCATGAGTAATCACCAAAGCGATAAGTTTCATCAGCTTTTGATTGGAGCACTTTCTGGTCTTGCTGTTTTTTCCCCCACTGGGAATTCACAAGCTATAGTGTAGCAATGTGTGGAGTCATGCATTTTGGTAGTAGGAATAGACTATTTTCTAAATGGGGTGAGAATCCAGAAATCAGAGGTGCAAAGGGACTTGGGAGTGCTGGTGCAGGATTCCCAAAAAGTTAATCTGCAAGTCAAATCGGTAGTAAAGAAAGCAAATGCTAGAGTAGGAGCAATTTATGTTTAGACTAGCTAACTACTGTTGGCATATTATATTATTTTGTCTAGATATATCTTGCCATTTTATTTTGAACATTAGATGCACAGGGTGGTGTATATATATGGACATAAGGGACAGGAAGTGCCTGACACAGGGAGTGAGAGCATACAGTTCTCACCAGACCTGGACAAACCAACGACTGGACAGACCAGAGACAGAGCAGCCAGCTAAGACTTGTATGCAAAATAAATAAAGCCTGCTATGTTCCTCTCCTTGTTTGTACAACTACTTCAATAAAAAACTAATTAAACTGGAACTAACGACTGGAAGATCCGTTCTGTTGGGTCTGCGTAAGATCACTCCTACTCCCTGTGTAGTAATGTCAATTGGAAAATAAGTTATTGGAAAAGTCGGAAAGTTGCCATTACAGCGTAGCATTTTTTTCAAACGGGCTTGTATACAAAAGCAGGCATGTAATGGCGAGTATAAGGCGCTGGTAAGGCTGCATTTTATAATGTTGTGAGCAATTTTGGGCGCCATATCTGAGGATGGATGTGCTGGCTCTGGAGAATATCCAAAGGAGGTTTACAAGAAAGATCCCAGGAAGGAGTAGGTTAACCTATGGTGAGCGTTTGCTGGCACTGGGCCTATACTCGCTGGAGTTTAGAAGAATGAGGGGGGACCTCATTGAAACATACAGAATAGTGAAAGGCTTGGATGGAGTGGATGTGGAGAGGATGTTTCCACGAGTGGGAGAGTCTAGGACGAGAGGTCATAGCCTCAGAATTAAAAGATGTTCTTTTAGGAAGGAGGAGGAGAAATTTCTTTAGTCAGAGAATCTGGATTTTTTTGTCACAGAAAGCTGTGGAGGCCAAGTCAGTGGATATTTTTAAGGCAGAGATAGATAGATTCTTGATTAGTACGGGTGTCAGAGGTTATGGGGAGAAGGCAGGAGAATGGGGTTAGGAGGGAGAGATAGATCAGCCATAATTGAATGGCAGAGTAGACACGAGCTGAATGGCCTAATTCTACTCCTATTCCTTATGCCAAGCTCTTCCGTAAAGGGCAGGAGAGGCAGATGCATGATAGCATATTGCCCTGCTGAGTTTAAATTAGTATTTGAACCTTGGATCTTGCTCATGCTTCCACAAAGGATCTTGCACATTTATAATTCTTTTAACATAGAAAAATGCCTGAATTGCTTTGAGTGGGATTGATTAGGCACTGATTAGAAATTTGGAAAAGGTTAAAAGCAGCCAAAAATTTAAAAGAGACACTGAGTATAGGAGAGGTTTTCGAGAAATAATTAATACAGCAAATTAATCTTAGTTAATTATTGTTCTTTATTTAGTTCTCTCAGGTAATTTCATAATGAAATTACTTTAGGCTGTGTTTTTGTCAAATTACTTCAATCATTAGCAATACATGTGTAATCATGAAGTTAATAAACTGCAATTTGTGCAAATGTATTTTTTGATCCAGTGAGAAAGGAGTTAAATGCATTCATTCAGTAGTGTGGGTATCCCAATGGAGATGGTTAAAGTTAATGTATTTCATCTGATCTGGATGAGATAATACAATTTGGGGAGCCAAGCCTGGGATTGTTTATGCCGATTTCAAGCCCAAGCTGTTTATTGATTTATGAGTCGGGATTTGAGGGTCTCAATTGTAGAAACTGTTTATCATGTTACCCGTTGAGGAAAACATGCCAACTCCATGCTCTCTATATATTTTATTTCAGTTTTGATCATACAATGCACATTACAAAATCGTATATTACCACAACTATGGATGACCTTTCTGCTGCTTTCACGGAAATAAGAGGACATCTCTATTTGCATGCTGGAACGCTACTTCTTAAGATGGCTCAACAGAATGAGATCCAGTGGAAAGCAATTGTAGATCTTGCTGCACTGTGCTATCTGATTGCCTATCAGGTAGATTTCTCCAGAGTTTGAAAGGGCTTGAACCTTTGACTTAAAGGTTCTGTTACTGCCTATCTTTATAATATTGCTGTAATATGAATGTATGTATATTAAATTGCAGGTTCCAAGACCCAAGATGAAATCTATGAAAGCACAAGAGATAAGCAACGATTTGCTGAACTGGTTAGCGTCAGACAGGCAAAGTCAATCAGGTAATCCACTTCAATAAATGTTTTGTATGGTGCCATTTGCAACCTTTTGGATATTCCATATCTGCAGGCAATGATGACTTTATGAAAAGTAGTTGCCGTTTGTCTTGGATACTGAACTACCAACCAGTATACAGAAAATAAAAATGACCATGTAATCTCATCGTTGCTTGTTGGTTTAATAATAGCTAAGGCATGGATTAATTCCTGCAATCTTAAAATCTTGTCGGACTTTACAATAAATATTACATTCAGTTCCATCACATATATCATAGGTGTTTAGAGTGCCCATGCACTACAATAATTTGGGTAATGGAAATCTGCCCTCAAAACACACATCATATATTTTGCACTCACTGATTTTGCTTTTTAACACTTTGGCTTTGATAATAACCCTCTGTCTTGAGATATTTTTCCCTTGCCAGGTCTTATTTGTTGGTGCACTCTTTTTACACACTGTCCATTCCTGTTAAAATTATATGTTCTTGTCCCATCCTTTTCCTTCATTGGCTCTGTAGATTGGCTTTGTTCTCTGTAGTTTCTTTACATTCTAGATTTTCTTCCACATGACCCCCCACTTCTCTCCCCACCACTATTTTCTTTCTCCTGTTTATGCAATTTGCCTGAACTCTGTGATTCTAATGTAGTCCAACAGCTTTTTTCCCAGCACCGATGCCCTTGCCCTTCACCTTTTCCACTCACCAATCTGAGCCATGTTAATCTCCCTGACCGTGTCAACATTTCACAAATTTGCCTGTGGCTCAGGTAATAGCCATACACAACAGAAACTGGTCCAATTACCCAATTTGCTCTTGCCAACCCATGTGCCCCATGTGCACTCGTTCCACCTGACCGCATTTGGCCCATATATCCCTGTACACCTTTCCTATCCATGTAATTGTCCAAATGTCTTTTAAATGCCGCTATAGTACCTGCCTCCTCTGGCAGCTCATTTTGTTTATACCTACCACCCTCTGTGTGGAAAAACCCAGGTTCCTATTAAATCTTCCTCCTCTTACCTTAAACCAGTGTCCCCACATTCTTGGTTCTCCTAGTCTGGGTAAGACTGTGCCCAAGCTGTTCCCCTCATGATCTTATACACCTCTACACGATCGCCCTTCAACCTCGTGCTTCATGGAATAAAGTCTTAGCCTGCCCAACCACTCCCTATAGCTCAGGCCCTTGGGTCCTGGCAACATCCTTGTAAATCTTCTCTGCACACTTTCCAGCTTAATAACATCCTTCCTACAGTAGGGTGACCAAAACTGAACACACTACTCCAAATGCGGGCTAACCAAAACCCTGTAACAAAACATCCCAACTTCTATGCTCAATAGCCCCTTACTGATGAAGGCCAATGTGAGTTTCAGGACACTACGTACCTGCACTCCTAGATCGCTCCACTCCACAACACTCCCCAAGGCAATGTCATTTACAGTGAAGGTCCTGCTCGGATTTGACTTCCCAAAATGCAACACCTCGCACTTATCTGCATTAAACTCCATTAACCATTCTTCAGCCCACGCCCAACTGATCAATATCTTGCTGAAGTTTTCGATAACTATCTTTTCTATCTACAGTACTTTAGTGTCATCTGCAAATTTACTAACCATGTTTTCTGCATTCTCATCCATGGCTTCCAGCTGAATCCCAAGTGGCAAGCTATCTTTGCTCATCCCAAGGGGATACTGAATCACTGGCAATCCAAGCACATTGAAAATTGTGTGAGAATTGAAAGATTGGTGTGTAATTCTGTTTCTTCATTTAGTGCCTGGCTGCTCAAATACTGAGTAGAAACATTTATGTAATCTTGGGGATATCTGTTGGGACCATGGCAACTGGAATCCGTGCCCTATTTTGAAGCACTGCCATCACATCTCATTTCCAAATGGTTAGCCCGCATTTGGAGTAGTGTGTTCAGTTTTGGTCACCCTACTGTAGGAAGGATGTTATTAAGCTGGAAAGTGTGCAGAGAAGATTTACAAGGATGTTTCAGCTCTTTTAAAACTGAACGCTAAAGGATAGTATAGCACACTCTCAGTACTCGGCTATGTTAGTTAATTATTATATTCCAGTCTGGCGGAACCTTGATTTTACAGCTATTGATCAAGCAAAAATAGTATCAATTGAGCCAGAGTCGATGTTAATGCTGTTTTCCTTGATTTTATTTTCAGTACAACCTGGTGTTCTTTGTACATAAGTTTATTGCTATTTTTTACTTCACATTCTTGTAACTTCTTAACAAAACAATATTCCTTTTGTGCAGGTCACATGTTAATTAACTTAAAGAAGGGAAAGCCTAACTTTCACAAAGAAGTGGTGGAAACCTTTGCAAACAAAAGTGGCCAAACTGCATTGATTGAAACATTGTTTGGAAGTCTGATGAATTCTGAAAGGTCTTTTCTGGTCAATGATGACATACGAGATGTTGCAGGAAAACAACCAGATGCAAATGATCTTGCAATATGGGATGATGGTAAGAAACGTTCTAAGATTTGAAATGTTGCAGCACTTTATCTACAGTAATGACCAGTGTTGTTTGCCTATCCAATTTTGATTTTACCGATTAGTTGCAAAGAACCTGGTGGCTGGGGTAGTTGTCATGATTTTTTTTCCCCTTTCTGAAATAAAGGAGTTGCAAAATAAATTACACACGTATGATGGGGGGAAACTTTCTCTAGTATGGGTGGCACGGCGCCAGAGACCTGGGTTTGATCCTGACTAGAGGTGCTGTCTGTACGGAGTTTGTGTATTCTCCCTGTGATCGCGTGGGTTTCTCCGGGTGCTCCGGTTTCCTCCCACATTCCAAAGATGTGCAGGTTTGTAGGTTAATTGGCTTTGGGAAGAATTCGTAAATTGTCCCTCGTGTGTCGGACAGTGCTCATGGACGAGGATCTCTGGTCGGCGTGGACTCGGACCGAAGGCCCTATTTCTGCACTGTTTCTAAACTAAAGCTAAAAACTAAAGTCAATGCTACATCAGGCTTTGCAGACGATAAATTACAGTTTGGGTTAGCACATAATTAGGGTGTATTTTTGTTATGTCTAAATCATAGAGTACATTAATGTAATTCTCAGTTAAAACTAGTTTTGTAATCTACCCTTTTTAGGTTGCGTTAAGTTCCATGGTGGAAATTTTCAGCACCTTGTCTGGCTTGGTTTGCAGCAGTTTTCAACACCACAGTTGCCTGTAGTCCGGAATTGGCTAAAGCAGCTATTTCCTAGATTGCCCCAGGAAACATCACGGCTTGACACAAATGCTCCTGAGACTATTTGCATTTTGGATCTTGAGGTATGATTTTTAAAAAACGATGCTCATTTTTAAGGTGCTACTAAAAATGATGTCACTGATGTAATAAAATATTTTCAGGTTTTTCTTCTTGGAGTGATATATTCAAGTCATACACAGTTACAAGATAAATCAGCTCATCACTACAATTTACACCAACCAAAGTACCTGCCACTATCAATTAGTAAACTGCTCTATACAGAGCGACAAAGGGCCTGGTGGGATGCTGTTTACAGCCTTATCTACAAAAAAGCACAGTAAATATTCCATTCCTTTTATAATTAATTGAAGATTTTTGTTTGAACAATTATTTTGTGTTATTGAGACAAATTTTATTGTATTATCTTTTTAGACCAGGTACATCAGTTAAACTAAGACTCTTAATCCACCGTGAGCTTGGTACCCTGAGAGCATTAGAAAAACATGGTCTTCAACCTGCCCTAATTATACACTGGGCACAAAGCTTAGTCCACACCGTAAGTCTTAATTGGTGTGCTTTTTGTAAAATGTTAATTCAGATTTTGTTGTGCCGTTATACGGAATGATGAATGTAATGCATTTAATTCTGTTAAAATAGAAACATTACATTTATTTACTACCCTCAACATAGTTATAAAACCTAAAGCTTTTCAAAAGAAAAAGACATTTATGAATTGTTGTCACCTTGATCTGCCAAACCGCTTACTGCTCCCAGCTCATCTTCTTTCAAGCAAATAAATCTAGTGGTTTTGTTTTTCATTGATGGTCAACTAATGAGAATAACTCCTTGTCTCCACCAAAAGTGTATTCAGCACTTGGACTTCAATATCACTGAGGTTGAGTCTGTGGCGGTCCCTGGATATTAGGCCACTCCTAGGGTCAGTCCCCTCGGCACTTGACGGACAGGGACGTTGGACTGCCCACAGGCTACGGGGTTTCTACCCAGGGCTTTTTGGGGAGTGTTCATCCCTTCGGTGGAACTCGTGAGTGGATGCTCACAACCTGCATTAAAGAACTTTCTAAACCTGCCTGGCGTCCAGCCTATTTCTGGCCATGTCCAGTCCACTATATTGGTGACCCCGATGTTCATCACGCGTCGTGATGGACCAGAACAACCCGGTCCCGCCGACCTCAAAGCCGTCGCGCTAAAGCTCCCGACTTTGTGGCCCGAAGAGCCTGATGTCTGGTTCCAGCAGGCAGATGCACAGCTTGCTGTGCGGGGCATGACGGTGAATGAAACCAAATATTTCTACATCGTCGGCGCTCAGGACAAGGTGACTGCGAGGCAAGTTAAACCTTACCTCCGTGCCCCCCCCGGAAGATAACAAATATGCGGGCCTCAAGGCCCTGCTCATCAGGAGGTTTGGCCTTAGCGACTCCAAGCAGGCAACTCGGATTCTGCGTATGGAGGGCCTCGGTGACCGCTGGCCGTTGGCCCTCCTGGAGGACATGCTTGCCCGTATGGGCGACCATGAGCCCTGTTTCTCATTCAAACATGCTTGCCTTCGGCAGCTCCCAGCCGACATCCGTCTGCAGCTCGCCAGCGATCCCTTCAACACGGAGGCGCTGGGCGAGCACGCTGACCAGCTGTGGATGGCCCGTCAGGAGGAGCTGGAACCGCTGGCTGTTCTCTCCATGGCGTTGGCAGGCGCACAGCAGGTCGGGGCTCCGACCGCGTCTCAGGGCGACCTCCGCGGCGAAATCCGGCCACCTTCAGATACTCCGGTGCAGACATGTCGTCCCCGCACTGCCCACCGGCAGTTCCTTCCGACGCCAGCAGAGGTTGCTGGTAGTCGGCCCAGTCAGCACCACCTCCTATAACGCTGGAGGCCACCAGAGGTCGCTGGTGGTCGGCCCAGTCAGCGCCATCGCCTATACCACCAGCAGAGGGGGGTGGTGTTATTATCACCGCCACTGGGGACCAGCAACCAAGCAATGTCGCCCGCCTTGTGCCTTCCCGAGAAACGTAGGGGCCGGCCGTCAGTGATTCCTTCGGCGGCCGGCCAGATCCATCGCGTATTAGCTCGGGATCGTCGCCCTGAGGGTGGGTTCCTCATGGACACCGGAGCGTCCTGCCTCCTTCCATCGCCGACATCCGTGCGGGCAAATGCGGCCCCCTCCTCACTGCGGTGAACAGGTGCCCTATCAGTACTTACGGGGTCCGCACGCTTGCCCTCAACTTCGGCCAGAGCTGGTTTTCGTGAGGGTTTATCATTGCCTGGTGCACACCAGCACGCTCCACGTTGGACCCCTGTCGTCCATGGATGCGACTTACGCGCGCATCCTGGCGGATTTCCCGGACATCTTCGAACCCCACTTCCGCTCCTCCGCCCCAAGCATGGGGTGGAGCACCACATTCCTACGACCGGGCTGTCCGTGCGCGGCGTCTTGCACCGGACAAGCTCCGTCAATGATCTGCTCCGAGGAGTTCTGCCGGATGGGGTCGATGGGCATCGTGTGCCCCTCCGATAGCCCATGGGCTATGTCACTGCTGCACATGGTCCGCAAGGCGGACGGGGGGTGGCGCCCGTGTGGGGACTACCGTCGCCTGAATGATGCGACCGTCGGCGACAGGCACATCCAGGACTTCAATGCCCACCTGGCCGGAGCATCGGTGTTCTCCAAGGTGGACCTTGAGGGTAAATACAACAGAGTGGCCGACACCTTATCTAGACCTGTGGTCCACGCCGTTCTCCAAGCGGCCGGCGGTATTGATTATTCCGCCCTGGCAGCTGCACAGCTGGTAGATGAGGAAAGGGCGACCTATTGCACGGCAGGTTCGGGCCTGCAACTGGAGGACGTTGTCTGTGGTCCTGTGGGCGCAATGCTGCTGTGCAACGCCTCCACTGGCCTGCTGCGGCCCATCGTTCCCGTTGCCTGGCGGTGCAGGGTGTTCGAGGTGCTCCACGGGCTTGCCCATCCCTCCATTCGGGCGACGACGGCCCTCGTAGCCTGCCGCTTCATTTGGCACGGGCTGCGCAAGCTGGTTGCACATTGGGCACGCACCTGCATCTCATGCCAGACCGCCAATGTCCAGCGGCACGTGCGTGTGCCGCTGTAGGGGTTCGGCGACCCTCGGCAGTGGTTCGACCACATTCACGTGGACATCGTGGGGCCGCTGCCGCCATCCCGGGGCATGACCCACCTCTTCACCGTGGTCGACCGCTTCACACGGTGGCCTGAGGCTATTCCGCTGGCAGACACCTCGACAGCCACCTGCTCGGGCCTTGGCGGCGCACTGGATCGCCCGGTTCTGGGTGCCGCTGGATATAACGTCCGACCGAGGGCCTCAGTGTACGTCGGAACTGTGGTCGGCCACGGCACGCCTCCTGGGAGTCCGCCTACACCACACTACGGCGTATCATCCATAGGCAAACGGCCTGGTGGAACGGTTTCACCGCTGGCTGAAGGCTGCCCTGAAGGCACGGCTCACTGACCCAGACTGGGTGAACGCCCTGCCGTGGGTTTTGCTTGGCATCCGCACCGCACCCAAAGTGGACTTGGCCGCCTCCTCCGCCGAGTTGGTGTATGGGGCCCCGTTAACGGTTCCCGGGGAGGTCATCCCACCGGCACAGGGTCAAGTGGAGCAGCCTTCGGACGCCCTGCAACGTCTTCGGCAGACGGTGGGCAGGCTGGCACCTGTGCCCACGTCTCGTCATGGGACCTTCCAACCACACGTTTCTCCTGCTCTGGAGGACTGCCAGTTCGTTTTCCTGCGCAGGGACGCTTATCGGACACCTCTCCAGCGGCCGTACGAGGGCCCCTTCCGGGTCCTGCAACACGGCTCGTCCACATTCGTCCTGGACATGCGGGGTCGAAGTGAGACCGTTTCGGTTGCGCGGCTGAAGCCAGCGCATGTTGACATTGATCGGCCGGTGCTGGTTGCCCGGCCCCGCCTGCGAGGTCGCCCTCCGTCTAGGTTACCTCCTTCAGTGTCTGCTCTGTCCCCTCCACCTGTCGGTTGGCCAGTTCCTGCTGCGGGCATGCTGCGCACCCGTGCTGGTCGCCTCGTGCGCCCTCCTGTCTATTTCTTACCTCCGGTTCTTGGGGAGGTGGGGGGGGGGGGGGTTGTCCTGTGGCGGTCCCTGGATTTTAGGCCACTCCTAGGGTCAGTCCCTTTGGCACGTGACGGACAGGGACGAGGGACTGCCCACAGGCCACGGGGTTTCTACCCAGGGCTTTTGGGGGAGTGTTCATCCCTTCGGTGGAACTCGTTGTGAGTGGATGCTCACAAGGTGCATTAAAAAACTTTCTAAACCTGCCTGGCGTCCAGCCTATTTCTGGCCACATCCAGGCCACTTTAAGTCCATCATTTAACCGTTTTACTGCTTTTCTTTACATGTGCTCATTAACTGCATCCGCGCTCTGCATAGCCATCCTGTCCTCAAAATAAACTTATATCTCTCCATGGCTGGATCTTTCTAGATTCCCCTCAAGGCCTCTCTATCTTTATCCTATCCATAATATGTCTGTGGCTTTTTTAGTTATAAAACGTTCCTTTTCTCGTGCCTGCAGATCAATGTTATAAATGGCTTTCAACTTAAAAAAAATATTATCCTTGCCCCTTTAACATGAGTGTAATGGTACAAACCGGGTCTTGAGGTAGTCTCGATTTGTCTCTGGGCAGAACACGTTTACTATATCTTATTGTGTTCTTGTCGCTGTTTGTTTTCCCAAATGAGCTAACTCGTCTATCATGGGAGTTATCATATCATCATATCATATATATACAGCCGGAAACAGGCCTTTTCGGCCCTCCAAGTCCGTGCCGCCCAGCGATCCCCGTACATTAACACTATCCTATACCCACTAGGGACAATTTTTACATTTTACCCAGCCAATTAACCTACATACCTGTACGTCTTTGGAGTGTGGGGGGAAACCGAAGATCTTGGAGAAAACCCACGCAGGTCACGGGGAGAACGTACAAACTCCTTACAGTGCAGCACCCGTAGTCAGGATCGAACCTGAGTCTCCGGCGCTGCATTCGCTGTAAAGCAGCAACTCTACCGCTGCGCTACCGTGCCGCCCTTTTGTTAGCAGATAACACGATTTTTGCTCTAAAGTATGTTTTTAACCCTTACAATGATTGACTCTTGTCTCGCCAAGAAACCTGACCTGAACCCCTCCAATTTCAAACAGCAGTGCCTGATAGCCCTCTACCCTCATGTTTATTATATTGTTGCTCTGAAATGCACAGCAATTTTCTGTTTGACTACTCATTCTTTTTCCCCTCGCCCTTCCCCACTACTAGAAGCCTTAATCAAAATTACATGCATCAGACTGTAATTATGATGGAAAGACCGAAAACATACCTCTCCCCTGAGGCACTCGCGATCCATTCCATTGGTCATGACAACTGTATTCTCTTTCAACCAGACTGCCTGAAATCTGTTTTTTTTGTTTGCTAACGCATTTAGTGCTTTGTTTGGTATGTCATTAACTCTTTGGGAATACTACTACACAACCTAAAGCTTTTTATTTTTTTTGTACAGGGAAATCGATTGAATTTATATTATGACCAGAAGGAATACATTGGTCGGAGTGTATTCTATTGGAAGAAAGTTCAGCCATTACTACAGAGCATCAGGAAGAAAAGGAGCATTCATGAACCTATTGACCCATTGTTTATGCATTTCCATAGTAAAGAAATTAAGGTATCCATCCAGATTCTTACTTCATCTCAGAATTGAAATGTCTCAGATAACTTGTGATGTAACTTGACAATTTCTTAAATGTAGAAGCTTTGATTAAGTTTGGAAATGAGGTAATCACTGTGGCCCCACATCATCAAGTATACAACATTCTATTGCTCTTTTGCTTCATTGAGATTCTCCTATCTTTTCCTAACAATTATGTATTGAGTTGAGAGTCAATGGCGTTTTGTTTTCATTGCTCCCGAAATAGGAGAATGAAATTCCAACGATAGACACAAAAAGCTGGAGTAACTCAGCGGGCCAGGCAGCATCACTGGAGAAAGGGAATAGGTGGCGTTTCGGGTCGAGACCCATCTTCAGACTGCTTTTATAAAAGTGGTGGGAGTTGAAGGAGAAGTTGTTGAGAGTGAGGACCAGCTCTGTTAGGCAGAGGAGAGTGTTAGTAGAGGCAAATTGCTGGTTCTGTGTTCGAGGAAGAAACAGAGGGCTTCAAATCCTTCCAGGTGGGGGATGGAGGTGTTTCTGATATTAATGCCTCAAAAGACAGGTCTCAAATGAAGAAACCTGTTAAAGCTATGTTTATATGATTTGTTTTATTTGCCTGATTCTATTTCTATTGGGGGGGGGGGGGTTGAAATTCCACTTCGGTTTAGATTATATCAATCATCACGTTTCCTCTGAAACATCTTTTTGTGGAAGATTTAGTTACGGATTAAATATTGATACCTTGCTCCTGAAATACTTGGATATGATCTTCCCTTTTGCAGCTGTTATTTTAAATGTTTTTGAAACAGGGTGGTGAGTTCCTACAATGTAATCTGGATTTCAGTTACAATGATGGACATTCATAAAGGAAATTTTAATGTAAAAATTAAAATGTGATGGAGTGTTAGATACTGTCATAGCTATTGGCAATGTGTAAATTAAGGCTGTATGTTTATTCTAGGTTGATGACGTTAACAATTATGAAAGGCAAGCAGAAATTGCATTTGCCTTGCTTAATGTAGTTGATGGAAAAACTGATGAGGCGATTGTTGCTTTTGAGTCCATCAATAACATCACTGCACATTGGCATCTTGCTATGGTAAGTGATGGATTTATCTATTTTATTTATAAATATGACTGCAAGTGCTTGTATAATTAGGATTTTACTGTTTTTTAGATATTTCACCGAAGATCTGAAGAGTATGAAAATGGTGATGGGATGACACCAGATGAACAAGAAGAATGTAAAAATTGTTTAATTAGGAGCAAAGAATATCTGGAAAAGGTCCTGAACGAAACCGAAACTAACATAGCGGCTATTGACAGTGTAAGTATCCATTGATTAAGATAATTATTTTTATTACATTTCAGAGATGAATGATCACATTATATAGGGTTTTGTATTGTGCTAACGAACAAGGAGATTCACTCTGCTAAAGTCAACTTTGAGACTTTCAAGAAAGATGACTCCCTATTATATATGATGGCAAAGTATGATCTCCGTCAGGCCATCAGGGGTGCCAAGAGAATGCCAGAACAATCTAGAGGCTCAATTCAATAACGTGGATGCCCTGTGATTGTGGTAGTGGCTGAAGAGCATCGAGAGCAATCTCTCATAACAGCGCATCTCTACCGGATAAGCTTAATACATTTTACGCCTGTTTTGAACAGTGTACCTCCTTTCGCAGTCCCCTCAATTACATGTTGGTTCTGCCCCTTTCATCTCAGAAGTCACTCTTAGAAAGTTACTGGCCTTGATGGAGACCCTGGATAGGTTTTGAAATTGTGTCTTAATCAACTAGCCGCAGCGTATTAAACATCTTTAATCCCTCAATTAAGCTGACCATTGTTCCCATCTGCTTCAAGAAAATCTCCATCATTCCAGACCCCAAGAAAAGTAAAGTGACCTCCAAAGTACCACCCAGCAGCTGCAATAAAGACTTTAAAGAAATACTTTGAAAGACTGGTGATGGCCCCCATCTGCAAGACTCCAAACCCCTTGCAATTTATGTACAGGAAAGATATGTCTATGGAGAATGCCACCTCTCCTGCACTACATTCAGTCCTGGATCACAGTAAGAACGTTTATGTCGGGAGATTGTTCATTGAATAAAGCTCTGCCTTCAACACCTTAATACCAAGTAAGCTCATCTCTAAACTCCTTGGGGCTTCCATCTGCTGGATGCAATCTCTAATCTACATGTAGTCCAGTCTCCAATTATTGGTTTTATAATTCCCAGCTCTTCACAGGTTGTCTAAATTCCATCTGTTGCTGGGGAAATGTTTTTCATCCATATCACCCCTTGTAATTCTCACCTTGTTGCAGCCAACCTTGTCCTTTGGTTCAATTATTTCAGTTTAATTATTTATTTTTACTAGTTGCCTGTACCAGTAGATGCAGTAAAAGAAATGCTGGAATCAGTAAATCAGCATCTTCACGAATACAATGATGACGAGCTTGATCATAGAGAAGAAATAAATGAATTATCTGAGACAGCTGAAAATGGCACTTCTCCAGAGATGATACCAGTAAACCATTCTACCTTATCTCCAATAAAACTTAGTCCGTCGCCAAGCAAAAGTTATAAGGTAAGCCGTATTATCGAATTGTTTTAAACCTGCTGTAAGCTATAAATGCTATAAGCTTCCACTTAGATTTAGTAGGAAAATAATTTTGAGACTTGTCTGGTAAGTGTAATGCTGTTTTTCTGTTCTTTTTCACTCCTGCTCCCCAGTCATTTCTGGTTACGTACTTGCTCCCAGATTAATTATGTCTATTTCAGTTTTGGGCTTGTACTCAAAAACATAGGCTAACACATTGATTGTTTTCCACTAGTTTGATAAGGCGTCAAAGCAGAGTTCCTTGCTCATTGATGCTTTGCCTTAAAATAGATATGTAAATGATACAATTATTAATGATATTTGCAGTTTCATTGAGTAGCACAGTAACGTAGCAGATAGTGCTGCTGCCAAACAGCTCCAGCCATCTGTGTTTCATACTGACCGTCAATGCAGTCTGTGGAATTTGCACCTCCCAGAACTGCATGGGGTTTCTCTGTGTGCTTTTGTTTTTCTCCTACATCCCAGAAATGTGCTTGTTAGTATGTTAATTGCCTACTGTAAATTGCCCAGGTATAGGTAGCGAAGACTGATGGATTAGATACAGTATGCTAGTGAGCATGAAGGTGACTAAATTACAGAGAAGTGGGGTTGAGGGAATGGTGGGCTTGTTCTGAGAGGGGCATAAGCTTCATGGGCAAATGGCCATCTTCATTTGTCATAGGAAATATGAAATAGTACACTTCTAGGGACTTAATATTTTGCTACATGGGAGGACATGGGTATTGGTTTGAACAGGATTTCCCTAAATGCCTAAAATAAATTCCTGTTGAAGTATGAACTACACCGTAAATGGGATAGCAAAATAAATTGGTGTGACTTAATTGGTGATCTTTCTTCAGTGGTCTCCAAAGACTCCACCTCGCTGGGCTGAAGATCAAAAACATTTGCTACAGATGCTTTGCCGACAAGTGGAACAACTGAAGGTATGTAAGCTTCCGAAATATAGAAATGCAAGTAGAATGCGTAATGTAGAAAAATGGGGAAAAGGCTTTCTTTGTAAATGGCACTCTAGTGGGCACTAAGTAACATTTTTCAGCATTAAAATATTTTCAATTAATATTTTTTTTCATAAAATTCAGTTAACTTGAGCTTTCATAATGAATGAATGTTTCTAGGCAAATCTATTTAGTATGAGTTTGCACATTTTCCCTGTGACCGTGAGTTTCCTACGGGTGTTCCAGTTTCCTCCCACATCCCAAAGACATGCGGGTATGTAGGTTAATTGGCCACTGTAAAAAGGTCCCATATGTGTAGGGAGTGGATAAGAAAGTGGGGTAACATAGAACTAGTGTGGAGTGGTGATTGATGTTCGATATGGACTCATTCTGCTGAGGAGCTTGTTTGCATACTGTTTCTCTAAATTAAATTGTGATCTGCTAAGTGGCAGGCAAATTTGGAAGTTTCCCTACTGTATGTGAAATTTGAATATTTAGTTCATTTATGCAAGTGGCATTCTGAAGATTGTCAGTGTCAAATTAAATCATGTTGTCGCAAATGGAGACCGATGTCATTCCAGTTAGGATGTTTTTATGATCGGAAAGAAACTACTTCTGGTAGAAGATTCATGTGAATTTAGAGTAGCATATCTCTTTCCGAATTAATGAGAATACATTGCATAATTTATATTGAATGAAATTGAAGAAAATTTTAGTCTCCCTTTTAGGAAATGCACTTTGAATCGTTAACATTAATCTGTTCTTCATCAATCTTTTTGGCTATGTACTAAAATTATGTATATTTTAAAGTAACGAGGGAAGATGCACACAATTTTCTCTTTATTCAAAATGTTCCAGGGTGAAGTGCATGAGCTTAAAATGAACAGTTCAAATACAATGGAATCCCCACACTCCCAATGGCACAGGGATAATTATGATTCATGTGCTGAAAATTATCAAGGAGTACAAAGTTTTCAGGGTGCACCCTTAACAGGTAAATATAAAGCTGATTAATAAAAGAATGCCATGTAATACAGGGATGAAATCTAAGTTTTGCTTTTAAGGGGAGCAGGGGAACTTTTATTCCATGCCAGAATAAAGTTGACTGTGTTTGTCTATCTTGATTTAAAATTGGTTATTGAAGCAGAACTTTATTCATCTACAGTTGTATATATTTAGCAATTAGCTATGTAGCTTAGAAGAGATAATTAATTAAATTATAACAAATTCTGCTATCCCTTAAATTAAATGTAATTAGCAAGTTTTACATTTTGATAATGTGCAATTGCTTTTTACCAAAGTAAACTGTTGTAATTCAGTTTTGATCATTTTAGATCAATTAAGAATTGTTACTAAATTGAAACTGATTAAATGTTAAGTTATGCTGTAATGGTAACACTTGTGTTTTCATATCGTTTAAACTGATAGTAACATAAATATCCTTTAAAAGAATGAGTCATATGAATATCTTATTTGCTAGTGCGACATTTAGATAAATGGTACAAACTAATATAATCTCTTAGTTGCTCCCTCAGGATCAACGGTTTTCTACAATCAATCTCCTGCATACAATTCCCAATATCTTCTGAGAGCAGCTACCAACGTGGCTCCAACTAAGGTACCCAGAGTGATTTTCTTAGTTTGGATGTGTATATGTATTGGCAGTTTAACATTATTTTTTTCATTTAAAACAGCCTCCTGCATATGGAATTGGTCGGATTCCCCCGCAGCAGTCTATGTATGGATACGAACAACAAGCTCATACACCCCCTATTCAAACTAATTCGGCATCTATTTATTCGCAAGACGTGTACGGGCCACAGCTGCGTTTCGAATCTCCTGCAACTGGGCTGCTTTCACCATTTGGTGAAGACTTCTACAATCACGGCGTTCCACAAACAAATACAAATCCACCTTTGCCAGAGCCCGGTCACTTCACCAAGCCACCTGCGGGAATGCATCTAATGAAACCTACAGAAACTAAAGGAAGGCTTGGAACACCTAATCAACAGATGCAAAATGAAGCCACAAAGAATTCATTGGTTTCAACACCCAATTTATTGCACTCAACACCCACAACAACATTTAAATTTAACTCAAATTTCAAGAATAATGAGGGAGATTTTACATTTTCCTCGCCACAGATGAAAACCCAGACACCCCCATCGTCTGCCAGTGATAGCCTCCTAGGAATTTTAACTGCAGGTAGAGGTGTAAAAAATGATTTGCATCTTGGTCAAATGTCTGCACAGGGAATGCACAGTCAAGGGAACTCCTTTTCCCAGGGAGAGCAGGACTCTTTTAATGTCTTTCTGGCTCAAATACAAAACAAAAATACATTCAGCAATGTATTGAGTAACCAGGTATTTTCTTTCAAGGATACTGGTAAGGTGGCAACTTCTGGCAATAATGCAGAAGACAAAGATGGTCAAAATGAACAAAACAGTGTACCCGATGAAGAAGATGGACCACATTTTGACCCAGTTGTACCCCTTCCTGAGAAAGTAGATGTAAAAACTGGAGAAGAAGATGAGGAACCACTGTTTTCCAACAGAGCTAAACTCTTCCGTTTTGACACAGAGACCAAAGAATGGAAGGAACGAGGCATTGGGCTCATAAAACTGCTACAACATAGGACATCTGGCAAAATCCGGCTCCTAATGAGACGAGATCAGGTTCTTAAGATCTGTGCAAATCATTACATAACAGCCGATATGAAGTTAAAACCAAATGCAGGTTCTGATAAGTCATGGGTCTGGTGTGCGTTAGATTATTCTGACGAAAAGCCAGTACCTGAGCAACTTGCTGTTCGTTTTAAAACAACCGATGAGGCTGCATTGTTTAAAACCAAATTTGAAGAAGCACAAAACTTGGTTAAAGGTCAGAAATTAAAATCAAGCAGTCTGTTGGGTCAAGAACAGAAAATAGGAATCAAAATAAAGTCTGATGAGGTTAACTTGGGTACTGTTAAGTCTACTAAAGGTTCTGGATTTGGTGCTCAGTTCTTAAAGAAACATGGTGAATGGGACTGTAATTCCTGTCTTGTACGAAACACAGCTGATGCTTCTGTGTGTATATCCTGTCGAAGTACAAATGCTACTAATCGAAAACAGAGCCTGCCCGTTACTTCACAAACTTCGCAAAATGGAAATGCAGTTGAAGGAACAGAGAAGATTACAGCTTTTTCCAAACCAATAGGTTTTGGTGACAAATTTCCTAATAATGACACAAAATCTGCATGTTTTCAGACACCCAAAGCTAATGGCAAAGTTCCTATTGTTACTTCATTTGGTCCGTCAGCCGTCAGTGAGAGAACACCCACGTTGACACAAGGCACATTAGAAGGATTATTTGCCAAAAAAGGACAGTGGGATTGTGAAGCTTGTTATGTGAGAAATGAAATGGAAGTGACAAAATGTGTATGCTGCTCTACACTCAAACCTAATAGCAAAATTCCGGTTGTTACTTCAGCTGTCCAGTCAGTTTTCATTGAAAAGCCATGCGCATCCACACGGGGATCATTTGATGGATTATTTTCCAAAAAGGACGGACAGTGGGATTGTGTCAATTGTTATGTGAGAAATAATCCAACAGTGACAAACTGTATTTCCTGTCAGGCACCCAACTCAAACAATAAAACTGCAGGAATTTCAACAACTGCTACTGTTCTTGGTGGTATTTGTCCTAAATCAGATGCACCTGAAATGGGGTTCAAAGTAAACTTTCCTGCAAGTGGCATTAAATTTGGCCATGTTGTACCCCTTCCTGATAAAGTAGATGTAAAAACTGTAGAAGAAGATGAGGAACCACTGTTTTCCAACAGAGCTAAACTCTTCCGTTTTGACACAGAGACCAAAGAATGGAAGGAACGAGGCATTGGGCTCATAGAACTGCTACAACATAGGACATCTGGCAAAATCCGGCTCCTAATGAGACGAGATCAGGTTCTTAAGATCTGTGCAAATCATTACATAACAGCCGATATGAAGTTAAAACCAAATGCAGGTTCTGATAAGTCATGGGTCTGGTGTGCGTTAGATTATTCTGACGAAAAGCCAGTACCTGAGCAACTTGCTGTTCGTTTTAAAACAACCGATGAGGCTGCATTGTTTAAAACCAAATTTGAAGAAGCACAAAACTTGGTTAAAGGTCAGAAATTAAAATCAAGCAGTCTGTTGGGTCAAGAACAGAAAATAGGAATCAAAATAAAGTCTGATGAGGTTAACTTGGGTACTGTTAAGTCTACTAAAGGTTCTGGATTTGGTGCTCAGTTCTTAAAGAAACATGGTGAATGGGACTGTAATTCCTGTCTTGTACGAAACACAGCTGCCGCTTCTGTGTGTATATCCTGTCGAAGTACAAATGCTACTAATCGAAAACAGAGCCTGCCCTTTACTTCACAAACTTCGCAAAATGGAAATGCAGTTGAAGGAACAGAGAAGATTACAGCTTTTTCCAAACCAATAGGTTTTGGTGACAAATTTCCTAATAATGACACAAAATCTGCATGTTTTCAGACACCCAAAGCTAATGGCAAAGTTCCTATTGTTACTTCATTTGGTCCGTCAGCCGTCAGTGAGAGAACACCCACGTTGACACAAGGCACATTAGAAGGATTATTTGCCAAAAAAGGACAGTGGGATTGTGAAGCTTGTTATGTGAGAAATGAAATGGAAGTGACAAAATGTGTATGCTGCTCTACACTCAAACCTAATAGCAAAATTCCGGTTGTTACTTCAGCTGTCCAGTCAGTTTTCATTGAAAAGCCATGCACATCCACATGGGGATCATTTGATGGATTATTTTCCAAAAAGGACGGACAGTGGGATTGTGCCGATTGTTATGTGAGAAATAATCCAACAGTGACAAACTGTATTTCCTGTCAGGCACCCAACTCAAACAATAAAACTGCAGGAATTTCAACAACTGCTACTGTTCTTGGTGGTATTTGTCCTAAATCAGATGCACCTGAAATGGGGTTCAAAGTAAACTTTCCTGCAAGTGGCATTAAATTTGGCCATGATGTTAACGACTCTACAGCCTTTAAGGTTGGGACATCGTCTCAGTCTTCAAAACCATTTCCCAGTTCTGCATTTACATTTTCTTCATCGAGTTCAGGTGGTGGCTTCACATTTGGGTTGCCAGATACATGCAAAGATTCTACTAATAAAGGTAGTCAGCAAGGATCAGCCGCACTCTTTTTAAAAGCCTTCGCTGAGCAAAAAGAGAGGGAGAGAATTACTTCAACATCTGACGGAGACCAAGTTCCAGCATCTGATATTTCAAACCAAAGTCAAGATTTTATTCTTGGTATAGATACGAGTACCTCCACCTTTGCTGATTTAGCAAAAACTGCAGATAATGGATTTAAATTTGGCCATAAAGATCCTCATTTCAAAGGTTTTGAAGGAGTGGGTCGGCAGCTGTTTTCAGCAAGAAGTACAAAGGCCGCTTCTGTAGATGACGATGATGAACTGTACAGAACTGATGAGGGAGATAATATTCATTTTGACCCTGTGTCAGATGCACCTGAAATGGGGTTCAAAGTAAACTTTCCTGCAAGTGGCATTAAATTTGGCCATGATGTTAACGACTCTACAGCCTTCAGTGAGAAAGCCCCTACTTCGACACAAGGCACATTAGAAGGATTATTTGCCAAAAAAGGACAGTGGGATTGTGAAGCTTGTTATGTGAGAAATGAAATGGAAGTGACAAAATGTGTATGCTGCTCTACACTCAAACCTAATAGCAAAATTCCGGTTGTTACTTCAGCTGTCCAGTCTGTTTTCATTGAAAAGCCATGCGCATCCACACGGGGATCATTTGATGAATTATTTTCCAAAAAGGACGGACAGTGGGATTGTGCCGATTGTTATGTGAGAAATAATCCAACAGTGACAAACTGTATTTCCTGTCAGGCACCCAACTCAAACAATAAAACTGCAGGAATTTCAACAACTGTTACTGTTCTTGGTGGTATTTGTCCTAAATCAGATGCACCTGAAATGGGGTTCAAAGTAAACTTTCCTGCAAGTGGCATTAAATTTGGCCATGATGTTAACGACTCTACAGCCTTCAGTGAGAAAGCCCCTACTTCGACACAAGGCACATTAGAAGGATTATTTGCCAAAAAAGGACATTGGGATTGTGAAGCTTGTTATGTGAGAAATGAAATGGAAGTGACAAAATGTGTATGCTGCTCTACACTCAAACCTAATAGCAAAATTCCGGTTGTTAATTCAGCTGTCCAGTCAGTTTTCATTGAAAAGCCATGCGCATCCACACGGGGATCATTTGATGGATTATTTTCCAAAAAGAACGGACAGTGGGATTGTGCCAATTGTTATGTGAGAAATAATCCAACAGTGACAAACTGTATTTCCTGTCAGGCACCCAACTAAAACAATAAAACTGCAGGAATTTCAACAACTGCTACTGTTCTTGGTGGTATTTGTCCTAAATCAGATGCACCTGAAATGGGGTTCAAAGTAAACTTCCCTGCAAGTGGCATTAAATTTGGCCATGATGTTAACGACTTTACAGCCTTCAGTGAGAAAGCCCCTACTTCGACACAAGGCACATTAGAAGGATTATTTGCCAAAAAAGGACATTGGGATTGTGAAACTTGTTATGTGAGAAATGAAATGGAAGTGACAAAATGTGTATGCTGCTCTACACTCAAACCTAATAGCAAAATTCCGGTTGTTACTTCAGCTGTCCAGTCAGTTTTCATTGAAAAGCCATGCGCATCCACACGGGGATCATTTGATGAATTATTTTCCAAAAAGGACGGACAGTGGGATTGTGCCGATTGTTATGTGAGAAATAATCCAACAGTGACAAACTGTATTTCCTGTCAGGCACCCAACTCAAACAATAAAACTGCAGGAATTTCAACAACTGCTACTGTTAGGAGGGGGCGTGTCCAATGTCTGGCTGAGTAGACATAACTTTTCAGCACTCCCGAAAACAAAGCCCTAAACTACCAAAAAAAAGACGCACTAAAAGAATTCAAGTACTTTAATTTAAAGTTAAAAGTATAAAGAACGTACTGATGACCCCCAAGAAAGAAAAGAAGGGAGCACAGCTGCCACTGAAGCAAAGAAAGCCACCAAAGGAATCAAGAAAAAAAATCGAAGGTAGGCCTACAGCCCCGACGGAGCAGGGGCCTGGATTTGAGGAGCCCTCAGCAGGCGTAGAGGCATGGCCCTCTGTTGGCCGAGAGGCTCAAGTTTCGGAAACGAGTGACGAGGAGGGAACTAGCAGTGGAAGTGGAAACAAGGAAGAAGGAGATCAAGAAGATTCAGAGATTAAAATTAAAGCGATGCTTGAAGAAATTATTAACAGGCTCATGAAAATTGAAGGAGCTCACAAAGTGATGGAAAAGGAAGTGAAAGCATTGAGGATAGATAATAAGGAACTGCATAAGGACAATATGGAAATATATAAGACTTTGAAAAAAATGGAGGAGAATTTTCAAACAGTGATAAACAGAGTGGATAATATAGAAATGGAAAATGAAATGTTAAAGTCTAGAGTGGAAAAAAATGAAGATAGTATTACTGCTGCAACAATTGAAAGCAAAAAGATCGTGGAGAAGTTGGACGCCTTGGAAAACTACAGCAGGAGAAATAATGTTAAAATTGTTGGCTTGCCAGAGGGAGTTGAGGGGGAAGACCCAATCAATTTTTTTCAAGATTGGATAGTGACCAGTCTCGGAATAGATAAACAAGGACCGATGGAAATAGAAAGAGCACATAGGGCTCTAAGTCCGAAACCTTCGAATAATCAAAAGCCAAGATCTGTGTTGATTAAATTCTTAAGATACCGAGATAGAGAATTGGTCCTCAAATCAGTCGGGATGAATATAAGACAGGGAAAACCAATAGAGTATGAAGGTACAAAAATAATTTTTTACCCAGATATTAGTAATGTCTTGTTGAGCAGGAAAAAAGAATTTAATAAGGCAAAAAATATTTTATGGAAGAAAGGTTATAAGTTCGTTTTACTGCATCCTGCTACTTTGAAGATCATGATCAACATTGGAGAAAATAAATTTTTCAAAGACTTTGTCAGAGCACAAGATTTTGCTGAAGAATTGCCATCGAGAATTGATTAAGAAGATCCATGAATGAATGATTATTAACAAGATCTGTATACTATAGAGGGGATCAATTGTATTAAGGATAGTTAATCTTTAGAAGTACTTGAAATATCGGGGGGGTTGGAGAATATGCATGCTCTACCATAATCATGGGCACAAGTGTGGTGTGGACCACACCTCGTATAATAGAGGGGGGTAATGTTGTTAATCTATTTATTAACAACATTAGAGGGAGGGTTTACTTTTCTATCTTTCTTTTTTCTTTTCTGTTTTTGTACCTGGACGATGGAAGGGAGTACACTGAAATACGGCACAACGTAAATATTCGAAGAGGTAACAAGGTAAGGAAGAAGGGGGGGAAAAAAAAAAGGAAAAAAAAAAAGAATGAATGGATAATAACTTAAATTTTCTAAGTTATAATGTGAATGGGTTAAATGGACCGATAAAAAGGAAGAGAATTTTAACACAGATGAAAAAATTGGAAGTGGATATAGCTTCCTTACAAGAAACACATCTAACGGAAAAAGAACATCAAAAGTTAAAGAGAGATTGGGTAGGAAGTATGGTAGCATCTTCTTTTAATTCAAAAGCAAGAGGGGTTGCGATCCTATTTAAGAAAACGCTACCAATTAAGATACAAAATATTGTAAGTGACCCAGTAGGTAGATTTATAATTGTACATTGTCAAATTTTCTCAGAATTGTGGACTTTAATGAATATATATGCACCAAATACAGATGATGAGAAGTTTGTGCAGGATACTTTTCTAAATCTAGCGGAAGCACATGAAAATATATTGATAGGGGGAGATTTCAATTTTTGTTTAGATCCAGTAATGGATAGATCATCAAGGACAACGACAAGGACAAGAGCAGCGAAGACAACCTTGAATTTAATGGAAAGTTTAAATTTAATAGATGTTTGGAGGAAAAGCCATCCTAAGGAATGATACATATTCTAGAATAGATCTATTTTTGATTTCAGCTCAATTAAGCGGTAGAATAATACAAATAGATTTCAAGGCTAGATTGTTATCGGATCACTCACCATTATTAATGAAAATTACGATGCCAGATAAAGAACAGTCAGTGTATAGATGGAGACTCAACTCTTTACTATTGAAAAGGCAAGACTTTTGTGATTTTATTCGAGGACAAATTTAATTATATTTGGAGACAAATTTAAATTCAGTGGATGATAAATTTATTGTATGGGATGCAATGAAGGCTTATTTGAGAGGCCAAATTATAAGCTACTCATCTAAGATAAAGAAAGACTATAGGAAGGAATCTGAAAGATTAGAAAAAGAAATCACCGTATTAGAAAAAGACTTACAGAAAACTTCTTCAGATACAAAAAAAACACAACTAGCAAATAAAAAATTTCAATACAATACATTACATACTCACAGAACAGAAAAACTAATATTACGAACTAACCAAAGATATTATGAATTAGGAGAAAGAGCGCATAAGGTATTGGCATGGCAACTGAAAGAAGAACAAATATCAAGAACAATAAATTCAATTAGAACAGATCAGAACATTATTACTTATAAACCTAGAGAAATCAATGAGGTATTTAAGCAATTCTACACTAATCTGTACCATTCTGAATCTGAAAAGGATGAAATTAAGATAAATAATTTTTTATCCAAGATACGATTACCAACAATCTCTAATGAGGAGCAGATGGGACTAAATGCCTCCTTTACTTTGAGAGAGGTGGAGGAAGTATTATATTCTTTACCAAGTAATAAATCTCCAGGGGAAGATGGTTTTCCGCCTGAGTTCTATAAAAAATTTAAAGATTTGTTGTTACCACTATTTATGGAAGTGATACATCAAGCGGAAAAAACTTCTACATTACCAGACTCCTTCTCATTGGCAATTATAACCGTAATTTAAAAAAAAGGGAAAGACCCTTTAAATGCATCTTCTTATAGACCAATATCATTGTTGAATGCAGATTATAAAATAGTTGCTAAACTTTCAGCAAGGAGATTGGCAGAATATTTACCGAAGCTGGTTAAAGAGGACCAAACTGGATTTGTCAAAAAAAGGAAAATATCTGATAATGTAGCAAGATTTATAAGTATTTTACATTTAGCACAGAAAAGAAAGGAATTGAGCGTAGCAGTTGCTTTAGATGCTGAAAAGGCGTTTGACAGGTTAGAATGGGATTTTTTATTTAAAGTATTAGAGAAGTACCGATTAGGAAATGGTTTTATTAACTGGGTAAAAGCTCTTTATAAACAACCTAAAGCCAAAGTGGTGACAAATGGCCAATCTTCTCAATAATTTAATTTGGAAAGATCTAGTAGACAGGGATGTCCCTTGTCACCGGCTTTATTTGTATTGGCCATTGAACCTCTGGCAGAGCTAATAAGATCAGATTTAGATATTAAAGGATTTAAAGTTAATCAGGAAGATCACAAAATTACTTTATTTGCAGATGATGTCTTAATTTGTCTTACTAGACCATTGGAATCCTTAAGAAAATTATATTTCAGACTGGAAGAATATGGGAAAGTATCAGGATATAAAATTAATAAAGATAAAACTGAAATAATGCCTCTTGTTGAAGGCAATTATGATCAATGTAAAAGAGAAAGTCAGTTTAAATGGCAAAAAGAAGGCATTAAGTTTTTAGGAGTTAAAGTAGATAATAAGTTAAATAATTTGTATAAATTAAATTATAAACCACTAATAAAAAAAATAGATGAGGACCTGAAGAAATGGATGAATCTTCCAATTACATTGATAGGGAGAGTGAATTGTATTAAGATGAATATTTTTCCGAGGATACAGTATTTATTTTCAACACTGCCTATACCTTTGCCAAATAAAATTTTCCAAGAATTGAACAAAACTCTGAGGAATTTTCTTTGGAAAGGTAAAATGCCAAGAGTGTCTCTGGAAAAATTAACATGGAAGGTAGAGTTGCTGCTTTACAGCGAATGCAGCGCCGGAGACTCAGGTTCGATCCTGACTATGGGTGCTGCACTGTAAGGAGTTTGTACGTTCTCCCCGTGACCTGCGTGGGTTTTCTCCGAGATCTTCGGTTTCCTCCCACACTCCAAAGACGTACAGGTATGTAGGTTAATTGGCTGGGTAAATGTAAAAATTGTCCCTAGTGGGTGTAGGATAGTGTTAATATACGGGGATCGCTGGGCGGCACGGACTTGGAGGGCCGAAAGGGCCTGTTTCCGGCTGTATGTATATGATGATATGATGATGAATTAGGTGGATTGCAATTACCAAATTTTAAAAATTACTACCTGGCAGCGCAAATGAGTTTTATTTCATCCTTTTATCAAGAGGGTGGAAAAACAGCATGGGTTAAAATTGAAATGGATAAAATAAAAGAGTCTTGTCCAGAAGAATTTATATATAAATGGGAAGCGAAGATATTAGTTAAGGATAAAGAGTCACCTTTGCTAAAACATTTAATTAATACATTGTTGAAAACAGTTAAAGTTAAGGATAAAATATTTTTTTTAACAGCTAAAACTCCATTAGTAAAAAATGGATTATTGCCGTTTGCTTGGAATAATCAAATACTACAACTCTGGGAACAGAAGGGTATTAAAAATATAGGAGATTGCTATGAAGGGAATATCTTTTTGCCATTTTCTCAATTGAGAAATAAATATCAAATTCCAGGGAATAGTATTTTTTTCTATTATCAATTACAATCTTTTTTGAGGGAAAAGTTAGGTAATTCAATGTCTCTATTTCAGATTAAAGGAATCGAATCCTTGATTCAGGGCAAGGGAATTAAAAAAATTATATCATCAATGTATAAACTACTACAGTTATCTAGTCCAAAGATAGGAATTCATAAAGCAAGACAAAGATGGGAAACAGATCTTAATATTATTATTGATGAACCAAGTTGGGAAAGACTGTGTCTAGATAGTATGAAAAATACTATTAATGTGAGATATAGCTTAGTACAGTATAATTTTTTGCAGCAACTATATTTAACCCCGGAAAAATTAAATAAATTTAAACCAAACTCATCTGAAAGGTGTTTTAGATGCAACCAAGACGTGGGCACTTTTATACACTCTACATGGGCATGTCAGAAGGTAATTCCTTTTTGGCAAGACCTAATTTTTTTTTAGATCAATTGATGAATAAGATCATACCAATGGATTCAAGGTTGTTTTTGCTAGGAGATACAAAAGGAATAACACCAAAGCTAAGTTTGGATAAATATCAGGATAGATTTCTCAAAATATCATTAGCAGTAGCAAAAAAATGTGTAGCGGTTACCTGGAAAGAACAAAATGAAATAAGATTTGAAAGATGGCATGCAGAAATGCGGAGTTGTATCCCATTAGAAAAAGCAACGTATAATCTGAGAAATGGATACGACTTCTTTTTGAAGGTGTGGAACCCATTCATGGTAAAGCTAGGATTAAGAATAGGAAGTATTTAACTTCAGGATTGTTTTGTTACCTAATAAGAATTTTAAAAGAAATTACTCGGAAGTGACTCCCTCGGGACTCCAGGTTTCTCTCTTTCTCTCTTCTGCTTTTTCTTTTTCCTTCTTTTTAACTGGGGGGTGGGGGGGGGAGGGGAGAAAATACAGAACAATACGTGTATAATCGAAGTTATAGGGTAGTTACTATTGTTTACTATGAAATCTATAATGTATGGGTTCTGTTAAAACTTAAATAAAATATTTTTAATTTTTTTTAAAAAAAAACAACTGCTACTGTTCTTGATGGTATTTGTCCATCAGCTGTCCAGTCAGTTTTCATTGAAAAGCCATGCACATCCACACGGAGATCATTTGATGAATTATTTTCCAAAAAGGACGGACAGTGGGATTGTGCCGATTGTTATGTGAGAAATAATCCAACAGTGACAAACTGTATTTCCTGTCAGGCACCCAACTCAAACAATAAAACTGCAGGAATTTCAACAACTGCTACTGTTCTTGGTGGTATTTGTCCTAAATCAGATGCACCTGAAATGGGGTTCAAAGTAAACTTTCCTGCAAGTGGCATTAAATTTGGCCATGATGTTAACGACTCTACAGCCTTCAGTGAGAAAGCCCCTACTTCGACACAAGGCACATTAGAAGGATTATTTGCCAAAAAAGGACAGTGGGATTGTGAAGCTTGGTATGTGAGAAATGAAATGGAAGTGACAAAATGTGTATGCTGCTCTACACTCAAACCTAATAGCAAAATTCCGGTTGTTACTTCAGCTGTCCAGTCAGTTTTCATTGAAAAGCCATGCGCATCCACACGGGGATCATTTGATGAATTATTTTCCAAAAAGGACGGACAGTGGGATTGTGCCGATTGTTATGTGAGAAATAATCCAACAGTGACAAACTGTATTTCCTGTCAGGCACCCAACTCAAACAATAAAACTGCAGGAATTTCAACAACTGTTACTGTTCTTGGTGGTATTTGTCCTAAATCAGATGCACCTGAAATGGGGTTCAAAGTAAACTTTCCTGCAAGTGGCATTAAATTTGGCCATGATGTTAACGACTCTACAGCCTTCAGTGAGAAAGCCCCTACTTCGACACAAGGCACATTAGAAGGATTATTTGCCAAAAAAGGACATTGGGATTGTGAAGCTTGTTATGTGAGAAATGAAATGGAAGTGACAAAATGTGTATGCTGCTCTACACTCAAACCTAATAGCAAAATTCCGGTTGTTACTTCAGCTGTCCAGTCAGTTTTCATTGAAAAGCCATGCACATCCACACGGGGATCATTTGATGAATTATTTTCCAAAAAGGACGGACAGTGGGATTGTGCCGATTGTTATGTGAGAAATAATCCAACAGTGACAAACTGTATTTCCTGTCAGGCACCCAACTCAAACAATAAAACTGCAGGAATTTCAACAACTGCTACTGTTCTTGGTGGTATTTGTCCTAAATCAGATGCACCTGAAATGGGGTTCAAAGTAAACTTTCCTGCAAGTGGCATTAAATTTGGCCATGATGTTAACGACTCTACAGCCTTCAGTGAGAAAGCCCCTACTTCAACACAAGGCACATTAGAAGGATTATTTGCCAAAAAAGGACAGTGGGATTGTGAAGCTTGTTATGTGAGAAATGAAATGGAAGTGACAAAATGTGTATGCTGCTCTACACTCAAACCTAATAGCAAAATTCCGGTTGTTACTTCAGCTGTCCAGTCAGTTTTCATTGAAAAGCCATGCGCATCCACACGGAGATCATTTGATGGATTATTTTCCAAAAAGGACGGACAGTGGGATTGTGCCAATTGTTATGTGAGAAATAATCCAACAGTGACAAACTGTATTTCCTGTCAGGCACCCAACTCAAACAATAAAACTGCAGGAATTTCAACAACTGCTACTGTTCTTGGTGGTATTTGTCCTAAATCAGATACACCTGAAATGGGGTTCAAAGTAAACTTTCCTGCAAGTGGCATTAAATTTGGCCATGATGTTAACGACTCTACAGCCTTTAAGGTTGGGACATCGTCTCAGTCTTCAAAACCATTTCCCAGTTCTGCATTTACATTTTCTTCATCGAGTTCAGGTGGTGGCTTCACATTTGGGTTGCCAGATACATGCAAAGATTCTACTAATAAAGGTAGTCAGCAAGGATCAGCCGCACTCTTTTTAAAAGCCTTCGCTGAGCAAAAAGAGAGGGAGAGAATTACTTCAACATCTGACGGAGACCAAGTTCCAGCATCTGATATTTCAAACCAAAGTCAAGATTTTATTCTTGGTATAGATACGAGTACCTCCACCTTTGCTGATTTAGCAAAAACTGCAGATAATGGATTTAAATTTGGCCATAAAGATCCTCATTTCAAAGGTTTTGAAGGAGTGGGTCGGCAGCTGTTTTCAGCAAGAAGTACAAAGGCCGCTTCTGTAGATGACGATGATGAACTGTACAGAACTGATGAGGGAGATAATATTCATTTTGACCCTGTGGTTCTCATGCCTGAGAAAGTAGATCTTATTACTGGTGAAGAAGATGAAACAGACCTTTATTCACAGAGAGTTAAGCTATTTAGATTTGATACAGAAAGCAGCCAGTGGAAAGAACGGGGTGTTGGAAACCTCAAAGTTCTCCAAAACAAAGCCAATGGCCGGCTTCGAATAATAATGCGTCGGGAGCAGGTTTTCAAAGTGTGTGCAAATCATTGGATCACTACCACTATGAATCTCAAACCCTTAATGGGCTCTGATAGGGCATGGATGTGGTTGGCTAGTGACTTCTCAGATGGTGAGGCAAAGCCAGAGCAGCTAGCTGCAAAGTTTAAGACTCCAGAGCTGGCTGAAGAGTTTAAGGACAAATTTGAAGAATTCCAAAGATTACTATTAGATATACCACTACAAACTCCTCATAAACTATTGGACAATGGCAAGACTGCTCGACTAATACAAAAAGCTGAAGAAATGAAAAGTGGTTTAAAAGACCTGAAACACTTTTTGAAAGATGAGAAAGGAAGCTTGAAAGATGAAGGGAATCTAATGTTGAGTTCCATATCTGAAAGCAGCAGCATCTCCGCCTTAGTAATTAAACCTCATTCTGAAAGTACTGGACCTACGTTAGAATGGGATAATTATGATCTACATGAGGAAGCTTTGGATACGAGTGTATCTAGCACTGCATATGGGACTCCTGACACTATCAGTCCTGTGAGGAAAAATCTTTTCCACTTTGGTGATACAGCATCTGGATTTAACTTTAATTTCCAGCCAAGCTTGAGTCCATTAAAATCTCCTAAACTGAACCAGAGTGGGTTGTCTAGGTACAGATGAAGATTCAGAATTTGGGCCAGAGGAGGAGAAGGATGTTCAGCATTTTGAGCCAGTTATTCCATTGCCTGATTTGATTGATGTATCAACAGGAGAGGAAAATGAGCAAGTCGTCTTTTGTCACAGAGCTAAACTTTACCGCTATGACAAAGAAGTGGGCCAGTGGAAAGAAAGAGGAATAGGGGACCTGAAAATCTTACAAAATTATGATTCCAAAAAAGTTCGGATAGCTATGAGAAGGGATCAGGTGTTAAAAATTTATGCCAATCACTGGCTAACACCCGGCATAAAAATGGAACCTATGAAAGGAACTGAAAAAGCCTTTATTTGGAGTGTAATGGATTTTGCAGATGATGTTGCAAAGGTGGAACAATTAGCTGTTCGTTTCAAGCAGCAAGAAGTTGCTAGCTCTTTCAGAGACCTCTTTGAAGAAGCCAAGAAGGCTCAAGAACAAGGAACATTAGTCACACCATTATCTTCAAGAGAAACTACACCAAGAGAATCTCCTTGTTGTAGGATTTCAGTGTCAATGCTGGAAGAGACTATTAAGGAAACAACAGAGCAAACAAGTACTTGTGTTTCAAGTCGCAGTACTGCAGTCAAGTCAGCAAGTACCAGCTTGACAGAATCACCTCCAGTAAAATTTCTATTTGGATCTGATTTGAAATCCATCTTCAGCAATGAGAAAGAGAGGCCTTTCAGCTTTGGTAATTCAGCAACTGGATCCTTGTTTGGTTTCAGTTTTAAAAGCACAGAATCTGCCTCAAGAGACCAAGTACAAAGTGACCCATCTGCTGTTAAGAATAAACTGCAGGATATCACTAGTGGCGGATTTGATTTTCGTAAAGCAGCTGCATCTCTGTCGAAGTCTTCAATGGCCAGCATGTTGTCTTCAAACTCAACAGAATGCTTGGAAACTGCTTTTGCAACCGGGGATAAATCCAAACACACTACATTTAACAGACCACAAACTGGTAAGTTGCTCTGCTAGCACAAATAATGTTTTACTTGTCAGCATAGTTTTTGAATATAGTCTAGTGTGAGCACCAAAAGATGTGTTCCTATTTCCAAAACTGTCCTTGATTATGTTTTATCCTCTGTAGACACATCATATTTCTTGCTACTAGTTATAGTACAATCATCCTGTGCTCTAGGAAGGAAATCTTTGTATTCCCTTCTTGTCAACGTCACACACTTGGCCTCATGAGCCTCCAAGTAATCAAATGCTTGTCTCTACTTTTTTTAAATGCTATCATTCACTTCATGTCACAAGTCTTCCCAATTTCACTATTCTTTTGTATAAGAAAATCGCTAAATTATTTTATCCTAAATGTTTGGAGGTTATCGTGTTCTACATGGTCGTGTGCATAAAGTTTCCCCATGTCCACTCTTGGATTATAAAAACAATTTATTTTTATAACCCCATTAAAAAGGCTCAATGTGCTCAATCCCTTGTGGTGGTTGCTCTCGATCATTCATTGTCAATTGATGTTTCTCCAGAAATTCAGTGTTCTTTTGGTACTATAGACAAGGATTGCACACTATTTCCAACGCAATCAAATTCAGGTTCTCAATGGTTCTACCTTTCTTGCATTTCTTCTGATATTGAGTATTTGGTGCAGGCTTTATGATTGCATAAACTTGTGTTGTCAAATAGAAGGATTACATTAACATTTCCTCGGACATCTGGTAGGATGAGAGAACAGGGATTTGAACATTGTGAATCGAAGCATTTTCCTTTTACCATTCAGAAATATTGGTATTCTGCTGTATATTCCAGTCTGAGTTTTAACTGATTAATTTTGGTTATTAATGTTTCTATTTTGTTCATTTGTAGGGTTTAACAACATTCTAAATTATTTAAAGCATTATGGAAATTAGCAAATGACTTTTTATTTTAATGTTTTTTAAGTATATTAAGTGTGAGGAGAATAATAGGGTTTTGAAAAAGATTCTTCGTTTTCTTGTTATCTAATTGCATCTAGGCACTTATGCACCGATTCTTATTTTTAGGGTTTAACTTTAGTCTTTTCAAATCTAATCCGTCTGCCTTTTGGACCAGTCCATCTGTCCCACGGTGTGGAAATAAAGGTATTTCTGGTATCTTGCATCAGAATTGCAGAATGTTACTGCAGTGGTAATTAAAAAATAATAATATACTGCACAATCTAACTTCTGCATGCTATTTTCTTGTTTGGCTTTTTGTGAAAAACATTGAGCATGTTTTTTAGGGTGGCAAGTGGGTTGAAATGGCTCGAGTGAGATATCCTGGCTCCTCAGCTCCCTATGTTTGAACTTTTCCAAAGTAACACAAAACCTCTTTTTCACTGTGCTGGTACTTTTGGTTCATCCCTGTATACCATTGTAAGATCTGATATTACCATGATCTTTGTGTTGTTACATATTCATTGTAGATTACTACCACATTGATACATTGTTTGCTAAACTATCTTCATCTACATGTGTTCTTTAGAGCTCCATCTGTTTTATGTTTTTCTCACTTTCAATTCCTTATATTATATTTGCCTGCTTCTAGTGTTCCTTCTCATTATACTCTAGAAGACTGTGTCATTGGCATTTAACTGACTATTTATCTGCATTATAATTCTCATTTTGCCCATCACTGCTCTTCGGTTGTCATCCCTTCCATTTGATGTCCATTAGGACGTTCACTTCAATCGAGGCATTATCTGCCTTGTATCTTACAGTCCCATGGTTGTTCTAAAAGCAGCCTTTAGTTTGCTTTAGTTTGTACAATCCAAGCCCATTACTCTACCGTCACCTTTTGGCATTTTGATCATTCTTTGTCAGTATGTCTATTGCCATCCTGGTCACATTTCAAACTATGGTAGCTGCCATCTTATTAACCCATCATATTAACATTGTTCTGACTATTTCTTCCACACTTTCTACTTTAACAGCCAACCGTATGGCACAGGGGGCTAGCCTATTTTGTATATTTCCCAACTTTTGTCATGTTGACGTATTATCCATTGTCATTTCAAATAAAATAGATCTCCAACCAAATGCACGTAATATGACAGTTTTGATTACTATTTCAGTCTTGTACATGGATCGGGCACCCCATCAGGTTTCTGCAATTCTATCATCAATGCCAGCATTTTCATTTTCAACACCTTATCCATCAAATCCTCTTAAACTTAAGCATATGAAGCATAACTATTAAAATTTCTAATACATGTCTATCTTATGTGTTTACTATTTTGATGGCAACATTTTTGTCTGCATCTTCTGTAATGCCGTAAAAATGTATTAAATCGCCGTTTCAAGGGATGTAGACCAACTTTATGCAACCTATTCTCATTGCTTATCTTTTCATAAAAGATAATGTAAGTGTGGAATTACAGGGAGCTTTAAGATGGGAAAATACTGGCTTGGGCTTGGCTTACTTGGCTTGAGAATAGTTGGAAATGACAAAGTATGCAGTTTTTTTAGAAATTATGTCAATAGCGAGTTGGGTGTTTGAGTTAAATTATGGCAGATAAATTTAGTGCCAAAAAATAGATGTCTTTTTTACAAAATGTAGACGGTGCAGTGAAAAAATTGTTTAAAGAAAGTTCATGGGACTGCTGGGCAACACAGCTGTTTACTTTTTAGGGAAAAAAAGCAGAAATTCTAGGTTTTATCACAAGATAACGATGATCCTATATACAATGCAGTTCTGAAGAAGTCCCCACTGTTAAAAGTGCTAAGGCTTTTAGAATACAACTCGACCGGCGTGGACCCATTGGGTCTAAATCTGTCCTGCGGGCGCGGCAACCCCCATTGGGTGCAAACCTCTCATGCTGGACCGGCAACCCTCCCCCAAATGACCCAAAACTCTCCTGCGGGCCTGGCAACCCTACGTACAAAGCTCACCTGCGGGCGCAGCAAACCTCGTTGGGTGCGAGCCTCTCCTGCGGGCCTGGCAACCCTCCCCAACTAATGATCCGTGGACCCATTGGCGGCCAGAGAGTGTTCCCCGGGGCGGTGGGCTGGTTAGGGGTGACAGGAAAGGGGAGAGAGAGCCACTCAACACAGCCCTGGGCGGTCATCGAGTCGGCCAGAGCGAGCCGTGGACCTGTTGGGTGGAAACCTCTCCTGCAGTGGCAGCTCGGCGACCACGGCCATCTTGTTTGGCCCTCTGCCGCCGCGCTGCACCATGGGAGGAAGGTCAGATGTGGGGCACGCCGGGACGGGAGCCGATCCTCCCGGCGGTGGGGTGTATTTATTAAAGTTTCAGCTCGACAGCTCAGCAACAGCGGCAAATCGACGGCTCAGCAGCCCCACCACCCCCATCTTTGGCCACCATTCTCGTCACTCTGGCAGGTCCCGCTACTGGCGGCCATCGTGCCCCCACCCCCCTCATTGGCCGTCACTTGGGCGGGTCCCATTGTGACGTCGAACGCGGCTGACGGCCAGGTTCTGAAATAAAATTGTACAGTCAAAGAATTTGTGTCTAGTGTTTGTAATTCAGTCACAAAATAGATAAATTAGAGGGGGCAAGTATCTGTCAACTGTGATTGTGAGAAGTAATGCCATAAAAATGCCATTTTAATGGTTCCGATGAAGAGAATGAAGTCAAAAAGTGATATTGAAGAGTGATATTTTTAAGAAATCTAATCTTGGATGTTCTGGATGGGATTTGGATGAATAATGAACAATTTTAAGGTTAAGAAAAACAAAAGCAGCATCAGCCATCACCTCTGCAGCAGAGGTGGCAAATGGTGTGATTGACAGCAGCGCTCATCACCTAGAGCTTCCCAGAGACATTTTAATGCAGAAAATGTTAATACTGTGAGTTCAGAATGGAGAAACCAGTTAGGATGAGGAAAAATATCAATTACAATCCTAGAGAAAAGCAGTCAACCTGGAGACCATGAGCATTTGGTAAAGATGGCAGTCGATTGTGGAATAGATGTACAGTGCCCTCCATAATGTTTGGGACAAAGACCCATCATTTATTTATTTGCCTCTGTACTCCACAATTTGAGATTTGTAATAGAAAAAATCACATGTGGTTAAAGTGCACATTGTCAGATTTTATTAAAGGGTATTTTTAAACATTTTGGTTTCGCCATGTAGAAATTACAGCTGTGTTTATACATAGTCCCCCCATTTCAGGGCACCATAATGTTTGGGACACATGACCACAGGTGTTTGTAATTGCTCAGGTGTGTTTAAATGCCTCCTTAATGCAGGTATAAGAGATATCTCAGGACCTAGTCTTTCCTCCAGTCTTTCCATCACCTTTGGAAACCTTTGTTGCTGTTTATCAACATGAGGACCAAAGTCGTGCCAATGAAAGTCAAAGAAGCCATTATGAGACTGAGAAACAAGAATAGAACTGTTGGAGACATCAGCCAAACCTTAGGCTCACAGAAGAATTCTCTCTATAATAAAGAAAAATCCCTGAAAACTTGTTCCACAGACCAGAAACACTCTTCAGGAGTCAGGTGTGGATTTGTCAATGACCACTGTCTGCAGAAGATCTCATGAACAGAAATACAGAGGCTACATTGCAAGATGCAAACCACTGGTTAGCCACAAAAATAGGATGGCCAGGTTACAGTTTGCCAAGCAGTACTTAAAAGAGCAACCACAGTTCTGGAAAAATGTCTTGTGGACAGATGAGACGAAGATTAACTTGTATCAGAGTGATGGCAAGAGCAAAGTATGGAGGAGAGAAGGAACTGCCCCAGATCCAAAGCATACCACCTCATCTGTGAAACACAGTGGTGGGGGCATTATAGCCTGGGCATGAATAGTTGCTGCAGATACTGGCTCACTTATCTTTGATGATACAACTGCTGATGGTAGTAGCATAATAAATTCTGATGTGTACAGACACATCCTATCTGCTCAAGTTCAAACAAATGCCTCAAAACCCATTGGCCGGCGGTTCATTCTGCAGCAAGATAATAATCCCAAACATACTGCTCAAGCAACGAAGGAGTTTTTCAAAGCTAAAAAATAGTCAATTCTTGAGTGGCCAAGAATTCAATCACCCGATCTGAACCCAATTGAGCACCCTTTTTATGTGCTGAAGAGAAAACTGAAGGGGACTAGCCCCCAAAACAAGCATTAAGATGTTTGCAATGCAGGCCTGGCAGAGCATCACCAGAGAAGACACCCAGCAACTGGTGATGTCCATGAATCGCAGACTGCAAGCAGTCATTGCATGCAAAGGATATGCAACAAAATACTAAACATGACTACTTTCATTTACATGACATTGCTGCGTCCCAAACATTATGGTGCCCTGAAATGGGCGAACTATGTATAAGCACTGCTGTAATTTTACACAGTGAAAAAATATATAAATATGAAACCAAAATGTATAAAAATGGCAATGTGCACTTTAACCACATGTGATTTTTTTTCCATTGCAAATCTCAAATTGTGGAGTACAGAGGCAAATAAATAAATGATAGGTCTTTGCCCCAAACATTGTGGAGGGCCCTGTAATTGGCAAGCATCAGATGAGTTGTGGAGGTATATGGGTGTTGGAGCAAGGTTGGGCAGATGGATGTGAACAGGAATGAAGTTATACGAGGAAATTAATTTGTATCAATCTGTTTCACAGGATGTTTTTATGTATTTTGCAAAAAATGTAGCAATAATCTGAGTTTGGACAACTGAGAAGGGAGAACATTGCTGTTCTTAGTGAAGTTACAGTTCAGAATAAATAGTAGGAAAGGTAATGTCAGTATGCACAACTTTCTTCATGCAGGTCGAATGGGGTTTAAATATAGGTCTGCACATGTTGATTTTCATTCATAAAATTAAATAGCTTAAGACTATAAAACGCATTGTGCAGATGTTCAGACATGAGGTTTTGTCGATGAAATTATTTTTGCATGAATGCCCATGATGCTTGCCTAAGCATAAACTTTCATACTTTATCTTTTTTTTCAACAAATTGATTTTAAAGTATTTTCTGAGAGATTGGAACATTTTCTGCCTTTGGAAACGCATGTACAACAAGCATGATCTGATTTAGAGTTAATATTCTCAATTCTAACATAATGTGAATGTAATTTGACAGTGCAAAGATTTCTATAATTGTTAATCTAGTTAAGATGGATTGGTATTCTGTTTTGCTGCAGTATGGCTTCCAGCTTCCTGATTGGTGCTTACTAGACATGGCAGCATTAAAATGCATACTTTAAATTACTAATTTATTTTTGGACCATGCAATGCAGAAATTTAGCACTAATGTTTATAACACCGCAGAGCTGTAAAATTGTAAAAATAATATGGTTTTAATTTGAGGCGTGCTGATGGTTTAAATTTACTGCATTCGAGTTGGTTTACTTTAATTAATGGAACTCAGAGAGAAGATGGAAAATGGAGTCTTTGAAAACGGAGTATGTGTTGTTACCAAAGCTTTGGTAACAACAAATATAGAGCAAGTAGGGAAGGATGGCAGAGGAGGGATGGTTAGAACAAAGTATACCCTTCTATAGGGCAAGACCATAGGAGTAAATGTGCCAAAAACATTTGTTCCAATGATGAGAGGTGTAGTAGTAGAGCACCAGAGACTGGGGTTCGATTCTCACTACGCATGTTGCCTGTACGGAGTTTGTACATTCTCCCAGTGACCTGCGTGCGTTTTCTCTTAGATCTTCGGTTTCTTCCCACACTCCATGACTTAGACGAAGGGATTAAAAGTACCATTAGCAAATTTGCAGATGATACTAAGCTGGGGGGTAGTGTGAATTGTGAGGAAGATGCAATAAGGCTGCAGGGTGACTTGGCCAGGTTGTGTGAGTGGGCGGATACATGGCAGATGCAGTTTAATGTAGATAAGTGTGAGGTTATTCACTTTGGAAGTAAGAATAGAAAGGCAGATTATTATTTGAATGGTGTCAAGTTAGGAGGAGGGGGAGTTCAACAAGATCTGGGTGTCCTAGTGCATCAGTCAATGAAAGGAAGCATGCAGGTACAGCAGGCAGTGAAGAAAGCCAATGGAATGTTGGCCTTCGTAACAAGAGGAGTTGAGTATAGGAGCAAAGAGGTCCTTCTGCAGTTGTACCGGGCCCTGGTGAGACCGCACCTGGAGTACTGTGTGCAGTTTTGGTCTCCAAATTTGAGGAAGGATATTCTTGCTATGGAGGGCGTGCAACGTAGGTTCACTAGGTTAATTCCCGGAATGGCGGGACTGTCGTATGTTGAAAGGCTGGAGCGATTGGGCTTGTATACACTGGAATTTAGAAGGATGAGGGGGGATCTTATTGAAACATATAAGATAATTAGGGGATTGGACACATTAGAGGCAGGAAACATGTTCCCAATGTTGGGGGAGTCCAGAACAAGGTGCCACAGTTTAAGAATAAGGGGTAGGCCATTTAGAACGGAGATGAGGAAGAACTTTTTCAGTCAGAGAGTGGTGAAGGTGTGGAATTCTCTGCCTCAGAAGGCAGTGGAGGCCAGTTCGTTGGATGCTTTCAAGAGAGAGCTGGATAGAGCTCTTAAGGATAGCGGAGTGAGGGGGTATGGGGAGAAGGCAGGAACGGGGTACTGATTGAGAGTGATCAGCCATGATCGCATTGAATGGCGGTGCTGGCTCGAAGGGCTGAATGGCCTACTCCTGCACCTATTGTCTATTGTCTATTGTCTATTGTCCAAAGAAGTACAGGTTTGTAGGGTAATTGGCTTGGTGTTAATGTAAATTGTCCCTCGTGTGTGTAATGTCAGTGTGCTGGGATCACGGGTCAGTGCGAACTTGGTGGGCCAAAGGGCCTGATTCCACGCTGTATCTCTCTAAACTAAACTAGACTGTTTGCCCACATGCCTCAAAGATGTCTTCCTTTTTACTGAATCATGGCTTCCCTTCTATATTAGTGCCAGAGCCCTTGACTGCATCTTATTTATTTCCTGCACCTCACTCTCTCTCTCTCCTGGACAAGGTAAGAACATCCACCAGCCTCTGCCTTTAATAAATCATCCTTTGTGTTTTCTGTCAACTCCCACAATATGGGCGGCACGGTAGCGCAGCGGTAGAGTTGCTGCTTTACAGCGAATGCAGCGCCGGAGACTCAGGTTCGATCCTGACTACGGGTGCTGCACTGTAAGGAGTTTGTACGTTCTCCCCGTGACCTGCGTGGGTTTTCTCCGAGATCTTCGGTTTCCTCCCACACTCCAAAGACGTACAGGTATGTAGGTTAATTGGCTGGGTAAATGTAAAAAAATTGTCCCTAGTGGGTGTAGGATAGTGTTAATGTACGGGGATCACTGGGCGGCACGGACTTGGAGGGCCGAAAAGGCCTGTTTCCGGCTGTATATGATATGATATGATATGATATATCACTGTTCTCACATTCCCCTCACATTTCAAGATTTTGAAAGGATTGCTCCCTTCACGAGTCCTTGGTCCTCTCTTCCCTCCCCACCAGAACTTTCTTCCATTTGTCACTTTTCCATGTGTCTGTCAGGCACACAACACCTCTTGTTTCATCTCTTCTCTACGTATCATCCTGGATACATTCTTTGCAAACTTTTTCTACATTCTTTTCCAAACATACTTTGCAGGTGAAGCAGTGATTCACTTGCACTTCCAATTAAGTGCAAAGCATTTGGTGTTCATGGTGTGGTCTTCTTGACATTGAAGAAACCAAATTTAGATTTAGTATTTGCACAGTACCTGATTTCCATGCTCTGAGTAACCTTGGCTTTTCGAATGCTGCTGCTTTAATTCTCCATCCCTCTCTAATTGCTCTGTCTCTAGTCTACAACCTGTTATGAGGCCCAATGCAGCCTCCAGCCTGGACATGTTACAGCCTCCAAACTTTCTCTACTTTCCGTTACCTTGCTCATCTGTGCTGGTTACTTTTGCCAGTTATTCAGCTGCTGTTTTCTTTTTTTGTCCCACAGCCATGCAATTTGCAACAGTTATTCCAGTCATGAAGCAGAGTTGACCTAAATTTAAAAATATATATTTTCAATCTCAGTGTCCCCTGTTTTAAGTATAACGTTGCAATTGTGAATTGGAATAAGAACATATGGGCTATCTTGTTAACATTTCTATTGACTTCCGATTTAACATTCAACTGGCTTGTAGTATTGGGATATTATGAGTATGAGGGAAGTTTAACTTGTAACTAACGACTGTGTATTTACAAATTTATCCCCTTGTTCCAAATGCTTATTGGCATTAAAAGATTTTTGTCTGTTCTAGAAATTTATTTCAGAGATGTGAAATTCTCTGCCACAGAAGGTAGTTGAGGCCAGTTCATTGGCTATATTTAAGAGGGAGTTAGATGTGGCCCTTTTTGCTAAAGGGATCAGGGGGTATGGAGAGAAGGCAGGTACAGGCTACTGAGCTGAATGATCAGCCATGATCATATTGAATGGCGGTGCAGGCTCGAAGGGCCGAATGGCCTACTCCTGCATCTATTTTCTATGTTTCTATGTTTCTAAGAGGGTGAATGCACAGTTTTTTTTTCCCTCCCAGAGTTAAGGAATCGAACACGAGAAGACGGAAGAAGCACTGGAAGAGAAAATTTAAGAGGAACCTGATGGGCAATTTTGTCGCACAGGTGGTACCACATATATGGAATGAGCTGCCAGAGGAAGTAGTTAGGGCAGGTTCAATAAAAACATTTTAAAATACATTTAGACATGTATTTGTATAGCAAAGGGTTGGATCAAACATGGTCAAATGGGTATCGTGGTCAGCATGGTTGAGTTGGGCCAGTGGGCCTGTTTTTGTGCAGTCTGACGAATAAGAAAGAACTGTTACTAAAAGTGGAGAGAGAAAAAAACTAGTTCTGCCATTTGTGGGAATGAGTGTTTGTACGTATGTTGGACTTTTAAATTGGATAATATGGGAGCTAGTTCATATGTACAGATGTCCATAAATCGGGCAATCATAACCTGAGACCACCATACATTTTCTTTTGCGATAGTGTTGCCCTGTTTTGGAGAGATGGAGTACCAAACCCCATTCAGCTGAACCTGGGTTTTATGCTCGAGACTCTGAGGTTGAAAGTTCCAGCAGAATTTTGTCTTGGAGTCTGACGCCATGCCTAACATAATATGCGACAACAGTTTCTTAGTTGCACTTCCACTGAAACATTGCTCTTCTGTCCCATTTTATATCTTAAACTTTCTTAAATTTGAACTTCATAGAAACATAGAAAATAGGTGCAGGAGTAGGCCATTCGGCCCTTCGAGCCTGCACCGCCATTCAATATGATCATGGCTGCTCATCCAACTCAGTATCCTGTACCTGCCTTCTCTCCATACCCCTTGATCCCTTTGGCCACAAGGGCCACATCTAACTCCCTCTTAAATATAGCCAATGAACTAGCCTCAACTACCTTCTGTGGCAGAGAATTCCACAGATTCACCACTCTGTGTGAAAAAAAACTTTCTCATCTCGGTCCTAAAAGATTTCCCCCTTATCCTTAAACTGTGACCCCTTGTTCTGGACTTCCCCAACATCGGGAACAATCTTCCTGCATCTAGCCTGTCCAACCCCTTAAGAATTTTGTGAGTTTCTATAAGATCCCCCTCAATCTTCTAAATTCCAGCGAGTACAAGCTGAGTCTATCCAGTCTTTCTTCATATGAAAGTCCTGCCATCCCAGGAATCAATCTGGTGAACCTTCTCTGTACTCCCTCTATGGCAAGAATGTCTTTCCTCAGATTAGGAGAATAAAACTGAACGCAATACTCCAGGGGTGGTCTCACCAATGCCCTGTACAACTGCAGCAGAACCTCCCTGCTCCTATACTCAAATCCCCTCGCTATGAATGCCAACATACCATTCGCTTTCTTCACTGCCTGCTGCAGCTGCATGCCTACTTTCAATGACTGGTGTCCCACGACACCCAGGTCTCGTTGCATCTCCCCTTTTCCTAATCGGCCACCATTCAGATAATAGTCTGCTTTCCTGTTCTTGCCACCAAAGTGGATAACCTCACATTTATCCACATTATACTGCATCTGCCATGCATTTGCCCACTCGCCTAACCTATCCAAGTCACGTTGCAGCCTCCTAGCATCCTCCTCACAGCTAACACTGCCCCCCAGCTTCGTGTCATCCGCAAACTTGGAGATGTTGCAATCAATTCTCTCGTCCAAATCATTAATATATATTGTAAATAGCTGGCGTCCCAGCACTGAGCCTTGCGGTACCCCACTAGTCACTGCCTGCCATTCTGAAAAGGACTCGTTTATTCCTACTCTTTGCTTCCTGTCTGCCAGCCAGTTCTCTATCATCAATTACTATTACTCTTAAAACACAAAGTACTTGTGCTACGGCACCAGGATAAGCGCTCAACCAAGAAAACTAAGCCCAAAGCTGAAGTAGTATCTAAACTGCTTGTACAAACTTATACTATAGGACAATAACTAACTCCATATGCAATAATAAGCTATCTTCATGTTAGCAAGCTCATAAAGACTGATGGTGCAGTTGCCAGTACATTATTTAGGGTTATCAAATGGGCCTTCACTGTTGTTTTGGTGAGTTAGGCTGACGACACTTCAAGGGAACTCAACAGTTAGTTCTGGGGTCCCAGAACCACCCCCTTCAATACCTGCTCTCACCACCTCTGCTGCCAGTATCGAGTAATTAAAGGAAACAACAGATGATTAATTCACTCAAACAAGTGCTAAACACTCACATTCTGTCATGCACTTATCCTAACCCATCATTAAACAATCATAATGCCACAAATATCAACCTCGCATACAAAACCAGGATACACTTGCATGGAATACACTTACAAAGGAATACACACATCGCACATAATACATTTCCTTTCTGCCCCCAACTGACGCTGTTTCTTCTCCACTAAATCCACCTGCAGCCTTGCTCTGCTGCCTAACATCTCTTTGGAAATGTAATTTTGTTCAGTATCTCGGTATCGAATGACAATAAAGCTCTGTATTGTATTGTATTGTATTGTATTTACGGCCTGACGCAAACGCTGTCCGCAAATTCCTTGTTCTCCAAATAGGGACATAGTAGATCGCACTATGAAACCTCTGCAACCCACCTCTACCGGACTTACTCTTGCTTTCCATCTTCGCTGCTCAACATCTGCTGCCAAATCTACATTAAACTTTTTCCTTTCATAAGCCTCATCTGCTAAATTATCTTCCTTTTTATTCTTCTATTGGACAATTATCATACTACACATTGGTTATTATTGCAAGGTATATTGAGATAATTATTAACTTTCATGTATTGCTGTGCATCTGCTGTTATTGTAAGAGATGTGAGTTTTGTATCATAATTATTTGGATTGTGTCCTCTTACAGATTTTGTTTACTAATGCAATTAATTCCTCCTTTAGTTGGAGATGAAGAAGTACAAATTGTTTTTGTATTAACACCTACACCTGAACAAGAAATTCTTGCGAAAGAACTGAAGCTTCCTCCAATGTTTTTTTGCTACAAGAACAAACCTGGCTATGTTAGTGATGATGATGAAGATGGTGAGATCTGCACACTTTTCTGTCCATTATGGAATATACCTAGTTCAAAACTAAATACTCAAAATTTGCTTAGTATCTTTTTTTTTCATTTGCATCCTCCCATGTTGATCTCACTTTTAATCATCTTTACATTTGTTCTTTTCTTTCATACTTGCCCCTTCCTTCCCAATACCTTCTGACCTGTATCAGTAGTGTTCTAGTAGAGTGTTATCTAAACTGAACACTTTCATTCTTGGTTCTAAATCTGTCCGTAACTTATTCCCTTGCCTATTCTCTAACCTCCTTCCTGTTTATGTCCCCTTTTTCATGCTACAATTATTTGTTCTGCGATTGGTGGTTGCCTTTATTTGCTGCCTGGGATAAATATTGGAATTCTCTGCACAAATGGTCTCTGCCGTAGCATTTCACCATCTGTTTCTTATTTCCTGTGTAGACCTTTGTCATATTCAGTTTGCGTATAATTTGCTGTGCAGAAATGTATTGCTGTATGTCTGAATTTGTGTATGGTAATGCGGAGGGCCGTCCAGCCAACATAATTTCTGCTGCACCATGTAGATTAGATAAATTATGAAACTGCTTTAATGCATTTACTAATGACTATTGGTGTAATTGTATTATGTGGTTATTTATGGAAATCAGTTTAGATCAGATCGTAACAATTTTTTTTCATTAAAAAAGATTCCAGCAGGTTTGCCTGGCATATTTGATAATTAGATTTAATTTGGTCTTAAATTTCAATTAATGTTGAATTACATCAATTATTTCTCTTTAAGATGAAGACTACGAAGCCGCAGTTAAAAAGCTAAATGGAAAACTGTATCCGGATAAGCCACGAAAGGAAAAAACATCTGTAGCAGGTACAAATAAAAAATGTTGCAAGGCATCTTGTAGATTAAAAGTACAGATTAAATGATGCTAGAATTCTCTAAACCTAGGTGAAACCTTGGAAGCTGGTGGAAAGCTTGATCCAGATGAGCCAAGGGATCCAGAATGTGTGCCTGCAGCAGGTAGAAACATTTCTTAATCCTAACTCTCCTTTGAAAGTAAAATAACTTATCTAATTATGGTTTTTATACTTAAAATGTCAGCTGATAGTAGTCTTGGTGGAAATCTGTACCCGGATCAGCATGATGAATGGTTCCATCCAGATGCATCTCAGCAACAAGTTTCCACTGAAGCAGGTACAAATTTTCTAGAGAAAGATACTTTGTTATTTTGAGGATGGCAGAAGTTTAGCTCATAGCATTTTTTCTATTCAAGGCACATTCTTGGAAATTACTGATAGCAAGTTATGGGCTGATGACCAGAAGGAGCAAAAGTCCTGTGCAATAGGTATGAAATATTCCTAGAGTTTTGAATTGTCCACTTGGATTCCTGATACCAAATTTTTGGCATTTGTTGTCAGTGTTAGCAATAAAAAGATATTGATGTTTAAATAACTAGCTAAAAGCTTGTGACACAGATGTTTCATTAATTCTTGATGTGTGTGTAAATTGATCAACTGACGGGTTTTGAAAATAGATTGTGAGATGATACAAAACAACTCATAACGCATGACACTCATGATAATTCTGTCCAGTCTTAGAAACTCGTAGAGGCATGGGTAAATTTTCTGGCTCAAGTATCGAGTGTTCAAATTCTGCACTCAGGATCATTTTCAGATTGAAAGCAGAGTGAAATTGTTGCTGTCTGCTTCCAATCTGAAAATGATTTGATGCATGAATGCTGTTGGCCACGGTGCATGAATTGATACATGAATGCTGTTGGCACAGTATCATCAAACATGTGGATTTATGGAACATAAATGAAGGCTAAGGATGGTATGGAGTTTGAACATGAAACTGGCCTTGAAGATTGAGATCAATTTCAGCATTAAAAGCCTCTGCTCCACTGGGATCATTGGCAGAATTTGTCCACCTCTAGTTTGGTGTCAACTTTAATATTTTGTAACTGATTAGCCCCAAATTTACCATTTCACTTTATCCTTCGCTAATAGCCACCCACACAATTGTTGCCGGATGTGCAATCTTCACGTCATCTACAATGAAAGATCATGTTAGGAAGATCCATTCTCTAGCAGATACTAAGTGAAGCACTGTAGAATGATGGGGGCCCTATCGAGATCTAAGAATAAGCATAGGCAAAGTTGACTTGTGAACAGCTGGTTAAACTGAAAATAAAATAAAAAAACAACGCTGAAAATGTTCAACAGGTCTGGCAACATCTGTGGGGAAAGAAAAACAGTAAAGCGAATCCGAAACCAAAAGGAGTACAAGTGACCATTGCTTCACGCTTCAATTCTATCCGCATGAGTGATCCTGAAGTTTTAATTGTTTCTCATTTCTCCAATCTACACCTAGCCCAACTCCTTTTTTGGCCATCTATACTTGTATTCCAATGGTGATTCAATATTGAATTCAACAATTCCAGATAAACAGCATTTGTATCAGAACTGACTAGTTCTTATGCAAGTTTGTCAATCTGTAACTATTTGTCTCCCCAGATACCACTCGTCTAGCTGGGATTCCAGCTATCTTTGATTTCTATAAGGTTCTATGTCTTGCTTTTCACCATTCAAATGCAATTTTTCACCTCTGCTCTCATTTATCGGCAGCTACTTACACATCCTCCAGACAGATCGGCAACATTCAACCAGCGTGCACCCACATTATCATTTAGATTCTCCTTTCCTCCACCCTAGTACCCTCCCAATCATTTCCGCAGTTTCAATTTTTCCAGTGCTGATGAAACGTCATCGACTTGAAATCTTAACTTTTTTTCCTCCACAGATGCCACTGAACAGCTGAGTATCTCTCGTGTCTGTTATTTCAGATTTCCAATTACTGTTTGTTTGCTTTTGGACTGGTGAAGTTGGCCTGATTAAATGTTGCAAATATGAAGTTCAGTTCTTAGCTTCCCAAGCTTTGGGCAAAACAATAGGATGCAACGAAATGTGTATCGTGTCGTGGAATAGCATCCTTTAGAAGGAAACACCCTGACAAATTAAGAATTTGGTTAATTAAATGTTAAGTAATGCTGAATGTTTTTGTTTCTAAGATTAGGAGTAATTTTTCCTCATTTTGTGACCATCTGCTATTTTTGTAGGCTCCAGTGGGAATACTCTGGAAGACAGTGATAAAGATTGTATCCTTGTGTGGGAGAAGTTGCCAACTCCTGAAGAGAGGTCGAAAGCTGAAAAATTGTTGCTACCTTTGACCTTCTTTTGTGGTTTAAGCAGTGATGCAGAAGGAGAGAAGGAAGATGACAACTTTGAGACTGAAATTAGAAAGATCAGGGAATTTCAGGTGAAATAAAAAGTCTCGCTTGTAATCCGTGAATAATTTCTACAGTGTTGCATGTATTTGAACTTCCATTGTTAAATAGCCCTATTAAAATATTGGCTCCTTATTTCACAAATTGCCTCTTGTATAAATGGATATTATTGTCAGCTCGCAGAAATGGGGCTATATATTTTCAGTGACGTTAACTTTTTTCATATTTGATATTTAATATTACTGGAGTTCCATTTTCTAACTGAATGGTGTTACTTTGGACAGATTATTTAATGTTGTAATATTTGGTTTAAAATAGACTGCATGTCATTGTTTGCTTTAATGTTCAAGTGAATCTGTTAATCTAGTACTATATAGTGAGTTTAATTGGAGCAACAGCATGTTTAATTCACATACTAATAATCAATGCTTGTGGACCTTCCATAAATAAAATGTGATTTTTGTTTTTGTACAGAGAGCACAAGAAGGGCTGATCAGCAGCTCCACTGATGTTGTTTCCACAACACAGTTGAATGACAACATAATACAGACAATGGTTACACCAGTTACTGCTTCTGTGATGGGACAAGCTGAACCAGACTCCACAACACATTTTGAACTAAAGGCCGAATTTCCAGCATCAGATGATGGCAGGCCCATTGATTTATCGACTAGAAAAGCTATGGAACCTGATTCTACCACAGCGGGTACAAAAAGGGAAAATTGAATGAATTAATATGGAATTATTCTCTTTGTTGAATGTGACAGAATTTTAGTGCATTTCCAGAAAGCATTAGAGGGGCAGTAAATGAGGAGGTGCTTGAATTTGTGGGGAACCCTCAGTTGATGGGTATTGTGGATTGGAATCACTAGGTCTAAAGACGCAATATTAGAATGGACAAACAATGCATGTTGGTGACAATTTCAAAGGGAGGGAAAAAAGTGATTGAGAAGTTTTATTCAGCACTGCAGGGTCATCATTATTTTATACTTTTGTTATAAAAAAATCTCTGCTTTTATAGTTAATTATTGGGGAGCAGGACGTTTTTGGATATTAACAAACATTTTAATGGCAGAAGGAACTAACTGCTGTTCCGTCGCTGTTGTGTGGTATTACCATACAACGTTCTAAATAGACAATAGGTGCAGGAGGAGGCCATTCGGACCTTCGAGCCAGCACCGCCATTCAATGTGATCATGGCTGATCATTCTCAATCAGTACTCCGTTCCTGCCTTCTCCCCATACCCCCTGACTCCGCTATCCTTAAGAGCTCTATCCAGCTCTCTCTTGAATGCATTCAGAGAATTGGCTTCCACTGCCTTCTGAGGCAGAGAATTCCACAGATTCACAACTCTCTGACTGAAAAAGTTTTTCTCATCTCAGTTCTAAATGGCCTATCCCTTATTCTTAAACTGTGGCCCCTTATTCTGGACTCCCCCAACATTGGGAACATGTTTCCTGCCTCTAACGTGTCCAACCCCCTAATAATCTTATACATTTCGATAAGATCTCCTCTCATACTTCTAAATTCCAGTGTATACAAGCCCAGTCGCTCCAGTCTTTCAACATATGATAGTCCCGCCATTCCAGGAATTAACCTAGTAAACCTACGTTGCACACCCTCAATAGCAAGAATATCCGTCCTCAAATTTGGAGACCAAAACTGCACACGGTACTCCAGGTGCTGTCTCACTAGGGCCCTGTACAACTGCAGAAAGACCTCTTTGCTCCTATACTCAACTCCTCTTGTTATGAAGGCCAACATTCCATTGGCTTTCTTCATTGCCAAATAACGGACAAAATCCACTTTACTGTTTTCTCCGATGTAATTTTTGTGTAGTGCTGTGGCAAATCTATATTTAAAAAGTTTATCTATGTGTATTTGATAACTTTTGGTCATTTTTGAGATTAGCATTCGTTAACTTTTAAGGGCATGATTTGAGAATGCATATTGTGCATTCTCTCTTGCCATAGCTGCTCTGCTTTTATCTGCGAAGCACAACTCCGAGGGGATCCATGTTACCATCTCCACCGTTAGAAGTCAATTAACTTTGAAAATATGCTCGTGGGGGGTTGCATGCATCAATCCTACCCAAAGTAGCATTGAAACGAGCGAATTAGAAATGTCATTGAACGGACAGAAAATTCTTGCATTTTTTTCCCATTGGCACATTTCCTCTGTTTTACAAGAACATTAAGAGGGCTTGATTATAAAGAACAGTTAGATAGGCTGATTGTAAAGAGCGGCTAGGTGGGCTGGTACTCTTTTCCCTGGAGTATAGAGATGGAGAAGTGACCTGATAGAGGTATAGATTTAAAGTGGGAAAAAATAATTTAAGAGACTTGAGCAGCAACTTGTTCACACAGCTTGGTGCATTCATGGAATGAACCGCCACCGAAGGTGGTTGAGACAGGTACAATAGTGATGTTTAAAAGACATTTCAACAGTTACATGGATAGGAAAGGCTTAGAGGGATATGGAGCAAACACAGGCATATCAGACTAGCCCAGTTATGAAATCTGGTCGATATATTACTGGATTACTATGATTCTAATGGAATGCATTGAAATAAATTGTGCAATTTAGCTGTTTAAAATGACAGTAAAATACAATGCCAATTTCAAACTGTAAAATGACTGAATGCTGTTTAGTGGCATCCCCAGTCAATATTTAGTGATCAGTTATGTTTTTAGGTTGCAACCTTTTTACTAATGAATTTGTCACATTTGTTCTTGAAATATTTTTCTTTTTATTTTACAGAGAATGGCATATTTACGTTTAACTCGATAGGATTTTCCTTTGCAGAATTGGCGGCAAAGAATGAAGCATACACATTTGCACAGAAAGGTAATTTCTGAATACTTTAATAATTTGCCTGAAAACAGCAGTCATTTGGAACAATAACAGCAGTAATTTGGAACAATAACAGCCGTCATTAAGGAAACAAAGTAAAATAGTGGTTTATTAAATGAAAAACTAAGCATTTCCATGCCTTTTAAATCGCATATTCTTTTTATAAAACCAGTTGATCTGATTGAGCTGCTGCCTATCTAGCTGGTCTGACCTTCACAAGACACGACAAAGAAACCCGGATTATTGGCACCTCACTTTTTTTAGAAATTGAATCTACTATTTCATGCCCCAATACATTGTTCCAATCTTCAATCCTTTTGTTTCACACCTTCTGCCTTTTCATCTCTGGCCTTTGTCCAACAATCTGCCTATCAAAAACCGCCCCCATCTATATCAACCTACTACCTGCCAGGCTTGGTCCTGCTTCTCTTTTTAGTTTAGTTTATCATTATTAAGGTACAGTTAAAATCTTTTTTGTTGGGTGCTATCCAGGGTCAGCGTAATGACAATACATGATTACAATCAAGTGGCCTAAGGTGTACAGAGGAAAAAGTGTGTAATGTTTAGTGCAAGACAAAAGTCCAGTAAAGTCTGATTAATGATAGTTTAAAGGTCTCCAATGAGCTAGATTGGAGGTTAGGACCACTCTAGTTGGTGAGAGGATGGTTCAGTTGCCTGATACCAGCTAGGAAGAAATTGTCCCTAAAACTGGAGGTATACATTTTCAAACTTCTGTACCTCTTGTCTGATGGGAGAGAGAAGAGGGAGTGTCCAGGGTGAGACTCGTCCTTGATTATGCTGGTGGCCTTGACGAGGCAGCGTGAAGTGTAGATGGAGCCAATGGAAGGAGGTTGGTTTCTGAGATGGACTGGACTGCGTCCACAGCTTTCTTCAATTTCTTGTAGTCTTGGATAGAGCTGTTCCCAAACCATACGGCATAGCATCCCGATAAAATGCTTTCTATGGCGCATCTGTAGAGGTTGTGAGGGTTGTTGGGGGCATGCTGAACTCCTAAGCCTTCGAAGGAAGTAGAGGTATTGGTGTGCTTTCTTGACCATTATTTTGATATGGCTGTTCCAGGACGAATTGCTGCTGATATTTATTTCTAAGAACGTGAAGCTATCAACCATCTCTGTTGTTGTCTTAGAGAACTGCGTAGCCTGGTGCTATCTCCTTCCTGTACTCCGTCATGTCATTATTTAATATCTGGACCACTAAAGTGGTGTCGTCTGCAAATTTGTAAATTAAGTTGGATTGATATTTGGCTGCACAGTCATAAGGAGTATAGATGGGGAACACATTCTTGCAGGGCACCAGTATTGCAGATCATCATAGAGGATGATTTGTCACCAAAACTCACTGATTGTGGTCTGTTGGTCAGGAAGTTGAGGATTCAGTTGCAGGGGTGAGTGCTGACTCTAAGTTCCATGAGTTTGGAGATGAGCTTGGATGGAAAATGATATTGAAAGCGGATATGTAGTCTATGAATAGACTGTTCCAGCTTTCCATCTCCCCACCACCACCACCATCAATCTGAAGAAGGGCGCTGACCCGAAATGTTACCTGAAAATGTTCTCCAGAGATGCTGCCTCACCCACTGAGTTACTTCAGCACATTGTGTCGTTTTTTTCTGCCTCAATTAATTGCTAATCTACTTTCATTGCCAGTGTAGGTGTGTTTAACTTTTCTTTGTGGTATGTTCATAAATGGGCTAAGAAGAATAAGTAAATTAGATGTCGTATTTTATTGTGTTATGCCCTTGATAATGCATCTTTTTTTTCTCATGAAAGAAACCAATTTTGTGTGGGAAAATGCAGGCATTCCTGTTTTTAAATCTGCGGTGACTCGAACTCCAGGTGATAATGAAGATGATGGTACTGATGTAGTATCTAGTGAAGAGATCCACTTTGAACCAATAGTTTCTTTACCAGAGGTAAACAGTAAACATTATGCATTATTGGAGGCAGTGTCTGTAGCATTATTCAAGAACAAATACATTATTTTAATTAATTAATTATGTCACCTTGGGTTTGTGTCATCGGTTTGTGAAAGCATTTGGCATTTGAAGTAACATTGATTTATCATAATCCATTTTCTAACATTAGTAAATTATTTAATGGTCATATTTCCATAATTTGTTTTCTTCTATGACATGATTTAAAAAGTTGCAGCTTGTCTTCAACTGGCTGCACTGAGGTATTTGATATCTACTTGGATAGAGTGCTGTAATTAAAGTTTATTATGCTGAGCTGAAGTGACCTCCTTCATTGGTGTGTGTGTGTGTGTTTTCAAAGTAAAACAAGCAGATGCTCTAGCACATGGCTTATCAGTAGAGTTTTTTTCAGTGCCCCTGGCTTGTTCGAGCAATCAACAACAATCTTGGAAAAAAGATTAGAACGGAAAATGCAAGAATTTTGAATTTGACCTACACACAGAATTCCACTGTGTGGAAATCATTTATTGATGATGGATTGAGTTATCATGGTCATTCCTTAAAGATGGTGCACAGATTTGCCATTTGGTGCAATCAGCAATTTTCTTGTTACTTGAACATGGTTTTTTTTAGATGTGCTTATTCTGAAAGTGATTTAAGTTAAGTTAGTAATTTGCATTGAGATCATTACATGCAAATTAATAAGCGAGATGAGGTTGGGGAAATGAAAGTGGTGACAGCAAAATTTAACAGGATGGATCAAAATGAGTTAAGGGACAATGAATCCAAATGATTTTGCCCCACCTAGTGGATAGAATGACATATCTAAATGGTATCTACATCGATTAAATGTGGGAAATTGTACCTGTAATCTCTGGTTTTAATTTTGCATTGGGCATATTTGGATACAGATGACCCCTGCATTGTGACCATTCAGGTAATGGAAATTCACCATTGCAGAATTGATAATCATTACCCAAAATTTTTAGATCTGCATTAATATTTGCTCATGAAATTTATGTGCAGAAGGTGAGATAAATATAAATATTTTTTTTAATCACATGAAGCATCAGAAGCTGAGGGGAGACCTGACAGAAGCATATCAAATTATAGGAGACACAGATGTGGTGTCTCATGGTGGAAATATCAAAGACTAGATTGCTGTTTTAAAGTGAGAGGGCAACATTTAATGGAGATGTGCCGGACAAGTTGTTTTACACGCTGCCAGGGTTGGTGGAGACAGATATGATATGAAGGTTTTGGATTTGGATATAGATATTGTGGGATATGGATCACATGCAGATAGAGGAATTTAGATTAATTTGGCATCATGTTCTGCACAGACATTATAGGCCAAGAGGCCTGGTGCTGTGCTGTACTGTTCTAAGTTATTGAAACATTGAACTGAAGCAACATAATTAACCAATTTGCTTTCCCCTTGCTTGCCCTGAAATCTTCAATGAAATCAGTGGAGTCGGGCAACAGAGCAAACTGACTGATTCAGCATCTGTGTGTTTGGAAACTTGCTCATTATGCAACACATGTTTTGGATCACTAAATTATTGTCAACCAATGATCTATCACCCCTCTTTGCTTTTGACAATTATTTTCCTTTGAGTAAATTAAGACATCAAGATTAGGCATATACTACCTGCTTTGTTTCTGTTTCCAAATTCTAAAGTTATTCAACTGGTTATAAAACCTGCATTTTCTAGTCAATACAACCAATATCCAATTTGTTAATCTGCTGAGTCATCTGATTGTGTAATGATTGTGTAATGATAATTAAAGTAACATTTTTAACTACTATCTGTCAGCTCTAAATAAATGCCACAAATTTAACTGCAATTATAATTTTGGTTGTTTAATTGCTTTTAAATATAAATATATGTATGTGCGTGTGTGTTAAATCCTAGAATTGGGTCAGTAACTAATATAATGCAATTACTGGCTGTCATTGTCCCTTTAATTTTAGGAGTCTTGAATTTGCTATTAAATATCCATATTGTGAAAATATTGAGAATAACAAATGTTTTTGTGATGATAGGTTGAAACAAAATCTGGCGAAGAGGATGAGGAAATTATATTTAAGGAAAGATGTAAATTGTACCGATGGGACAGAAATGTTTCACAGTGGAAAGAATGAGGAGTTGGAGATCTTAAAATTCTCTCTAACCCCTTAAAGCAATGTTACCGTGTTCTTATGAGGAGAGAACAGGTTTTAGGCGGCACGGTAGCGCAGCGGTAGAGTTGCTGCTTTACAGCGAATGCAGCGCCGGAGACTCAGGTTCGATCCTGACTACGGGTGCTGCACTGTAAGGAGTTTGTACGTTCTCCCCGTGACCTGCGTGGGTTTACTCCGAGATCTTCGGTTTCCTCCCACACTCCAAAGACGTACAGGTATGTAGGTTAATTGGCTGGGTAAAATGTTTAAAAAAATTGTCCCTAGTGGGTGTAGGATAATGTTAATATACGGGGATCACTGGGCGGCACGGACTTGGAGGGCCGAAAAGGCCTGTTTCCGGCTGTATATATATGATATGATATGATATGAAAGTCTGTGCAAATCATGTTATCACTGATGAAATGGAGCTCAAATTAATGAATACATCAAGTAATTCTTATGTCTGGACTGCAGCAGATTACACTGGTAAGTTTTTCTCCTGCATTAATCAAACAGTGTGAATTATTTTTTTAATTGTGCTATTAGTTATGATTACTTTCTATGGGCACTTCAGTAACAAACTTTAGAATTCACCAGTCTAAATATTTAAAATCTCTGGGAAAACACATTTTTAGAATTAAATGATTTACTTCATTATTATGTCAAAATAATATTAATTATCTTTTAATATTAGATAGGAATGTAATATACCTTTTTACAATTTTTCAGATGGCGAAGCAAAAATAGAACAACTTGCTGTCCGATTCAAAACTCCAGAGTTGGCTGCTGTTTTCAAAAATAAATTTGAAGAATGTCAAAAAGCACTTTCACAGCTACAGAAATCTGATGAATGCCAGGTTATGTCCCAATCAGATGACAATAATCCTGCTGTTTATTTTGATGTATCAGCTGGTGAGGAGATGTTGGGAAGGATTACCATGGAACTGCTGGCAAATAAGGTTCCACGAACAGCTGAAAACTTCAGAGCCCTCTGCACTGCGGAGAAGGGTTATGGATTTAAAAAATCGATATTTCACAGGGTTATTCCAGGATTTGTTTGCCAGGTATTTATTAAACCTTTTATTTTTGGGAACTTGTTTTGATTTTGTCCAAATCTAGATTATTTGTACCAATATCTAATTTTAAAAGTCCCCATCAATGGTTTCCAATAAAGCCCCGCTCTTCCTACTGCCACCTGTTCCAAGTTATTTAACATGCACCAATTTTGCTTCATTGAGTGAATAACTAGTATTCAAATATGCTTTAAATAAATATTAGAGGTGTACTGGAATTCTATTTACGTATTGTGACCAGTTATTGATGATCTTGTGCTCAAACTATATAGGTTGAAAGATTTCAAAAGAATTGAAACTAGAAGAGCCAGAATGTTCTAAATCTAAGACACTGATTTACTCCTAGGGATAAATTCTCAGCAATTTCTCCAGCTAAATTGCAAATGTTCTTTGTGGTTCCTGATTTTTGAGCTTATTTTCTAAATTATTTGCATTTTAAATATTGCAAAGGGGTGGGCTGTAACTTCCTATCAGCAGAAGGCAGTGTAAAAATGGATGGATCAACGCATAAATATGCAGCAATTGAGAGGAAATATTAACAGCATGAGGTTTCAAACTTTAGATGGAATGTAGGTTTGCAACGTTTGTTACCTAATCAAATTGCATTCTGTTTCAGGGTGGTGATATCACCAATTCCAATGGATCTGGTGGAAAATCTATTTATGGTGGTAAATTTGAAGATGAAAACTTTATTTTGCGACACACCTGTCCTGGTTTGTTGTCTATGGCAAATAGTGGCCCAGACACCAATACCTCGCAGTTCTTCATCACGCTGAAAGAAGCCCCACATTTAGATATGAGACATGTAATTTTTGGCTATGTAAAAGAAGGCATGGATGTTGTGAAACAAATTGAAACGTTTGGTTCAAAAGATGGCCACACAAGTAACACCATTATGATCACTGATTGTGGACAAATATCTTAAACAGAATACCTGGTTTCACTCCGTGCTTATGCACGCTTATGTAAAAATCTTAACATTAAGGATTCAGAATGGTGTAATGCTGGATATTGCGATGGCGTAAAACTGTACTGGTCTAAACTTTGGATGTCATTTTTTCATTGGATATTGCATGTATCAGAATAAAATTTTTGACAAACATTAACAAGCAGTGGCATCAATCTGAAGCGTACACAACATGGTTTTATAACACTTGCAGTTTTAGTCAAACTGTAAAAGGAGCAGTGCTTTTAAACCTGGCAATTGGCATGGAAAGAATATTGTCGTATTTACAACCTTTTTGAGAATATAATATTTGAGAATTATTGAGATGCAACTTGGTAATTGCATTCCAGTTCTAAAAGTGAATATTGGGAGCAGAATTATGAGATTTTTGCCTAATTTTGCATATTTTGGTGCTGTTAAAATTTTAGTGCAACATTACACCGGGATATTTTTCATTTCTAATCCTTGAATTTTCTGATTCACTGTCTTGCTGTCAAGAATTACGTTCTGCTGTCAACATTGCAAATACTGATTTAATTGTAAAATGTAAAATTTAACAGATTCTCTAGTATTTGCGAATGTTTGTGATTGGCTCTGTAATTTTAAATTGGTAAATTTAAATTGTTAAAACCATAAGTTTATACATATTTATAATAAAGGAATAATTCTGTATCAACTTTAAGCAGTTTCTTCTTTTAGGTTCAAATTCATGCAAACTTTAAGTGTGGGGATATAAACGTTAAATTTTATATTTTCTCAATGCTTTTCAATTGGGTATCGGAGCACCGGAGACCCGGGTTTGATACCGACTAAGGGTGCCGTCTGTACGGAGTTTGTACATTCCCCCCGTGATCGCGTGGGTTTTCTCCGAGATCGTCGGTTCCCTCCCACACTCCAAAGACGTACAGATATGTAGGTTAATTGGCTTGGTGTATGTGTAAATTGTGGGGATCGCTGTTCGTTGCGGACTCAGTGGGCCGATGGGCGTTTTTCCATGCTGTATCTCTAAAACTAAAAAAAAAAAGCACAATACCATGACATTTGGAAGCATTTAATATTTATATTTTACTCAATGTTGCTGCACAGATCTCTCACGAGAACTAAGTTTTCCTTATTTTGCGTAGGCTGTTGATTTCCCAGTCCATCTGACTGTATTGCTACATCTAGAGCAGGGGTGTCAAACTACCAGCCCGTAGGCCGCATTCGGCCCGCAAAGGGGTCCAATCCGGCCTGCGAGATGATTTTGGGGAAAATAGTATATTTGCAACCATTTATGTATCTGTACACCAGCTGCTCTCTCCCCCTCGCCCCGCCGCTCCCCCCCCTCCCCTGTCGCTCCTCCCCTGCCGCTCTCTCCCCCCTCGCCCTCCCTCTCTCGTCGCTCTCATGGGACAGGCCATGTGGTAACGTGGGCGGGAAGGGGCCGCCGCTGGGGAAGGTGGGGAGTCTCAGCGTTGTTGTGGACAATGGGAAGTGCCTGGGCTGCCGCCACAGAGACCACCACCATGTACCTGAGACCTAGGTGAGTGCGTGGATGGAGGCTGGTGGGAAGCCGCTGCACTGAAGCCAGCGATCCAAAATCTGAGCTGCTCTCCAGGGGTGGGGGCTCTGCATTTGGGTTAAGGTTAGGTGGGATGCGAAGACGTATGGTTAGGTGGGATGCGAAGGGCTGGTAGTTATGTGGGAATAGGGGAGAGAAGGGAGAAGGTGGTGGTAAACGAAGGGGAAGGGGAGCAGACGAGGGAAGGGAAGGTTTTAGGGATGAGGGAAGAGGGTGTCAATGGAAGGGAGTGGGGGAGGAGGTGGTAAAGAAAGAAGTAGGGCGGGACGGGGTGAGGAAGGGAGCAGATGAGAGAAGGAATGGTGTTTAGGGACGAGGTAAGGAAAGAGGATGAAGTAAGGGAGGGGAGTGGGGGAGTAGATGGAAGGAAGGAAGTGGGGATGAGAGAAGGGATAGGCTGAGGAAAGGGAGAGGGCAACCGAGGGTAGAGAAGTACGAGAGGTGGGGAAGGTAGAAGGATGGGGAGCGGGGCCTTCAGGTGAGATGATGGACAGACCATCTTTCCCCCTGCCAGGTACCTGCTGTTTGGCTGTTCACCGCCCAGCCAGCCCAAACATAAACATTGTAGGAAGACTATAAGACTGGGGAACAGAATTCGTCCATTTAGCCCTAAGTCTACTTTGGCTTTCAACCATGGATGATCTATTTTCTCTTTCAACCACATTCTATTGTCTTCTTTCTCCCTGTAACCTAATCAAGACCTGTCAATCTCTGCCTCAAAAATACCCAATGTCTTGGCCTCCACCGCTGTCTGTAGCAATGAATTCCACAGATTCACCACCCATTCCTCCTCATCTCCATTTTGAATGTGTGACCTTTTATACTGGTGCTGTGAGGTCTGGTCCTAGACTCTCCTATTACTGGAAACATTTTCACATCCACTCTATCTAGGCTGGGGCCTAGATACCAATCAAAAGTAATGCTTGCTAGGCAATCTTCTTCATAAGAAACGAAATTTGTAAAGTGAAACACTTTGTAGTTATAGCAGAGACTGAGACATATGGGAGCAGGTTGAAAAAACGAAGGAAACGAAAGCTGTGGGAGCACGTGCACGTGAACAACTGATCCGGCCCGCATGAAGTCGCATTTTGCCCATTCCAGCCCGTGACCTAAAATGAGTTTGACACCCTGATCTAGAGTGAACAAATGGGAAAGATCAATTCAGTTGCATTCATTGGAGTACCAAGGCCACCTCAATTTCAGTTGAGCTGAGGTACAGAGAATATACTTGTATGTGTACCTGTCATGCCCTAATGGATTTTTTAATGTATTTGATTTTTTTGATTGGCACAGACAAGTTAGGCTGAAGGGCCTGTTTTCGTATTGTATGATAACAGTATAACAGAGCTTTATTTGTCATTCGGTACCGAGGTACCGAACGAAACTACATAGCAGTCATACAAAAAAAGAACACAAGACACATAACCCCAACACAAACGTCCATCACAGTGACTCCAAACACCCCCTCACTGTGATGGAGGCAACAAAACTTCCACTCTCTTCCCCACGCCCACGGACAGACAGCTCGTCCCCGACCGACCCGCACAGTCCCCGCAAGGGGATGGACGTCCCCGCGGCCGAATCGCACCGGGTGCTGAAACGTCTCGCGGCCGAGCCGGGCGATGAAAGGCCCCGCGACCAAGCCTTGCGCAGCTAAGTCCCGTGGCCGAGCCGCACCGGGCGATGTTAAGTCCCGCGGCCGAGCCGCACCAGCGATGAAAAGTCCCGCGGCCGAGCTGCACCGGGCGATGTAAAGTCCCGCGGCCGAGCCGCACCGGGCGATGTTAGGCCCCGCAGCCGAGCTGCACCAGGCACTGTTAAGTCCAGCGGCCGAGCCGCACCAGTGACACCAGTGACACCCTGTTTATTACTTTCGTGGAAGATAGACACAAAATGCTGGAGTAGCTCAGTAGGACAGGCAGCATCACTGGAGAAAAGGAATGGGTGACGTTTCGGGTTGAGGCCCTTCAGACTGATGTCAGGGGAGACAGATACATTGATGGGGTTGTGTAAGGTGTGAAAATAGAGCAAAGGGAATGTAGATCAAGGAAAATGTATAGATCATTGTTAGCTGGGAGAAAGTAACAACAAAGCAGATAAAATGTAGTTGGAGACAGTAAGAATGGTCGGAGAACTGGGAAGGGGGAGGGATGGAGAGAGGTTACTTGAAGTTAGAGAAGTCAATGTTCATACCGGTGAGATGTGAGCTGCCAAGCTAAATATGAGGTGCTGTTCCTCCAATTTGCGCTGGGTCTCACTGACAATGGAGGAGGCCCAGGACAGAAAGGTTAGTGTGGGAATAGAGGGGGAGTTAAAGTATTTAGCAATCGGAAGATCAGGTAGGTTAAGGCGGATATACATATACATGCATATACATATATATATATATATATATATAGTTTCTTGTGATTTCCTCTAATTATTTGTTTAGCAACCTTCTTTCAATCTCTCTCTCTCTCTCTATATATATATATATATATATATTCATATTCATTCTCATGTATAATCTCACACTTCTCAGCACATGGTTCTCCCACTGGTCTCACAAAATGCTGGAGTAACTCAGCAGGTCAGGCAGCATCTCAGGAGAGAAGGAATGGGTGACATTTCGGTTTGAGACCCTTCTTCAGACTGATGTCAGGGGGGCGGGACAAAGGAAGGATATAGGTGGAGACAAGAAGATAGAGGGAGAACTGGGAAGGGGGAGGGGAAGAGAGGGACAGGAACTATCTAAAGTTGGAGGTCAATGTTCATACCACTGGGCTGCAGGCTGCCCAAGCGAAATATGAGGTGCTGTTCGTCCAATTTCCGGTGGGCCTCACTATGGCACTGGAGGAGGCCCATGACAGAAAGGTCAGACTGGGAGTGGGAGGGGGAGTTGAAGTGTTCAGCCACCGGGAGATCAGGTTGGTTAAGGCGGACTGAGCGAAGGTGTGGAGCGAAACGATCGCCGAGCCTGCGTTTGGTTTCGCCGATGTAAATGTGATATCTTGAGCTCAGACACAGAACAACAAGTTAACTCCCAAGGCTGCACAGCGCCACTGTGGTTTATTCAAACATTTACAATCCTTCACCAAAGGTGGTGCTATTACAACTCCTTCCACCCTAATTTAAAAAAAAATAAAAAATAAAAATTCCTGGTGAACATTTTGTTTTGACTATAACCGACGGTATGAAATTATTACAATCTTGTCTATTAGTTTATTTTTATACAACCGGAATAAAATGAGGGCATCATGCCTCTATGTGGTATATACAATGATATGTACATTTCAGGCAATAACTTTACAAATTTAACCTAACCACTGGGTTTCTCCTTCTTTCTGGATATCTTCCCTGACCAAAAGTCTCTGACTGTTTACTACCACTTGGACTCATTGTTAATCCAGTCAAAGCCTTCCTTTTGACCTACATTCATAGATTCCAGTCCATCAGTCAATTTTGTTTGACTGTCAACCCCACTTGAACCTCCAATTTCAGGCTGATTCAAGCTCTCCCTAACTTGTGTACCTTCTTGTACCATTTCGGGTTCATCTGGTACCTGTACTTGAGGGGTAAGCCAATTATCTGACTCGTCTACTTTGTCTGATTTCAAGATTCAAGATTCAAGATAGCTTTATTTGTCATCCAATATTGGACGAAATTCAGTCACCCACAGTCCAACAATAAAAGCATGAAATAGGCATTAAAATTACACAACCCCAAAACACACAAAAAAAGAAACATCCATCAAAAAAACATCCATCACAGTGAGTCTCCTCCAGTCCTCTCCTCACTGTGATGGAAGGCCACAATGTCTTTCCCTTCTCCTGCCGTCTTCTCCCGCGGCCAGGTTGTTGTGGTTGGAGGCCGCGCCGGACGGTCCGCAGCGGCCCGAGCCTAAGGCGAGTCGCAGCAGCTCCCGCTGCCTCCGAAGACGGCCGGCTCCGCCGATGATAAATCCGATCCGGGGCGGGCGAACACGCTGCTACTGTTGCTGCACGTCGGGGCGGTCGTGGCTCCCGACATTGAAGCCCCCGCCCAGCAGAGAAAAATCCCGCGGCATATTTTAGGCCGCGCCGGACGGTGAAATGTCCGCGGCCCAAGCCCCGCGATCCGGGGCGGGCGAACATGCTGCCGCTGCCGGAGCTCCCGATGTCGGCATCCACGCGGCCTGAACCTAAGGCGAGTCGCAGCCGCTCCCGCAGCCTCCGAAGACGGCCGGCTCCGCTGATGGTAAGTCCGATCCGCGGGCTCTGCGAACCAGAGCACTGGAGGCCGACAGCTCCAGGAGTTGGGCCGATGGTTGGGCCGCAGCGGGAACGGAGACAACACCCAGAAAATAAAGGTCGGGTCTCCGTTCGGAAAGGACACCTATTTACAATTTTACAGTTCCCCCCCTCCCCCCCCACATACACACACAGTACACAAACACAAAAACACCACATCACAACTACAATTAAGACAAAAAAACAACAAAAACACAAAGACATATGGACCGCAGGTAAGCCGCAGCTGCTATGGCAGCGCCGCCATTTCAACCTGTGCTTGCATAGGCATGACATGGTCAATGTGTACTTTTCTCACATTACCATTTCCAAACATCTTGACCAAATATGTCCATGGTCCGCACTTTTTTACTACTCTTCCAGGTAACCACTTCACCCACTTGTGATGATGGTTTTTCACCTTTACCTTCTGATTTAACTCAACACTCCTTTCCTTTACTCTACTTCCATCATGATATGCTTTTTGTTTTTCCTGTTTCTCTTCTACTGTTTGAGCCAAGTTTGGTTTCAACAGTGAAAACCTTGTTCTGGGTTTTCTTTTCAAGAACAGTTCAGCTGGTGTTTGACCAGTAGTGGTGTGAGGTGTGTTTCGGTATGTAATCAGAAAGTTAGCCAGTTTGTGAAACAACGACAACTGTCTTTTCTTTGGATTTGGATCCAGCAGTTGTTTGACTAATGTCCGCTTCACAATTTGCACTGTGCGTTCTGCTGCTCCATTGGACGCGGGATGGTATGGAGCTACTCTAGTGTGTTTTACACCATTCCCTTTCATGAATTGTGCAAACTCTTGTGAACAGAATTGTGGTCCGTTATCAGACACAATTTCCTCTGGAAATCCATAGGACGCAAATAACCCTTGCAAAATATCTATCGTTTTGCTGGATGTCATTTTGTTCATCGGAAACACCTCAACCCACTTGGAGTGACTATCAATCACAATGAACAATTGTTGTCCATCCAACTCTGCAAAGTCAATGTGTAATCTTTGCCACACTCTAACCGGCCATTTCCATGGCTGTAGCGGTACTGTGGGTGGATTCTTTCCAACTGCTTGACATGTGCTACACTCTTTCACCCTTTGTTCTATGTCCTTATCTAGACCCGGCCACCATAGATAGCTTCTAGCTAGACTCTTTGTTAGACACATTCCCAAATGCTGATCATGAAGATCTTCTAGCAATTTTACTTCATATTTTTCAGGTATTACCACTCTCGCTCCCCACATGACACAACCTTGGTCTACTGAGAGTTCGTTCCTGCGAACAAAGAATGGTGTCAGTTCTGCCTCTGAATTTGGCAATTTGTTTGGCCATACATTAGTAATATATTCCTGCACTTTTGACAAAACTCTGTCAGTGCAAGTAGCCTTCCGAATGTCTCCTGAGGTGATAGGCAACTCATCTATATGAGAGAAATAAAACAAGTCCTCTGTTTGGTGTAACCTCTGATTCCAATGGTAATCTCGACATGGCATCAGCATTGCTGTGCTCTTCTGCCTTACGATACTGAATGTCATACTGGTATGCAGACAATATCAATGCCCATCTTTGCATTCTAGCTGCTGCCAGAGTTGGAATGTGTGCTTTTGGATTTAGGATCACTATCAACGGCTGGTGATCTGTCTCGATTACAAACCTTCTGCCATACAAGTATTTGTGAAACCTCCTAACGCCAAAAATCAATGCAAGAGCCTCTCGCTCTATTTGCACATAATTTCTCTCACTGGCATTGAGTGTTCTAGACGCAAATGCTATTGGCCTTTCCTCTCCATTTTCTAACACATGAGAGATCACAGCACCAACACCGTATGGTGAAGCATCACATGCTAACTTCATCGGCTTATTGACATCGTAATGAACAAGCATCGAACTCTCTGCCAACTGAGCTTTACATGACTTGAAAGCTTGATCACATTTACGTGTCCACGTCCATGGTACATCTTTCCTCAAAAGCTCATTCAAGGGATGTAAACAGGTGGACAGATTTGGCACAAACTTCCCATAGTAATGCACTAATCCTAAAAAGGATCGGATCTCAGATATGTTTCTGGGAGTGGGTGCATTTTTGATCGCATCAACCTTACCCTTGGTGGGGTGTAGACCATCCTTGTCTACCTTATGACCCAAGTACTCTACCGAGTTCTGAAAGAACTCACACTTCTGTGCCTTTACTCTTACACTGTGTGTTTCAAGTTTGAGTACCACCTCCAACCTTTCATCATGTGTCTGCCTGTCAGGGGCTGAGATGAGGATGTCATCCAAGTAACACACCACACCTTCAATTCCCTCTAGAATTTGTGTCATTACCCCTTGAAAAATCCCTGGGGCTGATGATATACCAAATGGAAGCCTATTGAACTGAAACAATCTCAAATGCGTGTTAATAGTTAGCTTGGATTTCGATTCATCATCTACACCCAACTGCAAGTAGGCATTTGTCAAGTCCATTTTTGTGAAAACTTGGCCGCCTGTGAGGGTGCTAAACAAATCCTCTGCCGTTGGTAGGGTATCTGGTCTGCTATCTTCAAGTACCCGGTTTACGGTCACCTTATAATCCCCACACAGTCTAACACTACCATCAGATTTAGGTACAACTACAATGGGTGTTGCCCATTCACTATTTTCTACCTTACTGATAATGTTCTCAGCTTCAAGTCTTTTCAGTTCTTTCTCGACCTTGTCCTTAAGAGCATACGGCACAACCCATGGTTTGCAATGCACTGGTGTTGCATCCTTCTTCACACGTACTTTCGCCTTGTACCCCTTAATTGGCACTCCCTGGTCGCTAAACACCTTCGGATGTTTCTTGATTACATCCTCCGGACACTTTAATTCTTCACGAATGAGGAATATCTCGTTCCAATTGAGCTTCAAGATCTGCAGCCAATTCTGACCTAGCAACGCAGGTTTATTCCCCTTTACAACTACGAGGGGCAACTCCACCTTTTGCTCCTTATACCTAACTGGTACATGTACGCATCCTAACACAGGAATCTTCTCTCCAGAGTAACCACGTAGCTCGATTTTCTTCTCTTCCAATGGAATTTGACTCAGCTTCTCCCGATACACCAATTCTGGAATCACGCTCACAGATGCTCCTGTGTCGACTTCCATGCTGACATGAGCTCCATTCAACTGGACTTGTATGGACACATTCTTTGTCTTCCGGTTTACTAGCTCATTGCTGCAGATGGTGTATATCTCGAGTAGCTCTTCCTCTGTCTGCAGTTGCTCCACAGAATGCAGCTTACTTGAACCTATTTTCAGCTTAGCCTTTCGACAAGCCTTCGCTAGGTGTCCCATCTTGTGACACGAGTAACACACTGCCGTGCCACTGTAAAATTCCTTATCTACACAGACAAGTAAAGCTGGGGAGTCGACGATCCCACGCTCGTCGCCAATTTGTGATATCTTGAGCTCAGACACAGAACAACAAGTTAACTCCCAAGGCTGCACAGCGGCACTGTGGTTTATTCAAACATTTACAATCCTTCACCAAAGGTGGTGCTATTACAGTAAAGAAGTTGACATCTGGAGCAGCGGATGCAATAGATGAGGTTGGAGGAGGTGCAGGTGAACCTCTGTCTCACCTGAAAAGACTGTTTGGGTCCTTGGATGGAGTTGAGAGGGGAGGTAAAGGGACAGGTGTTGCATCTCCACCAATTCAAATTTTCTTAGCTCCAAGTATAAAGTTAAATGTCTTTTCGATTCTCTTGTGGATGCCGTAAAGTTCTATTGTTTGCAAATGCCTAATCTCTGACTTTTTAAAATAAAACAAAAGGAGATATAGCTTGTGGAGGTGAAATTAAAATTAACAGAGAAAGCAAAGAAGAACAGCTCATTAAATTGGCCTGATACAGAATGGATCGAGAGCAAATATTCAATCAGAAATATCCAAAGTTTAAAGATCACGAAGCAGTAACTCTTCAAGAAATAGTTATACATGTCAACTATCAACTTATCCAAGAAGTTGAACAAAAATAATTGTTTGCAAATATATATACGAAGACATCGCAGAGTTGTGAACGCTGGCCAGTCTAGCACACAGAATCTGCTTACTAAGATGGCGCTTAAATGTACCCATGACCTACCACGGTTTGTAGGGCCGAGTGGTCTATCTTGCTCCTCTAGTATCTTTGGTGCGCACTGAGGCGCCGTCGCCATGGCGACCAGCCTGCCCTTTCACCCCCCACAAGCGGAAGTTCTGACCCGAGCCGAGCGGCTCCAGATTCAAACGGTCGCCGGGGAGACGAGGCGGCGGCGCTGGGTTTCGGGCAGCGATGGCGAGCGCCGGGGCGGCGGCGGACTGCGATATCGAGCGGTGGAAGCGGCGCTATCTGGGCGGCGGGGACGCCGGCGACTGGAGATGGGTCTCCTCCGGCAGCGCCGCGGTGCAGCGGTTCAAAACTCGGCTCAGCAGCTTGGGGGATCGGGTGAGCGAAACTTAGTTGCCGCGGCTGGGGGAAGCGGAGAGTAATGTGTGTGGGTGGGGGCAGAGAGTGATGTGTGTGTGGGGGGAGGCAGCCAGAGAGTGATGTGGGGGGGGGGGGGGGCAGAGAGTGATGTGGGGGGGGGGGGGGCAAAGAGTGATGTGTGTGGGGGGAGGCAGCCAGAGAGTGATGTGTGTGGTGGGGGGGCAGAGAGTGATGTGTGTGTGGGGGGCAAAGAGTGATGTGTGGGGTGGGGCAGAGAGTGATGTGTGTGTGTGTGGGGGGGGGGGCAGAGAGTGATGTGTGTGGGGGGCAAAGAGTGATGTGTGGGGGGCAAAGAGTGATGTGTGTGTGTGTGTGGGGGGGCAGAGAGTTGTGTGTGTGGTGGGGGGGCAGAGAGTGATGTGTGTGTGGGGGGCAAAGAGTGATGTGTGGGGTGGGGCAGAGAGTGATGTGTGTGTGTGTGGGGGGGGGGGCAGAGAGTGATGTGTGTGGGGGGCAAAGAGTGATGTGTGGGGGGCAAAGAGTGATGTGTGTGGGGGGGCAGAGAGTTGTGTGTGTGGTGGGGGGGGGCAGAGAGTGATGTGTGTGTGGGGGGGGGGCAGAGAGTGATGTGTGTGTGGGGGGGGCAGAGAGTGATGTGTATGTGGGGGGGGGGCAGAGAGTTATGTGTGTGTGGGGGGAGGCAGCCAGAGAGTGATATGTGTGTGTGGGGGGGGGGGGGGGGGGGCAGAGAGTGATGTGTGTGTGTCAATCAAGTCTACTTTATTTGTCACATACACATACAAGATGTGCAGTGAAATGAAAGTGGCAATGCCTACCGATTGTGCTAAAATTACAAAACAGAATAGAATTATTTTTTTTAAAAGACACAACACAAAAAATAAATTAATACAGTAAATTAGTCCCTGGTGATATAAGAGTTAACAGTCCTGATGGCCTGTGGGAAGAAACTCCGTCTCATCCTCTGTTTTCACAGCGTGACAGCAGAGGCGTTTGCCTGACCGTAGCAGCTGGAACAATCTGTTGCTGGGGTGGTAGGGGGGACGACAGAGAGTGATGTGTGTGTGTGGGGAGGGGGGGGGGGAGGGGCAGAGAGTGATGTGTGTGGGGCAAAGATTGATGCGTGTGGAGGGGAGCAGAGAGTGATGTGTGTGTGGGGGGGGGGGAGAGAGTGATTTGTGTGTGTGGAGGGGGGCAGAGAGTAATGTGTGTGTGTGTGGGGGGGGGCGCAGAGAGTGATGTGCGTGTGGGGGGCAGAGAGTGGTGTGGAGGGAGGAACAGGGATTGATGATGGGGGCAGAGAGCGATGGGGGGGGCATTGTGTGATGTGGGGGGAGCAGAGAATGATGGGGGGAGCAGAGAATGATGGGGGGGCAGAGAGATGTGATGTGGGGGGGAAGCAGAGAGTGATGTGTGGGGAGCGGAGACAATTGTGCCGGGTGGTGTGCAGAAGGCGATTATTTTTTTCATAAATTCTCCTATTGTTGCATAGTTGCATTTCCAAAACTGGTCACGTTTTACTTGAAATTAATAATTATTTAATTTGAAATATCCCACAATGAAAATGCATCAAAAGTATTCCTAGGCCAATATTGTACAGAAGGAAGTTGTAGAAACGTACTCTGTGCCTATTATTAACAATTCAGCACAATATAATTGTGTTGCAGTGTTTTACCTGTAATGTATTTTAAGATTATGAAGTATTTTGTGCAGTGAACATCACATACTTCGATTCTTGAAAATCTGAATATAAAAATCATAAAACTTTCAATCGTTCATTATTTTAGGACACCACACTAAATATAAGCAACAATAATTCAAACAACAATTCATCAATTGAAGGTAAGGTTATAAGATTCTTACTTTTTTGTTGACTGAAAATAGTAATTATACATGATTTGAAAGCTTAATTCGTATAATACTCAGGCAATCAGTGTATCTTTATAATACTGCCTAATGGATGTTTGATAACATTTGTACACTTGTGCGATGTGAGCTTTAGGGAAATGACATCTATATACTAAAACTCTTGTTTGTTCGTTCCTGAACTACAGCCAAAATGGCACACAATAACGCGACAATTTTAGGCCCACCTTACCGTCGTCCCTTTGGTGCTAATGGGAAAAGTTTCATTGAAATCAGTGTTATATTCTTAAAGTTATTCACATTTTAAAGTTTAAATCTACTGGGGAAGAGGGGAGGGAGGGAGGGAGGGAGGATAAGGCGGATTGAGGGGGATGGAGTGAAGTGGAGGGTGAGGGGAGGGTATTTTCCACTCCTTATTCGAAAGAACATTTTAACTGCTTTTGTTCGCCAGCAGCATCCTGTAATTTATGTTTTCATTTTTGAATAAAGTAGGTAAAAATTATGTTTATGCAACCTTTTGTCACACAATAAGTAGATGCACAGAACCTGTGGCAGTTATTTGAATATAGGTGACCCCCATTCAATTGTACATCCCATTGAATTTCACGTTATAATTGAAGATGCCTTTCTATTGGGTGTTTTTTCTCGTAACAGTAAAGACAATACCACAAATGCTGGTTCATGGCACATGTCCACATAAGAGATTGCCGTATCAGTTTCCAAAACTATTAAGAATCTGTTAAGTGGCCAGTAGCTGTCATAAGGTAATTAATGATAGGAGCAGAATTAGTCCATTCGGCCCATTAAGTCTACTTTGCCATCCGATCCATCCCATTCTCCTGCCTTCTCCCCATAACCCCTGACACCCATACTAATCAAGAAACTATCTATCTCTGATTACTCTCTGACTAAATAAATTCCTCCTCATCTCCTTCCTAAAGGAACGTCCTTTAATTCTGAGGCTATGACCTCTGACCCCAGACTTTCCCTCTAGTGGAAACATCCTCTCCACATCCACTCTATCCAGGCCTTTCACTATTTGGTAAGTTTCAATGAGGTCCCCCTCCTCATCTTTCTAAACTCCAGCGAGTACAGGCCCAATGCCGTCAATTGTTCATCATATGTTAACCCATTCATTCCTGGGATCATTCTTGTAAACCTCCTCTGGACCCTCTCCAGAGCCAGCATATCTTTCCTCAGATATGGGGCCCAGAATTGCTCACAGTACCCCAAATGCGGCCTGACCAGTGGCTTGTAGAGCCTCGGTATTACTTCCCTGTTTTTGTATCTGGAGACATAAGTGATTGCAGATTCTGTAGCAAGCCCCGTTGCTTAGGCTATTGCTCTAGGTTTTTTCCAGCATCAAACTACAAAAATATTATTTTTTACTCCAAGTCGTTATGTGGTTGTACAGGTTTACAGCTTGCACAAACGTGACAGCTCTAAAGAAAATGCTGGGGGAGAGGTTTGCACTTAACAAACTTGCATATTATTTGTGAGTGCAACTGGAAATGTGAATTGAAAAAAATAAAATTAGGCAAAATTTGTTGTTTCTTTCAGATCTTGTTTGTTTAATTTTTTATTAATATTTTTCCCACAAAAATTCCACGAGTGAAATTTACTCCGTACCTCCGAACCTGAACGGCCATAAGGTGGTGTTCGTCTGTATTCGGAATCATTTAAATCATTAAATGAATTATTTATATATAATTTTTAACTTCAGTAAGAATTAATGCCGATTTGTATGTGATTATGCATTCTTGGTAACCAATGGTAATTCTGTCCTTAACTTAGATGTTATGGAAACACTACCAGGACAAAGATACACGCGCATTCCTATGAAGTCATCTATATTGGGCTTGACCTACAGTGAGAGACGGCACTATAACAGATTATTACATAATCTATATAAAACAATAAAACACAATTCTGCATGGTAAGACTGGAAACCCTTTATAAATATGGTGTTCTTAAAGAAAAACATCATTGCATTCAGCATTAGGTGCTGATGTGTTTGAAAACTAATGGAGATTGTCCCGGCTCGGCCGCGGGACTTAGCTGCGCACGGTACGGCCGCGGGGCCTTTCATCGCCCGGCTCGGCTGCGGGATGTTTCAGCGCCCGGTGCGGCTTGGCCGCGGGGACTTGGGCGTGGGGAAGAGAGAGGAAGTTTTGTTGCCTCCATCACAGTGAGGGGGTGTTTGGAGTCACTGTGATGGATGTTTGTGTTGGGGTTATGTGTCTTGTGTTTCTCTTTTTTTGTGTGACTGCTGGTAACGTAATTTCGTTCAGTACCTCGGTACCGAATGACAAATAAAGCTCTGTATTCTGTATTAGATACAAACAAGGAAATTTGTGTCATTTGAGGACGTTCAAATGTTAAAAGTATTCATCTTGAGATGTTTGCATTTAAAAAGAAAATGGAATGTTCTAATTAGGTATTGATGACTCGGGTCAAAGTAAGTTTTCCCCTCGCATGCTTTCTTAACCTATCGTCATGCTCTCAGGATGTCTCCTGCCTATGTTCTTCTCCATTCACACCCCAAGGACATTCCCAGCATCCATGTCCTTGCAGGCTTGTCCAGTCTCCATTTATAAAGTTTCCAGCACCCAACTTTCCATCCCTCTGTGCCTTACCTCCCTTCCCTTTCCCTCAAGGCACCATCTACCTACCCATCCCGCACACCCTGGTCATCCATTTATGTATGTACAGAACTTCGCATGTATTCTCATTGTCTGCCAGGGAGACCTTAGTGATGATGAGATCATCCAGCCACGCAAATGACCTTGCTGCTAAATGGAGACATCATGTTTGTATTTCTGTACGGTATTTAAGACAGTGGTCAAGAATGCTAACTGGCAAAACCACCTTGAGTGAAAGAACCCCAGCCGAGGCGGTGGGACAGGTCTTGCAACTGAACACACAGGAGGTACAACGCGCTCTGCAAAGGGTCAACCCACGCAAGGCTGCAGGACCGGATGGAGTTCAAGGAAGGGTACTGAAGGACTGTGCTGAACAGCTGGCTGAGGTATTCACCAGGATCTTTAACCTGTCATTATCTCTAGCTACGGTCCCCAAGTGCCTGAAGTCGGCTATCATAGTTCCGGTGCCGAAAAAAGCAAAGATCTCCAACCTGAACGACTACCGCCCGGTTGCCCTAACGCCGATAGTCATGAATTGCTTTGAGAGGCTGGTCCTCTCACACATCAAATCCAGCATCCCTGACTCACTGGACCCACATCAATTTGCATACAGGGCAAATAGATCCACAGAGGACGCCATCTCTCTGGCTCTTCACACTGTCCTGACTCACCTAGAGACACAGGGCACGTACGTGAGGATGCTATTCATAGACTATAGCTCCGCCTTCAACACGGTCATCCCCACCAAGCTCATCACCAAACTCCACCAGCTAGGCCTCAGCTCGTCATTATGTGACTGGATCCTGGACTTCCTGCTGGAACGACCGCAGGCAGTGAGAATGGGCCCGCACCTGTCCTCCACTATCACCCTGAGTACCGGCACACCACAGGGCTGTGTTCTGAGCCCCATGCTCTACTCCCTCTTCACACACGACTGTGTTCCTGCATTCGACACCAACACCATTGTCAAGTTTGCAGACGACACAACGGTGATCGGGCTTATCACCAACGGGGATGAAACAAACTATAGAGCGGAGGTGCAGAACCTGGCGGACTGGTGCTCAGATAACAACCTGTCCCTAAATACCACCAAGACCAAGGAGCTGATCATCAACTTCCGTAGGTCACATAACGGGGAATATGCCCCGATCTCTATCAACGGGGACAGTGTGGAGAGAGTGTCCAGCTTCAAGTTTCTGGGCACTCACATTTCGGAGGACCTAACATGGTCCAATAACACTGCTGCGCTGGTCAAGAAGGCACAACAAAGACTGTTCTACTTAAGAACACTGAAAAAGTCTGGTCTACCCCAACAGCTGCTGACGACCTTCTACCGCAGCACCATAGAGAGCATCCTAACGCATGGCATCCCTGTGTGGTACCTTAGCTGCACGGAGGCAGAAAGGAAAGCTCTACAGCGGGTAGTCCATAGAGCTCAGAGGGCCATCGGAACACAGCTACCAGACTTGGAGGGCATCTACAACACACGATGCCTCAGAAAAGCCACCAGCATCCACAAAGACTCTTCACACCCCTGCAACAGTCTGTTCGAACTCCTTCCATCGGGCAGACGATACAAGGCCTTCTACGCCCGCACCTCCAGACTCAGGAACAGCTTCATCCCCAGGGCCATAGCTGCTATGAACCGGTCCTGCTGAGCCGGATGGCCACAACGCATAGATCAACTTGCACTTTACCCTGTCTAAAAACTGTTACAATTGTTTCGTTTCGTTGGGTTGCTGTTAATTACTTAAATTATTGCATCGTATGGGAGGCGCATTCCCAATCTCGTTGTACCCCTGGGTACAATGACAATAAAGATATATTGTATTGTATTGTATTGTATTGTATAAAGGTCGCACAGTGGCACAGCTATTGGCTTTTGTCGTCGTCTAACATGTTGACAGAATTGGTCGCCCGACGCGTTACAGAGTGCATCGGGGATCGCCATGAGGAGACTTCTGTCATGATCCAACATGAGGAACTAGAGCCAACGGTGCCAGGTACCAAAACCAAACAACAGATGGCACCAGGACACCACCTGCCTTATACTACCTGGAAAGCCCTAAACTGCCTCCACACTGGAGTGGGACAATGCGGACTCAACCTGAAGAAGTGGGGCTTCTCGGACTCTGACAAATGCAACTGTGGAGAGGTACAGACAATGGCCCACCTACTGACTTGTGGCAGAGAGGCATGCACTGTGGACGATCTCCGCAGAGGCACAGTTGTGGCAAAGCGATGGCAGAGCGTTGTCTGTCACGACGAGTGGCACAGCTGGTAGAACTGCTACCTTGCAGCACCAGAGACCCGGGTTCAATCCTGAACTTGGGTGCTGTCTGTGTGGTGTTTGCATATTCTCCCTGTAACCGCATGGGTTTCTTCCGGGTGCTCCAATTTCTTCCCACTTCCCAAAGACGTGCAGGTTTGCAGGTTACGCCCTTCTAAATTGCCCCTCGTGCGGAGGGAGTGGGTGCAAAAGTGTGATAATGTAGAACTAATGTGAACGGGTGATCTATGGTCAGCATGGACTTTGTGAGCTGAAAGGCCTGTTTCCGTGCTGCATTTATCAAACAGTTCAATCAATAAAAGAGAGAAATGAATTTAATGATGGGATGATAAGGGACAAAATGAAAAACACTGTAAATCTGTAAAGGTTACTTTGCTGTATCAGAAATAGAATTCATCTGTTCTTTTTTCCATTACTTGTTCTTGTGGTCTAAACAAGGGCAAGATTGTATTTGTTGTCCTGAGAAGTAGGCCATTCTGACTAGAGCTGTTCTTGTGAGGATGCTACCACAGTTTAAGAATAAGGGGTAGGCCATTTAGAACGGAGATGACAAAAAACTTTTTCAGTCAGAGAGTTGTAAATCTGTGGAATTCACTGCCTCAGAAGGCAGTGGAGGCCAAGTCTCTGAATGCATTCAAGAGAGAACTAGATAGAGCTCTTAAGGATAGCAGAGTCAGGGGGTATGGGGACAATAGACAATAGGTGCAGGAGTAGGCCATTCAGCCCTTCGAGCCAGCACCGCCATTCAATGCGATCATGGCTGATCACGCTCAATCAGTATCCCGTTCCTGACTTCTCCAATGGAATGTTGGCCTTCGTAACAAGAGGAGTTGAGTATAGGAGCAAAGAGGTCCTTCTACAGTTGTACCGGGCCCTGGTGAGACCGCACCTGGAGTACTGTGTGCAGTTTTGGTCCTTATTTGGCCCTTATTCTTAAACTGTGGCCCCTTGTTCTGGACCCCCCTCAACATTGGGGACATGTTTCCTGCCTCTAATGTGTCCAATCCCCTAATTATCTTATATGTTTCAATAAGATCCCCCCTCATCCTTCTAAATTCCAGTGTATACAAGCCTAATTGCTCCAGCCTTTCAACATACGACAGTCCCGCCATTCCGGGAATCAACCTAGTGAACCTACGCTGCACGCCCTCAATAGCAAGAAGATCCTTCCTCAAATTTGGAGACCAAAACTGCACACAGTACTCCAGGTGCGGTCTCACCAGGGCCCGGTACAACTGTAGAAGGACCTCTTTGCTCCTATACTCAACTCCTCTTGTTACGAAGGCCAACATTCCATTGGAGAAGTCAGGAATGGGATACTGATTGAGAATGATCAGCCATGATCACATTGAATGGTGGTGCTGGCTCGAATGGCCTACCCCTGCGTCTATTGTCTATGGAAAAGCAGAACAGGTTATTACTGAGAGAAGTGACCTGGGGCTTAACCAAGCATATTGTTGCATCCTTGAGTGTATTTTGGCCTCTAGGAAATGTTGAGCATTTTGACACACAATAATGGGCTTTAAAGTGTTCGGAAAAAGTTTCCCATCTCAGAATATCTTACTTCTGTGCTTTTAACCATTGCCTTAATTGGCTACTCCATGTGGCATAGGACATGTCATTATATTGTGAGCCTTGTATTGTTTGGTTTTCTTTCATTGTGTTAATAGACTGCTTAGGTGTGAGCTTGAATGTAACCTATGCAAATTGAAGGTTCGCCTTGCTATCAACCATTAATATTTTGTTCAAATATTGTCATTACAATAATTTCTCATGACTGTTACTGAAATATAATAGCTAAAGTGTCAGCAAATGACCATGCATTGCAAAAGCAAAACATAGAAAAATATCTATACTTAATTTAAAATGTTTGGCTAATATTTGGAACAATGCAAGGCCAAATCACGAAAAATAAACAAGGTTGGTTCAAATATGGCATAAATACCTTGAACATGTGGAAAATGGTAGCGAGCACCCAGACTTAACAAGATGGTGGCATTGGCACATCATACTTTATACCCAGATGGAGATGTGAGATTCTTTTTGCAGTTGGTTTTCATTGTGAACTTGTCTAGTGTTTAAACCCATAGGACTTAAGTGTAAGCAGTATTAAACACAATTTAATGAGCTGTGATGTTGGTGACAAATTGAAATTGGGGCATTAGCAAAAGCCAAAGCAGGGTACACCCTTCATCCTTCTTATCAAATCAAACTCTACTCTCCTTTCAAAACTAACAATATTTACCTGAGAGCCTACTTGAGACAACCAGACTTCTACATTGACAATTTTTCAGTAATATACACTGCTGCACACCCCTCCCAGGTATGAATGGTAAAGTTAATGTGTCATCACTGTACAACATTTTACAAGTCATTAGTTAAAGAGTTCAAGCCTAGCCGAGTCAGTGCTAGAGAGTCCAAGTCAGGCTTCTTTCTCCAAATATGTGCCACCTTTTATTCCCCCCCCCCCCCCCTGCCAAATTCTTCCTGGCTGTATGCTTCACTCCCACTGGATCATTTGGCCAAATCTCTTCCATTTATTTTCCTGATATTTTTCCCAACTTCTCAATCATCTGTCCCTTTCCTCTCTTTTAACCTAATGATTCGCAGCCCCTGTCAGACTAGGGGATATTGAATAAATATTTTCTTTGGCACAAAACTTGCATTTTCATGCAGCTACACCTTATGAATATTTAAACAATACTTAACATCATTGCAAAGTCTAGGCATGACTCTTCACAAAGTTGGCGGAACATAGTGATTTACTGTCTCAATGGTTCAGTTGTACTTTATTGTCACATGTGCCTAGATACAGTGAAACTCTTTTTCCACATAGAATTCAGTAAAATTTTATTACATATAAACATAATCATACCCAAGTACATGAGTGCAATGATTGTGGTGTAGGAATGGTAGATTATACCGAGGCAATACACAAAGAGTTGTCATGATCCTGGCACCATCTTGTATCCTTCAAGTTTCAAGTTCTTAAAAACATATTTTCCTGGCCTTTAAGGTCTGTTTTCCTGGAGGCAGCACTGGGTTGGTGTTGCAGGTGTCAGCCTGGCCTGGCAATGCTGTTGATGTCCTTCACTGCTGCTATGGCACTGCAGGCAGCATCCAATCTGCATATTTGGCCTCTGTGGGGCCTCCAGCAGTGCTTGATCAATGCAACCCCCCCCCATCTACTGCAGGGCCAAAGGCGGCTCACTCTGCCACCACCTCAACCCGCAATGCACCATTCCCTTGCCTCCTACAGCCATAGTTTAACCTCTGTGCACTGGGGCATCTGCTACAGCCAACTTCAGAATATCTAGTACCTTCGAGGACACTGGAGATGAGCCCACAGCCCACTCACTGGCACCGATCCACTCCTTCATCCAATGCTGTTACCATCTTGAAGGATGTTGGCTGGGAACTCTGCATTCCCAGTGGCTGCCTCTGAGATCTAGAAAACCTCTGTACATTAGATCAACAATGTGATGAACTGGTTTTATCTGCAAGCCTACTTTATTTAAACAGTACTTTCATTTATTTATATAATTTACTTTCTCGTGTGTAACCTTTCTCCAGAAATTCCAAGTCTCATCTATCCTTGTCTATTAATCCTTTCCTCATTGCACTTTCTCTGTGAATTCCATTTTGTATTCTTACTCTCCACTGCCTTTGACATTAAAGTGCCATTTGACCAAGTTTGACATCAAGCAGTCCTTGTAAAACTGAAGCTGATGGACATCAAGAGGAAAATCTTCCATGGTTGGTCATTTTTATATTAAGGAAAGCAGTTGCAATTATTAGAGGTGTCTCATTCTGGCACAAGACTGTCACTGCAGAAGTTCCTGGGGACAGTGCCCAATTATCTGCAGTTACCTCTTCATTAGTCTCTGTTGCAAGGGAACAGGTTCAAGGATCTGACTAGTAAAACAGAAAAAGGCTCACCCATCCGTTTAGTTACAGATCAGATTTATTAGTAAGAGAGAGAACAAAAACAATACTTGTCTCGGTATGCACGGGGCCCATTTTACAGCAGCACACCTCTCTCTGCCTCGTCCGGGGTGCTGATCGCGACCCAGCCCGGTTAAGTCCTGGCCAATAGCGCCGCTTCCAAATTCAATCTAAAACCAATTGCAGAAAACAGTACTACCGGCGACAGCGCTATCAGCCATTAAATATAGTGCTACCGGCCAAAGGGCTATCAGCCACGGACTGTTCGAGCAAAACTCTTCTTACAGCCTCCTTTCAGCAAAAGATCAAAAGTAAGGATGTTTGCTAATGATCGGATAGCATTTGTAATTCTTCAGAAAATCGTTGCAGCTCATGTCAGAAAGACCTACATAACATTCAAGTACGGGCTGATACTCGTCAAGCAACATTCACAGCACAGAAGTGCTGGTAATGACCCACATTTATAGGAGTGACTTGAATCATATAATGTGGACACCGTCAACATTTTTGGGGCACTGCTACTTTCCTCCAACTATGAGGTTCTTGAAGCAACCCTCACTCTACTTCAATAAAAAAGAACACAACGGGTCGCCTTTTGCAAGACCTTGGACTTGTTTTATTGTGTGCTAGTATCTTTTGTCTTGCAGTATTTTTGTTTTTAAATGTCTTGCTGAATTGATGTGTAACTTATGTATAATTTGTGTGCAGTTTATATGCCGCAGCACGCAGGATTTTCATTGTTCCTGTAACTCACTGCACTTGTGCGTATCACAATAAACTTAACTTGGGTTGCCTTTGATCCGTCTAGTCAACTGAATCAGGTACACAGATCCTGTGGCTAGAAAAGCAGTCCAAAGGCTGGTATCCTGCGACGTGACTCAACTCAAAGATTCCATAAGGCATAATCTAGGATTAAGGTGGAATACTCTCATCATGCCTGAATGTGCGTAACTAAACAGCACTCAAGAAGCTCAACCATCCAGAACAAAACTGACCACTTATTGATGTCCAATTACCATTCTAAGCATTACACCTCTCCTCAACAGTGCACTGTGATTTATCTGTTCAAAATGCTCTGTTGTTATTTACATTGGCTAGTCCAATAGCACTGCCCAATCCAGCAGGCTGTGTTGCCATTTTCTGGTTCCCACTCTGCATCTCCAAGTTGCACACGATCTTGATTTGTAAATGTATCATGATTCCTTCATTGTCGCTGGGTTTATATCCCAAGAATTCCCTATGGGTGTAATTTCACCAGACATAATGTAGTGATTTAATAAGATGGCTTACCGCCACCCGCATTTAAGGTGTGGTGTGGCTCTTGCCAAAGATGCCCATCTCCTTAAATGGTTTTATTTAGTTTGTAGACATTATAGAAATTATAGGTAGTTCGGGCTGGGACTAAAGGTAGTTGAGGCTGGGATTATCCCAACATTTAAGCAACAGTTAGACAGGTACAGGGATAGGACAGGTTTGGAGGGATATGGACCAAATGCAGGCAGGTGGGACTAGTGTGGCTCGGACATGTTGGCTGGTGTGGACAAGTTGTGGGTGTGGACATAATATTTTACTAAACTTTGACTGTGACATTGGAGAGTTATGGACTGCGACAGGTACAGCCTTGTTCAACATATTGTCAGGAATGCCCAGGAAAATTCTGCTGTTGTCAAGAATTTGGTTGAACTGCAGCTGCAATATCCAGATCTTTGGGCTACTTGTTCAAGACAGTATTTCTAAACTTGATTCATGGATGAATAGATACTTGTTTTTGAGATTTTTGAATCTTCATAAAACTAAACAATATGGTGACAATATTTAATGAATCTTAAATATTTTGAAGTAGATTTATATTAGCATGCTCACTTCTTGGTATCCTTAACTACCTTATGAATGAGACAACTTTTGACCTATTTAGTGAATCAACATGAACTCTGTGATTTAAATAAATTACGTTGCCCTACTGATGTATATTTGGAATGTGATACTGTTGATGTAATTCCAGAGTTCGAAATATGAGGACAGCTCATTTAAGAATGTGGTGTTAACACTGTTAGTTATGTTTTTTTGACAAAAATAAATGTGTAGCATATTTTTTTAATGTTTAGCCTGTTCTAACTTATTTAACAGCCATTGAAATATTATGAACCTTGGTTTCATTTTTCAGAAAGAAACAACTTTGACCACCAAATGTAAATCAATTTATTCATTCTTTAAGCATAATAAACATAGCACAAAAAGTAAGGAAATTTGTGTTTGGTAGATTATTTCTTTGTTGTAACAATGCTTCTTGGCAATAAATAAAGCCTGTTTATTTCCCTTTTAAATGGTGCCACATTTGTAAGGAACATGCATTTGTGGGATGAGCAGCAGAGCTGAGTATATGGGTTGCGCCCATGAAAAATTTGCCAAATCTTATCTGCCAATGCCAAACAGCTTATTCTGCTGTTGCTATTGACTCTTGTTTTGAACTTCTGGTACCCCCAGGTGCTGACAATCAGGTGCCTGATTGGCACCTGATTGGCAGCATCTGTGAGCATGGGCCCTGCTACAGTGGTCAGTAGGTGTCTGCTCCAAGAATCGGCATGCCACGTTTGACTGATCTGGATAGGGCCCGTGCGATAGGGCAACTTCAAGCTGGTGTTCCGCAAAACCAAGTTGCGGCATTATTTGGAGTGAGCCCTAGTACCATCTCCAAAGTGAAGGCCAAGTTCCATATAACGGGGGATGTCAGAGACAGGCCGCGAAGTGGGCATCCCAAGAAGATGACACCCGAAGAAGACCGTTTCCTCACCCTGTCAGCACTTAGGAACCGTAGGCTGTCTTCTACAGATTTGCAGTCAAGGTTTGCAGGACGATATGGCCGACGGCTCTCTGCCCAGACAATTCGGAACAAACTGCACGCAGCCGATCTCCGGTCTCATAGGGCTGCCAGGAGGCCTGCCATGACTGCCCTTCACCGTCAGGCCCGTTTGCGCTGGTGTTGGCAACACGTGCACTGGAACCTGAACATGTGGAGGAACGTTATGTTCAGCGATGAGTCCAGATTCTGCCTACGGCAGTTGGATCATAGGGTCAAAGTGTGGAGAAGACGCGGAGAACGCTATGCTGATTGCTGCACCGATAGAGTAACATCTTTTGGTGGAGGCAGTGCGATGGTGTGGGGCGGCATCTCCCTCACTGGAAAAACGAGGCTTGTCATCATTGGAGGCAATCTCAATGCAGAGAGATATCGAGATGAGATTCTGCAACCAGTGGCAATCCCATATCTCCACAGTCTGGGACCGAACTCTATCCTCCAAGATGACAATGCTCGCCCTCACAGAGCAGGGTTTCTCAGAGACTACCTCCAGAATTTGGGAGTGGAGAGGATGGAATGGCCTGCCAGCAGTCCTGACCTCAACCCCATTGAACACTTGTGGGATCAGCTTGGGCGTGCTGTTCGTGCCAGAGTGACCAACACAACCACGTTGGCTGACTTGCGACAAATGCTGGTTGAAGAATGGGATGCCATCCCACAACAGTGTGTGACCAGGCTGGTGACCAGCATGAGGAGGAGGTGCCAGGCTGTTGTGGCTGTGTATGGTTCTTCCACACGCTACTGAGGCTCCTGTTTATTAAATGAATAAATTGTTAAATTGCCAATATGTCTTGTTTCTTCAGACTTCAATCATCCAATCCACCAAACAACACCAAACAAGAGTCAATGGCAGAATAAGCAGTTTGGCATTGGCAGAGAAGATTTGGCAGATTTTTCATGGGCGCAACCCACATACTCAGCTCTGCTGCTCGTCCCACAAATGCATGTTCCTTACAAATGTGGCACCATTTAAAAGGGAAATAAACAGGCTTTCCAACGGTATAAGATTTATTGCCAAGAAGCATTGTTACAACAAAGAAATAATCTACCAAACACAAATTTCCTTACTTTTTGTGCTATGTTTATTAATAGTTGCCACCAGGTGCTGTAGAAAAATGAAAGATTGTCTATATATTTTGACTTTTAAACAATTTGATATTTAAAATTTCATAAAATCAACAGTGTTGATGATGCTAATGAATATCCTCCATACTCAACTGAAGAATTAGAGGAATATCTGAATGAGGAAGAATTTGCAGCATGCAAGAAACAGGATAGTGGAACACAATTTTACACTGAAACAGGTTGGTATTAATGATGCTCGCGCTGCTTTTATAGTGGAATTTATATTTTATTCAGTACCTAATATGGTAATATGTTCCCAGCTAAGAGGAAAATGAGTTACAATAAATTAGTGTTGTGATTTTTATTTTCCTCCTGTGGTTGAAAGTTTACATGATGTGCTCAATCTTTGGCTGATAAAGTTTTCTACTGACAGCCAATGACTATGTATGGGGTCTGAAACGAGTCCAATGATCTAACAACAATTTTGCCATGATTCTATTTCCAAAAGAAAATCAATTTTTCAAACACACTAGACTGATACTTGGAAATTCAACTCCAAACTATTTTTCCAGTATTAAGCAAATAGGGTGCAGCTGGTAGATCTGCTGCATCAGAGCACCAGAGAACCGGGTTTGATCCAGATCTACAGTGCTGTCTCTGTGGAGTTTGCACGTGGCTGCGTGGGTTTCCTCCAGGTGCTCAGATTTCCTTCGACCGTCCCGATCGCGGGAGCTTCAATCGCTGGCTGCGGGAGCTTCGATCACCCCGACACGGGAGCTTCGATCGCCGGCTGCGGGAGCTTCGATCACCCCGACTGCGGATGGTTCGACTGCCCCGAGAACGGGAGAAAAGGAAGGAAGAAAATAATACGTTACTGCCTTCCATCACAGTGCGCTGCTGTTGATGTTTATGTTAATTTTTATGTAGGTGTGTGACTTGTTGCTTTTTTGGTATGGCTATGGCAAATCAAATTCCTTGCATGGTTTTACATACTTGGCGAATAAATTAATTACAATTACAATGGTCGGTGTGGACTCGGTAGCTCGAATGTCCCATTTCCATGCTTATCTCTGAATCATTCAACAAAATATTTTGTTTTTTTTACTGGATTAAAATGAGAAAATGCCACTTCCAATTTTTTTGAGTATTGTTATTCTCAAAATTGTCAAATAATCCTACAGGCATATTCATTTTAGAGCATTAGAGGGGCACTTTAATTATGTTTCACTGTGAGTGCCTCTCCTTGTGTACTGCAACAGTCATGTCTTTCCAGTACAATGCCTATCTGGGAAGTCTGCACATTAGTCATTGCTTATCTTTCATTCTTCAGTCTCTTTGAACTTTCATTTCAGCCAAATTGAAAAGGTTATTTTTCAGAAGTCAACTTCAGAACTTGTGGAAAAAAAAGAGGACTCTGATTTAGGGAGACTTTCCAAAATACTTTTAAGCAAATTGAATGTTGTGTAGGAAACTCAGTAATCATCCAGTTTCAAAAGTCCCCAATTATATTACTTGGTGATTATTTGTTCTTATCATCAAGCATGTGACTTGGTGGAGATAGACTGGGTCATAGCCTTTTATTCTTTTGTATGATTATACATTTGGCCAACCCATAATTTATTATCCATCATTGTTTTTAAAAAGCTATCACTAAGAGGCTTACCTGAACTTTAGCACCAATGTTCCATGCTATAAAACGGATTTCTAAATGTTGATCTCGTGCCAATGAAAAATGAATGAGATATCTTCAGACCAGTGGGCGTGTGCCTTGGTGGGGTAATGTCTTATATTAATCATGGCAAGAATTAAATTTTTGTTTCCTTGGAGTGAAATTGATGTTTTGTTGAAAACTTGGAATGAGCTTTATTAAATCATTAGCTCATTTAACATTTTCATTACAGTCAATGGAAAAGAAACTAATAGAGTGCGTGGAATTTTCAACAAGCTTTCAGTGGCAATGATTTCCAAAAAAACTCATGGAACGTCATTAATAACATGTCTGGTTCTCCAAAATCTTTCAAATTGAAGTTCCCATCCTTGTCCATTGTGGCCTTTATGTTATCAGGGACCAATACCAATATGCCATGAAATGGCCAAGCAAGTCGATCAGTTCATGGACAATAATAGGTTTTCAATGAGTACCAGCTCTGCCAGTAATGCTTGCATTGTGTGGTTAAATTAATAAAACAAGCTGCCAATTTGTAATTGGCCATTTTGAACCAGTGACCAAATCACTTATTATCTCATTATCCCAGCCTTTAATTTTTTTTAGTTTAGATTATATATTCCCAGAAATGTGTTGCCTTTATCCTTTAAGGTGGCAGAGGATATTGCCTCTCATTTACTTTCAGCTTGAGGCATAGAAACATTGGCAAGGACATGCTTTCTAGAAACTGAAGATGAATGAGGTTGCTTGTGTCGACAGAAAAATTAGTTTGTATGGAGGTGCCATATTTATGGGTATGTTATAAGAAAAAATGTGTTTTCTCTGTTTCCTGCCTGATCAAATGTTTCTAACCTTGTTTTTTGTCTTTAGATGTTACTTTGCCCTCTGGCTTAGCTTCTACCAATTTCACTTCAGCTAAAAGTCATACAGATGACAGTATTACAGAATTAAAGAATGGAAACCTTTCAGAATCTTGGGAAAATCCTTGTCTTTTACCAGTTGAAATAATGCAAATTCATAATGAGTTAACATCCATATGGCAACACTTGCAGGTAGGTTTTCAAAATGTCAATAGCACAACTTACAATAGTTAAAATTAGTATGATGGTCAATTTAAGGGCCTGTCCCACTTAGGCGATTTTTTAGGCGACTGCTGGCGACTGTCAAAGTCGTAGCAGATCGCCAACATTTTCTTTTATCCTACGACAATGACCACGACAATGCCGAGTCAGGTCGATACAAGTTACTTGTTTGTGAAACTAGCACCTGGCTAAGAGATTACACAGTCTTTGGAAACATCGCAAAATTCCCACGCTATCAATGCTTCTCCGGGGTCCTAATTTTCGCTGAAATCACTGAGAAGTCTAATTACTTGAGGGTTTTGAAATATAACATCTTGCCTGGGTTACTTGAAAACCAAGCTTCACGGTAACAAGGCATAAACTGGAATGACTCACAGATTACTAAAGCAGTATTATTATTATTATTAAGAAATTTAATTTTAAATGTGGTTAAATGGATTTTTGTGCGAGTGTGGGCATTCTATGAAAATGTACGGGAGATGCATATCTGGTTTCTGGGTTGCATATCTGGGTTGGGAGCCTACTTTAAAAATAATCGCTGATGGCCATAAACATTGCAAAATTCCCACACTTACCTGACCGTCAAACTGTCGCCTCCAATCTACCTGTCAAATGTCCTGACGGTAAACAAATTGGTTAAACACAAGTATTTTATGGTATCTTCAAATGACTTTACTTAATTTAATATTACGTGCTTCTAAATGCATCTGCGACAACCTAGCAAACCTGGGGACAGCATGCAACAGCGCCCGCAATAAGCAATGATACCTGGCGGCAAGCCAACTGTCGCGGAGAAATTGCAATCCGGTTAATTTCTCAGCAAGGCGCCGAGATCCACTACGATTCTTTGAAGACTCCTCACAATCATGCCCGCGACACCCCGGTGAGCTGACGGCGACAGCCTAGTCGCCGGCAGTCGCCTTAAAATCGCCTAAGTGGGACAGGCCCTTTAATGGTTATAACTGCAAAAAAAATATGACTAAATATTTCCTGATTAAACACAAAAATATTTCCTGATTAAGCCAATTTATTTTTTAATTTCTCTGCTTCTAATTCACTTTTATAATATTGATTAACCCACGGAAACTGTGTTTCTATGTGATTTTGATCGACTGCAATGAATGTTTTAAAAAATAGGGAAATCACGGTAAATACTACTGTCTGCAAATTGAGTTTTAAAATAAGTTGTGAAGCAACATGCATTACTAAACCATTACTATTGTGTAATAATTCCCATGTCAATGAGAACTGTAGTGGCAGTAAATGTGTTTGTGGAAACTGCTTGAAATACAAAATTAGGGAATAATGTTCAAATTAAATCAAAATGTCTCAATCGACATCTCTCAAGATTGACTGGTGGGTCTGTATTTTATTAGAGTACTGGAAGTGAAGGGAGCCTCGAGCCACTATTCAGTAAAATTATTGTTGATACTCCAATCAATTTCCTGTTGAATTCCTAAATCCCTTTATTCCAAAATCAATTTTGGCTATTGGTATGCTCAACCACCGAACATCAACATCAATCTGGAGTAAAGAATTTCAAAGATTTAGAACTATTGAGTTGAGTGTTTTTACCTAGTTTGGTTTAAAATGACTAACCCCTCGCTCTGAGATTATCCATCTTAAATCTAAATTCCACAGCAATGGAATAGGCCTGTTCACAATCTTGTACATTTCAAAGACCGTTCTCAACATTAAATCTAGCTCCATTCAGCTTAATAACATATAACATATAACATATAACAACTACAGCATGGAAACAGGCCTGTCCGGCCCTACCAGTCCACGCCGACCATTCTCCCTGACCTAGTCTCATCTACCTGCACTCAGACCATAACCCTCCAATCCCCTCCTATCCATATACCTATCCAATTTACTCTTAAATAATAAAATCGAGCCAGCCTCCACCACTTCCACCGGAAGCCCATTCCATACAGCCACAACCCTCTGAGTAAAGAAGTTCCCCCTCATGTTACCCCTAAACCTTTGTCCCTCAATTCTGAAGCTATGTCCCCTTGTTGGAATCTTCCCCACTCTCAAAGGGAAAAGCCTACCCACGTCAACTCTGTCCGTCCCTCTCAAAATTTTAAAAACCTCTATCAAGTCCCCCCTCAACCTTCTACGCTCCAAAGAATAAAGACCCAACCTATTCAACCTCTCTCTGTAGCCTAAGTGCTGAAACCCAGGCAACATTCTAGTAAATCTCCTCTGTACCCTCTCCATTTTGTCGACATCCTTCCTATAATTTGGCGACCAGAACTGCACACCATACTCCAGATTCGGCCTCACCAATGCCCTGTACAATTTCAACATTACATCCCAACTTCTATACTCGATGCTCTGATTTATAAAGGCAAGCATACCAAACGCCTTCTTCACCACCCTATCCACATGAGATTCCACCTTCAGGGAACAATGCACAGTTATTCCCAGATCCCTCTGTTCCACTGCATTCCTCAATTCCCTACCATTTACCCTGTACGTCCTATTTTGATTTGTCCTACCAAAATGCAGCACCTCACACTTATCAGCATTAAACTCCATCTGCCATCTTTCAGCCCACCCTTCCAAAAGGCCCAAGTCTCTCTGTAGACTTTGAAAATCTACCTCACTATCAACTACTCCACCTATCTTAGTATCATCTGCATATTTACTAATCCAATTTGCCACACCATCATCCAGATCATTAATGTAAATGACAAACAACAGTGGACCCAACACAGATCCTTGGGGCACTCCACTAGACACTGGCCTCCAACCTGACATACAATTGTCAACCGTTACCCTCTGGTATCTCCCATTCAGCCATTGTTGAATCCATCTTGCAACCTCACTATTAATACCCAACGATTTAACCTTCTTAATCAACCTTCCATGTGGAACCTTGTCAAATGCCTTACTGAAGTCCATATAGACAACATCCACAGCCTTGCCCTTATCAATTTCCCTGGTAACCTCTTCAAAAAATTCAAGAAGATTAGTCAAACATGACCTTCCAGGCACAAATCCATGTTGACTGTTTCTAATCAGGCCTTGATTATCCAAATAATTATATATATTGTCCCTAAGTATCTTTTCCATTAATTTTCCCACCACAGACGTCAAACTAATAGGTCTATAATTGCTAGGTTTACTTTTAGAACCTTTTTTAAACAAAGGCACAACATGCGCAATGCGCCAATCTTCCGGCACCATCCCTGTTTCTAATGACGTTTGAAATATTTCCGTCATAGCCCCTGCTATTTCTGCACTAACTTCCCTCAATGTCCTAGGGAATATCCTATCAGGACCTGGAGACTTATCCACTTTTATATTCTTCAAAAGTGTCCGTACCTCCTCTTCTTTAATCCTCCTAATTTCCATCACTACTCTACTTGTTTCGCTTACCTCACATAATTCAATATCCTTCTCCTCGGTAAATACCGAAGAAAAGAAATTGTTTAATATCTCCCCCATTTCTTCCGGCTCAGCACATAGCTGTCCACTCTGACTCTCTAATGGACCAATTTTATCCCTCACTATCCTTTTGCTATTGACATATCTGTAGAACCCCTTGGGGTTTACTTTTACATTACTTGCCAAAGCAGCCTCATATCTTTTTTTCGCTTTTCTAATTTCCTTTTTAAGATTCCTTTTACATTCTTTATATTCCTCAAAAACCTCATTTACTCCCTGCCGCTTATATTTATTGTATATCTCCCTCTTTTTCCGAACCAAGTGTCCAATTTCCCTGGAAAACCACGGCTCTTTCAAATTATTATTCTTTCCTTTCCACCGAACAGGGACATAAAGACTCTGTACTCTCAAAATTTCACCTTTAAATATCCTCCATTTCTCTATTATATCCTTTTCATAAAACAACAATTTCCATTTCACTCCTTTTAAATCCTTTCTCATCTCCTCAAAATTAGCCTTTCTCCAATCCAAAATCTCAACCCTTGGTCCAGATTTGACCTTCTCCATAATGATATTGAAACTAATGGCATTATGATCACTAGACCCAAAGTGCTCCTCAACACATACCTCTGTCACCTGACCCATCTCATTTCCTAACAGGAGGTCCAACACTGCCCCTTCTCTGGTAGGCACCTCTACGTATTGCTGCAAAAAACTATCCTGCACACATTTTACAAACTCCAAACCATCCAGCCCTTTAACAGAATGTGATTCCCAGTCTATATACGGAAAATTGAAATCACCCACAATCACCACTCTGTGCTTACTACTAATATCTGCTATCTCCTTACATATTTGCTCTTCCAATTCTCGTTCCCTATTTGGCGGTCTATAATACACCCCTATAAGTGTTGCTAAACCTTTCTCATTTCTGAGTTCCACCCAAACAGCCTCCTTAATCGAGCCTTCTAGTCTGTCCTGCCAAAGCACTGCTGTGATATCCTCCCTGACAAACAATGCAACACCCCCACCTCTTGCCCCTCCGATTCTATCACATCTGAAACAATGAAATCCTGGAATATTTAATTGCCAATCGCAACCCTCCTGCAACCATGTTTCACTGATCGCCACAACATCATACTTCCAGATGTCAATCCAGGCTCTAAGCTCATCCACCTTTCTTACAATGCTCCTAGCATTAAAATATACACATTTAAGGGACCCATCATTTCTTATTCTCAGTTTATTTCTTTTCCCTTCTTTCTCTCCTACATATTGGGTCTGAGTGTTTCCCTTTTCTGCCTCCTGCCTCACACACTGCCTATTAGCTATCTGTGTTTGAGTCCCTCCCCCCAACCGTACTAGTTTAAAGTCTCCGCAGTTATTTTAGCAAATCTCCCCGCCAGGATATTGGTTCCCCTCGGGTTCAGATGCAACCCGTCCTTTTTGTACAGGTCATACTTCCCCCAGAAGAGGTCCCAATGATCCAGAAACTTGAAACCCTGCTCCCTGCACCAGTTCCTCAGCCACGTATTTATCCTCCACCTCACTCCATTCCTATTCTCACTATCGCGTGGCACAGGCAGTAAGCCTGAGATTATTACTTTGGAAGTCCTTTTTTTTAACTCTCTTCCTAGCCCCCTGAATTCTCCTTTCAGGACCTCTTCCCTTATCCTACCTATATTGTTGGTACCTATATGTACCACGACCTCTGGCTCCTCTCCCTCCCCTTTCAGGATATCCTGGACACGCTCAGACACATCCCGGACACCGGCACCAGGGAGGCAAACCACCATCCGGGTCTCCCGACTGCGTCCACAGAAACGCCTATCTGATCCCCTCACTATAGAGTCCCCTATTACTACTGCTCTCCTCTTCCTTTCCCTACCCTTCTGAGCAACAGGGCCGGACTCCTTGCCAGAGGCCCGGGCACCGTCGCTGCCCCCAGGTAGGCTGTCCCCCCCAACAGTACTTAAACAGGAGTACTTATTTCCAAGGGGTACAGCCACCGGGGTACTCCCTAGTCCCTGCCTCTGTTCCTTGCCCCCCCTAACAGTGACCCACTTGTCTACCTCCCGTGGTCTAGGAGTGACCACCTCCCTGTAACTCCTATCTATAACCTCCTCACTCTCCCTGATCAGACGGAGGTCATCAATCTGCCGCTCCAGGTTCCTAATACGGTCCCTTAGGAGCCCCATCTCGTCACACCTGGCGCAGATGTGGATGTCTGGAAGACTATCAGACTCCCAGATTCCCCACATCTGACACCCAGAACAAAAAACTGCCCTGGCAGTCATACTCTCCAAACAAAGCCCCGCGCTCAGTTACTAAACCTACTGCCCGGCCGCTACTCCAACCGCTCCAACCGCCCACCCAAAAGAACTGAGTGATCTCCTGGGAGAGGCGAAAAACCGGATAAAAACCCCAGGCCAATTTAGGAAAAAATCCGGGAAATTCCTCTCCGACCCCAAGCTAGGCGATCGAAACTAGTCCGGGAGATCACACAGGTCTTACTCCTTACAATCCCCACACAATCCCCACATAATGAGTCAAGTGTGTTTTATTGTCATATGTCCCAAAATGGAACAATTAAATTCCTGCTTGCAGCAGCAGCAGCAGCAGAACAGGTTTGTAAATACAGTACCCATAGATAATTAATATAATAACCAAACAAAAAAAAACCCATAAAAAATAATGTAGTGCAAAAACAAAACAAAGCCCAAAGTCCCTAGTCCCAGGTATTCCGTAGTTCAGAGTTTAGTTGGAGTTTGTAATGTTCAATAGCCTGATGGTTGTTGGCAAGAAGCTGTTGTTGACCCTGGAATTTACATTTTTCAGGCTCGTACTTTCTTCCTGATGGCAGGAGTGAAATGAGAGCATTGCCAGTCAGTATAGTGTGGGTCCTTGATAATGCCAGCTGCCTTTTTGAAACAGTGCCTCTTATGGTGGGTGGGGAGGTCAGTAACTCTGCTGGATGGGCAGTGTTCACCACTCTTTGTAATCTTCGTTCCTGGGCATTTTAAGCTGCCGAACCAGGCTGTGATGCAAGGAGTAAAAATGCTCTTTAATGTACACCCATAGAGTTTCCAGAGAGCATTTGCGATGTCTCGAATTTCTTCAACCTTCTAAGGAAGTAGAGACGTTGATGAGCTTTCTTTATGATTGCATTAAAGTGCTAGGTGCAGGATAGATCTTCAGAGATATGACTGTTGATAAAGGCAGGTTTGTGGATCCTTTGTCTTTTGGTAACCTTTTGGATTTCTGTTTCCAAAATATCATAATATTGAAAAGCATGTCTAATATTAAAATTGAGTGATTAATGTAATTGGATTTTTGGTCACAGTCAAGTGTTTTATCATATCATATCATATCATATATATACAGCCGGAAACAGGCCTTTTCGGCCCACCAAGTCCGTGCCGCCCAGCGATCCCCGTACATTAACACTATCCTACACCCACTAGGGACAATTTTTTTACATTTTTACCCAGCCAATTAACCTACATACCTGTACGTCTTTGGAGTGTGGGAGGATTCCGAAGATCTCTGAGAAAACCCACGCAGGTCACGGGGAGAACGTACAAACTCCTTACAGTGCAGCACCCGTAGTCAGGATCGAACCTGAGTCTCCGGCGCTGCATTCGCTGTAAAGCAGCAACTCTACCGCTGCGCTACCGTTTTAAAATACAAAAAAATAAACTTGGAAGCATAACATTAATAATGGCAGAAAACTCTGGAAAAACTTAAACTCGTGCCAGATCTTTGCATTCCCCACCCCCACTCTGCTTGCATGCTCCTCATTCCTAATGGATTTCAGGAATCATTTACTAGACCAAATCCTATATTTCATTCCATAGCCTTGCCAAATGTCAGATTCTTTCTCTGACGTGGTCCTAACCATGTTCATTCAGCCAAACCTCTATCTATTCCCATAGTTCAGCCAAACCTTTTGGTATGTCACATTGGTTCTGCCAAATCCAGTAAATATTCACCAGTGTCGTTTTATCCTTATTTCTGTCAGCCAAGCCCTACGTACTCCAAAGTTCAGATTACTTGCTTCCATTTGTTATATATTGTGAACCAACTGTCCATCTTTGGTTTTCTAATCATTAGGACTAATTCTTAAATACATAATCTAAATAAATGTGGCTCGTATTACTATTTTAAACAATGGACATTTTCAGAATTTGTTCTTTCATCTTGCAGATAATCAGTAGAGGTTTTATCCTTCTGGTAATGAGTATGTTTACAAAATAAATCAATAAACCTTCCAATTCATGTTCCACAGTTTGAACAGAATTTTTATCAAGCTTAAATTATGGATAGATTATATAAAATAGGCACATATTCCTTTGCATTACACCAGGCCAAGGGAGAATTTGGTAGACTTTTATGGGATTTTACAAGAATTGGATGTGAGTAGAATCAGTTTTCAACTACTTGGATTCCAGAATTAGCTGATTTAACAGATTTGGATTCAGGGCATTACAGAAAATGTTAGGAAATACATTTATATGAAAGACAGTGGAGCTCCCCCAAGATGCAGTTAACTGTAGATGGTTAATCAGTAGGTTATTGCTAGCCAAGAACATTAAAAGATTTGTAAGAAGACTGGAATGGAATACAAATCACCTACTATCTCTTTGAATCAAGAAATGAGTAATCTCCAGCTCCAATATTGCTCTCTTTAAGTCTATTAGCCTGAGGGCAAACTAAATGCCCGAGAGTCGGTGGAAACTTTCTAAGTGGGTTTTGTTGACATCGGTGATGAGCATTTTTCCTTTGCCTCTTGCTGCAGAATCTGGGGCATGATTATAAAAGTATGCATTGAATTCTTGTGGAGGAATATAACTGTTATATTGATTTAGGTTTAATAATGTAGTGATTCCACATATATGCCTAATAGGTAAATGTTCTGATTTTGATGTAATGTAGAAAGAAAATGTAGCGCTGCAGGAGTACAGATGTCAGTTACAATCACGTGAACAACATCTAGCCAACAGAGAGGCTTTGCTCATCAAACATCAAGATGCATTAACAAAGTTGAGAGGAGTAGAAGAAGAAGTTCATGCTAAGTTTGAGATCATGAAAGAGGTATAGTTATTTACGTTAAATTACTCATATGCACTGTCTAAGGAATTAAACGAATCTCAGATGTATAACATATTAGTGATTCTGGTGATTTTCTGTAACATCAGAAATGTGGAACATTCTGCATTATTTGAACACCAACAATGTTATAGTTAGCAAGTGAAGACATGTTTCTTCAAATTTTCACCACAGTTATACATTGAGGAACTGGAAGAGTTGGATTCTAGATTGATTTGTAATTTTGTTGAACTCAAACATGTTAGAATCTCAATGTGTGGGAAGAGAATTGTCAGCAGGTGTTCCTCCTCCTGATCTTTATTCAGAATTTCTGCTGTAGATACGTGAGAATACTGAGTAATGACTCAAAGGGTCACACAGCAGGGAATGGGGTCCTCTAGTCCATGTCCTAGCCAACTTCCAAACTCCTGTTTTCACTAATCACATTTTATTCTCTCCACTCTTGTTAACTTGCCCCATATTTTACTACTCATCAACATATTGACTTCCCTGTGCTGAAAATGAAGTTTGCATGTTCTCTTTCTGACTACATGTTTCATCTGGGTACTCCCCTTTCCTCTCACTTTCCAGAGATGTTTGGGTTGATTGGCCTTTGTAAATTGCATCTAGTGTGGAAGTCATTTTAGAATCTGAAGAGAGTTTATGGGAATGTGGGCAGAATAGGTTACCAGGAAAATTAGTGGGGAATTGGATTGCTCTGTGAACCACCATGAACTCAATGCGCTGAAATAGCTTCCCTTTATGGAAATATGGAATTCAATTCCTGCTTTGCATCCAGAAGCCATTTTGGGTTTGAACTAAATCCAAACTGAGAAGGTGCAAGTCTCTTGCCTTGAACTGTGCATGAGTCAAACATTTTCCATGAAATATGAGCGTGGTACCAAAGCGCCTCTAATTTGCTGATGATTGGCAGTCCAGTATCAGGAGATTAGGGGATGTTCAAAGATTATGAACATTGTTTGGGCACTTTGTAGAAAGATATACGGATGATTGACCGGGTCGGCATGAACACGATGGGCCGAAGGGCCTGTTTTCATGTGGTGTCGATCAATTCAATCAGTATATAGTACCGAACTATGCTGTAGCTATTACTTTGTTACTCAAAATGGAAACTAAAAAAAACTCTTATTGACACATTGAATATGCATTAAGTAGTATACTTTCACCATATAACATTTTATAAATTGCATCATTCAGCATTAAAAAGTGCCAATGGAATGTCAATGGAAGAGGTCTGCCCTCCTAATTCATAAACTTTAAAATCAAAGTTTGTAATTGTTAATGTAGACACAAAATGCTGGAGTAACTCAGCGGGTCAGGCAGCATCTCGGGAGAGAAATGGGTGATGTTTTGGGTCGAGACCCTTCTTCAGACTGATGTCAGGGGAGGGGACGGGACAAAGATAGGATGTAGTTGGAGACAGGAAGAATGGTGGGAGAACTGGGATGGGGAGGTGAT